>NC_091285.1:424152279-424812279 GCF_032444005.1 Ranitomeya imitator | reverse complement strand
CCTCACTTTTTCTTCATTATTCCAGAAGTCATAAATAGTCTGAAGGGGGCATGATCAGAGAAAATAACTTTTCAGTAATTATAGAGGGGAGCGGTAACATAAACCTGCAGCTAGTGGATGCAGAGTCGTTGCCAAAGGTTCTGACACTGACACATTTGTTTATCCCACAATTTGCTGCTTCAGTGTTTTTAGATCTTTTACGCCAATGTTTCTATGGTTACTGAAGTACAATTCTCAGCATATCATACGTTTCTATACTTTTATTGAGATATACTGTACAGACCAAAAGTTTGGACACACCTTCTCATTTAAAGATTTTTCTGTATTTTCATGACTATGAAAATTGTACATTCACACTGAAGGCCTCAAAACTATGAATTAACACATGTGGAATTATATACTTAACAAAAAAAGTGTGAAACAACTGAAAATATATCTTATATTCTAGGTTCTTCAAAGTAGCCACCTTTTGCTTTGATAACTGCTTTGCACACTCTTGGCATTCTCTTGATGAGCTTCAAGAGGTAGTCACCGGGAATGGTTTTCACTTCACAGGTGTGCCCTCTCAGGTTTAATAAGTAGGATTTCTTGCCTTATAAATGGGGTTGGGACATCAGTTGTGTTGTGCTGAAGTCTGGTGGATACACAGCTGATAGTCCTACTGAATAGACTGTAAGAATTTGTATTATGGCAAGAAAAGCGCAGCTAAGTAAAGAAAAATGAGTGGCCATCATTACTTTAAGAAATGAAGGTCAGTCAGTCCGAAAAATTGGGAAAACTTTGAAAGTGTCCCCAAGTGCAGTGGCAAAAACCATCAAGCGCTACAAAGAAACTGGCTCACATGAGGACCGCCCCAGGAAAGGAAGACCAAGAGTCGCCTCTGCTTCTGAGGATAAATTTATCCGTCACCAGCCTCAGAAATCACAGGTTAACAGAAGCTCAGATTAGAGACCAGGTCAATGCCACACAGAGTTCTAGCAGCAGACACATCTCTACAACAACTGTTAAGAGGAGACTTTGTGCAGCAGACCATCATGGTAAAATAGCTGCTAGGAAACCACTGCTAAGGACAGGCAACAAGCAGAAGAGATTTGTTTGGGCTAAAGAACACAAGGAATGGACATTAGACCAGTGGAAATCTGTGCTTTGGTCTGATGAGTCCAAATTTGAGATCTTTGGCTCCAACCACCGTGTCTTTGTGCGGCACACAAAAGGTGAACGGATGGACTCTACATGCCTGGTTCCCACCGTGAAGCATGGAGGAGGAGGTGTGATGGTGTGGGGGTGCTTTGCTGGTGACACTGTTGGGGATTTATTCAAAATTGAAGGCATACTGAACCAGCATGGCTACCACAGCATCTTGCAGCGGCATGCTATTCCATACGCTTTGCGTTTTGTTGGACCATCATTTATTTTTCAACAGGACAATGACCCCAAACACACCTCCAGGCTGTGTAAGGGCTATTTGACCAAGAGGGAGAGTGATGGGGTGCTACGCAAGATGACATGGCCCCCACAGTCACTAGACCTGAACCCAATCGAGATGATTTGGGGTGAGCTGGAGTGAAGGCAAAAGGGCCAACAAGTGCTAACCATCTCTTGGAACTCCTTCAAGATTGTTGGAAGACCATTCCCGGTGTCTACCTCTTGAAGCTCATCAAGAGAATGCCAAGAGTGTGCAAAGCAGTCATCAAAGCAAAAGGTGGCTACTTTGAAGAACCTAGAATATAAGACCTATTTTCAGTTGTTTCACACTTTTTTGTTAAGTATATAATTCCACATGTGTTAATTGATAGTTTTGATGCCTTCAGTGTGAATGTACAATTTTCATAGTTATGAAAATACAGAAAATCTTTAAATGAGAAGGTGTGTCCAAACTTTTGGTCCGTACTGTATGGTATATTGATGCATCCAGAATAAATTGGATAACAAATGTTATGGTCCATTTTCTCCTGTTACCCTTGTGAAAATGAAAAATTTGGGGTTAAAGTAACATTTTTGTGGGAAAAAGTATAACTTTTATTTTTTTATTTCATATTGTTCTAACTACTGTGAAGAACCTGAAGGGTTAATAAAATTCTTGAATGTGATTTTTAGCACCTTGATAGGTGCAGTTTTTAAAATGATATCACTTTTCCCCCCCCAGAAGATGAATCCCCAGCTACGCATCTGGGCCTAAATAAAGGGAGCCTGTCAAAAGTTTTTTTCCCATATAATGTAGGGCCAGCACCTATATGCCCTCATACACAGCATTCTTGAATGCTATATATGAATCCACAATATGCTCTGAATAACACAAAAAAACTGTTTTTATTATACTCATTTATGGTCCAATGGGCCTCGTTAGTCTTTATCTGGTACCTCTTCACTTCTTGCTTCATGTGGATGAGGTCATCCACACAGTGTCCACCATTGCACTCCTCCATAAGGTGTGCTTATATCCACCATGCTGAAGGAAGAGCAAATCATTGTAGTGCGCATGCGCCGACACTCATTGCCCTTTCACAGTCCATGCACATTACAGTACTTTGCTGTGCCCTCAGCAGGACAGAGAGAATTACGCCTACGCTGGTTTTAGGTGGGGAACTCCATGTGGATGACGTGACATAGGATTCGTCATCCAGACGAAGCAGGGAAGGAGGACAGTGATCGCAAGAAAAGAAGAGAGGTTGGATCAAGACCATTGACACCCATTGAACCAGACTGTGCTGTAGGTGAGTGCAATAAAAGCTATTTTTTGTGTTATGCAGAGCATTCAAAAAGTCAAATGGCGCTCCTTCCCATCCTAGCCCTGCCATGTGCCCACATATAGACTAAAAACATATTCAGGAGAAATTGCACAACAAATTGTATGGGGCAATTTCTCCTGTTACCCTTGTGAAAATGCAAAATTTGGGGCTAAAAAACATTTTTTGGGAAAAAATTAATTTATTTTATTTTCATAGTTCAATGTTATAAACTTCTGTGAAGCAACTGAGGGATCAAGGTGCTCACCACACATCTAGTTAAGTTCACTGAGGGGTCTGTTTTTCAAAATAGGGTCACTTGTGGGGGGTTTCCACTTTGTAGGCACATCAGTAGATCTCTAAACACAACATGGCGTTCGCTAATTATTCCAGCAAATTTTACGTTTAAAAAGTCAAATGGCACTCCTTTTCTTCTGAGCCCTGCTGCGCGCCCAAACAGTGATTTTCTTCCATATACGGGGTATCGGCAGGCTCTGGAAAAATTGCACAACAAAGTTTGTGGTCCATTTTTTCCTGTTACCACTGCAAAAATAAAAACAATTTGGGTCTAAAATAAGATTTTGGTGAAAAAAAGCACCTGAAGGGTTAATAAACTTCTTGAATGTGGTTTTGAGCAAATTGAGGGGTGCAGTTTTTAGAATGGTATCACTTTTGGGTATTATCTGGCATATAGACCCATCAAAGTCACTTCTAATGTGATGTGCACGTTAAAGAAAAATGGTTTTGTAAATTCTTTTAGAAAAATGAGAAATTGCTGAACAACTTTTATCCCTTCCAACAAAAAATAATTATGTTTCAAAAATTATGCACATAACCGATTCCCCATTGTGTTGGAGATGCTCCCAATCAGTAGGTACTTTACTACATATTTTTTGGCTTTGCCCAGGACTACTACAATTCTGGACAGACATAAATAAATCTTTACATAGTATGGGTCTACTAACGCAGGATCGGTCTACTAACACAGGATCTTACTCCTCAAGAGGTATTACTCTTCCTTTCATCATCTACCTTTAAACCAGGGAAACATGAGTTGCTCCCCATCTTACTGGCAGCCGCTAAACACATTGGAGGTAACCGACTCCTCCGACGCTGAGAGAATGGACTCTAAAGGTGCGCGATTTGTACCGCTTAGAGGAACTCTCTAGTTGGGAAACACGCACCCATGAAAAAAATTTCAAACCTCTTGGCTTCCCTGGATTAAATTTTCATCTCCTACCGGGCTTGGTTGATCTCCCCTCTAGAACTCATCTTTGCCTCTGTTGGATCACTTTCCTCGACTCTTGATCCCCCTCCTTCTCTCCCCCTCTGAGTGCGATGCCGTGGCCATGCCCTCAAGCTTGCCCTCAGCCCTGCTGTTTAGCCATTTAACCCAACAAACCTTCTATTTGAGCCTCACATCCTTCCTTATTCCCTAGTAGCAAAAAATTGCTTACTTGAAATCCTACCATCACATCTCCTAGCCTTTTCTATATATCTACCTGGTAGTCATTTAATTTCAAGGCTAATTTCCTATCCTAGACCTGAACAAGTTGTTTATGTTATTATGCTCACTTGTTTTCTTTCAGCTATGCCTGTTACGACAATATCTGTTCTTAAGCACATTCAGTCTCTGCTGTATTCAGTACATAATTGAGATCAGTTCGTGAGTATATGTTCTTTGATATTTGTTTTGTTATTTGAAAAACTAAATAAAGAATTACAAAAAAAAAATTATGCAAATGTAAAGTAGACATGCGGGAAATGTTATTTATTAACTATTTTGTGTGGCATAACTTTCTGATTTAAGGGCATAAAAATTAAAAGTTTGAAAATTGCTAAATTTTCTTCAAATTTCCATTTTTATCACAAATAAATTTATCACTATCATGAAGTACAATATTTCACGAAAAAACAATCTCAGAATCAGTGGGATCCGTTGGAGCGTTCCAGAGTTATTACCTCATAAAGTGACAGTGGTCAGAATTGGAAAATTTGCCTGGTCATGAAGGTACAAACAGCCTCGGGGGGTAAAGGGGTTAATATTTCCCTTGGGAGACTTGTAGCTGCAATCCTCCGATCACCTGTGCTATACATAGAACTGATTCGGCTCTGCATAGTTGTCATGATAACTCATCAGCGCCCCATGAGATCCCCAAGACACACGCCAGCAGGGGTGCGTGTCACTCCATGGGTGTGTGTTGAATTCCACTGTCAGAGATTGACAGCAGAATTTAGCAGCTTAACAGCTGGGTGCAGTTCTGCTCCACCCTCGGCTGTTAAAGGCACATAACAACGGATTAAATCAGCCGTCATGTGTCAGGAGAGATGTGGGTTCAGCGTGTGAACCTGCATCAAAGTCAGGGACATCACATATGATGTAAATATATGTCATATGTGAAGGGGTTAATATCATGAGACAACACTTTCAAAGAGCAAAAACACACAGGTAGTCAGCTCACCTGGAAATCAGCCACCTCTCATCTGTTCCTGCACGGAGGAAGGAGCACACAATCCACAGGAAAAAATACGATATATCCAGCAGGAAATTCAAGTAAAAATTCTTGTTTATTTCTTCATATTAAAATATAGATAATGGTAAACCACTCAAAAAGTATTACACAGCAACACGCATAAAAAGTTCATGGAGTGGCAGCATGTACAACACAAAATTAAAAATACACGGGGGAAGCCACATGAGGATTAAGGTACATGATATACATCTTGATACTTTTAATAATATGGACCATCCAGTCCTCACATATAGTAGCTATATTAAACCATACATATTTGTAGATTATAATCTACATTTAGCCCTCTTGGCTGTAATGTCTCTAGTAGGGTTGAGCGAAACAGGTCGTTCATTTTCAAAAGTCGCCGACTTTTGGCAAAGTCGGGTTTCATGAAACCCGATCCGACCCCTGTGCGGGGTCGGCCATGCGGTACGCGACTTTCGCGCCAAAGTCGCGTTTCAATGACGCAAAAAGCGCCATTTCTCAGCCAATGAAGGTAAACGCAGAGTGTGGGCAGCGTGATGACATAGGTCCTGGTCCCCACCATCTTAGAGAAGGGCATTGCAGTGATTGGCTTGCTGTCTGCGGCGTCACAGGGGCTATAAAGGGGAGTTCCCGCCGACCGCCATGTTACTGCTGCTGATTTGAGCTTAGGGAGAGGTTGCTGCCGCTTCGTCAGAAGCAGGGATAGCGTTAGGCAGGGTCCATTAACCACCAAACCGCTTGTGCTGTAGCGATTTCCACTGCCCAACACCACCTTCGGTGTGCAGGGACAGTGGAAGCTACATTTTTTTTTTTTTTCCCCTCAGCGCTGTAGCTCATTGGGCTGCCCTAGAAGGCTCCCTGATAGCTGCATTGCTGTGTGTACGCCGCTGTGCAAACCAACTGCTTTTTTCAAAGCACAAATCCTCTTGTTCCTTCCTTTCTGCACAGCTATCTTTTTGGTTTGTACACACTTTTTATTTAATTTGTGCATCAGTCCACTCCTTATTGCTGCCTGCCATACCTGGCTGAGATTACTGCAGGGAGATAGTAATTGAAGGACACTCCCTGTTTTTTTTTTTTTTTTTTTGTGGGAGATTAAGATTGACATTTCTGCTAGAGTGCCATCCCTGTCTGTGTCATCTCTCACTCAGTGGGCCATAGAAAGCCTATTTATTTTTTTGCTTGATTTTGGTTCTAAAATCTACCTGAAAAAATCACTACATCAATCAGTGGGAGAAAAATATTGGCCTCAGGGCTTGTGTGCCACTCCTGACTCCTGTGTGCATCATCACTCACTCAGTGGGCCATAGAAAGCCCTTTTTTTTTTTTTTTTTTTGCTTTATTTGGGTTCTAAATTCTACCTGAAAAAATCAATAAATCAATCAGTGGGAGATTAATATTGGCCTTTGGGCTTGTGTGCCAGTCCTAAGCGTGCCATCTCTCTCTCTCAGATAGTGGGCCATAGAAAGCCTATTTATTTTTATTTTTTTTATTGGGTTTATAAATTTTCCCTGGAAAAAAAAAAAAAAGTGGGAGATTAATATTGGCCTCTGGGCTTGTGTGCCAGTCCTGAGCGTGCCATCTCTCTCACAAATAGTGGGCCATAGAAAGCCTATTTATTTATTTTTTTTTGGTTTTATAAATTCTCCCTTAAAAAAAAAAAAGGGAGATTAATATTGGCCTTTGGGCTTGTGTGCCAGTCCTAAGCGTGCCATCTCTCTCTGTCTCTCAGATAGTGGGCCATAGAAAGCCTATTTATTATTTTTTTTATTGGGTTTATAAATTTTCCCTGGAACAAAAAAAAAAAAGTGGGAGATAAATATTGGCCTCTGGGCTTGTGTGTCACTCCTGACTCCTGTGTGCGTCATCTCTCACTCAGTGGGCCATAGAAAGCCTTTTTTGTTTTATTTGTTTTCTAAATTCTCCCTGAAAAAATCATTTTATTTTCTTTGGTTTCTAAATTCTTCCTGAAAAAATCATTTTATTCTATTTTTTTTATTTTCCTAAAGTCTCCCTGAAAAAAAAACAAAAAAAAAAACAAATCAGTGGGAGATTAATATTGCCCTTTCTGCTTGTGTGCCAGTCTTGACTCCTGGGTGTGCCATCTCTCTCTCTCTCGCCAATTGTGGGCCATAGAAAGCCTATTGTTTTTTTAGCTTGATTTGGGTTCCAAAATCTACCTGAAAAAATCACTACATCAATCAGTGGGAGATAAATATTGGCCTCTGGGCTTGTGTGCCACTCCTGACTCCTGTGTGCGTCATCTCTCACTCAGTGGGCCATAGAAAGCCTTTTTTTGTTTTATTTGTTTTCTAAATTCTCCCTGAAAAAATCATTTTATTTTATTTGGTTTCTAAATTCTTCCTGAAAAAATCATTTTATTCTATTTTTTTTTTCCTAAAGTCTCCCTGAAAAAAACAAAAAAAAAAACAAATCAGTGGGAGATTAATATTGCCCTTTCTGCTTGTGTGCCAGTCTTGACTCCTGGGTGTGCCATCTCTCTCTCTCTCTCCAATTGTGGGCCATAGAAAGCCTATTATTTTTTTTAGCTTGATTTGGGTTCCAAAATCTACCTGAAAAAATCACTACATCAATCAGTGGGAGATAAATATTGGCCTCTGGGCTTGTGTGCCACTCCTGACTCCTGTGTGCGTCATCTCTCACTCAGTGGGCCATAGAAAGCCTTTTTTTGTTTTATTTGTTTTCTAAATTCTCCCTGAAAAAATCATTTTATTTTATTTGGTTTCTAAATTCTTCCTGAAAAAATCATTTTATTCTATTTTTTTTTTCCTAAAGTCTCCCTGAAAAAAAAAAAAAACAAACGAATCAGTGGGAGATTAATATTGCCCTTTCTGCTTGTGTGCCAGTCTTGACTCCTGGGTGTGCCATCTCTCTCTCTCTCTCCAATTGTGGGCCATAGAAAGCCTATTATTTTTTTAGCTTGATTTGGGTTCCAAAATCTACCTGAAAAAATCACTACATCAATCAGTGGGAGATAAATATTGGCCTCTGGGCTTGTGTGCCACTCCTGACTCCTGTGTGCGTCATCTCTCACTCAGTGGGCCATAGAAAGCCTTTTTTTGTTTTATTTGTTTTCTAAATTCTCCCTGAAAAAATCATTTTATTTTATTTGGTTTCTAAATTCTTCCTGAAAAAATCATTTTATTCTATTTTTTTTTTTCCTAAAGTCTCCCTGAAAAAAAAAAAAAAAAAAAATCAGTGGGAGATTAATATTGCCCTTTCTGCTTGTGTGCCAGTCTTGACTCCTGGGTGTGCCATCTCTCTCTCTCTCTCCAATTGTGGGCCATAGAAAGCCTATTATTTTTTTTAGCTTGATTTGGGTTCCAAAATCTACCTGAAAAAATCACTACATCAATCAGTGGGAGATAAATATTGGCCTCTGGGCTTGTGTGCCACTCCTGACTCCTGTGTGCGTCATCTCTCACTCAGTGGGCCATAGAAAGCCTTTTTTTGTTTTATTTGTTTTCTAAATTCTCCCTGAAAAAATCATTTTATTTTATTTGGTTTCTAAATTCTTCCTGAAAAAATCATTTTATTCTATTATTTTTTTTTCCTAAAGTCTCCCTTAAAAAAAGAAAAAAATCAAATCAGTGGGAGATTAATATTTACATTTGTGCTTCAGTGACAGTCCTGCGTGTGTGGCATCTCTCTCATTTGTTGCCACCAACAACAGAGTGTGTAACATTGTGCCTGATTTTCGTTGTGGTCTCACTCACCTGTAAAGGGGTAGCTAAATCATACTGAAGTTATAGCTCACCGTGTAATTTGTGTGACAGCAACAAATACCGTTAGTTTGTTTACGTTTTTAAAACAATGAGGAAGTATGGTGGAAGAGGTCGTGGCCGGGGGCGTTCATTGTCAGCTGGTAATGAGGGTAGTGGTGGAGCATCAGCTGGTCGTGGGAAAAAAAAATATTGCACCTAAGTCTGGAGCTGTGGAGCCAGGTTCGTCGTCTGGCTACACAAGGCCTCGAACGCTCCCTTTTCTGGGAGTAGGAAAACCGCTTTTAAAGCCGGAGCAGCAAGAGCAAGTCTTGGCTTATCTTGCTGACTCAGCCTCTAGCTCTTTTGCCTCCTCTCGTGAAACTGGTAAATGTCAAAGCAGCGCGTCGTTAGTGGATGTTCACGGTCAGGGACAAGTCGCTTCCTTGTCCTCTTCAGCAAAAACAACAACAGAGAAGAATGCAGCAGGCGACACAACGGGTTACTCCATGGAGCTCTTTACACATACCGTCCCTGGCTTAGAAAGTGAAGCAGTTAACAGTCCATGCCCATTACAAGTTGAATCTGACATGGAGTGCACTGATGCACAGCCACAGCCAGACTACTATGCTGGTCCTTTGACTCAGACCACAACATTGCCCTCGCAGGGTGCTGATCAAGAATCAGACCCTGATGAGACTATGTTGCCCCATCACGAACGCTATACCACCGACCGACACGGTGACACAGACGAAGTTGCACACGAGCTACAAGAAGAGGTAATAGATGACCCAGTTCTTGACCCCGATTGGCAGCCATTGGGGGAACAGGGTGCAGGCGGCAGCAGTTCTGAAGCGGAGGAGGAGGGGCCGCAGCAGGCATCAACATCGCAACAGGTTCCATCTGCCGGGCCCGTATCTTGCCCAAAACGCGTGGCAAAGCCAAAACCTGTTGGAGGACAGCGTGGCCATCCGGTTAAAGCTCAGTCTGCAATGCCTGAAAAGGTATCCGATGCTAGAAAGAGTGCAGTCTGGCATTTTTTTAAACAACATCCAATTGATCAGCGCAAAGTCATCTGTCAAAAATGTTCAACTACCTTAAGCAGAGGACAGAATCTGAAAAGTCTCAATACAAGTTGCATGCATAGACATTTAACCACCATGCATTTGCAAGCCTGGACTAACTACCAAACGTCCCTTAAGGTTGTAGCACCCTCGGCCAATGAAGCTAGTCAGCAACGCAACATCCCTTCCGGCAGTGTAGGGCCACCATTTTCCGCACCACCTGCAGTATCTGTGCAGGTTTCTTTGCCAGGCCAAAGCAGTCAGGGTCAGGGAATCACCAGTTTCGTAGTAGGAAACACTGCATCTAGGGCACCGGTGGCAACAATACCATCTCCCACCGTCTCTCAGTCTGCCATGTCCACCGGCACCCCCGCTAGTTCCACGATCTCCAGCTCTCCAGTCCAGCTCACCCTACATGAGACTATGGTTAGAAAAAGGAAGTACTTAGCCTCGCATCCGCGTACACAGGGTTTGAATGCACACATAGCTAGACTAATCTCGTTAGAGATGATGCCCTACCGGTTAGTTGAAAGCGAAGCTTTCAAAGCCCTGATGGACTACGCTGTACCACGCTACGAGCTACCCAGTCGACACTTTTTTTCCAGAAAAGCCATCCCAGCCCTCCACCAGCATGTTAAAGAGCGCATCGTCCATGCACTCAGGCAATCTGTGAGCACAAAGGTGCACCTGACAACAGATGCATGGACCAGTAGGCATGGCCAGGGACGTTACGTGTCCATCACGGCACACTGGGTAAATGTGGTGGATGCAGGGTCCACAGGGGACAGCAAGTTTGGGACAGTTCTGCCTAGCCCACGGTCTAGGAAACAGTTGGCTGTAGCCGTTCGCACCCCCTCCTCCTCCTCTTCGTCCTCCTGCAGAAGCGAGAGCTCGTCCACAGACCGCAGTCGCACAACCACTCTATCCGCAGCTGCCACTGTTGCACATCAGGTCTCCCATTATGGGGCAGCTACTGGCAAACGTCAGCAGGCTGTATTGGCTATGAAGTGTTTGGGCGACAACAGACACACCGCGGAAGTTCTGTCCGAGTTCTTGCAGAAAGAAACGCAGTCGTGGCTGGGCACTGTAGATCTTGAGGCAGGCAAGGTAGTGAGTGATAACGGAAGGAATTTCATGGCTGCCATCTCCCTTTCCCAACTGAAACACATTCCTTGCCTGGCTCACACCTTAAACCTGGTGGTGCAGTGCTTCCTGAAAAGTTATCCGGGGTTATCCGACCTGCTCCTCAAAGTGCGTGGACTTTGCTCACATATCCGCCGTTCGCCCGTACACTCCAGCCGTATGCAGACCTATCAGCGTTCTTTGAACCTTCCCCAGCATCGCCTAATCATAGACGTTGCAACAAGGTGGAACTCAACACTGCACATGCTTCAGAGACTGTGTGAACAGAGGCGGGCTGTTATGTTTTTGTGGGAGGATACACATACACGGGCAGGCAGTAGGATGGCAGACATGGAGTTGTCAGGTGTGCAGTGGTCGAAGATTCAAGACATGTGTCAAGTCCTTCAGTGTTTTGAGGAATGCACACGGCTGGTTAGTGCAGACAATGCCATAATAAGCATGAGCATCCCCCTAATGCGTCTGCTGATGCAAAGTTTGACGCACATAAAGGATCAGGCGTCTGCAGCTGAGGAAGAGGAAAGCCTTGATGACAGTCAGCCATTGTCTGGCCAGGGCAGTGTACAGGACGAGGTAGCGGGCGAAGAGGAGGAGGAGGACGAGGAGGATGATGGGGATGGTTATATTTTTAATGAGGAAGCTTTTCCGGGGCCACTGGAAATTGGTGGCGCGGCAAGGCCGGGTTCTGGTTTTTTGAGGGACACAAGTGACGTGGATTTGCCTGAAACTGCCCCTCAACCAAGCGCAACCGCAGATTTGAGAACTGGAACTTTGGCCCACATGGCGGATTATGCCTTACGTATCCTCAAAAGGGACACACGCATAACTAAAATGATGAATGATGACGATTACTGGTTGGCCTGCCTCCTTGATCCTCGCTATAAAGGCAAATTGCAAAATATAATGCCACATGAGAACTTGGAACTAATATTAGCAACCAAACAATCAACTCTTGTTGACCGTTTGCTTCTGGCATTCCCTGCACACAGCGCCCGTGATCGTTCTCACACGAGCTGCAGGGGCCAGCAGACCAGAGGAGTTAGAGGGGCAGAAATCAGAAGTGGCGTTGGCCAGAGGGGTTTTCTGACCAGGTTGTGGAGTGATTTTGCTATGACCGCAGACAGGACAGGTACTGCAGCATCAATTCAAAGTGACAGGAGACAACATTTGTCCAGTATGGTTACAAACTATTTTTCATCCCTTATCGATGTTCTCCCTCAACCGTCATTCCCATTTGATTACTGGGCATCAAAATTAGACACCTGGCCAGAATTGGCAGAATATGCATTGCAGGAGCTTGCTTGCCCGGCAGCTAGTGTCCTATCAGAAAGAGTATTCAGTGCTGCAGGTTCAATACTAACAGAAAAAAGGACTCGTCTGGCTACCCAAAATGTAGATGATCTAACCTTCATTAAAATGAACCACAACTGGATTTCGAAATCTTTTGCCCCACCTTGCCCGGCTGACACCTAGCTTTCCTATGATAAGGTCTTGCCTGTGGACTATTCTGAATGCCTTTTCCAATCTCGTAATTTTCTGCACCTGATTGTCCAGCATACGACATGTTTACACCTCACTAAATGGCCAAACTCCCCACACGGGGCCGTGGTATCGACACTTGGCGACAGCACCCGTGAGAGTGCAGTTTGTCTGAAGAGGTGGGTGAGCCCGCTTTTGGTCGACGGCACTGCCACTGGGTCCCTCCTAGTACAATAAAGTGTCTCTGGCGGTGGTGGTGCGCACCCAACGTCAGACACACCGTTGTAATATGAGGGGCCCTGGGCCTGTACCGCCGGCCACAAGACAGTTTCCCCCCACCCCAGCTCAAACAGTGCTCTACCACTTGCAAAATTATCTCACAGCTCCACCAATGTTTAGTCTATGCGCTGACATCCTTCAATGCCTGCCACTGACAATACCATTGTATTGACATTTTTGTTATTTTAGGCCTTCGATGCCTGTCTGCGGTGACTCCTTCCACTAGGCCTCCACTGACCACACCACTGCTGCCCGTGAACCCCTGTAACCAATTTAAAATTTGCCTACAGCCATGTGTTATTATTTTAGGCCTTCGATGCCTGTCTGCGGTGACTCCTTCCACTAGGCCTCCACTGACCACACCACTGCTGCCCGTGTACCCCTGGAACCAATTTAAAATTGCCTACAGCCATGTGTTATTATTTTAGGCCTTCGATGCCTGTCTGCGGTCACTCCTTCCACTAGGCCTCCACTGACCACACCACTGCTGCCCGTGTAACCCTGGAACCAATTTAAAATTGCCTACAGCCATGTGTTATTATTTTAGGCCTTCGATGCCTGTCTGCGGTCACTCCTTCCACTAGGCCTCCACTGACCACACCACTGCTGCCCGTGTACCCCTGGAACCAATTTAAAATTGCCTACAGCCATGTGTTATTATTTTAGGCCTTCGATGCCTGTCTGCGGTCACTCCTTCCACTAGGCCTCCACTGACCACACCACTGCTGCCCGTGTACCCCTGGAACCAATTTAAAATTGCCTACAACCATGTGTTATTATTTTAGGCCTTCGATGCCTGTCTGTGGTCACTCCTTCCACTAGGCCTCCACTGACCACACCACTGCTGCCCGTGTACCCCTGGAACCAATTTAAAATTGCCTACAGCCATGTGTTATTATTTTAGGCCTTCGATGCCTGTCTGCGGTCACTCCTTCCACTAGGCCTCCACTGACCACACCACTGCTGCCCGTGTACCCCTGGAACCAATTTAAAATTGCCTACAGCCATGTGTTATTATTTTAGGCCTTCGATGCCTGTCTGCGGTCACTCCTTCCACTAGGCCTCCACTGACCACACCACTGCTGCCCGTGTACCCCTGGAACCAATTTAAAATTGCCTACAGCCATGTGTTATTATTTTAGGCCTTCGATGCCTGTCTGCGGTGACTCCTTCCACTAGGCCTCCACTGACCACACCACTGCTGCCCGTGTACCCCTGAAACCAATTTAAAATTGCCTACAGCCATGTGTTATTATTTTAGGCCTTCGATGCCTGTCTGCGGTCACTCCTTCCACTAGGCCTCCACTGACCACACCACTGCTGCCCGTGTACCCCTGGAACCAATTTAAAATTGCCTACAGCCATGTGTTATTATTTTAGGCCTTCGATGCCTGTCTGCGGTCACTCCTTCCACTAGGCCTCCACTGACCACACCACTGCTGCCCGTGTACCCCTGGAACCAACATCAGAAAATATAAAAATAAGTATTTTGCTTATAAAAAAGAAAATACTGGAGAGATATCAAATGCAGACATTTTAACATTAAAAACAAACACATACAACAAAAATCTGGTACAGTACTAAAAATGGCCACCAGCTACAATAACTTTCTCCTGCAAGTAGTTAACTGAAAGGTTTTTTCAATTTTAAACACAGATATGGCATCCACCGAGTGTTGTCCTGTCGCGTCTTCTTTATATTATTGCCAAGAAGATGCAAAACAATGAAAATAATAAAATCATTATTTACCAAAAAAATAGAGTAAGTCAAAACCACATTGCAAATAAACATTCATTACAAATAAAGAAGCAGGGCGCGTCCGAGGGTGAGTATATACCTAATAAGAATATAATCACCCTCGGACGCGCCCTGCTTCTTTCCGACAGCCTTCCTTCCTAAGAATCAGCCCTTCCGTGGTGTAGAGAGAGGGTTTGTTACACTCCAAGGTGTTCCCCAGGTTGCCTTTCCTGAGCTTCGATCTTCCGGCTCTCGTTTAGTAGTTGTTGGAAACTACGCTGCATTGGGCCTACAAATTGGGTATGGGGTGTAGAGAGATGGTGTGTTCCACTCCAAGGTGTTCCCCAGGTTGCCTTTCCTGAGCTTCGATCTTCCGGCTCTCGTTTAGTAGTTGTTGGAAACTACGCTGCATTAGGCCTACAAATTGGGTATGGGGTGTAGAGAGATGGTGTGTTCCACTGTAGAGAGATGGTGTGTTCCACTCCAAGGTGTTCCCCAGGTTTCCTCTCCATTGCTTCGATCTTCCGGCTCTCGTTTAGTAGTTGTTGGAAACTACGCTGCATTAGGCCTACAAATTGGGTATGGGGTGTAGAGAGATGGTGTGTTACACTCCAAGGTGTTCCCCAGGTTTCCTCTCCATTGCTTCGATCTTCCGGCTCTCGTTTAGTAGTTGTTGGAAACTACGCTGCATTGGGCCTACAAATTGGGTATGGGGTGTAGAGAGATGGTGTGTTCCACTCCAAGGTGTTCTCCAGGTTGCCTTTCCTGAGCTTCGATCTTCCGGCTCTCGTTTAGTAGTTGTTGGAAACTACGCTGCATTGGGCCTACAAATTGGGTATGGGGTGTAGAGAGATGGTGTGTTACACTCCAAGGTGTTCCCCAGGTTTCCTCTCCATTGCTTCGATCTTCCGGCTCTCGTTTAGTAGTTGTTGGAAACTACGCTGCATTAGGCCTACAAATTGGGTATGGGGTGTAGAGAGATGGTGTGTTCCACTGTAGAGAGATGGTGTGTTCCACTCCAAGGTGTTCCCCAGGTTTCCTCGCCAATGCTTCGATCATCATGCTCTCGTTTAGTAGTTGTTGGAAACTACGCTGCATTAGGCCTACAAATTGGGTATGGGGTGTAGAGAGATGGTGTGTTCCACTCCAAGGTGTTCTCCAGGTTGCCTTTCCTGAACTTCTATCTTCAGGCTCTCATTAAATTGTGGTTAAACGGAACAACTGCATTTGGCGTACTAGTTGGTTTGGGGCCTACTATCGGTGTCTGCCGCTCCTTGCTGTTCTCCTGGTTTCCTGTCCTGAAATTCCGTTTTCAGGCGCTCGTTAAGTAGTTGTTAATGTTAGACTGCATTTGGCCTACTAGTTGGGTTGGGGCCTACTATCGGTGTCTGCCACTCCTTGCTGTTCTCCTCCACTGAACAAAGCTGTGCCGCCTGTTTACTACTGTTGCCAATTTTGAACTGCATTTCGACTACTTACTGATTTGGGCCTACTCTCTGTGTCAGCCTCTCATTCCAGTTGTCCTCCACTGCAATGCCCCCTGATTAGTCCTGTGTTACCAATTTTGAACTGCATTTAGCCCACTTTATTCTTTGGGCCAATATCTGTGTTTCCTCCTCATCCTGCCCATTGCCCAGCCAGTGATAGATGAGTCTGCTGGTACATTGACCCATAACGCAACATTTCCCGTGCACGCTACACTGCAAGATTGTGACCCTGCTGAAAGTCAGGTCCCCCTTCCCGCATACCATACCACCTTACACGGGGACAAACAGGAAGGTGCAGATGAAAGTGCAGGTTCCTTCATCAGGTGGGGGGAGGAATACTAGTTGGCGACGTCACTGGCACAGGGCCTCTCATGGTACGCAAAAGTGTTGCTGCCGGTGGGAGGCGCCCCCGCCGTGCAAACACACCGCTGTACTTTGAGGGGCCCTGTGCCAGTGCCAATGCCAACGAGTGGGCCCCCCCTGCTTGCTCAGGTTCACAGTACTTGCAAAGTTGAAATACTTACCTCTCCCTGCTCCACTGCCGTGACGTGGTCCAGATTTCCTGGGCCCACTAATTACTTGAACCAGCCCTACCCACCACAACTTTAGCCAAATGACCCCCAATTTCAAATGCCTTCCAATTATTATAAGGTAAATTACGCTTGACAAGCTTCATTAAGAAGAATGGATGGTTTTGACATTAAAATGGGCACTCTAGGTGTTTTCCTGGCCCCCACTCACTGCCGACTATGCTGCCCCATTGACTTGCATTGGGTTTCGTGTTTCGGTCGATCCCGACTTTACGTCATAATCGGCCGATTTCACTCGACCCGACTTTTGAGATAGTCGGGTTTCGCGAAACCCGGCTCGACTCTAAAAAGGTCAAGGTCGCTCAACTCTAGTATTGAGATCCACCTTTTGTTTAAGTTTCAATGTCCTATCACCCTCCTCTCCTTAATCCTCATGTGGCATCCCCCGTGTATTTTTAATTTTGTGTTGTACATGCTTTTAATTGTTTTTTTCTTTTCTCCCCCTTTTTTTCTTTTTTGTCTTTTTATATTTAGGATTTGATATCCAAGGAACATACGGAGGACATTAGGGGTTTTTTTCTTCTTTCCCCTTGTCTTTATTCTGGCTGATTTTCAGTTTCTCCTCCTTTTGATCCTTGTCTGCCAAATCACCTTACTAACAAGGCATCCTATGTGAGTATAAGGCGGTTGCCATGGATTTGGCTAAGTGTATATCATCCCTATCAGTGCTGATGTGGTGCGGCATATGGGCGTGCGGGGGGCGTTGGCGCTGATGCGCCTGGCTCCTCCCTGCCGATCATGTGGTTGCGCCCTCCGCCTGATGGTCTGGGTGATGACGTTCCTCCTGCGGCGCTGGGCGCAGGCGCTGTGTGTCACACCAGGTTGCGATCACATGACCGCTCTCCTGGTGAGCGCTCTGCGCAGGCGCCGGCGTCCGACGGTGGATGGATACCTTTACATGGGTAGGTGTCGACTATTGGTGAGCAGCACCTGTGCCCCTTTTGTTTAACAGATGGTGATTTGATGATCGACATATGGACTTATATGGGACCGTGCGATTGGGTGAACCATCGTCATGACAACGAAATAGCTACAGCCAGGATTGGACGTTCGATTTGTTATTATGTTCCCTGTGTGTTCCTTCTAGAATTATTATAGATTTCTACATGATAAGGCGGTGATTGGTTGTTAACTGCTTGATTTTATAATGTTATATATAATATGCATGTCTCATATGCGATTTTATTGGGATTTAATAAAGGCCGCCCCTTGATAGTGATTGGTTCCTTTATTGGTTCCACACTATTTAAGATGGCCACTGTGGATGTTTTGTATACTTGACAAAGGCCAACCCGGCCGAAACGTTGTATCTCTTTGTATGGCTGAATAAAGACCTCTTTGGACACGACTTCACCTGGTATGGACGCTGCTCTTTTTTCTTTTTATGCTATTATGGGTCTGATTGGATCCTCGGACTCTTGAGCGTGCATCCTTTTTCTGAGTGCTGGTGGTGAACTTTCTCTAGTACCCTGAGCCCTGTGTCATCCCAGGATAGCCACTCTGGAGAGGGCTATACCTTGGATGTGATCAGCAGTGTGCAGTCATCTGATGGGCAATATATTAGATACATAAAAATACAGAAAAATCTTTAAATGAGAAGGTGTGTCCAAACTTTTCGACTGTACTGTATGAAATGGAAAACTTCTGTTAGAGCACATGGCAGGGCTCAGAAAGGAAGCAGCAGCATTTGACTTTTGGATTGCAAAATTGTCTGGAATACACACGTGGTCAAAATTGTTGGTACCCCTCGTTTAATGACAGAAAAACCCACAATGGTCAAAGAAATTATTTGAATCTGAAAAAAGTAATAATAAATAAAAGATCTATGAAAATGAACAAATGAAATTCAGACATTGCTTTTCAACCATGCTTCCACAGAATAATAATAATAATAAAAAAAAAATAAAACTCATGAAATAGGCCTGGACAGAAATGATGGTACCTCTGAAAATAATGTGACAAAAGGGACATGTTAAATCAAGGTGTGTCCACTAACTAGCATCACAGGCACAGGCGTAGCTAGGGGTTCAGCCTAGGGGGGGCGAGACATCTGAGTGGGCCCCTAACCTCTGATTACAACTATGGTGATGCACCCTAATGGTGGACGTAGGAGAACGTCAGCAGATGATCCTGCTGCAACAAAAAAAAAAAAAAACATCTCCTCAAGACCAATACTGATATTACCGCCATATTGTGACCATATAGGGGTAGATACCAGTCCTACAAAGCATACAAGTGATAACAGCACAGTTACAGATGATGACTTACCACTGACGTTCTTTCTGATGGAATCGTTCACTTTTCCCGCCTTTTCCATCTGGTCCAGACCGACATGACAACTTCTCCACCCAGGACTCGTCTGCAGAAATTACAACAAAGACACATTTCACTTCTCATATTCCAGCCATCACCATCTATTCCCAACCTGCACAAACCCCTCATCCTGCTGATATCCCAATACTGAGCCGCTGCTGCCGTATGTGTCCCTATTACTGCCCCTGATACCCCAATACTGAGCCGCTGCTGCCGTATGTGTCCCTATTACTGCACCTGATACCCCAATACTGAGCCGCTGCTGCCGTATGTGTCCCTATTACTGCACCTGATATCCCGATACTGAGCCCCGGCTGCCGTATGTGTCCCTATTACTGCACCTGCTGTGTGGTACAAATGCAATGCTCCTCATACTGCATCACATAGTAATGCCACCACTGTGCCCTTACATAGTACAATGTCTCCTTTGTGCTCTCACAGTAGCCCCAAACTCTTTACAGGCCCCCACAGTAGTCCCCACACTGTATATAGGCCCCTACAATGTATGATGGCCTGACAGCAACCTTCAAACTGTATAGTGACCCCTGCATTAGCTCCCACACTGTATAATGACTCCTGCCTTAGGTCCCACGCTGTGTAACGGCTCCCACATTATCTACCACACTTTATAATGACCCCTCCATTAGCTTCCACACTGTATAATGACCCCTGCATTAGTGTCCATGCTGTATAATGACCCCTCCATTAGTGTCCACGCTGTATAATGACCCATGCATTAGTGTCCACGCTGTATAATGACCCATGCATTAGTGTCCACGCTGTATAATGGAACCCGCTGTAGCTCCCACTCCTTGGATTCTGGTCACTGTCTGTCCCTCTCTGGGGGCTGATACTGGCACAGCCCTGAAATATATGACAAAGACATAAATAGAAGAAACAGCCAGTGGGTGTGTATAGAGGCCATCATATGGGTATAGCTCCCTGAATGTGTCCAGGTAACCCTAAAGGAATACTCTTGTCTGGACAAGACCCCAAAGAGGGAAATGGAAATGAGGGAATCAGAAAAAAGAGGGGGAGGTAGAATATTACCCATCTAAAGAAAAAAGTACACCCCCTGGCTCTTCTGTTCCTTTTTCCTCTTCTCCCCTTTGGGGATCTTGTGGTCTAGACTGAGTATATGTAAATGGACCCGCACCCATATGTGATTTTCTATATGCACCTACTTGCTGTTTCTATTTTCTTCTGTCTGGCTATTTATCATCTTAATATATACTTACCTTGTAATGTCTTCACATCCTGTTCCGTCCAGATGTGTCCAGATCCCAGAATTCTAAGAGGCGGAAGTTCACCGACCACCATTTTGGGACACCCAAGTGATGGGTGTCTCAATTTGGAAACTGTTTACGATACCAGCCTCTTGCGCGGTACCACCAGCTGAACACCGTCCACCACACACACTGTATATGCCGTACGCACCACACACCCACTGTAAACGCCGTAGGCAGTACACACACACACTTTATACTCATCCTCTTGAGCGGTACCACCAGCGGTACACCGTTGCAAACATGCCACTGCCGGGATCAGCCGAATGACTCACTGACCGCCGCCATCTTTGTACAAGAGGAGCGCAGAGCACATGGGGTAGACAGGTCAAAGAAGAGAGCACAGACGGGGGAAAGAGAGAGTGGATAGGTGGGCGAGCACATGGGGGGGAGAGATTCTCAACGCTACAAAGCCTGACCCCATCGTGACATTACTGCCCTCCCAATGCGATAGCATCGGGTCTCCATATAGTAAATATATATTCATCCTCAACTTTTTTAATAAAAGGTTTTACCTTTTATTTTTCATATTTCGTGTTTTTTTTATTTTTCGTGTTTACCACCTTAGATTTACTGATATGAAATCATGCAGACACTGGTCTGATAGGATCCTGACCCAGGCTACAGGATAGAACATATATATGGGTTGGGGTCTTATCAGACCAGTGTCATATATATATATATACTAGATGGTGGCCCGATTCTAACGCATCGGGTATTCTAGAATATGCATGTCCACATAGTATATTGCCCAGCCACGTAGTATATTGCCCAGCCATGTAGTATATTGCCCAGCCACGTAGAATATAGCAGAGCCACATAGTATATAGCAGAGCCACATAGTATATAGCAGAGCCACGTAGTATATTGCCCAGCCACGTAGTATATTGCCCAGCCACGTAGTACATTGCCCAGCCACGTAGTATATAGCAGAGCCACATAGTACATTGCCTAGCCACGTAGTATATTGCCCAGCACAGAGCCACGTAGTATAGAGACTTAAAAAACAAATAAACATATACTCACCTATAGCTTTTTGAAGTCCTGCTATACTCACCCTCCGCCTTTCCCGCTTCTCTGGACGCTCCCGGGACCGCTCCATTGCAAGCGCACGCTTCCGCTCCCAGGGCTGGTGTGAGCAAGACCTATGATGACGTCGCGGTCACATGACTGTGACGTCACGGCAGGTCCTTGTCGTACACCAGCCCTGGGAGCGGAAGCTGCCGCTTGCAATGGAGCGGTCCCGGGAGCGTCCAGAGAAGCGGGAAAGGTGGCGGAGGGTGAGTATAGCAGGTTTTTTGTTTTTTTTTTATTATTTTTAACATGACCTATTTTTACTATTGATGCTGCATAGGCAGCATCAATAGTAAATAGTTGGGGACACACAGGGTTAATAGCAGTGGTAACGGAGTGCGTTACACCGCGGGCCGTTACCACTGCCATTAACCCTGTGTGAGCAGTGAGTGAAGGGGATTATGGAGCGGGCGCCAGGCAGTGAGTGCAGGTGAGTAGGGGAGGGACTAATCGGACTGTGGCCGTCGCTGATTGGTTGCGGCAGCCTTGACAGGCAGCTGCCAAGACCAATCAGCGAATGAATAACCGTGGCAGAAGGACGGACAGACAGACGGAAGTGACCCTTAGACAATTATGTATATAGATATATATATCTATATATATATATATATATATATATATATATATATATATATACATATATACACTGACAAGACTGGTCAGTAATGTGCATTGAAAGATGTGACCCTGGCTGCAGGACCCCACACATGAGGATAGTTGACTCTTTTCCATATATGGTATATATAGGAAAGACATATTGTATATCCTCATCTGTGGGGTCCTGCAGCCAGGGTCACTCACTCTATGAGTGCACATTACTGACCAGCCACCATAAATCTTCAGTGCCTTAGTAACTGCAGATACAGCACAGGAATCCTGCTGGGTGTTGTCAGGAGAGCAGCAGAGTAGAGTAGAAGTGTGAGCTGTACTTACACCACTGTGTCCTGCTCCTCTCACTGGAAAAAGATGCTTCCTCCTGCCTGCTCTGCAGCAGACATGGCATGCCCCCTCAGCGTGCACTGTGGGCGTGTCTTCAGTATACTGGAGGCAGGCAGCTGTCAGGTACAGTGCTGGCCTGGAACTCAGCGTGTATCAGCATGGGGGGGGGGGCTTTGGGGAATATGTTCCTCTCTCTTCAGCCACAGCCCGCGGTAGTGCAGGGAGAGATCATGTCTCCCTCTTCTCTACCGCGGGCTGTGCACGCTGATATAATTAAGTGTAGCATAGCTCCAGGTGGGCCCCTGTGAGCGGTGGGCCCGGGGCGACCGCACCCTCTGCCCCCCTGCTAGCTACGCTACTGATCACAGGTGTCTACAATCTTGGAATTAGTGAGTGGGTCTGTATATAGGGCTACAGATACTCACTGTGCTGTTTGGTGACATAGTGTGTATCACACTCAACATGGACCAGAGGAAGCGAAGGAAAGAGTTGTCTCAGGAGATTAGTACGAAAATTATAGACAAACATGTTAAATGTAAAAGTTATAAGACCATCTCCAAGCAGCTTGATATTACTGTGACTACTGTGCACATATTATTCAGTCCAGAGCCTCTCACCTAGCCAAATCAATTCTCATGCTTCGCACTGACGAGGGCCAACAGCCCAAAACACCGTGTCTGCGTATTGAGATACTGATTTGGCTTTTATCCTAAGTCATATTGCACAACTCGTTAAAGGGTTGACTGTGTCTTGTAGGATCGCTACTACCAACAGGTGGCGCTATAGAGTTTAAGTCCTCTTTTTCTCAGAAGAGGCAATTTGTATATTTAATTTCCCAGAGGAGCATTGCACGGCGAATAAGCCTCCTTACCTTGACAAGCCAGAGCTGGTATGTCACTCTCCATAAGCAGAAACATTACCCCTTAGACACCATTCCAGAGCCTTTCACCTAGCCAAATCAATTCTCATGCTTCGCACTGACGAGGGCCAACAGCCCGAAATACCATGTCTGCGAATTGAGATACTGATTTGGCTTTCATCCTAAGTCATATTGCACAACTCGGTAAAGGGTTGATTGTGACTTGTAGGATCGCTACTACCAACAGGTGGCACTATAGAGTTTAAGTCCTCTTTTTCTCAGAAGAGGCGATTTGCACACATATTATTCAGAAATGTAAGATCCAAGGGACTGTAGCCAACCTCCCTGGACGTGGCCGCAGGAGGAAAATTGATAACAAATCAAAGAGATGGATAATACGAATGGTAACAAAAGAGCCCAGAAAAACTTCTAAACAGATTAAAGGTGATTTTTAAGCTCAAGGAACATCAGTGTCAGATCACACCATACATCGTTGTATGACCCAAAGTGGACTTCATGGGAGACGACCAACGAGGACACCATTTTTGAAAAAAAATCATTAAAAAAGCCAGACTGGAATTTGCCAAACTAAATGTTGACAAGACACAAAGCTTCTGGGAGAATGTCCTATGGTCAGATGAGACAAAAATGGAACTTTTTGGCAAGGCACATCAGCTCTATGTTCAGAGATGGAAAAATGAAGCATATCAAGAAAAGAACACTGTCCATACTGTGAAACATGGAGGAGGCTCTGTTGTGTTCTGGGGCTGCTTTGCTGCATCTGGAACAGGGTGTCGAGAATCTGTGCATGGTACAATGAAATCTCAAGACTATCAAGGGATTCTCGAGAGAAATGTGCTGCCCAGAGACAGAAAGCTTGGTCTCAGTCGCAGGTCATGGGTCTTGGAACAGGATAATCACCCAATATACACAGCTAAAAACATCCAAGAATGGCTAAGAGGAAAACATTACACTATTCTGAAGTGGCCTTCTATGAGCCCTGACCCACAATCTATTGAGAATCTTTGGAAAGAGCTAAAACATACCATCAGGAAAAGGCAGCCTTCAAACAAAAGACAACTGGAGCAGTTTTCTCTTGAGGAGTGGGCCAAAATACCTGTCGAGTGGTGCAGAAATCTCATTGACAGTTACAGGAGTCGTTTGTTTGCAGTGATTGCCTCAAAAGGTTGTGCAACAAAATATTAAGTTAAGGGTACCATCTTTTCTGTCCAGGCCTATTTCATGAGATTTATTTAAAAAAAAAAACTCTGTGGAAGCAATGTCTGACTTTCATTTGTTCATTTTCATAGATCTTTTGTTTATTATTACTTTTGTCAGATTCAATTATTTCTGTGACTATTGTGGGGTTTTCTGTCATTAAACAAGGGGAACCAACAATTTTGACCACATGTGTAGATAGTGGACACCATGTCACGTTTTCAGAGCCCCCAATATGCTTAAACAGTGGAAAGCCCCCACAAGTGACCCCATCTTAGAAACTGTACCTCTTAAGGAATTTATCTAGAGGTGTGGTGAGCACCTTGAACCCACAGGTGCTTCACAGAATTTTATAATGTTGAGCAGTGAACATGGAATAATACTTTTTTCCCATAAAAATGTTGCTTTAGCCACAATTTTTTTATTTTCACAAGAGTAACAGGAGAAAATAGACCATAAAATGAGTTGTCCAATTTCTTTTTAGTACAGCAATACCACATATGTAATGTATATGTAATGTGAAAACTACTGTTTTAGTGCATGGCAGGGCTCAGAAGGGAAGCAGCACCATTAAACTTTTGAAGTGAAAAATTGCCTGGAATAGATAGCGGACACCATGTTGCGTTTGCAGAGCCCCTGATGTGCCTAAACAGTGGAAATCCCCCACATGTGCCCCTGTTTTATAAATTACAACCCTCAAGGAATTTATCTATAGGTGTAGTGAGCATCTTAAACTCACAGGTGCTTCATGGAATTTTAAACCATTGGATCATGAAAATTAAAGATTACATTTTTTCCCCAAAAATGTTGCTTTAGCCCACTTTTTATATTTTCACAAGGGTAACAGGAGAAAATTGAACCAAAAATTTGTTGTGTATTTTTTCCTGAGTAAAGGGATACTCTATGTGTGCTCAGAAACTTCTTTTTGGGTACACAGCAGGGATTGGAAGGGATGGAGCGCTATTTGATTTTTGGAGTGCAAAATTGTCTGGAATATATTGCAGATGCCATGATGCATTTGGATAGTCGCCAAGGTTCCAAAGCAGCAGAAACCCCCACAAGTGACCCCATTTTGTAAACTACAAGACTCAAATAATTCCTCCAGGTGTGGATGTTTTAAACCCACAGGTATTTCACAAAAAATTTTTTTCCCACTAAGATGTTGTTTTAGCCCCAAATAAATCCAAATCCGGACAGAAAGTACATGTGTTTTTTCTTTATTTAGTCAACGCTTTTCAAAGTACTACAGACTTCATCATCAGGACAAGAAAAGCATCTTTATTTACAAATCCTCCTTATCGAAATAAAATATAGTAAATATTTATTGATAATCAAGATAATAAATAAAATCCATTAAAAAGCAGTATTGGTAAGGAGAAAGTGATAATAAGTGCCATACTACTCCAGGGTAACAGGATAAATAAATGGAAATATCAAAATCAAATTAAACCATTTATGAGCAAAGTTTGCACAACTTAAATAAACATACTAGAAGCCCTGCAGTGGGTGTATAAAATGTAAGGCGCAAAACCAGCCACATATAACATAGTTTTAATGGAGTTTAAAGTGCCAGTGCAATCGGAATCATATACATGGTCATGGGGGAATTGGATGCGGTGGTAGTCAAATATGATGGGGAGCAAATTTGGACTGCAACCATGTAAATATATAGGTAAAAGGTTAGAAATAATAAAAAAAGCCCCTTATATCTTCTCAAACCCCAATGTACAATAAACAGTATACAAAAACTATAAGTAAATGTTCCTGAGTACAACCTGGTGCTGGTGTGGATGATAACCCCAACACACGTTTCACGTTAGCTTCTTCAGGGGACATTTGAAAGAACCTCGGTGGCCAGGGCTGGCTCTAATTTTTTGTGGGCTCTGGGTGAAAGTCTCAGTGGGCACCTTTAACACACACCACTATTCATGATGAACAGATACGGCAGAGAAATATAGGTATAGTACAATGCCAAATATTTCACTTACTTCTTACATTACATGAGTGATACTGTATCTATTCTAAATTGTCCTATAGCTCAAAATGGCAAATCCTCGCAGAGCACAGCGCTGGAGGGATTCAAAAGTCTACGGTCAGAATAGCTGCAGACTTTTCATTTTCGACCAGGCAGTATAATAATCCATATAGTATTATGGCAACCACATAGTGCTCCATAGAGTATTACGGGCATCACATAGTTCTTCATACAGTATTATGAGTACCACATAATCTTTCATACAGTATTATGGTTACAACATAATCTTCCATACAGTATTATGAACACCACATAGTGCTCCAAACATTATTATGGGCACCACATCCGTACAGTATAATGGACCACATATATTGCTCTATTCAGCATAATGTGCCCCATGTATTGTTCCATACAGTATATATTGGCTCCATGCATTGCTTTATACAGTATAATGGGCCCCATATATTACTCCATACAGTATAATGAGCCCCATATATTGCTCCATACAGAATAATGGGCCTATATAGAGCTCCATACAGAATAATGGACCCCATATAATGGTCCACACAGAATAATGGTCCCTATATACAGCTCAATACAGAATAATGGACCCCATATAATGCTCCATACAGAATGGGCAACATATAATGCCGATACAGAGTAATGGGCCACATATAATGCGCTATACAGAATAATGGGCCCCATATAATTCTCCATACAGAATAATGAGCCCATATCTTGCTATATACAGAATAATGGACCCCATATGATGATCCCTACAGAATAATGGGCCCAATATAATACTCCATAGAGAATAATGGGCCCCATATAGTGATTCATACAGAATAATGGACCCCGTATAATGTTCCATACAGAATAATGGACCCCATATAATGCTCTATACAGAATAATGGGCACCATATAATAATCTATACAGAATGAGCCCCAATGCCCCATACAATACTCCTTACAGAATGGGCCCCATTTAGCGTTCAATACATAAAAGATAAATAATGAAATACTCACCTCTCCTCGTTCCATGCTATCTGCATCTCTGGTCCCCTCAGCATCTTCTGACACGCTGCACTGCTCATCACAGATGTCTCGCTGTAGTGATGTCATCGCGCCCTCTGCCCTGAGACATCATAGAGTCAGAAGAAGCTGAAGAGACCAGAGATGCGGAGGAACTGGGAAAGGTAAGTATTTTCAAACAGTTTACAGCAAGATGGATGGGAAGCCCGGTTGCGCCTGGTGATGACACCGGCCCTGACCTCTACACAGGCCTGCTCCTCCACTCAGTGTCTATCTGTGTGCTGCAGCCTCCACCCCTCCTCCACTGAAATGATACAGTCCACAGAAAGCCAGAAACAGCGGGTATCTGGTGTAAATGCGGAAAAGGATATGCTGTAGGGGTGCAGTATGTGTTATCTCGGACCAGGATTTCTATGGAGGAGGAGAAGGCTGCAGTCCCTGCAAGATAGACAATGACTGGAGCAGAACAATACAGAAATTACTACCTGTGCGATGAAAGCCCTTCTGTCCTGCACTAATAAATAGCTGTGCACTTTCAGAACTTTAAGAACACACATATAATACAAGCATGTATGTGCGTGTTTCTCCCTAGTTAGGCACATTAGTCAGTCTATTTATAAATAAACATACACTGTACATGTATTTCTATGTGTGTACTATTTGTGGCATTATTAAATATTATTATATTTATATTGGCATTATTATATTAAAGAGGTTGCCCAGGATTTAACCCCTGAATGACACGGCTATTTTCCGGTTTTTTTTATTTTTTTTTTTTCCTTCCCTTCTTCCAAGAGCCATAACTTTTTAATTTTTTCCATCCACATAGCCATGTGAGGGCTTGATTTTCGCTGGATGAGTTGTACTTTTAAATTACACCATCTTTGTATTTTATCACGTAATGCAATGGAAAGCTGGAAAAAAAAATCCAAGTAAGTTGAAATTGCAAAAAAAGGGCAATTCTACAATTCTTTCTTGTTTTTTTTTTATTCAGCATGTTCACTTTACAGTAAAACTGACATAGCAATATGATTCTCCAGGTCAGTACGAGTATGCAGATACCAAATATGGATATTTTTTCTGTATTTAAGTGGTTAAAAAGAAATACTTTGTATGTTTTGTAAAAGAAAATAAATTAATTTGGCTTTTGTTGCCATTTTCCCGAGACCCATAACGGTTTCAGTTTTCAGGATATGGGGCTGGGTGAGGGCTTATTTTTGTGAAGTGACGTTTTTACTGATAACATTTTGGGTACATACAATAGGAGTGGCTTCAGAACCATGTGACCATTCTTGACTGGCCCAGCCAGAGCCCTGACCTAAACCCAGCTGAGCATCTCTGGAGAGACCTGAAAATGGCTGTCCACCAACATTCACCATCCAACCTGACAGAACAGGAGAGGATCTGCAAGGAAGAATGGCAGAGATTCCCCAAATCCAGATGTGAAAAACTTGTTGCATCATTCCCAAGAAGACTCATGGCTGTACTGGCTCAAAAGGCTGCTGCTACTCAATACTGAGCAAAGGGTCTGAATACTTATGACCATGCGATATTTCAGTTTTTCTTTTTTATTAAATTTGCAAAAATTTCTACACTTCTGTTTTTTTTCCAGTCAAGATGGGGTGCAGAGTGCACATTAATGAGAAAAAAAATGAACTTTTTTGAATTTACTAAATGGTTGCAATAAAACAAAGTGAAAAATTTAAAGGGGTCTGAATACTTTCCGTACCCACTGTATATGTGTGTTATATGAACTGAAAACAAGAACATCTGTAATAATAGTAAAGATTGCTGAGGATTTTTTAATCAGGATTTGGCAACCTGATTGTCAATCCACAAAAACAAGGGCAATAGACAGTGGCGTAACTACAATGTTATGGGCCCTGGTGCGAACTTTCAAATGGGTCACCCCTGCCAAAATATTTTCCACTCAAATCCACATCTTGCTCATGATCCTGCCCCATCTACCTCCACATTCTACCCCATCTGTCACCACATTCTGCCCCGTCTGTCTCCACATTCTGCCCCGTCTGTCTCCACATTCTGCCCCGTCTGTCTCCACATTCTGCCCCGTCTGTCTCCACATTCTGCCCCGTCTGTCTCCACATTCTGCCCAGTCTGTCTCCACATTCTGCCCAGTCTGTCTCCACATTCTGCCCAGTCTGTCTCCACATTCTGCCCCGTCTGTCTCCACATTCTGCCCCGTCTGTCTCCACATTCTTCCGCGTCTGTCTCCACATTCTTCCCCGTCTGTCTCCACATTCTTCCCCATCTGTCTCCACATTCTTCCCCATCTGTCTCCACATTCTGCCCCATTTGACTCCACATTATGCCCCATCTGAAATCTGCTGCTGGCTGATACCAGAGAACACGAGCTGCAGTGCACACAACCAGGACTGAGCTGCTGCTGAGAGCTGAAGGACCTGTGGTGACATCATCGTCATGTGATCAGGAGGCGGAGCTGATAAATGGTGAAGGACCTATGATGATGATGACGTCACCACAGGTCCTTCAGCCCTTCCTTTCTAACAGTTCAGGTGTCGACTGCTGAGTTGATGTGTGCGCCTGGCAGGTCAGGTGGAGGGCAGCTCTGTCTTTTGCAGTGCGGGAGGAATCACCTGCACGGCAACAGTTTTTAACTTTTTGCTGGTGTCGGCATGAATCTGACCTGCCGGGCCCCTGACTCCCCCAGGCCCGGTCGCAGTGGTGACTGCTGCGACCGAGGTAGTTACGCCCCTGGCAATAGACCAAAACAATTACAAATGACCCAGTGATAGATGAGGTGTGTATGACTTACAGTTATGTGGAAAAACTACTGTGGTGCCACAGGGTCCTGGTCGTCACAGTGGTATTGCTTTCCTCCCAGGGAGAGTGATGCTACATTTGGAGGCAAAGAAGGATAACTGCATCCTGGTACCACAAACATGCTACCCTTCACACTCCAGGCCACCAGAGGGAGCTTCTGATCCTATTTACTAGGTCACTCCCCATATATATATATAACTGGTAGTCTGTAGGGAAAGTCAGTCAGTCCTTCAGGGAAGCTATTCCTGGCAGGAACGAATTCCTGTCAGAGGACAGAGGAGAGGGTTCACGGAGCTGTGCATGCCCTAAGAGCTGCAGCTCCCAGAAAGAGATAATTTGAAGGCCGAATTGCTTGCAACAAGCGTGCAGGAGAAGAAGCACAGGAGAGGATATCAGAAGGGGATGAGCCCCGAGCAGGCTGCCTCCTTCTGAGGCGCAGAGAGCGGTAGCCAGAACACGGAGGTTGTAAGGACTTCTATGACTTACATCAGAGACCGGCAGGACAGCTGAACGCTACATTACCTGTCCAACCTAACACCCAGGAGGCACGGTGACAAGCTTAGAGGCTGGGGCATGCTAGAGTCCCTATAAACCGCCTCAAGTCACCAGTCATACGGGTATGTCCTATCCAATCTGGGGGACAGAGAGAGATAACATCTGGGAGGACTTTATGAGAAGCTTAGCAGTAAGGGACTACATCACCACGGCCCTAGAGGAAAGGCTTTTATTCTCCACCTGGACAAGGGGACCCTGGACTTTCCTCCAAACCGGCCAGACTTTGTCTGCCTTGTGGTCTGGTGCTCTGGACTGTGGATGCTGAAGTCTTCAGTAAAGGTAAAGAGACTGCAACCCTGGGTCCTCATTCTTCTCTCACCGTTCACCATCTATACACCAGGAAGCCCTGGGGATGCACTTCACCTGTGGGAAGGTATACCATCTAGCTGCCATAACATCAACCCAACGGACCCCTTAAAGCAGCGTCGGTCACCCTGCCCGAATACCACAGGTGGCATCACGAACATAAACTTCATCCCTTTAAAGACCTTTCCCTTTTATATGGACGTCCCAGGGCCACAGACCCAGTCAGCCACCATGACATCCCCCCTTTGAGCCGACTGGACCCGATACCGAGTACCTCACTGCCCTGAAGGGGAGCTCCAAACTTGGCATTACAAACAGGATGGACTGACCCAGCAAATCGGGTCATGTGCGCCTAAAAGACTGTGCCAGAATTGTGCCTGAACCGTACTTTATTGTGGGACTGTGTATCGCAAAAGACCGCCAAAACCGCTGTCATTACAGCACCATGTGGCGTGCAGGAGGAGTGGGGCCTGTCGTCGTGGGCATAGCCTGGAAAAACGGCTCGAAAATGGAAGCCGTCCCTCACAAATACTACTATGTCAGAAAGATATGCCCATCAACAAAAGGGATCCGCCTCCTAGTCTGGGATGGTGGAGGGAGAAGAAAGAACTGCCCTCCGGGAGAGGAGGAGCTGGAAGAACAGGAAGACGCCGACACAGACCTGGTTGGCAAGATTGTGAGCGGAGGTCACCCAGAGGAGGGGGAAAAAGCCCGCGGTGCCTCGCACCAATCAGAGGAAGAGAAGGCCCCATCATCACTCATGAACCCGGAGGTTCTTGGTGCGGAGGTCAAGGAGCTGTGTTGCCAGCTCCGGAAGTTGTGGTACCGCGCAGCCGCCAGCCACCAGGAGCGGCAGTGCAGCCAGCCATTGGAGCCTCAGCCTGCAGTGGAGGAGACCATCATCGGAGGCGCCGCGGCAGCAGGTAATAACACTGACCCTGCCCCAGTAGCCGAGGACACCACCCTGTTAGTGGCCGTTGATTCCCCTCCATCACCACCACCCGGAAGGGTGTGTAGCCATCAAGCGTGGGACCGGCTCTGGGAGACCTTAGAGACTTCTGATGCCCCGCTGCAGCCCATCAAAAGGACTGTGGACATCCAGGGGGAGTGGGTGACCTTCAAATGGACCCATACCAGTACCAACCTGATCGGGTTACCGGGGGGAAGGCCCAGCCAGATGGGGAGCAAATCGAGGTCATCAGCCAACAGGAGTACCACCGGCAGCGGGCGCTCCAACGAGAACAGAAAGAGCGGGAGGAGCACCGATGCCATGTTGCCCATGAAAAGGACCTACTGGCCAAAGCCCGGGCCTGGAAGGTGGGTCGTGAGGATCGGGGCCCGTGGAGGTGTGGGACAGTAGTCACATTCCCGCTCAATTCCGGCTGGGGTTTCATCAAGGAGCCAGATCTTTACCCCGAAGTCTTTGTGACTAGGCGAGACGTAGAGGCGCACCTAATGGAGGGATACCCGGCAGGGACCTCTATCCTGGAGACCGCATCACCTACACTAGACATTGGGGAGATAAGGGGTGGTATGCCCTCCATGTTCACAAATGTGAGCTAAATGAGCCGAAATTGCCACCTCGCGGCCTGGAGCCACTACCTCCAGTGGCACCATGTTATCCAGCGTCGCCCTCACCTGGCCAGGTGATGAACACCTCTACTTGCACAACAAGGGCGCCTATCACTCTGTGCTCAAAGTGCACACAGACTGTTGTGGAACAAAAGTCGATGGGCACTCAGACTCCTATCCGGAGCGTGGATGCGCTCTACGTGCTACCAGGGAGTCGCCCACCTCCACAGGGACAACCATGGACAATGCCGCAACTCAGGTAAACAAAGCTGAAAAATGACAGTAAATAGTTACAAGTTCATCTTGTAAATTTAAAATTACTGTTGTTGTTCACAAGTTCATTGTTAACTCTTCTCTTTGCTGCTACCGTTTAAAAGTTAAATAAACCCTACCAGGGTTTCTTCTTAAAGGGTCCCCTGTTTTAAGGGATCCTATGTTTTGCACAAGTTGCCTTAAAGAACTGTGAATCATGAACTGTGCATGATCAAGACTTTGTTTGTAAATAGTTTGCACCTTCTTAAAGGTGCTTCCTACTGGTTTTACAAAAGAAGTTTTAAAAGACTACTTCTAACATTGTTGAGAGAACTGCTTTGTTTTCCAGAGACCTGAAGAAAAACCCGTCTGGCGTGGCAGGATTCCAGGTCTGGATACACGCCTTGTAGCCCGCCCAAGACCAACATTGGAGGTTAATGACAGGTCCCTCGCATCGTTTATGCTGTTACAACGTTAATGATTGACTTGAGTATTGAGAGCACTACCTCAGTATTAAAAGAAAAAGACTTGAATACTGTTTGAACTCTTAAAGGGAATGTTGAAGTGTTGCACTTTGCCAGTTAGCCTTATATGTTATGAGAAAGAAAGTTGATATATTAGAGAGCTAATATAGTAGATAAACTTGAGACTTGAATTTAGATAGGATTGTGTTTTATATAGCCGATAGTGTGTAGCCGATATTATGAAACTGAAGAAAATATAGTGAGCCCATGGGGGTTGATAGATAGTTCTGCACCTGAATAAAGATTGAATGATTAATTGCACTTTGAAAGTTCTAAGCTAGTATACCCGTATTGCGTAATCGTATTTCATAGTTATATTGTTTTATTAAAGTACGCGTACAATATAAATAGTTATTGCAACGTTTAAGTGTCCTCACCTCCCATAAAGGGAAGCTTTAGCTATAATATTAATTTGTTTTGTAAGTTTATTGCATTCCAAAAATTGTATGTCTTTTTGCTAACCTGTAGCTGTTGTTTTTCTTTTCCCAGTCCGGGAGTACTGGATTTAATGGGGGGCAGGGGGGAGTGTGGTGCCCCAGGGTCGTGGTCGTCACAGTGGTATTGCCTTCCTCCCGGGGAGAGTGATGCTACGTTTGGAGGCAAAGAAGGATAAATGCATCCAGGTACCACAAACATGCAACACTTCACACTCCAGGCCACAAGGGGGAGCTTCTGATCCTATTTACTAGGTCACTCCCCATATATATATAACTGGTAGTCTGTAGGGAAAGTCAGTCAGTCCTTCAGGGAAGCTGTTCCTGGCAGGAGCAAATTCCTGTCAGAGGACAGAGGATCGGGTTCACGGAGCTAAGCATGCCCTAAGAGCTGCAGCTTCCAGAGACATTTTGAAGGCCGAATTGTTTGCAGCGAGTGTGCAGGAGAGGAAGCACAGGAGAGGATATCAGAAGGGGATGAGCCCCGAGCAGGCTGCCTCCTTCTGAGACGCAGAGAACGGTAGCCAGAACACGGAGGTTGTAAGGACTTCTATGACTTACATCAGAGACCGGTAGGACAGCTGAACGCTACATTACCTGTCCGACCCAACAACCAGGAGGCACGGTGACAACCTTAGAGGCTGGGGCATGCTAGAGTCCCTATAAACCACCTCAAGTCACTAGTCATATGGGTATGTCCTATCCAATCCAGGGGACAGAGAGAGATAACATCTGTGAGGACCTTATGAGAAGCTTAGCAGTAAGGGACTACATCACCACGGCGCTAGAGGAAAGGCTTTTATACTCCACCTGGACAAAGGGACTCTGGACTTGCCTCCAAACCGGCCGGACTCTGCCTGCCCTGTGGTCTGGTGCTCTGGACTGTGGATGCCGAAGTCTTCAGTAAAGGTAAATAGACTGCAACCCTGGGTCCTCGTTCTTCTCTGCACCACTCATCGTTCACCATCTATACACCAGGAAGCCCTGGGGATACAATTCACCTGTGGGAAGGTATACCATCTAGCTGCCATAACATCACCCCAGCGGACACCTTAAAGCAGCGTCAGTCACCCTGACCAAATACCACAGGTGGCGTCACGAACATAAACTTCATCCCTTTAAAGACCTTTCCCTTTTATACGCATGTCCCAGGGCCACGGACCGAGTCAGCCACCGTGACATTCCCCTTTGAGCCGACTGGACCTGGTACCGAGTACCCCACTGCCCTGACGGGGCGCTCCACTACTATAAGCAGCAAATACCCCAATTAAAACATTCTGGAAGACATGTGCAGGTTACAAAGTCTGATCACTCTGTAAGGATTAGTGACATTAGTTTTATGTAATTCTTTCCAAATGGCAACAACAGTAAACATATTTTGCATTTCTTACAATTACCTCTCAAATTACTCAGATACGTACCATCATCTGGTAAGAAATATATATAAATAAAATATCTTGGACCCCTTTCAGCATATTACCATTACCAACATCATGTTCTAGATTTGATTGAAATAAGTAGAGTATAGGCTCCGTAAATTAGCATTATCTGTCATTTTCATGGCTTTACTTGACCTTGGATTACACATTAAGACAAATGTACAGCAATGAAAAGTTATAAATTGACTATACCTTGGGCTGGTAGTGGTATTCTTGTCTCCAACACTTTCTGCATAGACACGTTTTCCCTGTCTAGATCTCAACCTGCAGCGTACTTGTCATAAGCTTCTTAGATTAATACATTAGCCTTTAGGTTCTGCTTGTCAGCGTTAATCTGCCAACATATCTGACAGCAAAACAGATCAGTAAATTATAGTAAGTTTGCTGCTTCCTTCAACCATTACTACGACTTGTTCCAGATTATTATGCAAATTGGATTTAAGTGTCAGAAAGATTTAATTGTTTTGCTTTTCAAATAAACTCATGGATGGTATTGTGTCTCAGGGCTCAATGGATGACTGAAATCAATCTTAAACACATGTGATAATTAGTTTTCTAGGTGATTCTAATTAAAGGAAAACTACTTAAAAATGATGTTCCACGTTATTAAGTAGGCCACAGGTTTTAAGCAATAAGGGAAATAAAAACGGTCTCTCTGCTGCTGAAAAGCATTAAATAGTGCAATGCCTTGGACAAAGTATGAAAACATTAGATATTTCACGAAAACTTAAGAGTGATCATCATACTGTGAAGAGATTTGTGACTGAAACAGAGCACAGACAGAGTTCATGCAGATAAAGGCATAATGAGGAAGGTTTCTGCCAGACAAATTTATTGGATTAAGAGAAGAGCATTACCATTACAAAGCAGCAGTTATTTGAAGCTGCTGGTGCCTCGAGTCCCTCGATCCTCAAGGTGTAGGATCCTTCAAAGGCTTGCTGTGGTGCATAAACCTACTATTCAGCCACAGTGTTCACAAGCAGAAACAGTTGCAGTGGGCCCAACCATACATGAAGACTAATTTCCAAACAGTCTTGTTTACTGATGAGTGTCGAGCAACCCTGGATGGTCCAGATGGATGGAGTAGTGGATTGTTGGTGGATGGCCACCATGTCCCAACAAGGCTGCGACGTTAGCAAGGAGGTGGAGGAGTCATGTTTTGGGCCGGAATCATGGGGAAACAGCTGGTAGGGCCCTTTAAGGTTTCTGAAGATGTGAATATTACCTCTGCAAACTATGTAGAGTTTCTGACTGACAACTTTATTGAATGGTATAAAAAGCAGAAACGTGCCTTTAGGAGCAAAATCATCTTCATGCATGACAATGCACCATCTCATGCTGCAAAGAATACCTCTTAGTCATTGGCTGATATGGGCATAAAAGGAGATAAACTCATGGTGTGGCCACCATCTTCCCCTGACCTCAACCCTGTAGAGAACCTTTGGAGTATCATCAACAAAAGATCTATGAGGGTGGGAGGCAGTTCACATCAAAACAGCAGCTCTGGGAGGCTATTCTGACTTCATGCAAAGAAATACAAGCAGAAACTCTCCAAAAACACACATGTTCAATGGATGCAAGAATGGTGAAGGTGATATCAAAGAATGGTTCCTATGTTAACACGTAACTTGGCCTGTTAGGATATTTTGGAGTTAAATAGCTTTTTTGTTCAGTGAATGTGACCTCCTAATGCTGCAAATTCCACAAATTAGCATTTTCAGTTCTTTAAAACATATGAAATGTTTAGAAAGTCTACTGTGCCTAATAATTTGGAACAGTGCATTTTGAGTTTTTATTCATTTTGGAGATTATACTTTTATCATTGGGAGGTTTCTTCACTGAAATTCGATGTATAATCTAATGGGTGATAACTTTTATTAGACTGACTGTAATTTGCACCGACTATTTAGGAAAATATAATTTGCATAATAATTTGGAACACTGTGTATATACAACCCCTGGCAAAAATTATGTAATCACCGGCTTTGGAGGATGTTCATTCTGTTGTTTAATTTTGTAGAAAAAAAGCAGATCGCAGACATGGCACAAAACTAAAGTCATTTCAAATGGTAACTTTCTGGCTTTAAGAAACACTAAAAGAAATCAAGAACAAAAAATGTGGTAGTCAGTAATGATTACTTTTTTTAACCAAGCATAGGGAAAAAATTATGGAATCACTCAATTCTGAGGAAAAAATTATGGAATAACCCTGTAAATTTTCATACCCAAAAATAACACCTGCATCAAATTAGATCTGCTCGTTAGTCTGCATCTAAAAAGGAGTGATCACACCTTGGACAGCTGTTGCACCAAGTGGACGGACATGAATCATGGCTTCAACACGAGAGATGCTAATTGAAACAAAGGAGAGGCTTATCAAACTCTTAAAGAGAATTTGTCACCTGAATTTGGCGGGACCGGTTTTCGGTCATATGGGCAGAGTTTTCGGGTGTTTGATTCACCGTTTCCTTTGAATCAAACACCCGAAACCTCCGCCCATATGACCAAAAACCGGTCCCGCCAAATTCAGGTGGCCGGTTCCCTTTAAGAGGGTAAATCATCACGCAATGTTGCAAAAGATGTTGGTTGTTGACAGTCAGCTGTGTCTAAAATCTGGACCAAATACAAACAACATGGGAAGGTTGTTTAAGACAAACATACTGGTAGACCAAGGAAGACATCAAAGCGTCAAGACCAGAAACTTAAAGCAATGTCTCCAAAACAGGAAATGCACAACAAAACAAATGAGGAACGAATGGGTGGAAAATGGAGTCAATGTCTGTGACCGAACTGTAAGAAACCGCCTAAAGGAAATGGGATTTACATACAGAAAAGCTAAATGAAAGCCATCATTAACACCCAAACAGAAAAAAACATTGTTACAATGGGCTAAGGAAAAGCAATCGTGGACTGTGGATGACTGGATGAAAGTCAAATTCAGTGATGAATCGCGAATCTGCATTGGGCAAGGTGATGATGCTAGAACTTTTGTTTGGTGCCGTTCCAATGAGATTTATAAAGATGACTGCCTGAAGAGAACATGCAAATTTCCACAGTCATTGATGATATGGGGCTGCATGTCAGGTAAAGGCACTGGGGAGATGGCTGTCATTACATCTTCAATAAATGCACAAGTTTATGTTGATATTTTGGACACTTTTCGTATCCCATCAATTGAATGGATGGTAGGAAATGATGAAATATGCAAATTGCCTCTTCTGAGAAAAAGAGGTCTTAAACTCTATAGCGCCACCTGTTGGAAGTAGCGATCCTACAAGTCACAATCAACCCTTTATTGAGTTGTGCAATATGACTTAGGATAAAAGCCAAATCAGTATCTCAATTCGCAGACACGGTGTTTCGGGCTGTTGGCCCTCGTCAGTGCGAAGCATGAGAACTAATTTGGCTAGGTGAGAGGTTCTGGACTGGGGTCTAAGGGGTATTGTTTCTCCTTATGGAGATGATGAAATCATTTTTCAAGATGATAATGCATCCTGCCATAGAGCATAAACTGAAAACAATCCTTGAAAAAAGACACATAAGGTCAATGTCATGGCCTGCAAATAGTCCGGATCTCAATCCAATTGAAAACCTTTGGTGGTAGTTGAAGAAAATGATCCATAACGAGGCTCCAACCTGCAAAGCTTATCTGGCAACAGCAATCAGAGAAAGTTGGAGCCAGATTGATGAAGAGTACTGTTTGACACTCAATAAATCCATGCCTCAGAGGCTGCAAGCTGTTATAAAAGCCAGAGGTGGTGCAACTAAATACTAGTGATGTTTTGGAGTGTTTTTTTTGTTGGTTTGTTATTCATGATTCCATAATTTTTTCCTCAGAATTGAGTTATTCCATAATTTTTTCCCTATGCTTGGTTAAAAAAAGTAACCATTACTGACTACCACATTTTTTGTTCTTGATTTCGTTTAGTGTTTCTTAAAGCCAGAAAGTTGTCATTCGAAATGACTTTAGTTTTGTGCCATTTCTGTGATCTGCTTTTTTTTTTACAAAATTAAACAACTGAATGAACATCCTCCAAGGCCGGTGATTCCATAATTTTTGCCAGGGGTTGTAATCAAGTTCTGCAAGGGTTGGACGACACTTTTGACTTTTTGACCCTGCACACTGTAGGATGTATTCTCTTTTAAACCAGTACTGTTCTTTATCCTTCTTTATCTACAGTATTTCTCAGAGGCCTTAAACCTGATAGAGATTGTACATTTTAGCAGTTAACAGCTTAAAGAGATTCTGTCAGCACATTTCTCAGTATTAGGGCTTGTTTCCACTTGCGAGAAACACGTCCGTATCTCGCATGTGAAAACCAAGCTCTGGCACCGGCACTTGGGAGCGGAGCGAAGCATGAGAACTAATTTGGCTAGGTGAGAGGTTCTGGACTGGGGTCTAAGGGGTATTGTTTCTCCTTATGGAGATGATGAAATCATTTTTCAAGATGATAATGCATCCTGCCATAGAGCATAAACTGAAAACAATCCTTGAAAAAAGACACATAAGGTCAATGTCATGGCCTGCAAATAGTCCGGATCTCAATCCAATTGAAAACCTTTGGTGGTAGTTGAAGAAAATGATCCATAACGAGGCTCCAACCTGCAAAGCTTATCTGGCAACAGCAATCAGAGAAAGTTGGAGCCAGATTGATGAAGAGTACTGTTTGACACTCAATAAATCCATGCCTCAGAGGCTGCAAGCTGTTATAAAAGCCAGAGGTGGTGCAACTAAATACTAGTGATGTTTTGGAGTGTTTTTTTGTTGGTTTGTTATTCATGATTCCATAATTTTTTCCTCAGAATTGAGTTATTCCATAATTTTTTCCCTATGCTTGGTTAAAAAAAGTAACCATTACTGACTACCACATTTTTTGTTCTTGATTTCGTTTAGTGTTTCTTAAAGCCAGAAAGTTGTCATTCGAAATGACTTTAGTTTTGTGCCATTTCTGTGATCTGCTTTTTTTTTACAAAATTAAACAACTGAATGAACATCCTCCAAGGCCGGTGATTCCATAATTTTTGCCAGGGGTTGTAATCAAGTTCTGCAAGGGTTGGACGACACTTTTGACTTTTTGACCCTGCACACTGTAGGATGTATTCTCTTTTAAACCAGTACTGTTCTTTATCCTTCTTTATCTACAGTATTTCTCAGAGGCCTTAAACCTGATAGAGATTGTACATTTTAGCAGTTAACAGCTTAAAGAGATTCTGTCAGCACATTTCTCAGTATTAGGGCTTGTTTCCACTTGCGAGAAACACGTCCGTATCTCGCATGTGAAAACCAAGCTCTGGCACCGGCACTTGGGAGCGGAGCGTGCAGCTCCATGTGTTGCTGTGCGGCTGCACACTCCGCTCCCAAGTGCCGGCGCCAGAGCTTGGTTTTCACATGCGAGATACGGACGTGTTTCTCGCAAGTGGAAACAAGCCCTTAAACCAATAACTGCACATACAAAACCTAAGATAGAAACAAAATGAACCTATACCCTGTGTGAGAGGTTGTCACTCTTGGTAGAAGCCTTCAGGTAGACTCAGGAACTCATGCAAGTTCAATCCTCCTTGCTGCGGGTTCCTCACGCACATGGTTAGGGAAAACCACTCCTAGTCCTCACTTTTGTGGGAAGTACAACTTCTCTCCACAGCAGCACACACATACTGAAGCACAGGTCCTGGTATATCATGTGTGGTGTGACTTCGGCCTCCCAGGTTTCCTTGGTGATGTCCAGGAGCCGTCGTGGATGTCGACTGTACAGAAGTTCAAACGCCTGTGGGACTTCTCTACTGCAAAAGAGCAAGAACAGGAGTAAATAGTCCCAGTCTTGACTGTCCTTCTCAATGACCCTCTTGAGCATGGCCTTCAAGGTCTTGTTGAAACGCTCCAACAGGCCATCGGTCTGCGGATGGTACACGGAGGTTTGCAGCTGGGTGATCTGGAGGATTCTGCACAGCTCCCGCATCACTTTGCTCATAAATGGTGTTCCCTGGTCTGTCAAAATTTCCTTCGGCAATCCAGTCCTGGCAGCTTCTGCGCGATACTCTTAGCTGAGGAGTTCCTCAGTGGCACTGCTTCGGGGTATTGGGCCGCATAATCCATGACAACCAATGTATTGGCGGCCGAGTGCTGAATTAACAAGAGGCCACCCCAAGTCCATCGCAATTCTCTCAAAGGGAATTTCTATCACCGGCAAGGGAACTAAGTGAGACACAGGGGCAGTTATCTGGCAGGTAGGGAAAGACCTACAATACTCTAGAATCTCACGGTAACAACCTGGCCAATAAAATCTCTGCAGTACCCTCTCCTGTGTTTTCTCTACCCCTAGATGACCCTCCAGTATATGTGCATGGGCTATCTATAGGACCCTCTGCCGGTACGTTGTTGAAACTAACAGCTGTTCCACAATTTCTCCACCCCTCAATTTGGTCACCTGATGCAGCAGCTCACTAGTCACTGCAAAATGAGGGAACTGGGTGTTGGCCCCCGCCTCTTGAGCAATCCCATTACATATAGTGACATTTTCAAAGGCATATTTCAATGCAAGATCTCGAAGCTGAGCAGTCCCAAAGTTCTCTCAGAGCACCTCTAAATCAGGGAAGCTGGGCTCCTCAGGTACAGTCTCGTCCACCTCTCCAGTGAGGACACAAAGGGGAAACTCTATCACCTCTGATCCTGACGGAGTTACCTTCCAAGGGGCCTGGCTTTCAACCGGGACACTCGGTACAGCCCTCTTCTTCCACAAGTCCCAGAACAGAGAAAAGTCATGACCCAGTATGACAGGATGGATCAAGTCTCTCACTACCCTAACCTCATGGGTCTTATCACCACAGTCCGTCCACATGGTTATTCTGGCTACAGGGTAGTCCTTGGCGTCTCCATGTATGCAGTTGACACCCACTTATTGGGGATTAACTGGTGGGGCAGTGCAGCGCTGATTAGTGTCACCAGACTTCCAGAGTCCAACAACCCGAAGGACCCTCACCCCATTGACGGAGACGGCACACGACTTGGGACCATCACCGGGTTAACAGTCCACGCCGCAGGCTGGGTAAGCATACTAAGAGCACCGTCTGCCAAGACTGAAGTCCATAGGTTCAAGGGCATATTACACTGGGCGGCTATGTGCCCAGGATTGTGACACCAACAGATCACATCCTACATTCCAGTCTTAGAGGTCCCCTTCAGCAGGATTGGGACATCCCCAAGTTATGGGCCAAGCCACCCTCTTTGGTGAGCCCACCCCCTTTTGGATATCCCAGTACAGGAATGTAGTAATGTCTGGTTTCCCCAGGGCTTTCTCCACCACCTGGTACCTCTCAACCAGTCCAATCAGATCGTCTGCATTCCGGAGGTCACCCGTGGCAACCCAAGTCTGTATTGGCCTGCTTAGAGAGTGGGTGAATCTGTACATCACCACACGCTCAACCATCTGGGCCAGAGTGGATGAGTCTGTCTGCAGCCACTTTTGGACTAGGTGTAGCAAGTCAAACATCTGTGAATTGGGTGGTTTATCGCTAGCATATGTTCAGCAGTGGACTCATTGAGTCCTTACAGACATTGTCACCCCCAGTGGTGCCAGTTTCTCAGTTTTTAACTTCCCATACTCTTTGGCATCCTGGAGGGCAGTCATAATATGCCTTCTGGGGCTCCCCCATCAGATATGGCGCCAGTACCTCTGCCCACTGCTCTGGCAGAAGTCTCTCCCATTCAGCCACCCGCTCAAAAACTGTCAAGAAGGCTTCCATATCATCCCCCGGGGTAATTTTCTGCATAGCTCGCCTTACCATTTTCCCGGGCGTATGCATCACCTTCCGAAGATGAGGAAACTGCCGGCCTTACCCGAACCACCTCTGTGAGGAGCTCCTTTTGTTGCGTTAGCACCTCCTGCTGCTGTCACTGCGGTTGCTGAAATTGCTGAAGCTGCTGTATCAACAACTTGTCTCTTGTTGTGCTAGCTGTGCCTGCTGACTAGCAAGTTGGTATTGTTGATGCGCCTGCACGAGATGCACAGCGACCAAGGTTATTAGAGTACTGGAGATACAGAGCGACCAAGGTTATTGTACTGGGGGGGGTATGCAAAACCAAGACAGATTATTACAGTTTTGGTTTTTTAGTTTGGAAAAACAAAGGCTAAGGGGTGATCTTATTATAATGTATAAATATGTGAGAGGACAGTACAAAGACATTTCTAATTATCTTTTTACTCTTAGACCTGAGACGGGGACAAGGGGGCATCCTCTACATCTGGAGGAAAGAAGGTTTAATCATAATCACAGACGCAGATTCTTTACTGTAAGAGCAGTGAGACTATGGAACTCTCTGCCGTATGATGTTGTAATGAGTGTTTCACTACTAAAATTTAAGAAGGGACTAGATGCCTTTCTTGAATAGCATAATGTTACAGGTTATATATACTAGATTCCTTGTTAGGGTGTTGATCCAGGGAACTAGTCTGATTGCCGTATGTGGAGTCGGGAAGGAATTTTTTCCCCCAATGTGGAGCTTAATGTTTGCCGCATGTTTTTTTTTTTTGCCTTCCTCTGGATCAACATGTTAGGCTACGGGTTGAACTAGATGGACTTAAAGTCATCCTTCATCCTTAAATACTATGTTACTATGTTTCACCAGCTCCTCCATGTTGCTGGACGTCTCGTGCTGGATTGCGGATTTCACCCAGGAAATGTAGTTGTTCTCAGCCTCTATCCGGGTTCCTGGATCGCTACCCGCACTTGATCCATCATGCGTGAGGGGTTGTCACTCTCGGTAGAAGCCTTCAGGTAGACTCAGGAACTCATACAAGTTCAGTCCTCCTAGGTGCGGGTTCCTCACGCACACGGTTAGTGAAAATCACTTAGTTCTCACTTCTGTGAGAAGTACTTCTCTGCACAGCACCACACAGACTGAAGCACAGGTCCAGGTATATCATGCCATGTGCTAGTCACATGATCATGACATCGCTGTAGGTCCTCAAACACCTGCAGGTCCTGCAGGGAAAGGGATACGGTGAGCACCCTCCCACCCACACCGTGGGTGCTCACATGAAACCGGCCCATTAAACTCTGTACATGGCCTCTCAGCACCTAATGTGCTGCAAGCACAAAAACACTCCGGTTTCACATCACTAACCGCTGCATGCGCAGTCACACGTACGTCACTTTCTCTACAAAGCCAGTGACTCTGTCACACCTGCTAAAAGCACAAGGTGTGGCCTTCTTTTCTTTGAGCTGGGCATTACATTTATATAGCTTCCCATGGCTGAGTGTCTATAGTTGGGCCTGATCCTGCTCAACTCTTATTCACATTGAGGTAATTTTTGACACATAGTAAGGTTTTAATACTAGAGGTTAGGACGATCACGAATTGGTACACCTTGGAGCTGGTGTGAAGAAAGGCCGTACTGGGCCTCTGGCCCTTAGGGGAGGCCACCATGACAGGGTGACGTGGGACAATAGGGAGCTCATAGGAGTGCTGGGGGGTATAGGGTTAATAGGAGCTGATGGGAGGGACGGAGTTTTTTGAATTTGAAAAGGAAGGAGGGGTCGGGGGCAGGGTAGGGGGGACTTTATAAAAGAGGGTGGCCACGTGAGGGGGCAACCATTTGGGTACTCACCGGCCAGAGATAGAAGCTCCGTTGTACCCACGCGATGGACGTTGAGGCCTTGCTGCAGCAGCTCCGGGACGCAGCGGGCACCCAAGGGGTAGACTGGCTGCAGGCTTTGGTTAATAGCCTGCTTCAAGGGTCGGTAGCTGGAGCCTCCATCGCCCCTCCAGCAGGACTCTGGCCGCGGAGGTCCCGTCCTCCGGCGCGCCTAAATCCTGAGGCTACCCCCCGGGTCCGGTGCCGCATTCGGAGCCCCTCCAGGGACCCTCCAGCCGGGGCCGGTGGACGCATTCCCCCTGCTCCCCACCCGCAGGCTGGGAGGAATCCATCCCAACGGCAGGACCTACGACAGGGGCCGGGTTCCCCCCCCCCCCCCGCGGCACAGAGACGACGGGATCCGGGACCAGGAGCGGCAGGCGTCAGCGTTCCGGCTGGCCCTGCTCGGCGTGGAGGAGCACGAGGAGCCAGGGGGCGGGCCCCTATGCGTCGGCGTCCCAGCAGCCGGCAGCCTGCCGGCCTGTCTCCCAGCATGCCGGATGGAGCGGCACAAGGAGGATCTTCGGACCATGTCGCGGTGGGGGCGGCTCCGGTGAGCAGCGGGCAGCGATCGGCTGCCTCGGTCGGCAGCGCTGCAGCGTCACCGCTCGGCTGGGATCTCCAACAAGATGGCGCCGCAGCAGGGAGCACGGCGCCACATGACAGAGGACTACGGCAAGATGGCGCCGTATCATGGAGCCCTGCACCTGCGCACCAGCACCAGGGACCTCCCCAAGATGGAGGCGCCCGGTGGACCACGGCGGCAGCTCCGAGGGGCCCTGCAATTCTTGCCAGTTCGCCTGCTTCTGGCGGTGGGTAGCTGGTAAGGCAGGTTGACCCAGGAGCTGCGGAGCCACCAGCAGACGGATCCAGCATGGGACCAGCACACCTTCGCCAGGATCCAGGACCTTCGGCTGCTGGGTTCACAGCGCCCAGGCAGCCAGGTGAGAGCCAGCAATTTCCTATATTTAATCCCTGCTTAGCTCCTAATAAGATTAGGGAACGGGAGTCATTTATGGGGGGCGCTAGCGGGGGGATGGGCTTAATACTACATGGCCTTAGAGATTTAGCTAGAATATGGTACGGGGGCCCTCAGGGGGGGGATCACCTGCAGCGGCGTGGTTAGGGTGCGCGGAAGGGTCAGGGTCAGCGGGTATAGGGAGGTTAACAAGCTCTGAGGTAGTGTCGCAGTGTGGGGGCCAGGGTACAGCGGTCTCAGCTGCATCAGGAGGGGGCGGCAGTGAAGCGGGAAGGGGGACGGGGTCAGCCGACTTGGGAGGTGCGACCCATAACGAAGGGGCTAGCAAAGAAAAGGAAAACGAGGAGACGGTGCGTTTGGATGATTCCGCTAGGAGTGAAGTATATGTATGTTTTGAGGGACTGCTGGGGTCACATTTGAAGGAGGAGGTGAAGGAAAAGATATGGAAGGGGGATTATGTGGATATTTTTTCATTATTACCGTTAGAGAGATTTAATCTTGATAGGTTAAGAAGAGACGATTCCAAGAAAGATGACGAGGAGAGGAGGAGGTACCGTCTGATCCCTCGTTCGTTTTCTAATTGGTTGCAGGCATTTGCTATATTGGCGAGTGTGATAGGCGAAAAGGCACCGGAAAATTGTTCAGGACTCTTTTGCTATATGAACGCGATTGGGGAGGCTTACAGGGTATATGGCGGGCTAGGCTGGCTGAGGTACGACGAGCAGTTCAGGCAGAGCAAGGCGGTCCGACCGGGCATACGATGGGATCATAAGGACATAGCATTATGGATGAGAGTTATGGCACTGGTTAGAGTGAATCAGGGAACTCAGCCATTTCAAGGGGGCGCTGGGAGTTCAGGGCAGTCAGGACACTCGGTCGCAATGCAGAAGGGACTGTGTTTCTCCTTTAATGAGGGGACCTATAGGTTTGGGAGCAAGTGTAAATTCAAGCACGAATGCTCAGGTTGTGGGGGCACACATGGGGCTGCTAGATGTTTCAGAGGGGGAAAAACAAGAGGGGGAGATGGTGCTGAAAAAAGGGGAGACACCGGTGCGGCTGGACGCGATGGAGGGGTATCTAAATAGATACCCAGATGTAGCAGCAGCGTCACTTTTGAGGGAAGGTTTTGGTTATGGTTTTAAAATCCCGTTTATTGAGCACGATGTTTGTTTGTCAAAAAAGAACCTAAAATTGGCATTGCAGTTTCCTAGCGTGGTTTCTGAAAAATTGAAAAAGAGGTTGATCTGGGTAGGATGGCGGGACCTTTTGCAACGGCTCCAATCAGTAATTTGAGGGTGTCACCGCTAGGAGTGGTTCCGAAGAAGGAGCCTAACAAATTTAGGCTTATTCATCATTTATCCTTCCCAAAAGGTCTGTCAGTGAACGACGGTATCGATCCTCAACTGTGTGCAGTTTCTTACATGTCTTTCGATGTAGCAATGAATCTGGTACGGCTGTGTGGTAGGGGGGCTTTGATGGCAAAAACGGATATCGAGGCGGCGTTTCGCCTGTTACCAGTGCACCCTGAGAGTATGCACTTGTTAGGTTGTTTTTGGGACGGAGGTTTTTTCATTGATCCTTGTCTTCCCATGGGCTGATCGCTATCGTGCGCCTATTTTGAGATGTTTAGTACATTCTTGGAATGGGTCGTTAAGGATGTATCTGGTTTAAATTCTTGTTTACATTACCTCAACGATTTTATGTTTGTAGGCCCGCCACAGTCTGCGGCTTGCTCGATTCTACTGCACACGATGGAGAGGGTAGCAAAAGGTTTCGGAGTTCTGTTAGCGGCTGATGAAACTGTCGGGCCAGTGACGACACTGAGTTTTCTAGGCATAGAGATTGATACTGTGGCGATGGAATGTAGATTGCCTGATGACAAGCTAGTCGCTTTTCGTGAGGAAGTTAGAAAAGCAAGTAGACGGCGCAAGATAATGCTACACGATTTACAATCTTTATTGGGCAAGCTGAACTTTGCTTGCAGGATTATGCCAATGGGCCGCGCATTTTGTCGGCGTTTGTCTTTGGCTACAGCGGGAGTAAAGTCTCCCCTACATTTCATCAGATTGACAAAGGACTTGAAACAGGATTTGAAGGTGTGGTCTCTTTTCTTAGAGGAATACAATGGCAAATCCATTTGGATTCAGACAGTTGAAAATAGCGGTGGATTTAGGTTTTTTCATTAACGTGATTGAGAAGCGTGGTTTCAATTTGCTGTATAGCGGTCAGGTGTTAGTGGCGGAGTGGCCACTCAAGTGGCGAGAACAGGCTTTGTTACAAAACCGTATTTTACTTCAGTTATTTCCTCGAGTAGTGGCGTTGTCAGTGTGGGGCGAGACGGTGATGAATAAAAAAATCTGTTTTTCTTGCGAGCATGCGGGTGTCGTGGAGGCCATCAATACATTATCTGCGGCGTCTCCAGAAGTCGTCAGGATACTGCAGCATCTGGTTTTCTTGGGCCTAAAGCTTAACTTGTGGATCGTAGCGGATTGTAAGGCAACTGGGCCTACTAATGCTGATGATGTCCTTTTCCATTCACAGTGGCATCAGTCTCGGGGGCCGAGGCCTTACTTGGATTCAGCGGGCCGGGAATGTCCAGCGGAGCTGTGGAACCTGTCCTTAGAGCCGTAAGGGAGTTGTTTGCTAGATCGCTGTCAGAAAGGTCTTGGCTGCAGTATGATCAGGCTTGGAGTACATGGGAAAATTGGAAGGTGTCCTACGGGTCTGGTATGGATGATGAGAGCAGGCTGTTGTTGCTAGTATGGCATGTGTGGGAATCTGGTTGGTCGGTGTCCAAAGTGAGTAAGTTCCTAGCTGGTTTAGCATTTGGTTTTAAGGCTAGAGGTTTGCGGGATGAGACAAAATCATTTATGGTGACGCAAATAGTAAAGGGCTGGAAAAAAGGGCAGAAGTCGTTGAACGGCAGACGACCGGTCTCCTTCGAAGTGCTGTTAACAATTGGAAGGCAATTACGGGTTGTTTGTTTTTCAGATTGGGAGGTGATTTTATTTCAAGTGGCTTTTTCGTTGGCGTTTTTTGGGGCATTTCGCCTGGGGGAGTTGGTTAGCCCTTCAAGATGCAAGGGAGGGGGTTTACGGAGGGAAGACGTGGATGTTACGTCAGACAGGGTGGTTGTAAATTAGTGTTATTTCAAGTTCCAAATTGTCCATTGTGCCCGGTAACCTGCGTGGATAAGTTAATGAGAAGAAGGGGTGTATTATCCGACCCACTGTTGGTTCATGCAGATGGTTCTTTCTTGTCGCGCTTTCAATTTGTTTCAGTATTTCGGAGGTGTTTGGAGACGGGGGGAATTTCACCGGCGAAGTACAGTGAGCATTCATTTCGTATAGGGGCTGCAACGGAAGCAGCCAGGAGAGGATTGGGGGATGAGGTGGTAAAAAGAATTGGGCGGTGGGAATCAGAGAGATTCCGGTCTTATGTTCGCCCGGGTTTGGTTTAACTTCACGGATTACGTATTCGGGGTTTTTTTTTCTTGAATTGATCGGTGTTAATGTTTATTCTCTTACAGAACACGAGAAAAGGCTGGTTTGGATTATGGGACACTCGTTCGTGTTCTGGGCAGCGCAGAGGGCAGCGGTTCGTCCGGATGGCCGGCAGTTGGGTTTTTCGCGTGACGTTGCAACGCTGAGATGGATTGGAAAAAGGGAGATGACTTGGAGTCAATTTTTGCCCGAGTTTCATCGTTTCGTGCGCTGGGATCAGGTCCCACAAATTTTAGTTATTCACTTGGGGGGTAATGACTTGGGAAGAGGCCGTATAGGGAACTTATAAAAGACATTAAGTTCGACATGTTGAGGTTGTGGGCAATGTTTCCCAAGGTCTTGGTGGTTTGGTCGGACATCGTCCCGCGGAAGGTTTGGCGGGGTGCTAGGTCACCGCAAGGGGTGAACAAAGCAAGGATCAAGGTGAACAAAGCTGTTTCGCGTTTCATGGCAAGGAACAGAGTGGTAGTGGTGCGGCACATAAATTTGGAGTCCGGCACTGGAGGTTATTGGAGGTTGGATGGGGTGTGCTTGAATGCGGTTGGTACCGATATGTGGTGTTTGGCGATCCAAGAAGGCATCAAAACAGCTTTGAAAGTGTGGAGGGACATAAATGTCTAAGGGGTTAGAACATTTATGTTTGTGGCAGGGGGTGGTGGTCCTCGAAGTTGGTGGAAGTGGAAAATGGCGGATTGATGGGGGGGATCTCAATAGGTCCTGGACTCCCCGGGGTGATTTGAAATGGTCAAAGGGGTATAGATAATCCCATGGAGGGGATTATTAGGGGAACCACAAACAGGTGTGCGGTTTTGGCCTGGCGGGTGGAGTTTGCCTCCGAGCTGGTGCATAGCGGCTGGGGGTAAGGCGGATATAAGGCCAAAATAGGTGGGACGTTTGGCTGGAAAATGTTCGATACATGTTTCGGGCTTCAAGGATCATCCACTTCCGGGGTTTATTGTTATAATATTGCTGTATGTTTAAATGTTAATAAACGGCTGCTGTGGCCAATTAATCCAACCTAATTGTCGTGTGTTTTAATAGGGGTATTCTCTTGCCGCAGGAGAAGGGGGAGGTGGCCGTTATCTCGGGGGTGATATGAGGTAAGATAAAGGGTCTTACATTAGAGCTCACAGGAGTCACGGATACCCGTTGTCATGGCTTTTACGCTTTTTTGATCAAAACGGTGATTGCTACGTACCCTATGCTATTTATATGCCCCATTACTATTTATTTAATTGTAGCAGAGTATAGGTTCATTTTAATTCTAGCTTAGGTTTTGTCTGTTTAATGGCCGGTGTGAACATTCTCCTACACGTTGCATGCATACCAATATACTCAGGTTCATTTCTTTTAATTTTGCTTTAGGTTCTTGCACTCAGTGCACACGAGGGTGTGGCCTCAATTTTTGCTATCTGGGAATATTTATATAGCATCCCATTGCTGGATGTTCCTAGTTGGCCCTGGTCCTGCTCTGCCCTTATTCACATTGAGGTCATTTTTGACACATGCTAAGGTTTTAATACTAGAGGTTAGGACCGTCCTGACTGGGTACACCTTGGCGCTGATGGGATGGTTTTTTCACTTTTTTTAATCAAAACAAGTGTTTACTAAGTACCCTAGATTATTCATATGCACTATAGCTTTTACTTATTTACATGCAGCAGGGTGTACCATCTTGAGAAGTGGGCGGAGTGGAGTGAGGTGCCCGATTCACTAATAGGTGTACACCAGTGATGAGCAAGTGTACTCGTTGCTTGGGTTTTCCCGAGCATGCTTGGGTGGTCTCCGAGTATTTGTAAGTGCTCGGGGATTTAGTTTTCATTGCCTCAGCTGAATGATTTACAGCTACTAGCCAGCTTGATTACATGTGGGGATTCCCTAGCAACCAGGCAACCCCCACATGTACTTAGCCTGGCTAGTAGCTGTAAATCATTCAGTTGAGGCCATGAAAACTAAATCCCCGAGCACTTACAAATACTCGGAGACCACCCGAGCGTGTTCGGGAAAACCCGAGCAACGAGTACACTCGCTCATCACTAGCGTACACCTCTTAATGAATTAGGTGGTGCATGAAGTGGACGCAGTTGGACACAAATCTTACTCCATTTAAGTACTGGAGATTTAAGGAGTAATGACTGCCACCACTAGTCATGAATGATATGAATGGGGATCACCATGCTTTCACCCCATGCACTTTATTGTTGTTGGGCAAACATGGCATGAAAAAAACTAAAGTTGCAAAATTTTTGTGCAGCATCACGTAGTTCAAAAATTTTGCAACTTTTCCAAGATTTTTATCACAGAAATCTATCAGAAAAGCTTCAATGAATCGGTACCTAAATCTATCATGTAATTAGGTTGCAATTTCCTAATGGCACAAGCTCATATTCTATTATCACAAAACACACTCCAATGCCCCTGTCCTTTGTCTTGATTGGAGAACACAGCACTGTCTTAACCTTCCAACTGTGGGAATTGGCCTTACTGAATACAGACGAAAAGTGGTTTTCTCAACAATGCTACATCGGTCAGCAACAAGAAAGGTATAAGCGACTACCCTGCATTGTTATAGGTTCCATAGCGAGAAATATGCATACAAACCCTCTATTATTTTCTTTAATATTCAGACATAGCTTTGGAGAGCATTTATGTGGGGGGGTCATTTATGTACATTTTATTCTAAGTAAATTTTTTCAAAGTGCCTTGCAGTTAATCATAGCAGTTAGACAGGGCAGGAGACCGGTACGACATTTAAGGAAATCTATTCCCAGTACATTTTGATTGCAACCAATATTCGCCATATGCATTTGTATAATGCAGACTGCTGAAAGGTTTCTGCTCCCTCAGTCACCTGCCCCATAGTTTGCATAATGAATATCTAACATACTGAAGAAAGACAAAAACTCTTCAGCAGGCAAGTGCCGGCCGTGGCACCTGCGCTTTAGCATAATTGCAAGCTTAGTGTGGCAATAATACATTTTCTTGATGTTATCCAGCTAGAGAAAAAAAAAAAATTTGAGAATGGCACCATCCATGCCTGCGCAGTAGCAGCTATCAGTGTCGATAGCTTTGATCTGATAGCTGCTACTGCGCATGCACCAGTGGCGCCACCTTACTGGAGAAGCCCAAAAAATTCCTCCTCCAAGATGGTGCCGTCCGCGCCTGCGCAGTAGCAGCTCTAGGACCACAGCGATCGACACCAATAGCTGCTACTGCGCAGGCACGGGTGGTTCAGCATCATCCTACATCTGCTCCCTAGTCTCAGTCTACCACCCTACCTGTGCCCTCCGTTCTGCAAATGACCTGAGGTTAACATCCTCAACAATCAGAACCTCCCACTTCCGTCTCCAAGAATTCTCATGTGCTACGCCAATTCTTTGGAATGTACTACCCAGAATAATTTGATTAATCCCCAATATCCACAGTTTTAACTGTGTTCTAAAAATGCATTTCTTCAGACTGGCCTACTGCTGCAAAACATTTATTTAACTATCCCTGTTTTGCCCATTTAAAATTTGCTTTATGTATATAATAGACCTCTGTGTCTGCACTTTTACATATTCTGGCTGATAGCCAGTTCATGCAGCATTACATAATATAGAAATTATAGAAATACAATTATTATTATTATTACTGTTAATTAACTGTTTTATGAATTTATAAATGTAATTATGAAGCTGAAAAAATATTGTTATGCATTTCATGAACTGTTTGAAGAAAACAATATTGCAGCTATATAGGTAGGAACAATTTTATACGCAGTAGAGACAGAATTAATATTTATTTTTTATTTAACTATTTTACACAATTTTTACACAACATCTTTCCTAGCTGACCCATACGGTCTCCATTCAGAGAGAGATCCTGGCATGTCTCTATCCCAGCTATAGCTCACATTTTGGCTGGACACGGTTATGCCGCTACCGCTGCCGCCAGCTCCACCTGTCTTCGGCGTTCTGGCACGCCTCCTCTCCTGCGGCGCCTTCCTCCCTGCGTTCACTCCCGGCCTCTGATGTTCATCGGGCACGCGCGCACACCAGATTCAGCACTGCGCGCGCACTTCTGATCCTCCTGCTGGACGCTTCTTCTCGTCCTCTCTATCTTCCTGGAGGACTGTTACCCGGAAGTGTTCATCACGCCAGTATGTATACCGCTTCCTGCCGCCCCTCTGTGCCTGATGATCATATGTGCTTTTATGTGCTCTCGGCCGCCCGTGGTCCCCGTGCATTCTATGCTCTCTGACTCTGGGTCTCTTCTGTCTTTGCAGTACCGCGCCAATTCCTGTGCCTCAGCTATATCCCTATCTGTCCCTGTGTCTCTGGTGTGTTCCCGTCATTCCCTGTGTCTCTGCATACCTGGTTAGTCCCTTGGTGTCTGCAGTGCTCCCATAAGTCCCAATGTTGTTGCAGTGTCCACCTATCTTGAATCCCCTCCACTCCCGCCAGTCCGTTTTCTCATCTTTTTCCGTCTTGGTCCCCAGCTTCTGTGGCGATAGTCCCTCACGGGCCTGCCCCTAACTCTCCCTGTATAGGGGGCGGTCTATCTGGCTAGCTCGTCTGTGACGGGATCGTCGTCACGGTCCAGAGGGTCCACTTTTGTTTTTGTACGGATCGTCACAGACACTCACCAACTTCAGCACACTTGACTGCTTCATTCAGCAGACTAACACACCTCGTGAACACAGGCCCTTAGATAAACCTAGCCAGGTGCATTTAATCAAGACCTGCAGTGCCAGGGAGTAACCCTAGCCTAACTGGCTTTGCTACATACCAAATTTATGAAGTAGAACTGGTGCATAATATAATCTATATATGATAAAATATTGTGATATTCTTTTTGAAATTGACAGAGTGAGCATGGTGATAGATTTTAAAATAATCTGTAATTATGCTATAATCTGGAAACCATTTCTCACGTGTATTCTTCAGACTTTTATTATCATACTGCCCTAGAGATATTCTTTTCCTATATGCTTGGAATCTACCAACCTGACTGAATTGATTATTAGGGTATGTGCACACAATGCAGATTCTCTGCAGATCCGCAGCATTTTTTAAGGTGCAGAAACGCTGCAGATCTGCAATTGATTTACAGTACAATGTAAATCAATGAGAAAAAAAAATGTTGTGCACACTTTGCGGAAAATCCGCTGCAGAAACGCTGCGGTTTAAAAGAAGTAGCATGTCACTTCTTTTTTGTGAATCTGCAGCGTTTTTGTACCCATTCCATTATAGAAAACCGCAGGGGTAAACACCGCAGCAAATCCGCAAGAAAACTGCAGCAAAAACGCACAAAAAACCCTGCGGAACCACACAAAAAACGGGAGAGGCAGAATCCGCACCAGAAATTCCTAAGCCTAATCCGCAATGTGTGCACATAGCATTATATAGACTCTTTTTGGAATTATGCATTTAGAATTCATATATAATTTGACTTTTCAACACCAGTTTTAAAAATCAGTGAAAAACAGAATTTGTATGACACTTGCAGGACCAGTTTTTTCCATACGCCGCAACAGGCCTTTGGCAAAGGTCCTGGATCACAAGGTCACACCTGGATAAATTTTCATATACTAGAAGTTAGTGCAAAAGTCTTAATAGAATACTAGCATGCAAGCAATGTTTTACGGTGAAAGTCCTAACTGAAGACTACTTGCAGTAGTTGTGTTGTCCCTTATGAATGCCCAAACTTTTACCTGTTCGCAAACTGTTGCCCCTGTCACATTTTCACCAGAATCAGAATCTTACTGAAGACCTTTATTTCTGTACATGTCTATTGTGTAGAGTTGTAGAACAGTGACCTTCAATTAATCACAAAGAAGTTCTATTTCAAGATAATTTTCAATTTTAATTTACAGCCAACATAATAGGATATACAGACAAAGATCCATCCAACATTTCGGCGTTATTGCCTTTATCATCTGTAAAAGGTATCTGTCGGCGTGCTTCCGTTAGAGACAGTGCCAGGTTGCAGTGGATAAGTGCAGCTCTTACGCTGCGATGGGTATCCGTTAGCGTGTTCCCGGGGCTTAGGTGCGCACCTAATGATGAGCCAGTCCACAATTCTCTTTCTGGTATCTTTGCTGATTTCTTGAGACTTTCCCATGATGCTACACAAAGAAGCAGTGTGTTTCAGATGTGCATTAAAATACATCCATCAGGAGCTTCCAAACACATGACATCTTCATATGGGCAGTCCAGAATTGTTTAAAAGCATAGTAATCTTGAAAAACACGTATATGTGTCTTTTTATACAATGTATGTAAACTTGTGGTTTCAACTGTATGAGTCGCTTACCAGACCCTCTAGTAAGAATTTTCTGACTAATTCAAGGGGGGAAAATTGCATAAAATAATGAAACAGATTATTTATCTGGAAAATCTGCTGCCCATCTAGTACCATGAAAGTGTTCCCCACTGGTCTGTCCAAATTCAGAAACAATATCATCAAAACTTGACTGCATTATGATCACTGGCCTCACCTATATTAATAGTGGTAATCTAAGCAATTAATTACATATTCTTTATTGTGTAACAGCCAAGAGCTGCTCACTAAAACGCTCATGAAGAACATAAAATAGTGATCACAAAGCTACTGTTCTTAATATTAATAGCAGTTCATTTAATCCCTTAATGACCGTGCCAATTTTTACCTTAATAACCAAGCCAAATTTTAAAATTCTTACCGGTGTCACTTTATGAGGTCACAACTCTGGAATGTTTCAATGGATCTCACTGATTCTGAGCATGTTTTTTCTTGACATACTGTACTTCGTGTTAGTGGTAAAATTTCTTCCCTATAATTTGGTGAAAATTTTGCATTTTCAAACTTTGAATTCTTATGCACTTAAATCAGAGACATATGTCACACAAAATAGTTAATAAATAACATTTCCCACATGTCTACTTTACATCAGCACAATTTTTGAAACAATATTTTTTTTTTGTTAGGAAGGTATAAAGGTTAAAAGTTGATTTCTCATTTTTCCAACAAAATTTACAAAACCTTTTTTTAGGGAATACCTAACATTTGAAGTGACTTTGAGAGGTACATAAAATATTCTAATTTTCTGAGACTTTGGGGTTTTCATTGGCTGTAAGTCATAATCATCAACATTAATAGAAATAAACACTTGAAATAGATCACTCTGCTTGTAATGACTCTATAATATATGAGTTTCACTATGTGGGACTAACAGGATGGGGAGAAGTGTAGCGTATTTTATGAAGCTAATTGTAAAAATGGTTAGGGTGTAAAGATAGATATTTAGAAAAAACATTAGTTACAGGACCAACCCTTTAACTCCTTCCCGACGTGTGCCGAATATATACTGCTTTGCGGGAGCTGCATTTCCGCAAACAGCAGTATATGTACGGCACTGCGATCTCGTGGCCTCACGCTGAGCGTCGCGGCGATCTGGTTCGGGTGTCAGCTCTGTGTGAGCGCTAACACCCTTCAGCAACGCCTGCAGCTATCACGTTGTCCTGATGGTCTCCATGGAGACCTCCAGCCACAAGATGGCTGCGGGATCCTTCAGGGAAGGTGGCTTCGCAGTGCTTGCAGAGAGAAGGACCTGAGACGCCTCCTTCCCTGCCTGTCAGACGTTAATGTGATGCTCTGCAGTGAAGAAGCATTATATAACATCAGATCAATGATCTGATGCTATACCGTAATGCACCATCCTGGGACAATGTTAAAAAGGAAAAAAAAACGTTAAAGTTTAAAAATATTTCTAAAACAATCACCAAATAAAGAACAAAAAAAACAAACATTTTTCCAATAAATACATTTATGAAATTAAAAAAATAAACAATAAAAGTACACATATTTGGTATTTTCGCATCTGTAACAACCCTCTCTATAAAACTGTCCCACTAGTGAACACCAGAAAAAAACCACAATGCTTTATCATCATACTGCTGAACAAAAAGTGCAATAAAACACAATAAAAAATATGAAGGTAAATAAAAATAGTACCGCTGAAAACGTCATCTTGTCCCGCAAGAAAACAAGCCACCATAGAGTTCCATCAGCAGAAAAATTAAAAAAAGTTACAGCTCTCAGAATATTTCTTCTATAAAATAGTATTTATTGTGTAAAAGTGCCAAAACATAATAAAACTATATAAATTGTACCTGAAGAATAAAGCTGCCTTACCAATTTTACCACATGCAGAACGGTAAAAAAATACAAAAAACTATTCCTGAATTGCTGTTTTTTGTTCATTCTGTCTCCCAAAAAGCAAAATAGAAAGTGATCAAAAAATGTCAAGTGCCTGAAACTGGTACCAATAAAAATGTCAGCTCGTCCCACAAAAAACAAGCCTTCACATGACTCTGTTGCCCGAAACATGGAAAAAAATATAGCTGTCTGTATATTGTGATGCAAAACCCCCCAAAAAAGAAAAGTTTTTGCAATAAAAGGCATGTTTTAGTGTGTGACAGCAGCCAAACATAAAACCCGATATAAATCTGGTATCGCTGAATTCGCACCGACCCAAAGAATAAAGTCGTCTAATCACTTATACCGCACGAGGAACTTCGTAAATAATAAATAAAACCAATTCTTCACATACTGTGATGCTAGTCACTTCTCATGGCCAAGCCATGAGTCAGAGTGGTTAAGGAGTCCAAGGTCAGAAGCCAGGATGGTGCATCATAAACAGAAGGAAGAGACAAAAGCATAGTCAGGTAACGTTCCGAGGTGAGAGTACTGGGAGGATCAGAGCTGAAGGGGTTAAACAGGCAGGTAGTCAGAACAAAGTCCAAGGTCAGGCAACAGATCAAACATATAGAACTCAAGGCACAGAGAGAACAGCACAAACCTCACAAGATGAATGTACATCTGGCAATGTTCTGGGAAACTCAGTTCAGTTAAGAAGCATGGCCATTAAGTGGAATAATGATGTTAGGGCTAGCAGAACACACCGAGTAAATATAGATGTTTATTATTATTGGTGCGTTTGCAGCCCGGGGTCCACCATGCAGGAGGAACCGGCTGCTAGTGAATGGTGGCACTATTTGGCGGTATAGGCTAGCTCTGTTACTTCACAGAGTAGCCATGAAAGGAAAGCACTGCTCCCTGTTAGACTCACAGGAGCACAAGCTAACTGCCAAACTGATAGCAGTCAGTGGTCATGCAAGCACACAATCTCCTCACCGGAGGTGCCGGTATTCTAGGGGCTTATTTCAGCCGGGTCCCTGAATACAATCACACAATCTCCTCACCGGAGGTGCCAGTATTCTAGGGGCTTATTTCAACAAGGTCCCTGAATACAATCACACATAACCACACTGGCGCAAAGCACATAACTTGGATTGATACTAGCGCATGGCTGTGCGGTCATGCGAACCTTTTATAGCTGCAGCAAGTACAGGACCTTCCCAGAAGGACCAATGGGAGGCTGCCACAGAAGTTGAGCACCTTCAGGACCTTCCTAGAGGACCAATGGGATTAGCTGCAGTATCTAAGCATGTGACCCTTGATCTCCAATGAAAGATCTTACCCTGGGCATGCTCAGAAGGGGAAAAGCAGGACTTAGTCCCAAAAACGACTGCTCGCTGCTGCCCAGTATTGGCTACAATGGCAGAAGCTGGAAAGGCAGCAGTAACCCTTTGCACAGAGTCAGACTGAGCGAGACGCTGGGACCGACGTCTCCGCTGAGCAGACTCCACTGCGGCAGGAGAAGAATGGGAGACTGCAGTGGAGATGGCCCGAGATTCCCCCTGTGCAGAGGCGGGAACTCGACCCCTTACAAATGAAAACATGAGATAGCCGATGCTTCACAGTCTCAGAATGGATAGTCGAGCTGTCAATCAACACACTGACAGCTCAGCACGCCCCTGTGCCAGACTGGATGGCCAAGTTGTCAATTACAGTAATGACAGCTTCAGCACACCCCTATACCAGATTGGACAGACGAGCTGTCAGTAACTGCATCCCAGATACCCTGAGAGGTGGAAAGGTGACAGTACCCCCTCTTCTAGGGGGAACCACCGGACCCCCAGGCTTCCCAGAAAATTCTAGATGGAAGGCCCTGACTAACTAATTGGCCTTCACATCTCGAGCAGGAACCCAGGATCTCTCCTATTGTCCGTATCCCCTACAGTGGATGAGGTACTGGAGGGAATTATGGAGCCTCCGAGAATCCACAACCCTCTGAACCTCATATTCCAGGCCACCAACTAAATAAATCAGAGGAGGCGGTGATGAGGCAGACAATCTATAAGGGATCTACTCCTTTAATAGGGATTTATGGAATACGTTAGGGATGTGAAGGGATGGAGGAAGCTTTAACCTAAATGCCACAGGATTGACCACCTCTAGGATCTCATATGGACCAATAAACTTTGGACCCAACTTCGCCAATGGCACGTTAAACCCTCTCTGACCTTAGACGTACTTTCCCGTCGAGGTGACCTGGGTCTATCTGTCCCTTGACGGGATAGTACGTCATACGCAATCAGCCACGCTCACAGGGGGAATACGGCCAATCGCGGCCGGGTGTCAGCTGATTATCACAGTTAACATCCGGAAGTTTGTGCCAGGAGCGGTCAGGGACAGCTCCCGGCACTTTAACCCCCGGAACACTGCAATCAAACAATATCGCAGTGTTCCAGTGGCATAGGGAAGCATCGCGCAGGGAAGGGGCTCCCTGCGTGCTTCCCTGAGACCCTTAGAACAGCGCGATGTGATCGCGTTGTTCCGAGGGTCTCTGCCAGTTTTCTCCCTGCAGGTCCCCAGATCCAAGATGGCCTCGGGGTCCTTCCGGGTCCTGCAGGGAGGTGTCTGACAGTGCCTGCTGAGAGCAGGCGCCGGCAAGCCTTCTGCACTGCCTGTCAGATCACTGATCTGACACAGTGCTCTGTGATGTCCCACCCTGGGACAAAGTAAAAAAGTTTAACCCCTTCATGACCAGGGGATTTTTCGTTTTCCGTGTTCGTTTTTCGCTCCCCTCCTTCCCAGAGCCATAACTTTTTTATTTTTCCGTCAATTTGGCCATGTGAGGGCTTATTTTTTGCGGGACGAGTTGTACTTTTGAACAACATCATTGGTTTTAGCATGTCGTGTACTAGAAAACGGGAAAAAAATTCCAAGTGCGGTGAAATTGCAAAAAAAGTGCAATCCCACATTGGTTTTTTGTTTGGCTTTTTTGCTAGGTTCACTAAATGCTAAAAATGACCTGCCGTTATGATTCTCCAGGTCAGTACGAGTTCATAGACACCTAACATGACTAGGTTATTTTTTATCTAAGTGGTGAAAAAAAATTCCAAACTTTGCTAAAAAAAAAAAAAAAAAAAATTGCGCCATTTTCCGATACTCGTAGCGTCTCCATTTTTCATGATCTGGGGTCGGTTGAGGGCTTATCTTTTGCGTGCCGAGATGACGTTTTTAATGATAGCATTTCGGTGCAGATACATTCTTTTGATCGCCCGTTATTGCATTTTAATGCAATGTTGCGGCGACCAAAAAAACGTAATTCTGGCGTTTCGAATTTTTTTCCCGCTACGCTGTTTAGCGATCAGGTTAATACTTTTTTTTAATTGATAGATCGGGTGATTCTGAGCGCGGCGATACCAAATATGCGTAGATTTGATATTTTTTTTATTGATTTATTTTGATTGGGGCGAAAGGGGGGTGATTTAAACTTTTATGTTTTTTTTATTTTTTTCACATTTTTTAAAACTTTTTTTACTTTTGCCATGCTTCAATAGCCTCCATTGGAGGCTAGAAGCAGGCACAACGCGATCGGCTCTGCTACATAGCAGCGATCTGCTGATCGCTGCTATGTAGCAGAAATGGAGGTGTGCTGTGAGCGCCGACCACAGGGTGGCGCTCACAGCCACCGGTCATCAGTAACCATAGAGGTCTCTGGGACCTCTATGGTTACAATATACAAGCATCGCCGACCCCCGATGATGTGACGGGGGTCGGCGATGACGTCATTTCCGGCCGCCCGGCCGGAAGCGGTAGTTAAATGCCACTGTCTGCGTTTGACAGCGGCATTTAACTAGTTAATAGGTGCGGGCAGATCGCGATTCTGCCCGCACCTATTACGGGCACATGTCAGCTGTTCAAAACAGCTGACATGTCCCGGCTTTGATGCGGGCTCACCGCGGAGCCCTGCATCAAAGCAGGGGAGCCGGCATCGGACGGTATAGTACGTCCGATGCCGGTAAGGGGTTAAATAAATAAAAAAAATTAACGTGTGTAAAAATATTTTTGTAAAAATTCCTAAATAAAGAAAAAAAAATATATATTGTTCCAATAAATGCATTTTTTTATGTAAATAAAAAAACAATAAGGCTGACTTCACACTAGCAGTATTTGTTCAGTATTTTACATCAGTATTTGGAAGCCAAAACCAGGAGTGGGTGATAAATGCAGAAGTGGTGAATATGTTTCCATTATACTTTTCTTCTAATTCCAGGAGTGGGTGATAAAAGCAGAAGTGGTGAATATGTTTCAATTATACCTCTCCTCTAATTGTTCCACTCCTGGTTTTGGCTTACAAATACTGATGTAAAATACTGACTAAATACTGCTAGCAGCCTAAAAGTACACATATTTGGAATCCCGTGTCCGTAACGACCAGACCCATAAAACTGTCCCACTAGTTCACCCCTTCGGTGAACACCGTAAAAAAATAAATACAGTAACTAAGCAAAAAACAATGCTTTTTCATCATACCGCCGAACAAAAAGTGGAGTAACATGCTATCACAAAAACAGATATAAATAAGCATGGTGCGGCTGAAAACGTCATCTTGTCCTGCAAAAAATGAGCCGCCATACAGCGCCATCAGTGAAAAAATGAAAAAGTTGTAGCTCTCAGAATAAAGCGATGCAAAAACAATTATTTTTTATATAAAATAGTTTTATTGTATAAAAGCGCCAAAACATTAAAAAAAATATAAATGAGGTATCACTGTAATCGTACTGACCCAAAGAATAAAACTGCCTTATCAGTTTCACCACACATGGAACGGTATAAATGCCCCACCAAAAAGAAATTGATGAATTGCTGGTTCTTGTTCATTCTGCCTCCCAAAAATCATAATAAAAAGCGATCAAAAAAATGTCATGTGCCCCAAAATGGTACCAATAAAAACGTCAACTCGTCGTGCAAGAAACAAGACCTCACATAACTATGTGGGCCAAATTATGGGAAAATTATATCTCTCAAAATGTGGTGATGCAAATACAATTTTTTTTAAATAAAAAGCGTCTTTTAGCGTGTGACAGCTGCCAAACATAAAAACCTGATATAAAAACCCGCTATAAATAGTAAATCAAACTCTTCTTTATCACCCCCTTAGTTAGGGAAAAATAATAATAAAAAATTCCCATTTTCCCATTAGGGTTAGGGTTAGGGCTAAAGTTAGGGTTGGGGCTAGAGTTGGCGTTAGACTTTGGATAACGTTTATGGCTGGGATAAGGGAGGGATAGGGATTAGCGTTAGGGGTGTGGTTAGGGTTATGGTTGGGATTAGGGGTGTGTTGGGGTTAGGGGGTGTGTTGTGGTTAGAGTTGGGATTAGGGTTAGGGGTGTGGTTATGGTTAGGGTTGGGATTAGGGATGTGTTGGTGTTAGGGTTGGAGTTATAATTGGGGGGTTTCCACTGTTAGGCTCTCCAAACGCAACATGGTGTCCGATCTCAATTCCAGCCAATTCTACGTTGAAAAAGTATAGCGGTGCTCCTTCCCTTCTGAGCTCTGCCGTGTGCCCAAACAGTGGTTTACCCCCACATATGAGGTATCAGCGTACTAAGGACAAATTGGACAATAACTTTTGAAGTCCAATTTCTCCTGTTACCCTTGGGAAAATAAAAATTTGGGGGCTAAAAAAATCATTTTTGTGGGAAAAAAATGATTTTTGATTTTCACGGCTCTGCGTTATAAACTTTAGTGAAACACTTGAGGGATCAAAGTTCTCACAACACATCTACATAAGTTTCTTGGAGGGGGGTGTAGTTTCCAAAATAATGTCACTTGTGTTTTTTTTTACTGTTTAGGCACATCAAGGGCTCTGCAAACGGAAAATGACGCCCGCAGACCATTCCATCAAAGTCTGCATTCCAAAATGTCACTACTTTCCTTCCGAGCCTCAACGTGTGCCCAAACAGCACTTTTCTCCCACACATGGGGTATCTGCATACTCAGGATAAATTGGAAAACAACTTTTGGGGTCCATTGTCACCTGCTACTCTTGGAAAAATACAAAATTGGGGGCTAAAAATCATCTTTGTGGGAAAAAAATGATTTTTTTATTTTCACAGCTCTGGGTTAAAATCTTTAGTGAAACGTTTGGGGATTCAAAGTTCTCACAGTCACAACACATCTAGATAAGTTCCTTGGGGGGTCTATTTTCCAATATGGGGTCAGTTGTGGGGGATTTCTACTGTTTAGGTACATCAGGGGCTTTGCAAACGCAACGTGACGCCCCCAGACCATTTAATCAAAGTTTGCATTCCAAAATGGCGCTCCTTCCCTTCCGAGCCCTGCCATGCGCCAAATGGTGGTTACCCCCCACATATGGGTTATCCGCGTACTCAGGACAAATTGCACAACAACTTTTGGGGTACAATTTCTCCTGTTACCCTTGGGAAAATAAAAAAATGGGGGCAAAAATATCTTAATAAGTAACATTTCCCACATGTCTACATCAGCACAATTTTGGAACCGAAATTTTTTTTGTCAGGGAGTTATAAGGGTTAAAAATTGACCAGCAATTTCTCATTATTACAACACCATTTTTTTTTTAGGGACCGCATCTCATTTGAAGTCATTTTGAGGGGTCTATATGACACCATTTTGGAAAGTAGACCCCCTAGGGAACTTATCTAGAGGTGTGGTGAGCACTTTGACCCACCAAGTGCTTCACAGAAGTTTATAATGCAGAACCGTAAAAATAAAAAAAATCATATTTTTTCACAAAAATTATCTTTTCGCCCCCAATTTTTTATTTTCCCAAGGGCAAGATAAGAAATTGGACCCCAAAAGTTGTTGTACAATTTGTCCTGAGTACGCTGATACCCCATATGTGGGTAAACCACTGTTTGGGCGCATGGGAGAGCTCGGAAGGGAAGGAGCGCCGTTTGACTTCTCAATGCAAAATTGACAGGAATTGAGATGTCACGCCATGTTGCATTTGGAGAGCCAGTGATGTGCCTAAACATTGAAACCCCCCACAAGTGACACCATTTTGGAAAGTAGACCCCCTAATGAACTTATCTAGATGTGTGGTGAGCACTTTGACCCACCAATGGCTTCACAGAAGTTTATAATGCAGAGTTTATTTTTTAGCCCCCAGTTTTGTGTTTTCCCAAAGGGTAACAGGAGAAATTGTATCCCAAAAGTTGTTGTCCAATTTGTCCTGAGTGCGCTGATACCCCATATGTGGGGGGGGAACCACCGTTTGGGCGCATGGGAGGGCACGGAAGGGAAGGAGCGCCATTTGGAATGCAGACTTAGGTGGAATGGTCTGCAGGCGTCACATTGCGTTTGCAGAGTCCCTAATGTACCTAAACAGTAGAAACCCCCCACAAGAGACACCATTTTGGAAAGTAGACCCCCTAAGGAACTCATCTAGATGTGTTGCGAGAGCTTTGAACCTCCAATTGTTTCACTACAGTTTATAACGCAGAGCCATGCAAATAAAAAATATTTTTTTTCCACAAAAATTTTTTTTTATCCCCCAGTTTTGTATTTTTCCAAGGGTAACAGGAGAAATTGGACCCTAAATATTGTTGTCCAATTTGTCCTGAGTACGCTGATACACCATATGTTTGGGGGAACCACCATTTGGGCGCATGGGAGAGCTCGGAAGGGAGGGAGCACTGTTTTACTTTTTCAATGCAGAATTGGCTGGAATTGAGATCGGACGCCATGTCGCTTTTGGAGAGCCCCTGATGTGCCTAAACAGTGGAAACCCCCCAATTATAACTGAAACCCTAATCCAAACACACCCCTAAACCTAATCCCAACAGTAACGCTAACCACACCTCTAACGTGACACACCCCTAACCCTAATCCCAACCCTATTCCCAACCGTAAATGTAATCTAAACCTTAACTGTAACTTTAGCCCCAACCCTAACCCTAACTTTAGTCCCAACCCTAACTGTAGCCTTAACCCTAGCCCCAACCCTAACCCTAGCCCTAACCCTAGTCCTAACCCTAGCCCTAACCCTAATGGGAAAATGGAAATAAATACATTTTTTTAATTTTTCCCTAACTAAGGAGGTGATGAAGGGGGGTTTGATTTACTTTTATAGCGGGTTTTTTAGCGGATTTTTATGATTGGCAGCCGTCACACACTGAAAGACACTTTTTATTGCAAAAAATATTTTTTGCATTACCACATTTTGAGAGCTATAATTTTTCCATATTTGAGTCCACAGAGTCATGTGAGGTCTTGTTTTTTGTGGGACGAGTTGACGTTTTTATTGGTAACATTATCGAGCATGTGACATTTTTTGATCGCTTTTTATTCCGATTTTTGTGAGGCAGAATGATCAAAAACCAGCTATTCATGAATTTCTTTTGGGGGAGGCGTTTATACTGTTCCGCGTTTGGTAAAATTGATAAAGCAGTTTTATTCTTCGGGTCAGTACAGCGATATCTCATTTATATCATTTTTTAATGTTTTGGCGCTTTTATACAATAAAAACTATTTTATAGAAAAAATAATTATTTTTGCATCGCTTTATTCTGAGGACTAAAACTTTTTTATTTTTTTGCTGATGATGCTGTATGGCGGCTCATTTTTTGCGGGACAAGATGATGTTTTCAGCGGTACCATGGTTATTTATATCTGTCTTTTTGATCGGGTGTTATTCCACTTTTTGTTCGGCGGTATGATAATAAATAATAAATAAAGCGTTGTTTTGTGCCTCGTTTTTTGTTTTTTTTTCTTACAGTGTTTACTGAAGGGGTTAACTAGTGAGACAGTTTTATAGGATGGGTCGTTACGGATGCGGCGATACTAAATATGTGTACTTTTATTGTTTTTTTTTATTTAGATAAAGAAATGTATTTATGGGAATAATATATATTTTTTTCATTATTTAGGAATTTTTTATTTTTATTTTTTTTTACACATGTGGAAATTTTTTTTTTTACTTTGTCCCAGGGGGGACATCACAGATCGCTGATCTGACAGTTTGCACAGCACTCTGTCAGATCAGCGATCTGACTTAGAGCACTGCAGGCTTACCAAGCGCCTACTCTGAGCAGGCACTTAGTAAGCCACCTCCCTCCCTGCAGGACCCGGATGCTGCGGCCATCTTGGATCCGGGGCCTGAAGTGAGGACGGAGGTAGGATACCCTCAGAGCAACGCGATCACATCGCGTTGCTGCGGGGGTCTCAGGGAAGCCCGCAGGGAGCCCCCTCCCTGCGCAATGCTTCCCTATACCGCCGGCACACCGCGATCATGTCTGATCGCGGTGTGCCGGGGGTTAATGTGCCGGGGGAGGTCCGTGACCGCTCCTGTCACATAGTGACGGATGTCAGCTGCGATAGGCAGCTGACACCCGGCCGCGTTCGGCCACGCTCCCCCCGTGAGCGCGGCCGATTGCGTATGACGTACTATCCCGTCGGTGGGCATATGGGCCCACCCCACCTCAACGAGATAGTACATCATATGTCAGAAAGGGGTTAAAAGCAGGACCCACCGACAGTCTTCTATCGGCCTTTTGTTTTTGGTGAATCTGAGCAGTCCCAATATTCTTTTGATCCTCCCTCCAGACATCCCCAAGTCTCTGCACGGGGACCTCCACCCCAGGGTATTCAGAACTAATCCTATAAAATTCGCCAAAATGGTGATGAAAACCATAATTACAGAAGAATGGCGAGTGTGAAGAAACCAGATTGTATCTTAATTACCCAGACAGCTACCTTTTTGCAAACCAATAAGAACTGACTTTTAATTTGTATATTGGCTTGTGCATTTAAGTGTTTATGTCTGGTGGTTCAAGAAGACACACTTGCAAACTGATACCATTTAACATACAGTGTAAATCTGTAATAGTGACTTGTACATAGTGTGTGTTTATCTTTGTTTATTGATGTGTGCTGATATGCTAATTGTGCATTGAATTCCAGAACTAGCTTGGTGACTCCTAAAGCAGAGAAGGAAGGACTGTGCAAATAGATTGAATGGTCAAGTAGTACTATGTAATCTCATCACATCACCATTGTTTGCTATATATAAATGTTGAACTAAAGGACACTGGGTAATTCTAAAAATGGCTTACATGCCTTGGGTATAAAAAGAATCAGAGATTACATCCGGGGGGAGACTGAAGTACACAGAGCTACCAGCCAGACATTCTGCAAACCACCCAACAGACAAGAGAAAGGACTGCAGCCAAATCATCATGGCACCATCACGAGGGACACTGATCTATGATTCTATAGGAAACAACCTAGGGGTTTTCGGCTCTGGTTGGGAGGACACAGATCTGATCCAGTGACCATCTCTGAACCATGGATATGTTTGGAGAAAGCCAGGTCTGGGACCTGCTGGTCACCTGGTTCCATGGAGATGGTTAGATAAGCCAGGTGGTGACTCTCATGTCAACTGGCTTTGGACCTTGTATGGACTCTATGGACAGTTCTTGGTCTTCTCCCTATGTTTGTCGTTACCCCTTCTCTGTGCGTGCATCCACAGATGGAGTAGCGACCCTGGGAGCTCTGACATCATGTCAACTGGCTTTGGACCTTGTATGGACTCTATGGACAATCTGCTCCCCCCATCTACTAACCTCCCTAAATCTGACATTTCCCTCTCTGTGGGTGGCACCATAATAACACCCCGGCAGCAGGCGCGCTGTCTGGGTGTTATGTTTGACTCCGATCTCTCCTTCACCTCCCATATACAATCTCTTGCCCGCTCGTGCCGCTTACACCTAAAGAACATCTCTAGAATCCGCCCTTTTCTCACCATGGAGACAGCTAAAACCCTCACGGTCACCCTGATCCACTCCCGCCTGGACTACTGTAACGCTCTATTAATTGGCCTCCCCCTCACTCGACTTTCCCCTCTCCAGTCCATCCTTAATGCAGCAGCCAGGGTCGTCCATCTGGCTAATCGTTACTCGGACGCGTCCGCTCTTCGCCAGTCATTACACTGGCTGACCATTCATTACAGGATACAATTCAAAGTACTTGTTCTCACCCACAAAGCTCTCCACAGTGCGGCACCCCCTTACATCTCCTCCCTCATTTCTGTCTATCAGCCTAACAGACCACTGCGCTCTGCAAATGACTTTCGGCTAACCTCTGCACTAATCCGTACCTCCCACTCCCGACTCCAAGACTTCTCCCGTGCTGCGCCAATCCTCTGGAATGCTCTACCCCAAGATATTAGGACCATCCATAATTTGCATAGTTTTAGGCGCTCGCTCAAAACACATTTGTTCAGAGCGGCCTATCACGTTCACTAATCAAAGTTATGTTATGTTTGTGTGTAGCCCATTCACTATCCCCATCTATTCCCCAACCCCTGAAGATGGCTGGACCATGATTGTAAATACATCATTGTAAATACACACCTGTACTTTGTATCTCCCCCACCTCATTGTAGATTGTAAGCTCTCACGAGCAGGGTCGTCTTATTTTGCTTTAATTATTGTATTGTTAACGTTGTTACTTATGACTTTTGTGTTTGAAACTGTTAAACTGTAAAGCGCTGCGGAATATGTTGGCGCTATATAAATAAAGATTATTATTATTATTATGGACAGTTCTTGGTCATCTCCCTATGCTTGTCGTTACCCCTTCTCTGTGCGTGCATCCACAGATGGAGTAGCGACCCTGGGAGCTCTGACATCATGTCAACTGTCTTTGGACCTTGTATGGACTCTATGAACAGTTCTTGGTCCTCTCCCTATGCTTGTCGTTACCCCTTCTCTGTGCGTGCATCCACAGATGGAGTAGCGACCCTGGGAGCTCTGACATCATGACATACTGGAAATACGTAGAGGTGCAGTGATATTTTATATGCGCCCATGTAATCAAGCAATTGCAGCCATGTTAGGATTGTTCTGTATGCTATTGTGTGCTGTGGTTCAATAAAGTATTGCCACACTGTTTTACCTTAACCCTGTGTTGTCTGTGTAGTGTATTGCCCACTGGGAGATAGAGCGGGCGTTCAGTGATATTACCCGTGGTCCATGCAGTCTTGCTAAAGACAGCCGGGCCAGCAGACAAGAGCACCCACTAACCCCGTTTCTTCACAGCGAGGTTACGGTAGATTGGTTTACTTGACTGCTGAAAGCAAACTCAGAAAGAGGTAAAAACGAAGACCAGTCCTCCTGCCACATGGAAATCTCGATGTAAGTGCTAAGCATAGAGAGTCGGATAAATGTGATCATAAATGTTATGTAAAATGTTCCCAATAAACGCTTCAACTTAATCCACAAAAAAAGCAAGCCCTCACTAAAGTACGCCATCTATTAACAGAAATATAGTGGGCTTTGACGTTACTGGTAGCACAAAGGCTCTGGAAAAGCAAAATGGCTCCTCGCCCCCCAAAAGAAATTCAGTGAATTTTCACAAATCCAAATGACCCCCTTCCTTCTGAGCCCTAGTGTGCTTAAACCATATTTAGCACCCACATGTTTGGCATTTCTGTAGTGATGAGAGCCCACCTAATTTACAGATACATGTTTCCAATAACATGAGCTGGGCATAATGTACTGGTCACTACAGCATACTGGTCACTACTACAGCAGTTTACAATTTTCACTTAGCAACATCCACTGTTGCTTGTTTCTGGAAAACACCCATGGAGTCAAAATCATGACTACATCTGTAGATAAATTCCCAAAGGGGTATAATTTCCAAAATGGGGTCACTTGAGATGGGATTCTGCTTTTCTAGCTCTTAGGCTATGGAATCTACAAACTATTCTAGGAAAATCTGGGCTCCAGGAGGCAATTAGTGCTCCGTTCCTCCCGAGTCTCTCCGTATGACTAAGCAGTACTGTAGAGCCACATATGGGGTATTTCTACATTCAGCAGACATTGTGGGACAAATTTTGGTGCCATTTTTACCATTTCCCAGTATGAAAATGTAAAACTTGGGGCAAACACACAACCTTGGTGGTAAAAAAATAAATTATTTTTTCTTCACTGCCCAGTGGTATAAATGTCTATGACACACATGTGGTGCCAATATAATCACTGCATCCCAGATGAATTCACTGAGAGGTTGTTTGTAAAATGGCGTCACTTTTGGGGAGGATCTGCTGTTCTGGCACCTCAGGGGCTCTGCCAATCTAACATGGAATTCTCAAACAAGTGCAGCAAACTCTGTACTGTAATATTGCGCTCATTCCCTTCTGAGCTTTGCACTGTGCCTCAAAAGTACCGTATATACTCGAGTATTAGCCGACCCGAGTATAAGCCGACCCCCCTAATTTTGCCACAAAAAACTGGGAAAACTTATTGACTCGAGTATAAGCCTAGGGTGGAAAATGCAGCAGCTACCGGTGAATTTCAAAAATAAAAATAGATGCTCCATACCGTTCATTATGGCCCCATAGATGCTCCATATAAAGCTGTGCCATATATAATGCTCTGCACCGTTCTGTATGTCCCCATAGAGGCTCCATATAAAGCTGTGCCATATAGAATGCTCTGCACCGTTCATTATGGCCCCATAGATGCTCCACATAAAGCTGTGCCATATAAAATGCTCTGCACTGTTCAGTTTGGCTCCATAGATGCTCCACATAAAGCTGTGCCCCATATATAATGCTCTGCACCATTCAGTATGGCCCCATAGATGCTCCACATAAAGCTGTGCCCCATATATAATGCTCTGCACCGTTCAGTATGGCCCCATAGATGCTTCACATAAAGCTGTGCCAAATAGAATGCTCTGCACTGTTCATTATGGCCCCATAGATGCTCCATATAAAGCTGTGCCATATAAAATGCTCTGCACCATTCATTATGGCCTCATAGATGCTCCACATAAAGCTGTGCAATATAGAATGCTCTGCACCGTTCATTATGACCCCATAGATGCTCCATATAAATCTGTGCAATATATAATGCTGCTGCTGCAATAAAAAAAAATGACATACTCACCTCTCTTGCAGCCCGCAGCTCCTCAGCGTCCCGTCTCGGCGTCTCTCCGCACTGACTATTCAGGCAGAGGGCGGCGCACACACTAGTACGTCATAGCGCCCTCTGACCTGAACAGTCAGAACAAGAGGACGCGGAAGACGGAGCGGCGCCCGGCGGGTGGAACGTGGACAGGTAACTATGACATACTTACCTACTCCCGGTGTCCCTTGGCTCCTTCTCCCGGACAGCTGGTCTCCGGGTGCCACAGCCTCTTCCTCTGTCAGCGGTCACCGTTACCGCTCATTAGAGGAATGAATATGTGGCTCCACCCCTATGGGAGTGGAGTCCATATTCATAACTTTAATGAGCGGTCCCACGTGACCGCTGAACAGGGGAGGAGCTGCGGCACCGAAGACCGTGGGACGGGCAGGGGCAGGGCCGGAGTCAGCACCCGGCGCACCTGGGCAAATGCCGGGTGTTATGACCTGGTGGTCAGGACAACAATGGACCTGGTGGTTAAGAGCACACGGAATGACCTGATAGTTACTGATAATAAAGGACAAGCTATGGGACGTGGGAACTCTGCTGACCGCAATCCCTAATCCTATCAACCACACTAGAAAAAGCCGTGGATTGCTCCTAATGCTCCCTATGCAACTCGGCACAGCCTAAGGAACTAGCTAGCCCTAAAGATAGAAAAATAAAGCCTACCTTGCCTCAGAGAAATTCCCCAAAGGAAAAGGCAGCCCCCCACATATAATGACTGTGAGTAAAGATGAAAATACAAACACAGAGATGAAATAGATTAAGCAAAGTGAGGCCCGACTTACTGAACAGACTGAGGATAGGAAAGGTAGCTTTGCGGTCAGCACAAAAACCTACAAAAAGACCACGCAGAGGGCGCAAAAAGACCCTCCGCACCGACTCACGGTGGGGAGGCGCTCCCTCTGCGTCCCAGAGCTTCCAGCAAGCAAGACAACAATCAAATAGCAAGCTGGACAGAAAAATAGCAAACCAGAGAAAAACAAGCAGTCACTTAGCTTCTGCTGGGAAGACAGGTCACAAAAACGATCCAGGAGTGAACTAGACCAATACTGGAACATTGACAGGTGGCATGGAGCGAAGATCTAAGTGGAGTTAAATAGAGCAGCCAGCTAACGAATTAACCTCGTCACCTGTGGAAGGAAACTCAGAAACACCCACAGCCACCAGAGAAAGTCCATGGACAGAACCAGCCGAAGTACCATTCATGACCACAGGAGGGAGCCCGACAACAGAATTCACAACAGCCGGGGCCCTAGAGAGAGAGGGGGGCCCACTCAGGCTGTCATAGATACAGCTGGGAGAGCAGAGCAGGAGAACATGCTCTCTCCGCCCACAAAGTCACTGCTGGCTGCATTCTCTTAACCCCTATGTGCCAGCTCTGACACAAGCATCTTCTCACTCAGTCAGTGCAGCCAGGCAGGCACATAGGGGTTAAGAGAAGGCAGCCAGTGTGACATTGTTTGTGGGCGGAGAGAGCACATTCTCCTGCTCTGATCTCCACCCCTGGCTGCCTGGCTGCAGTGCTGAGCTGAACTTATCAAGCAGATTCCGGAGGAGCTCCTACCAGTGCCTGAGTGAGTGCAAAGGTATCCAGCAGTGATTGCAGTTGGTCTTATGGCTCAGTCTGCTGCTGTCTGTCTCCGCTGCCTAAAAATGTGGGTGATGTCTGGACGAGCAGCTGGTGGGGTGCAGCCTGCAACCTGCAGCCACCCAGTTCTCCCAGAATACATGCATGCTGCACCAAACCTGCACCAGTGGGGAAGGAAGAAGCTTAACCCCTTCCCATCTGTATGAAGGTTATTGCTAAACCTTAAAGATAACAATCCGACCCGCATAAATGGGGTTAACCAGATGCCAGGAGGAAGGGGAGCTGCTGCCATGGATAAAACTGAGCTGTGGGCTGTACGTTGGGGCCCCGTGGCCCCAGGCTGGTGACTGGAGGGACTCTGCCCAGTGCTGGCATGTGGGTGATTTCTGCGCCTGAGTCTCAGCTTCTCTCCTCCAGGTCACACTGCGCAGTCACAGCAACATTGGTTGTGTCTGTCCAGGTCCCAGCAGCTGCCACTGCTCCCACCAAGGACATGGCATCACTTAACCCTTCCCCTGCGGCCACCGGCAACAAATCCACATTATTCCTTGATGAAATCAGGTTCCAACCCAATAGAGGAGCAGACATTTCCTGCTGCCATTAGGGTCCGGGAGGGGGTGACCTGTGACATTGGCTGCCCTGCTACTCTGTAGTGAGGGGTGACAAGTGTAACATGGGGTAACGATGAAGGAGAAATGCACAGGATAATAGTGAGCGCGACAGAGGGCAGTGTATGGTATGGAGCAGTCAAGGGGTGGGCTGCAGGATCCCCCCATACTGTACATGACTGCTCGGAACAGTGGGTATATGTACACTGCACAGCACCTTTCCTCCTGTATATATACACTGCACAGCACCTTTCCTCCTGTATATATACACTGCACAGCACCTTTCCTCCTGTATATATACACTGCACAGCACCTCTCCCCCTGTATATATACACTGCACAGTACTGCTCCTCCTGTATATATACACTGCACAGTACCACTCCTCCTGTATATATACACTGCACAGCACCTCTCCCCCTGTATATATACACTGCACAGCACCTTTCCTCCTGTATAGATACACTGTACAGCACCTCTCCTGTATATATACACTGCACCTTTCCTCCTGTCCTATATATACACTGCCCAGCACCTTTCCTCCTGTATGTGTACACTGCACAGCACCTCTCCTGTATATATACACTGCACAGCACCTTTCCTCCTGTATATATACACTGCACAGTACCACTCCTCCTGTCCTGTATATATACTGTTAGGGGTCGAGTTCCTGCCTCTGCACAGGGGGAATCTCGGGCCATCTCCGCTGCGGTCTCCCATTCTTCTCCTGCCGCAGTGGAGCTTGCTCAGCGGAGACGTCGATCCCAGCGTCTCGCTCAGTCTGACTCTGTGCTTAGAGTTACTGCTGCGTTTCCTGCTTCTCCCATTGAAGTCAATGCTGGGCAGCGGCGAGCGGACGCTTCTGGGGCTAAGTCCTGCTTTTCACATTCTGAGCATGCCCAGAGTAAGATCTCTCAGTGGAGATCGAGGGTCACATGATCAGATACTGCAGCTAAGGTCCTTGTAGCTGCTAGGACTAAATCCTGCTTTGCACTCTGAGCATGCCCAGGGCGAGATCTCTCAGTGGAGATCCAGGGTCACATGCTCAGGTGCTGCAGCACTCCATTGGTCCTTCTTTGGAAGGTCCTAAACATGCTGCAGCTATTTAAGCCTCGCATGGCCGCACGGCCATGCGCTAGTATTGTCTTTTGTAAATGTGTGTGTGTTGTGAGTGAAAGTCGTTCTTTAAAATCCCCTCCCTATTGTATGACTGCTCACGGAAGGTGGGTGATTGCTACCTAGCGCCCGACTTAGCCATCAGCACGGTACACACATTACAGAGTCTTATTGCTGTGACCGCCAGTGCGGCGCCGTGCTCTTTCTCTGCGCTTTCCTAACCCAAGCCTGGGTGGATAGTGGCGTCCGCCAGTGCGGCACCGCACGCACTCTCGTGCCTCTAAAATATATTCTCTTGGTGCGGTACCGTGGCCCTGTGACTCAACAGGGTTCGCTTCCTTCACACTGGGTGAAGTTAACCCAAGTGTGTATTCATATTGTACCGCCATCTCGTCCGTCTAGCAGCAGGGTTTTCACCTGCACGGTGGACCTCGGACGGCGAACGCACCTAATACCATTACACCTTATACTTGGTGCGTTCGGCCAGTCCTAACATATACACTGCAGAATTTACAATAGCTGTCACTCATGTAAGAAGTGAAATCTGGCAATGTACTATACATTTCTCTGCCGTATCTGTGCATCATAAATCGGGGTATGTGTTAAAGGGGGGGGGGGGCCACTGAGACTCTTTCGCCCGGGGGCCTTGGAAAACCTGGAGCCGGCCCTGGGCAGGGGGAGCGCCAGGAGCACCGGGACTAAGTGAGTATGCAACAGTCCTCTCTCCCCCTCACCCGCCTACCCCACCGCCGATCATGACTCGAGTATAAACCGAGAGGGGTACTTTCAGCCCAAAAATTTGGGCTGAAAATCTCGGCTTATACTCGAGTATATACGGTAGTTTTTGACCACATATGGGGTATCTTTGAACTCAGGAGAAATTGCACAACAAATTTTGGGTTCCATTTTCTCTTGTTACCATTGTGAAAATACAAAATTTGGAGCAAGAAAAGATTTTTGCAGGTAAAATGTGATTTTTTTTATTTCAACGGCTTAACGCTATAAACTTCTGTGAAGCACCTGGGGGTTCAAGGTGCTCAATACATATCTAGATAAGTTCCCAAAGGCGTGTAGTTTCCAAAATGGTGACACTTCTGGGGGGTTTCTACTGTTTAGGCACATCAAGGGCTCTCTAATGCGACATGGCTTCCGCTAATTATTCCAGCAAATTTTGCATTCAAAAAGTCAAATGGTGCTCCTTCCCTTCCAAGCACTGCTGTGCTCCCAAACAGTAGTATTCCCCCATATATGGGGTATCGGCGTACTCAGGAGAAATTGCACAACAAAGTGTATGGAACAATTCTCCTGTTACCTTAACATGCAACATTTGGAAGTAAAAATGATTTATCTGGGAATAATGTGATTTTATTTTCACGGCTTTATGTTATAAACTAATTATGGCGCTCCTTCCATTCCGAGCCCTGCCATGTGCCCAGTCAGTGGTATTCCCTCACATATGGTGTATTGGCATGCTCAGGAGAAATTGCCCAACAAATTGTATGATTCATTTTCTCCTGTTACCCTTACGAAAGTAAAGTAAATTAGGTCTAAAGGAAAATTTTTGTGAAAAGTAAATGTTTATTTTTATCATCCACATTACATTAATTCCTGTGAAGCACCAGAAGGGTTAATAAACTTTTTGAATGTGGTTTTGAGTACTCCTTGAGGGGTGCAATTTTTAGAATGTGTCACTTTTGTGTATTTTCTGTCAAATAGGCCCCTGAAAGTCACTTCAAATGTGGGGTGGTCCCTAAAAAATTTATTTTGCAAATTTTGTTGAAAAAATGTGAAATCGCTGGTCAACTTTTAACTCCTTACTGGCATCGGACAGAATAGTATGCCCAATGTCAGTACCCCCACTTTGATGCGGGTTCCGGAAGTGATCGCAGCCGGAAGTCAGCTGATTATCACAGCTGACACCCCGCACCGTGTGCGAGGAACGGTCACGAACCGCTCCCGGCACATTAACCCCTGGAACACTGCGAACAAGATTGCAGCGTTCCGGTGGCATAAAGAAGCATCTGTGTGCTTCCTGAGACCCTCAGAACAATGTGATGTGATCGTGTTGTTCCAAGAGTCCCTTCCGCTCTCTTCCCTGCAGGCCCCCGACCCCAAGATGGCTGCGAGGTCTTTCCAGGTCCTGCATGGAGGTGGCTTCTCAGTGCTTGCTTAGAGCAGGCATCGGAAAGCCTCCTTCACTGCCTGTCAGATCTCTGATCTGACACAATGCTGTGCAAAGTGTCAGATCAGCGATCTGACTTTATACAGTGATGTCCCACCCTGGGAAAATGTAAAAAAAAAAATATTATACTGCGTAAAAATATGTTTTAAAAAATTCCTAAATAAAGAAAAAAAATAAAAACAAATATTGCTCCAATAAATACATTTCTTTATGTAAATAAAAAAACAATAAAAATACACATATTTGGTATCCCCGCGTCTGTAACGACCCGACCTATAAAACTGTCCCACTAGTTAACCCCTTTAGTGAACACTGTAAAAAAAATAAAAAAAATAAAATAAAGCAAAAAACAATGCTTTATCATCATACTGCCGAACAAAAAGTGGAATAACACGCGATCAAAAAGACAGATTTAAAAAATAATCATGGTACCGCTGAAAACGTCATCCTATCCCGCAAAAACCGAGCCACCATACAGCGCCATCAGCGAAAAAATAAAACAGTTATAGCTCTCAGAATAAAGAGATGCAAAAACAATTGTTTTATATAAAATAGTGCCAAAACATAAATTATATAAATTAGGTATCGCTGTATTCGTACTGACCCAAAGAATAAAACTGCCTTTTCAGTTTTACCACACATGGAACAGTATAAACACCCCACCAAAAAGAAATTCATGAATTGCTGGTTTTTGTTCATTCTGCCTCCCAAATATCGTAATAAAAAGCAATAAAAAAAAAGTCATGTGCCCGAAAATGGTACCAATAAAAATGTCAACTCGTCCCTCAAAAAACAAGACCTCATATGACTCTGTGGGCCAAAATATGAAAAAATTATAGCTCTCAAAATGTGGTGATGCAAAAACTATTTTTTAGAACGTTATTATAAAGATGCAGGACGGCACTAGAAAAATGCGAACTATTCTTAGTCAGGACTGATAGAGAACCACCGAATAGCAGGTGTCACGACAGCTGTGGGTATATGGTGCTCTGCACAAAAGCGTATAAGATACACAATGCAGTAAAGAAAAGAAACATGCGGCACTCACCCGATCTAGCTGTGTAATTCGTGAACTTTTATTGGAAAAATACATAATACATCCGTCAAGATATCAGGTACAGAGGAGGGTGCGGTATTGGAGTGTGGACGACGGCCGTTTCGCACGGTAAGTGCTTCGACGGGTCCAGCTAGTGGATTACTTCACGTCATTTCCTTTTAAAGGATTTCCGACGTGTATACACATGACTAAATATATAAATCTTACAAATTCAAACAAATTAGTGAAATATTAGTGAATGTGACATATTAATAAATAATCCAAATGCAGACATACATCTCTAAAGGTTACTATAATTTTCCTCATTTATATATATATATATATATATATATAAATATTAATATTATTCCTCAAATGGTCTATTTAATTAATACTTTAACCTTTCAAATTCATTATAAACATATGCTTCATTATAAGAAGACCGACATATCGAGCCTATCGTTTAAACCAATTGGCCCCTGGGCATTAGTATTCAAAATCCATCTAGCTTCTTTTTGTCATAAAAGTTTATTTTGATCGCCTCCCTGTGGGGGGGCATTTCACGATCTCTATGCCGGCAAAATTAAGCAGATCAGGATTAGCGTTATGTTTTTCTTTCATATGTTGAATTAGTCTTAAACATCCTTTACCTGTTTTAATGGAGTTGTAATGCTCTTTGAATCGCGTAATTAGCGGTCTTATTGTTTTACCGATATAAAAATATCGGCAAGGGCAGAACAAGACATACACTACGAACTTACTTTTACAAGATATAAAATTCTTTATATAGTGTGTAATAGAACCAATTTGAATAGTATTCTTTGTTAAATGGAGATAACAAATTTTACAATTACCGCATCTGAAATTACCGGACGGTGTAGTGCTGGTTAGCCAAGTGTTTCTAGGTACTGACATTTTATTATGTACTAAAAGGTCCGACAAGTTATGGGCACGTTTATATGCAAATTTCGGTACACTGGCATATACAGATGTGAGATCTTTATCAGTTTGTAATATATGCCAATTTTTACGTATAGAGGTATGAATGGCATTATCTAGGTTACTATGCTTAAAACAGAAAGAAAAACTTTCTGTCTTGCCAATCGGCTTGGTCAGGGATTTATTCGTTCGTTTCTTTTTTAAAAAATCTTGTTGAGAGAATTTCTTTATCTTATTTTCAGCTTCTTTCAATAATTGTGATGGGTAACCTCTTTTTATAAAACGTGATTTTAGCTCACTAAATTGTTCCTCAAATATACTGTTATTGTTGTTAATTTTGCGCAATCTGACCATCTGGCTGTAAGGAAGCCCCCTCATTGTATGTAACCGGTGAGCGCTCTCAAAATGCAGTAAATTGTTTGTTGCAGTTTGTTTTCTAAAAATTTTAGTCACTATGTCACCATCAACAATTTCTATTTTCACGTCCAGGTATTCAAGACTATTGGACCCATAACATGATGTAAACTTCATATTATCCTTGTTTAGATACTTTTAGGTAACATTTAGATACTGTACAAAGTCATTAAATTCATCCTTATTTCCATCCCAGATTATCATGATATCGTCCACAAATCTTGTGAAAAAGCGGATATGTGTTGTGAATTCTGTGGCCAAGCTCCCTCCTGTGGTCGTGAGTGGTACTTCGGCTGGTTCTGTCTATGAGCTTCCTTTGGTGGATGAGAGTGGTACTGCGGCTTCTGAGTTTCCTTCCTCAGGTGTTGAGGTTAAGTCGTTAGGTGCTGCTCTATTTAACTCCACCTGGTGCTTTGATCCTGGCCTCCAGTCAATGTTCTAGTATTGGTCTTGCTTCCTCCTGGATCGTTCCTGTGGCCTATCTATCCTGCATAAGCTAAGTTCTGCTTATGTTACTTTTGTTTGCTATATTTTCTGTCCAGCTTGCTATATTGGTTTTTCTTGCTTGCTGGAAGCTCTGAGACGCAGAGGGAGCACTTCCGTACCGTTAGTCGGTGCGGAGGGTCTTTTTTGCCCCTCTGCGTGGTTGTTTGTAGGTTTTTGTGTTGACCGCAAAGATATCTTTCCTATCCTCGGTCTATTCAGTAAGTCGGGCCTCACTTTGCTAAATCTATTTCATCTCTGTGTTTGTATTTTCATCTTTACTCACAGTCATTATATGTGGGGGGCTGCCTTTTCCTTTGGGGAATTTCTCTGAGGCAAGGTAGGCTTATTTTTCTATCTTCAGGGTTAGTTAGTTTCTCAGGCTGTGCCGAGTTGCATAGGGAGCGTTAGGCGCAATCCACGGCTACCTCTAGTGTGGTGTGATAGGATTAGGGATTGCGGTCAGCAGAGTTTCCACGTCTCAGAGCTCGTCCTATGTTTTTGGTAAATGTCAGGTCACTTTGTGTGCTCTGAACTTCAAGGTCCATTGTGGTTCTGAATTACCTGTTCATAACAGTACTGGAGGCCCAAAGTACTAATGCTTCTCAATAGAGGGAAAAGAGAAGTTCTGATACCATTTTTTTTTCTTTGCACTGTGTTCTGTCTATCTTTTCCCCTTTACATCAGGGTGGTTCAGAACACAGGTGTGGACATGGACATTCAGGGTCTGTCCTCTTTGATGGATAATCTCACTATAAGAGTACAGAACATTCAAGATTTAGTGGTTCAGAATCCTATGTTAGAACCTAAAATTCCTATTCCTGAGTTATTTTCTGGAGATAGAGCTAAGTTTTTGAATTTTAAAAATAATTGTAAACTATTTCTGGCTTTGAAGCCCCGCTCCTCTGGTGACCCAGTTCAACAAGTTAAGATCATTATTTCTTTATTACGTGGCGACCCTCAAGACTGGGCATTTTCCCTTGCGCCAGGAGATCCTGCATTCTGTAATATTGATGCGTTTTTTCTGGCGCTCGGATTGCTGTACGACGAACCTAATTCAGTGGATCAGGCAGAGAAAAATTTGCTGGCTCTGTGTCAGGGTCAGGATGAGATAGAGATTTATTGTCAGAAGTTTAGAAAGTGGTCCGTGCTCACTCAATGGAATGAATGTGCGCTGGCAGCTATTTTCAGAAAGAGTCTCTCTGAAGCCCTTAAAGATGTCATGGTAGGATTTCCTATGCCTGCTGGTCTGAATGAGTCTGTCTTTGGCCATTCAGATCGGTCGACACTTGCGTGAGCGTAAATCTGTGCACCATTTGGCGGTATTATCTGAGCATAAACCTGAGCCTATGCAGTGCGATAGGACTTTGACCAGAGCTGAAAGGCAAGAACACAGACGTCAGAATGGGCTGTGTTTCTACTGTGGTGATTCCACTCATGCTATCTCCGATTGTCCTAAGCGCACTAAGCGGTTCGCTAGGTCCGCCACCATTGGTACGGTACAGTCGAAATTTCTTTTGTCCGTTACTTTGATCTGCTCTTTGTCTTCCTATTCTGTCATGGCATTTGTGGATTCAGGCGCTGCCCTGAATTTGATGGACTTGGAGTTTGCTAGGCGCTGTGGGTTTGTCTTGGAGCCCTTGCAGTGTCTTATTCCATTGAGAGGAATTGATGCTACGCCTTTGGCCAAGAATAAGCCTCAGTACTGGACCCAACTGACCATGTGCATGGCTCCTGCGCACCAGGAGGATATTCACTTTCTGGTGTTGCATAATCTGCATGATGTGGTCGTGTTGGGGTTGCCATGGCTACAAGTCCATAACCCAGTATTAGATTGGAAATCAATGTCTGTGTCCAGCTGGGGTTGTCAGGGGGTACATGGTGATGTTCCATTTCTGTCTATCTCATCATCCACCCCTTCTGAGGTCCCAGAGTTCTTGTCTGATTACCGGGATGTATTCGATGAGCCCAAGTCCAATGCCCTACCTCCGCATAGGGATTGTGATTGTGCTATCGATTTGATTCCTGGTAGTAAGTTTCCTAAGGGTCGACTATTTAATTTATCTGTACCTGAGCACGCCGCTATGCGGAGTTACGTGAAGGAGTCTTTGGAGAAGGGTCATATTCGCCTGTCATTGTCGCCATTGGGAGCGGGGTTCTTTTTTGTGGCCAAGAAGGATGGTTCGCTGAGACCTTGTATTGATTACCGCCTTCTAAATAAAATTACGGTCAAATATCAGTACCCCTTGCCGCTGCTGTCTGATTTGTTTGCTCGGATTAAGGGGGCTAGTTGGTTCACCAAGATAGATCTTCGTGGTGCGTATAATCTTGTGCGTATTAAGCGGGGCGATGAATGGAAAACAGCATTTAATACGCCCGAAGGCCATTTTGAGTACCTGGTTATGCCATTCGGGCTCTCTAATGCTCCATCAGTGTTTCAGTCTTTATGCATGACATCTTCCGAGAGTACCTGGATAAATTCCTGATTGTATACCTGGATGATATTTTGGTCTTCTCGGATGATTGGGAGTCTCATGTGAAGCAGGTCAGAATGGTGTTCCAGGTCCTGCGTGCTAATTCTTTGTTTGTGAAGGGGTCAAAGTGTCTCTTTGGTGTTCAGAAGGTTTCATGTTTGGGGTTCATTTTTTCTCCTTCTACTATCGAGATGGACCCTGTTAAAGTTCAGGCCATTTATGATTGGACTCAGCCAACATCCCTGAAGAGTCTGCAGAAGTTCCTGGGCTTTGCTAATTTTTATCGTCGCTTCATCAATAATTTTTCTAGTATTGCTAAACTGTTGACTGATTTAACCAAGAAGGGTGCTGATGTGGTCAATTGGTCTTCTGCTGCTGTGGAAGCTTTTCAGAAGTTGAAGCGTCGTTTTTCTTCTGCCCCTGTGTTGTGCCAACCAGATGTTTCGCTTCCGTTCCAGGTCGAGGTTGATGCTTCTGAAATTGGAGCAGGGGCCGTTTTGTCGCAGAGAAGTTCTGATTGCTCGGTGATGAAACCATGCGCCTTCTTTTCCAGGAAATTTTCGCCTGCTGAGCGAAATTATGATGTTGGCAATCGAAAGTTGCTAGCCATGAAGTGGGCATTCGAGGAGTGGCGTCATTGGCTTGAAGGAGCTAAGCATCGCATGGTGGTCTTGACTGATCACAAAAACTTGACTTATCTCGAGTCTGCCAAACGGTTGAATCCTAGACAGGCTCGTTGGTCGCTGTTTTTCTCCCGTTTTGACTTTGTCGTTTCGTACCTTCCGGGCTCTAAAAATGTGAAGGCGGATGCCCTGTCTAGGAGTTTTGTGCCCGATTCTCCGGGTTTGCCTGAGCCGGCGGGTATTCTCAAAGAGGGGGTAATTTTGTCTGCCATCTCCCCTGATTTGCGGCGGGTGCTGCAAAAATTTCAGGCTAATAGACCTGACCATTGCCCAGCGGAGAAACTGTTTGGCCCTGATAGGTGGACGAATAAAGTTATCTCTGAGGTTCATTGTTCGGTGTTGGCTGGTCATCCTGGAATCTTTGGTACCAGAGATTTGGTGGCTAGATCCTTTTGGTGGCCGTCTCTGTCGCGGGATGTGCGTTCTTTTGTGCAGTCCTGTGGGATTTGTGCTCGGGCTAAGCCCTGCTGTTCTCGTGCCAGTGGGTTGCTTTTGCCCTTGCCGGTCCCGAAGAGGCCTTGGACACATATCTCTATGGATTTTATTTCGGATCTCCCCGTCTCTCAAAGAATGTCGGTCATTTGGGTGGTTTGTGATCGCTTCTCTAAGATGGTCCATTTGGTGCCCTTGTCCAAATTGCCTTCCTCCTCTGATTTGGTGCCATTGTTTTTCCAGCATGTGGTTCGTTTACATGGCATTCCAGAGAACATCGTTTCTGACAGAGGTTCCCAGTTTGCTTCGAGGTTTTGGCGAGCCTTTTGTGCTAGGATGGGCATTGATTTGTCTTTTTCCTCGGCTTTCCATCCTCAGACAAATGGCCAGACTGAACGAACCAATCAGACCTTGGAAACATATCTGAGATGTTTTGTTTCTGCTGATCAGGATGATTGGGTGTCCTTTTTGCCGTTGGCTGAGTTCGCCCTTAATAATCGGGCCAGCTCGGCTACTTTGGTTTTGCCGTTTTTCTGCAATTCTGGGTTCCACCCTCGTTTCTCTTCAGGGCAGGTTGAGTCTTCGGACTGTCCTGGTGTGGATACTGTGGTGGATAGGTTGCAGCAGATTTGGACTCATGTAGTGAACAATTTGACTTTGTCCCAGGAGAAGGCTCAACGTTTCGCTAACCGCAGGCGCTGTCTGGGTCCCCGACTTCGTGTTGGGGATTTGGTTTGGTTGTCATCTCGTTATATTCCTATGAAGGTTTCCTCTCCTAAATTTAAGCCTCGTTTCATTGGTCCATATAGGATTTCTGAGGTTCTTAATCCTGTGTCTTTTCGTTTGACTCTTCCGGCTTCTTTTTCCATCCATAACGTGTTCCATAGGTCATTGTTGCGGAGATACGTGGCACCTGTGGTTCCATCTATTGATCCTCCTGCTCCGGTTTTGGTTGAAGGGGAATTGGAGTATATAGTGGAGAAGATTTTGGATTCTCGTGTTTCGAGACGGAAACTCCAGTATCTGGTTAAGTGGAAAGGTTATGGTCAGGAAGATAATTCCTGGGTCTTTGCCTCTGATGTCCATGCTACCGATCTGGTTCGTGCCTTTCATGTGGCTCATCCTGGTCGGCCTGGGGGCTCTAGTGAGGGTTCGGTGACCCCTCCTCAAGGGGGGGTACTGTTGTGAATTCTGTGGCCAAGCTCCCTCCTGTGGTCGTGAGTGGTACTTCGGCTGGTTCTGTCTATGAGCTTCCTTTGGTGGATGAGAGTGGTACTGCGGCTTCTGAGTTTCCTTCCTCAGGTGATGAGGTTAAGTCGTTAGGTGCTGCTCTATTTAACTCCACCTGGTGCTTTGATCCTGGCCTCCAGTCAATGTTCTAGTATTGGTCTTGCTTCCTCCTGGATCGTTCCTGTGGCCTATCTATCCTGCATAAGCTAAGTTCTGCTTATGTTACTTTTGTTTGCTATATTTTCTGTCCAGCTTGCTATATTGGTTTTTCTTGCTTGCTGGAAGCTCTGAGACGCAGAGGGAGCACCTCCGTACCGTTAGTCGGTGCGGAGGGTCTTTTTTGCCCCTCTGCGTGGTTGTTTGTAGGTTTTTGTGTTGACCGCAAAGATATCTTTCCTATCCTCGGTCTATTCAGTAAGTCAGGCCTCACTTTGCTAAATCTATTTCATCTCTGTGTTTGTAATTTTCATCTTTACTCACAGTCATTATATGTGGGGGGCTGCCTTTTCCTTTGGGGAATTTCTCTGAGGCAAGGTAGGCTTATTTTTCTATCTTCAGGGCTAGTTAGTTTCTCAGGCTGTGCCGAGTTGCATAGGGAGCGTTAGGCGCAATCCACGGCTACCTCTAGTGTGGTGTGATAGGATTAGGGATTGCGGTCAGCAGAGTTTCCACGTCTCAGAGCTCGTCCTATGTTTTTGGTAAATGTCAGGTCACTTTGTGTGCTCTGAACTTCAAGGTCCATTGTGGTTCTGAATTACCTGTTCATAACAGATATGCTTCAAAAATGGATTATTGATATTATTAACATATGTATCCTCAAAAACTGCCAAAAACAGATTTGCATAAGTACAAGAAGTGGGCGTACCCATTGCAGTCCCAATTAATTGTTTGTACCACCTGTCCATAAACTTGAAGGAATTATTAGATAAGATAAAATCCAAACTTTCTAGAATAAACGAAATTATTTCTTGATCTAAATCTCTATTTTGCAAGATCTTATAAATCGCCTGTAAACTTTTTTCTTTAGGGAAAACTATTTTTTGCAATAAAAAGCGTCTTTTAGCGTGTGACAGCTGCCAAACATAAAAACCTGATATAAAAACCCGATATAAATAGTAAATCAAACCCCATTTATCATCCCCTTAGGGAAAAATAATAATAAAAACAAATCTATTTATTTCCATTTTCCCATTAGGGTTTGGGTTGCGGCTAAAGTTAGGGCTAGGGCTAAAAGTTTGGGTTAGGGTTGGGGCTAAAGTTAGGGTTGGGCCATTTTTGTGGGAAAAAAAAGATTTTTTATTTTCACGGCTCTGCATTATAAACTTTGGTGAAACACTTGTGGATTCAAAGTTCTCACAACACATCTAGATAAATTCCTTGGGGGGTCTAGTTTCCAATATGGGGTCACTTGTGGGGGGTTTCTACTGTTTAAGTACATCAGGGGCTCTGCAAATGCAAAGAGACGCTCACAGACCATTCCATCAAAGTCTGCATTATAAAACGGTGCTCCTTCCCTTCCGAGCTCTGCCATGCGCCCAAAAGGTGGTTCCCCCCCACATATGGGGTATCATCATACACAGGACAAATTGCATAACAACTTTTGGGGTCCTATTTCTCCTGTTACTCTTGGGAAAATATAACATTAGGGGTGAAAAGATAATTTTTGTGATAAAAATATTTTTTTATCTTTACGGCTCTATATTATAAAGTTCTGTGAAGCACTTTGTGGGTCAAAGTGCTCACCACACATCTAGATAAGTTCCTTAGGGGTCTACTTTCCAAAATGGTGTCACTTGTGGGGGGTTTCAATGTTTAGGCACATCAGGGGCTCTCCAAACGCGACATGGCATCCGATCTCAATTCCAGTCAATTTTGCATTGAAAAGGTCAAACAGCGCTCCTTCCCTTCCGAGCTCTGCCATGCGCTCAAATAGTGGTTTACCCCCACATAAGGGGTATCGGCATACTCAGGACAAATTGTACAACTTTTGGGGTCCAATTCCTCCTGTTACCCTTGGGAAAATAAAAATTTGGGGGCTAAAAAATCATTTTTGTGGGAAAAAAATGATTTTTTTGTGAAAAAAAGTTAAAGGTTCATTTTTTTTAAACATTCCAAAAATTCCTGTGAAACACCTGAAGGGTTAATAAACTTGTTGAATGTGGTTTTGAGCACCTTGAGGGATGCAGTTTTTAGAATGGTGTCACGCTTGCTTATTGTCTATCATATAGACCCCTCAAAATGACTTCAAATATGATGTGGTCCCTAAACAAAAATGGTGTTGTAAAAATGAGAAATTGCTGGTAAACTTTTAACCGTTATAACTCGCTAACAAAAAACAATTTTGGTTCCAAAATTGTGCTGATGTAAAGTAGACATGTGGGAAAAGTTACTTATTAAGTATTTTATGTGACACATCTCTGTGATTTAAGGGCATAAAAATTCAAAGTTGGAAAATTGCGAAATTTTCAAAATTTTCATCAAATTAGTTTTTTTTTCACAAATAAATGCAAGTACTATCAAAGAAATTTTACCACTATCATGAAATACAATATGTCATGAGAAACCAATGTCAGAATCATCAGGATCCGTTGAAGCGTTCCAGAGTTATAACCTCATAAAGGAACAGTGGTCAGAATTGTAAAAATTGGCCCAGTCATTAACGTGCAAACCAACCTTGCGAGTTAGGCTGTGTGCACACGAGCGCCCCCCGAGGAAGCAACATATGCGAAACGCACGTTGGGGCCCCTCTTACCACGCACAAGTAACAGGTTGGCTCAGTGTTTTCAACCTTTTACTATTTCTTACTCTCCACCTCTATCCTTTGCTACCATCCGGGATCTAGCCTGGCTTTACCCACTGTGTATCTATGGGACGTCCCCGGTATAATATTGGTTCATACTATTTCCAATAGGCTATATGGGTTTCCTGATGGTGCTAGGTTTATATGAAAGTAATTGCTTGTATGTGTATACTCTGGACCCCCCCCCTTTTTTGATGTGGTACGCCATGGAGCCTTTTAATGTTGGTGTAGCTACTCCTATGCTCTATTAGCTATATGCACAATTATTATCTTGGATCTGTACGCATGTGGAGTAATCAGCTCACCTACTTTGATTATTTATAGGCATATATTTATATGTATCCTGTGTAAAGTTTACCTGATTATCTTTTCTTGTGCGTGGCACTAGTGTTGCCTTTCTTTTTTCATTGCATCTGTTCTATTGTTGTCTGTATTGTTGTATTTATATACTTTTTTAGATTTTTGTCTTCAATAAAAATTGTTTATTTTAGCTCGGGTGTCCATCTTTCATTGGTTTTCTTGTGTGCACACGATGCAGATTTAGTGCAGAACTGCAGCGTTTTTTTCTGCGCAAAAACGCTGCAGAACTGCACTGTGATTTACAGTACAATATAAATCAATGTGGAAAAAAAAGCTGTGCAGAAAAATCCGCACAGAAATGCTGCAGATTTCAAAGAAGTGCATGTCACTTCTTTTGTGCAGTTCTGCAGCGTTTCTGCACCCCTCCATTAATAGAAATCTGCAGTGGTAAAATCTGCACAAAAACTGCACAAAATCCGCATCAAATCCACACAAAAAATGCACTAAAAACGCATAAAAAACGCAGCTGCGGATTCTGCTCGGAGATGCAGATTTTGTGCAGAAAATTCTGCACCTTTTTTCTTACATGTGCACATAGCCTTAAGGGGTTAATGAAGTACAATATGTCAAGAAAGAATATTCTCAGAATCAGTGGGATCCATTGAAGTGTTCCAGAGTTATGACCTCATGAAGTGACAGTGGTCAGAATTGCAAAAATTGGCATGGTCAGGAAGTTAAAAACAGGTTTAGAGGTGAAGGGGTTAAAGATACTGTATAATGCATCAACACAATCTGACCAGTTTGAACTCTCCATCAAAATAGTGCACCTTCTTATACCTACATATCTGCTAGCGTACTGTTGTAATTGTCAAATTTCTATACACATTGTCAAAGTTCAATTGTCAAAGTTCAACACAACTTCATACTTTTCCAGTCAAAATCCATGAGACAAATGAAAAATTGAGAAATAGTCACCTAATTATTGATTTTAAGATTTATTTTGAAATGTTATCATCATGTTATCTATCACACTTATGCAATCTTGTCTGTTCATTTGTTTTAAGCATTCTCTTAGTCGACTCAGTGAAACAGGATATTTATTTAATGTGAGTTTGGTAGGGGACAATCGTCTGTTTCTTGCCTCTTCCTCAATCTCTGTCACTACACTGATGGTTGCTTTTCCCAACAACTCTCCCAGTATTTTCCAATTGACTTCTATGGGACTGGTGTCTAGTAGACTACAAAGTTTTAAGAGTGAATCGCTGTCAAGCCAGCGGGTGCTGCAATTCATTCCAAGGATGGACAACATTCTTGTGTCATGCTGTGGGAACAATAGCTCACATGGCTGTATATCCCAATTACCACAAAGGGATCCATTCTTTTTTTCGGCTTCCAAGATTTGCTTAAAACTAAATCCACTAAGTTCCTCAACTATGCTAGTCGGGTGGACAAATCCTGCAGAAGTAGATACTGCAGAATTGAGAGTCAAATTGCGTAGCTCTGTAGGACAAAGATGAAGCTTTACATAGTCCTGCTCTTGCTCATTTCTAAGAAGAATTTCAACTTCCTTTTCCACATTTTCCAGGAGGTGGTAACAATCTCCCTCTTCTTCCTTCATGCTCCAGCTTCCAATCAGGTATAAATTTCTCCTATCTTTTGAAACCTCGACCCTCAGCTGAGCCTTTGTACTCAAAAGTGCTCCTTGCTTCCAGAACTGGCATTTGGTTGTAAAGGTACGCATAAGCTGGATCTGAAGTCGACCAACTAAACAATGGCTAAACAGTCCTGTACTGCCATTATTCCAGCGATATCCAACACCTCGCATATTTTCACATGCCCAATATCTCTCTGGTCCGCCTTTTTTTAGCCAGCCAGGCACCACAAAATCACCTGTTTGAGTTTTAAAAACAAGTTCAATTGCTTCCAGTAATTCAATTATACCTTCCGATTCACCATTTGTCAAGTTCAAGGCAGTAATAATTTCTTCTGAACTCCATCGTTCTCTATTTGTGCCAGATGCAGGGCTAAGTGCATAGCTGCCAAATACACCAAAAATGTCCTGTAATAACCATTTTAAATCTAAGATAATTATATGTGATTCCAGATTTCTAGGATATGGAGTAGCTTCCAACTGTAGTTCAGTAGAGTTTGGCATGTCTGAGTGTTGTATTCCTTGTAAAAAGTACTGAGGCAGGTATAATAGCTGAAAAAGAGTATATATTCGTAAATGAGGTTCATTAATATTTTAAAACCAAAACTATATACGGTAGATAGATATTAGTTTAGGCCTCATACTTAATCCAAGATTGTATTACAATATTAATATTTCCAATGTTCTGTATGTTATTCAAAGCTAATGCCAAAAACTAAAACTAAAAGATGCTGTAGACTAAGTTCTCACAAAGAGTAATTGATGTATTTTTTATTTTACATTCTCTTAATTAATTAATGCCAATTAGCTAAACTAGCTTAATTGCATTTTTCACTGCGTTTTTTACTTTTTATTTTGTACATACTGTACGTTTATATCGTACTTTTTCTGTTAAGTTTTTTTTTTCTCCTTATTGTTGTGTCATGTTTTAGAGAAAACTTTTTTTGGGGACACTTTCTATTAGCTTTAAAGAAACTGCAGTTTACATATGCTTTTATTGCTTTTCAGCTGCAGAAGCACAGTAAAAATGCATATGCATTTTTTATCTGCGGATTCTACTCAACTCATTCAAGTCAATGGATAAAATCTGCAAATAAAACACGTACAGCTCTTGCAAAAATTAAGAGACCACTGCAAAATGTTCAGTTTGTCTGATTTTTCTCTTCATAGATATATTTTTGAGTAAACTGTAAATTGTTCTTTTGTTCTATAAACTTCTGACAACATGTCTCCGAATTTCCAATAAATCATTTTTGTATTTTTTTTCTGACAAAGAAAAATGGTAAAAAAAAAAAAAACAGACCTCAAAAAATGCAAAGTAAACAAGTTCTTAATCATTTAGAAACCACAATACTAATGTTTTAACTCAGGAAGAGTTCAGAAATCAATATTTTGTGGAATAACCATGATTTTTAATCACAGCTTTCATGCGTCTTGGCATGCTTTCCACCAGTCTTTCACACTGCTTCTGGCGCAAAAATTTCTTTGTGACTATCCATCATCCTCCTGATTACATTCCAGAGGTTATAACTGGGGTTCAGGTCTGGAGATTGGGCTGCACATGACAGGGTTTTGATGTGGTGGTCTCTTAATTTTTGCCAGAGCTGTATTTACCGGAAAATAAATTTACATATTGCGGATTTAAAAAAATACACTGGAGGTCACTTTACACAGTGTTAAAAAATGATGTGCATGAGATTTCTAGAAGTCCCGTATACTTTGCTGTAACTGGAATACCTTATGTTTTTTAACATTGAAAAAATGCAATTGAAAAAACATGCCGTATACGTATAAGATGTTTTAGGCTAAATTCAGGTCCCATGATGAGTATTTGGTGCTGAAGATTTTCTGCTACATTTCTGCATCTTTTTAACTACATTAGTTTACTTTTGTTTTTCACTTGTGCATTTTGATTGCTTTTTTTCAGCTGCGGTTTCTGTCTCTTTTTGATATGGCATGTTTTAAATAAAACTGTTTAGTTTTGGAGACGTCCTGTTACTTAGCTTCAATAAAACTTTACTAATAAAGTCATGTGTGGATTACATGGGTTTTTATCGTGTTTCCGCTGCAAGTACATTTGCACAGTGTAAAAAAAATATGTAAATCTCTTTGCCGGAACTGTAATATGCTTCGCTTTTTTGTGCACAAATATATGCAGAAGATAAAACACAGCATATATAAATCATGGGAGCTTAGCCTTAGGGCTCATGCAGCGGTCTGTGAAATTCAGCAGGAGCATGGACAGCAACGCATGGACTATGAACGAGTCTCTCGACCAGAACGAGACGGCCCATAATGCAATGGTCTCATAGGCATATATGAGGCTGTTGAGTTTTATTTGGAGACCCATCGACAGTCCGTGTAGTCCCGGGATGAGGTGTTAAGCACCCATCTAGCGTGCTACCTCCTGCCTACCCGTGGGGGGCACATTTTAAAAAATACAAAACAGACAATGCTGAATACCTGTGGCTGCCCGGCTCCTTCCTCAGGCTTCAGTCATTCAGCACAGTGACGGCTGAGGCACAGGTATACAGGGGAGCAGGGTCAGTCAGTGACACCGCTCACCCCTCTCTTTGCCTGCATGCCAACCGTCACTCCTTCCCCAAACTCATTTGTTTTTGGGTTAGTCAGATGCAAATACAATTGCTGTGAGCACCGGCAGGCACAGGGCTGCCTGCGCCCAGTTAGGGACGACGCAGACGGGGCATTGAATAACGCAATGCAGTGACTTTATTACACCATCTAGCGCCCACTGCGGTGCATGATAGAAGAAGAGGCAGAGGCTGAGCTGGACAGGGAGCCTGGATTAGCCGAGTATAAGCCTTTTTTTATTTTTGTTATATGGTATGGTCAATGAATGCGAGCCATCAAAAATCTGGATGACCGTGCGACACTATAATACTGGGTGCTGACTGTGGGGGCATAATACTGGGATCTGTGAACTGTGGAGGACATTATTCTGGAGTCTGCTGGCTGGGGTTACTATAATTATGGGGGCTACTGGTTTTGAGGAACATTTTACTAGGGGCTGCTGACTGTGTAGTACAGTAATACTGGGGGCTGCTGGCTGTAGGGGACATTATACAGCGGGCTGCTGGCTTTGGAGTCACTATCACTCTGGGGCCTGGCTGTGGGTGACATTGGTTTCTATGGGGAACATTATACTAGGAGCTGGCTATGAATACATCATACTGTATAGGGGGCTGTTGGGGTCATAATATTGGGGCTGTGTTAACCCTACTGTATAGAGGACTGTTTTTACCAATCTGTATAGGATGTTGTGGGGGACATTAATCTGTATAGGGCGCTGTGGTGAACATCATACTGTATATTGGGGACTGATTATTTATTGGGTGCCCCACAAGCTTGATCTGCCTAGGGACCCAAAATATCTTGCCCCAGTCCTGAGTCCGTGCACTGCAACCCGTACCTGGACTGAGTTCCACAGACACCTGCATGTGCCATCACTGTATATGCTAATTTAATATTCTTGAGAAATCTACTATTTGTAAGAATTATTATTCATATTTTGCAGTGCTTATCTAAATGTTGTTGAGATATACAAAGGAGGGCTATAAAAGCCATTTCCATTTTTATCATTATTTTGAACTACAGTGAAATAAATATATATTCAGGGCTAATGATACCTCAGATATATTATGTAGATATTCCAAAGCTGTTAGAAGAGTAGTTGAACAGACGGGATTTGGCAACACCTTTTGAATCCTCTCAGCAAACTCTCTCCAGTAGAGAAAGCGTACCTGAATTTGAGAAAAAAATAGGGAAGATTTATTACTGTAATGTATTTCGGCAACTTTATGTAGACCTGGCACTGGTTAATTTCTATAGTGACAGAAAATACCCAAGAGAAAATATATACTGTGCTATCTGTTGTGCACATGGACAGAACACACACTAAAATGCTCTCTGAACCCGGCGTAAAGATAAGTCCCACACAGTGTTGGAAATGTATATACTGCATGTTCAAGGTGCTGTTGCTAAAAATAAATAAATTGCCAATTTCTTACCAATTGTCAATGGTCCCATAGTATATGAAGTTATTTGAAAGCAAGCCATTTATAGTTAATTTCAAATCATACAGAAAAAAGTTGCTGCAACTTCTGACTTCTTTGCAACCGCACCTTGGACCCACGTCACATGAACACAGAATGCAGTCACCCCAATGTTAGAAAAAAATTTGGCACTGTGTTTTTCAGACTATAAGATGCACCTTACCATAAGATGCACCCAAGGTTTAGATAGCATGAAATAGGAAAAATATTTTCCTACTAATTAAAGCTTCCATGGCGATGTAAAGAAGAGAGATGATTATCACTAATTTTAATGTAATAGGGAAGTCATAAATATATTGTTAGTGTCTCTGCAGTGTAATACACAAAACACAGCTCTGATACATGTACATAGAGACACACACAAGTCTGCTACATGTGCACATATAAATACACACACCTATGCTGCAAGCACATACTGTATACGTTGTGGTAGATCAGTTCACTCACACGGAGGTAGATACAGGTACACTGTCTCTTTAACTCCTCTGCTGATTTACTATATATGTGGAACGAACCAAAGTGAAGTAAAAATAGATACAGTCTTTCGGCAAAAAAAAAAGGGAAAACAAAATGGTATACAGTCTCTACATCTGTAGGGATTCGCCTGCACTGGTTCAGCTTTTCCTTCTCAGGACACAAAGCACTGGAGTTCCTCTCCCCAGCCCTACTGAACACAGAATGCCTCTGGAGGCCGATTATTTAAATTCCAGACCACACCCTGGGATGGAGATAAGGTGGACAACTTCCCACCCGCTCTATGGTTGTCCACAAATATCAAGCCCTTAAAATGATTGCTTAACCCCTCTCAACACAGTGTGCTGAAGAAAACTACTGGGTTTCGAATCACTGAAGTTAATAGCCTCAGTGAAACATATATCTCACCTCCAGAACTTTGCCAGTGACTCTGCCACAACGTACACATACAGCACTGCCGCAGGCACATATATACATACACAGTTCTAGTACATGTACATGTAAACATACACAGCTCTGCTACATGTTTATGGACATATACAGCTGTGTTATATGCCTATAAACATACACAGCCCTGCTACATGCTCACAAACATATACAGCTCTGCTACATGTCCATAAACATACACAGATCTGTTACATGCACATACAGACATACACAGGTCTGCTACATGCACACAGATATACACACACTATATATTACCACATCCTGAAGTTACTGATCGAGATCTGTCTGTAGGCTGCAGCAGCAGAGCATTTTAAGGACCTTCCACTTGATTAACTCAAGCACCTTTCAAGTCATGTGATCAGTCACATGACCTGAAAGGTCCTGGATTTACTGGTGCAGAAGGTCCTGCAGCTGCTTGCTCGTGCAGCCTTCGTTCAGTCCTGGTAGCTTCCTCTCCTGCTCTGCGCTGATCACATACAGTACAGACCAAAGGTTTGGACACACCTTCTCATTTAAAGATTTTTCTGTATTTTCATGACTATGAAAATTGTACATTCATAAAGAAGGCATCAAAACTATGAATTTACACATGTGGAATTATATACTTAACAAAAAAGTGTGAAACAACTGAAATTATTTCTTATATTCTAGGTTCTTCAAAGTAGCCACCTTTTGCTTTGATGACTGCTTTGCACACTCTTGGCATTCTCTTGATGAGCTTCAAGAGGTTGTCACCGGGAATGCTTTTTACTTCACAGGTGTGCCCTGTCAGGTTTAATAAGTGGGATTTCTTGCCTTATAAATGGGGTTGGGACCATCAGTTGTCTTGTGCAGAACTCAGGTGGATACCCAGCTGATAGTCAAACTGAACAGACTGTTAGAATTTGTATTATGGCAAGAAAAAAGCAGCTATATGGCAAGAAAAAAGCAGCTAAGTAAAGAAAAACGAGTGGCCATCATTACTTTAAGAAATGAAGGTTAGTCAGCCTGAAAAATTGGGAAAACTTTGAAAGTGTCCCCAAGTGCAGTGGCAAAAACCATCAAGCACTACAAAGAAACTGGCTCACATGAGGACCGCCCCAGGAAAGGAAGACCAAGAGTCACCTCTGCTTCTGAGGATAAGTTTATCCGAGCCACCAGCCTCATAAATTGCAGGTTAACAGCAGCTCAGATTAGAGACCAGGTCAAGGCCACACAGAGTTCTAGCAGCAGACACATCTCTACAACGACTGTTAAGAGGAGACTTTGTGCAGCAGGCCTTCATGGTAAAATAGCTGCTAGGAAACCACTGCTAAGGACAGGCAACAAGCATGAAGGAGGAGGTGTGATGGTGTGGAGGTGCTTTGCTGGTGACACTGTTGGGGATTTATTCAAAATTGAAGGCATACTGAACCAGCATCTTGCAGCGGCATGCTATTCCATCCGGTTTGCGTTTAGTTGGACCATCATTTATTTTTCAACAGGACAATGACCCCAAACACACCTTCAGGCTGTGTAAGGGCTATTTGACCAAGAAGGAGAGTGATGGGGTGCTACGCCAGATGACAAGGCCTCCACAGTCACCAGGGATGAGCTGGACCGCAGAGTGAAGGCAAAAGGGCCAACAATAGCTAAGCATCTCTGGGAACTCCTTCAAAATTGTTGGAAGACCATTCCCAGTGACTACCTCTTGAAGCTCATCAAGAGAATGCCAAGAGTGTGCAAAGCAGTCATCAACGCAAAAGGTGGCAACTTAAAAGAGCCTAGAATATAAGACATAACAAAACAGTGTGAAGCAACTGAAATTAAGTATATAATTCCTCGAGTGTTAATTCATCGTTTTGATGCCTTCAGTGTGAATGTACAATTTTCATAGTCATGAAAATACTGAAAAATCTTTAAATGAGAAGGTGTGTCCAAACTTTTGGTCTGTACTGTATATATTCGGTGCGTTCCGCCACCCCTAACAATATGTATTGCTATGAACTGGTGTGAACTGAGCACTGATAATATACACTGAAATTATATGCGCTTGTGTGTGAATTGGACTTTAATGCTGTGAGGAAACACATTCAAGAGACTTTGTGTTGAAACTTTGTGGATCACTGCCTTTTCACTGCGTACGATGATACTGCAGCCTTACACACGTTATACTTATTAAAATATAATTTTGTGTAGAGTTCTCCTCCAACTGCACACCAAAATTTGCAGATGGTTCACTCTCACATCGGGCACAAAAGTCACTTACCTTCTGGGAGCGGAAATCTGAGACCTGCTCCAATATCAGCTGACAGATCTCAGGAACATCATCTATTGTTGACTCCTATTGTTACAAACATAAAAGGCCTGTTACATACTGTATATTAACTTGCTATTCAATTAAAAATGGTGGATATACATCTAATATCTAAAGATTAATGTTCATACTGTGCATAAATTATCTTAATAGTTTAAGCTATTTGTTAGATTGGACCTATTTCAGTTAAAAAAGTAACAAAGAGCTTCTAGTGTGAATCCAATCTAAAAGAAAGTTCACAAATCATCACAAACATTTTAAACCTAAGAGTTGAACGTTTAAGGCCGGGTTCACAATTGCGTTCGGGGGCTTTGCGGAGGGTTGCGTAAGTCCTCCGTTAAGCCCCACCTACTTCCACATACTTCTGCATGCATCCTGCTTACCTATCTTTAACATTGGGTACGCAACGTACTTTTGAACGACACCATTAGTTTTAACATATCGTGTACTGGAAAAAGGGAAAAATATTCCAAGTGCGGTGAAATTGCAAAAAAAGTGCAATCCCACAGTTGTTGTTTTTCTTTACCATGTTCATGAAATGCTAAAACTGACCTGCCATTATGATCATCCAGGTCATTATGAGTTCATAGACACCAAACATGTCTAGGTTCTTTATTATTTAAAAAATTTGTGGAAAAAAATTCCAAATTTTTCTAAAAAAATAAATAAATTGCGCCATTTTCCGATACCCGTAGCGTCTCCATTTTTCGTGATCTGGGGCTGGGTGATGTTCGTGATCTGGGGCTGGTTCAAAACAGCTGACATGTGTCAGGAAAGATGTGGGCTCAGCACCGGAAACAATATCAAAGGGAGAGAGTCAGACATCAGCGTACTATTACGCCCGATGTGGGAAAGGGGTTAAAGTGCAGATGCTCAGCTTTAATTCAAGGGTATTCAGATCCTAATTGGAGCAAGGGGTTAAGTAATTACAGTTCTTTAATATGTAGCTGCCTCTTTTTAAAGGGACCAAAAGTAATTGGACAATTATCTCAAAAAAGGCCCTTTATTGAGCTATTCCCTTGTTAATCAATCACCAATTAGGCAGGTAAAACGTCTGGTGTGGCATTTGTATTAGGAACTTGTGGCTCTAGATTTTGGGATGAAATCTTTACTAACAGGGTTTTTTCCATTTCCGTTCAATTAAGACCTGATATTTTTATGAATAGAAAAAGTCCTTTTCTTCCTGCAAACATTATATCTTGAATTAAACAAGAGTATAACTTGTTGATTTTTCAACTTTACTCTGATTGCTTTTCCAGCTGGTCAATATATTCAGGGGAAAAATAAGATTTTCTGATATTATAGTCAGAATAGGAGGAAGAAGAGGAAGCAACTGAATCAATATCAGTACCCAAAAATATGTATTCATCATCTAAGCTGGGTAAATTCTACCAGCTAACTTCATCTGTGGAATAGCCAAGATGATCTTTGACTACAACTAGATTTCATTTTAAGGGAATTACGGACTTCGTGTCTTATCTTCTTAATATCCAGTAAAAGCTGGGTATTTCTCTAACACTGTTTTATCAATAGACTCCTTGCACAACTGTTTAGAATAGAAAAGGCATAGTTTTGATTTACAAAAGGGTTACTTCCTGTTTTTTTGTTTTACATGTAGTCTTCTTGGGTCTTTCCCCCTATAACAAGACAATATAATAAAAACTAGATGGTGGCCCGATTCTAACGCATCGGGTATTCTAGAATATGCATGTCCACGTAGTATATTGCATAGCCCACGTAGTATATTGCACAGCCACATAGTATATTGCCCAGCCACGTAGTATATTGCCCAGCCACGTAGTATATTGCCCAGCTACGTAGTATATTGCCCAGCCACGTAGTATATTGCCCAGCCACGTAGTATATTGCCCAGTCACGTAGTATATTGCCCAGCTACGTAGTATATTGCACAGCGACGTAGTATACAGCACAGAGCCACGTAGTATACAGCACAGACACGTAGTATATTGCCCAGCCACGTAGTATATTGCCCAGTCACGTAGTATATTGCCCAGCTACGTAGTATATTGCCCAGTCACGTAGTATATTGCCCAGTCACGTAGTATATTGCTCAGCCACGTAGTATATTGCCCCGACATGTATGTAACAGGTTAAAAAAGAGTTAAAATAAAAAAAATAAACATATACTCACCTTCCGAGGGAGCCCTTGTAGTCCTGTCGCCTGTGTGCGGTGCACACGGCTGCTTCCGGTCCCAGGGTTGGATGAGCGCAGGACCTGTGATGACGTCGTGGTCACATGACCATGACGTCATGGAAGGTCCTTCTCGTATACCATCCTTGGCCCTGGAACCTGCCGCTTTGACTGCCGAGGAGAGGACACGACGGCGGAGGGTGAGAATAACCTTTTTTTAAATTATTATTATTTGTAACATTAGATATTTTTACTATTGATGCCGCATACACATCATCAATAGTAAAAAGTTGGTCACACAGGGTTAATAGCTGCGTTAATGGAGTGCGTTACACTGCGGTCAATTAACGCTGGCATTAACCCTGTGTGAGGGCTGACTGGAGGGGAGTACGGAGCGGGCACTGACTGCGGGGAGGAAGGAGCGGCCATTTTTCCGCCGGACTGTGACGGTCGCTGATTGGTCATGGCTGTTTTGCCGAAACCAATCATCGACTTGGATTTCCATGACAGACAGAGGCCGTGACCAATGAATATCCGTGACAGACAGACAGACAGACAGACAGAAGTGACCCTTAGACAATTATATAGTAGAAGAGGTGGAACAAAAAGTGAAATAAAAGAATCACATACTGATCAAGATAGAGAGAGGGCAGTGGTGTCCAATCTTTTGGCTTCAGTGGGGTTATCCTGAATCCGAAGCCTGAGCAGCTCAAGGTGCACCACACCTCTCCCTTGGTCGACTTCATAATAAAAAAAAAACCTGGAGGACACATGGACCTGCAGATCTTGCGGCTCTGCATTTTAGGTACTTCTGGTGCACTGCCTCCTCTTATGAGACTGCAAGGAGAAAATTAGGAGGTCCCTGCCGCCCCACTTTTGGGTTCTGGCGTCATTGGTTACATGTAGGGCATGACGCCGGAAATTATGCAGGGACTATAATATTGAACTGAAAGCTAGCATTTGCTTCCTGGAATAGAACCTGGACGGTCAACCAAAAAACTGTACAAACACAAGGAAAGCTGTTGAAAGAAGAGCATGGGCAGCAGCTGGAGAACGCCTACAAGATCGCCATCAGGCAATCCCCATCAGAGACGCAGTCTCGGAGGGGAAAGAAAAGAAAAAATAGTTTCCATGTCTGGAAAAAGGAAGGAACAACCTTCCATACCTTACAGGTTTCCCAGCTAAGACAAGAAACCGCTTACTTGATAGGGATAAAATAAAAGAACATATCCTATAGGTTTCATGTCCTGGGTAGGTGATCATCTCCCATGGTGCTATCATAAGTGAGCAGAAAATAAAAAAAGCAATACATCATACATTTGACTACATGGAGTAAATTAAATAAACTTGACAGTAATTCCATCACTTGTGTAATACCAAGGAAAACATGATCTATTGGGGGCCATAAGGACTAGAGTTTGAGAAACACTGAGCTAGACCCAAACGTCCTTTTGACAGGGACTTTGGAAGCAGGGGTCCTCACAGTTCACTAGTATTTTTTTACATCAAGATTTACAATCATGAAAGTGACTCTTCTATGTTAATTTAACTATTATAACAGAAAAGATACATTACATAATTAAGTTTTGCATTTTAAAAAGTATACTATAGCACCAATGTTTCCAGCAGGGCTGTCGTGGAGTCAAAAGTCAAAGTCGTGGAGTCGGAGCCCATTTTGGTGGAGTCGGAGTTAAAGTCGGTATAAAATGGACCAACTGTGACTTCTAAAATATATAATAAATTGGGTACAGTAGTTCAATAAAAGAAGAGAATGTCCAGCTTCACTGAATCCGTAAAAAAGAGTTTTCTTTATTCACAAACATGTCATGATTAAGGGAGCTTAGTCTCCAGAAACACGTTGAGATTCTCACCCATATGGTTCGTGCAGAAGTCTGTATCCTCTATGCTTAAAGTTTGTGAATAAAGAAAACTCTTTTTTACGGATTCAGTGAAGCTGGACATTCTCTTCTTTTTTTGGACTCTATACGCCTGGACACAGCGGGTCCGTGCTCCTGAAGTTTGGCTTATGCATCACGGGTGAGCTGGCTTATATTTCTTCTTCACAGTAGTTCAATGCAGTTAGTGGGGAGTATTTTTTCATAAGAATTTGGGAAAGTTATGAAATGTCCTATAAATGTCTGTCCTATTCCTGATCTAAGGTCTATACTTTTAGCTTAGGCTACTTTCACACTAGCGTCGTACGACGCACGTCGCAATGCGTCGTTTTGGTGAAAAAACGCATCCTGCAAAGTTGGCTGCAGGATGCGTTTTTTCCCCATAGACTAACATTAGCGACGCATTGCCACACGTTGCAACCGTCATGCAACGGTTGCGTTCTGTTGTGGCGGACCGTCGGAACAAAAAAAGTTACATGTAACGTTTTTTTGTGTGTCGTGTCTGCCATTTCCGACCGCGCATACGCGGCCGGAACTCCACCCCCTCCTCCCCGCAACTCACAATGGGGCAGCGGAAGCGTTGTAATAATGCATCCGCTGCCCCCATTGTGCTGCGTTGTCACAGTATGCGTCGGTACATCGGGCCGACGCACTACGACAGGCCGACGCTAGTGTGAAAGTAGCCTTAGATGAATTTGTGCTGCAGTTTAGGTTCATGAGATTAGTTAAGCTCCTCCTCTACAGATAAGAGGAAAAATAAACACACAGGAAGGAAAGCCTACATTCATCGCAGAATTTCTGGAGTGAACAGGAAAGCAGGATGAAAGAAGGTAAGTACTTCCTAAAGCATATCTAAACTCTCAACAAACTGTGCATAAATCAATAGTCCAGTATATGTTGTCTCTGTATGCTTGATGTTTTAGCTTGTTTTTCCTCATAGCTCATGTTTGGAGAAATTAGCTGCTCTGATGACTTATATACACTATACATAGAATTTAAGGGGAAAACTGTTTTATAACATCTCAAATTCGTAAATACAGTAACAGGATTGATGAGGACATATATATTTGTGTGTGTGTGTGTGTTCAAGAATATGATTCAGCACAAACATGCTCCCTGCCTGTCACTCAAGATAAAAAACATTTTGTGTGTCAGTGTATAAGTGACCCAGATGAAAACAATGCTGTGATGCCAAAATCAGTGCATACTCAGGCAGTGATAAAAATGCTCCTTCAAGAGCTTTCAATCTAAAATTACATTTACAACACTGCCACCCAGAAGTTTATAAAGCTGTGATTGAAAAAGATCACAGCAGCACCAAGAAACTAGAGACCAGCACTTCCCGCCAGGCAAAGGAGGAGGAAATAGCATCCCAAAAATCAGTTACAAGATATTTTGTAAGTAACAAAGTTACTGTAACAATGACAGCAGATGTGTTTAAAAGGCAGTGCATCGAGCTTGTTGTGAAGGACAGTGTACCATTATCATTATTTGCACGACCAGCTTTTACAGCTCTTAATGGAGAAATGGCCTGCAAACTTGGTGTTTCTCTGGAAAGAGAAAGTATTAGAAAATTAGTGACTGAAGAAGCCCTTAACCAAAAGGAAGATCTTAAAAAGACTCTCAAGAGATTCTTTGTGTTTCTTAAAATGTATGCCTGCACACGTCAGAGTGAACTATTTTGCTATCAATGTTCGATGTTTGTGACAACTAAAAAATTGTTACTAAGAAGCTGGCAGTAAAAGATACTAAAGCTCATCACAGCAGCCAGTTTCTCCAGACATTAGTGGAAAAAGTTCTGCAAGATTATGAACTAAAAAAAAGAACAGGTTCTTGCTATTGTAACTGGTAATGTTTCAAACATGATAAGTATAATTAAACTGATGAATGAGAATAATGAAGGTGAACAGCAGCTAGAAGAACATTTCATATTCAGTAAGTTGGAGATGAAGGCCACAGTCTTGTTCCCATAACGGAGGAAAAAACAGATATTACTACAGTAGAACAGCAAAACAATTGTTTACAATTAGATGATCTTGTTGAAGATGCTTCACACCTCTTTCCTATTCATCACATGCTATGTGTAGTGCTCACACTGCAGCTGGCAATAAGAGATAGTCTGGAAGAGAGACATGCTGGAACTCTGATTAGCAAAGTGAGAAAATTGGCTATTGCTGCCAGAACCCCTAAAATTGATTTCATCTTGAAGAGATGTGCTGGAAAAGGGGCAATTGTGGATCAAACCACTCGGTGGGGCTGCACCTATTTAATGATTGAGTGATTGCTTGACCTGAAACCCTTCCTTGTAGATATGGCCAATCCTCACGTAACACTACATGACGGTCAATGGACACAGGTGGTTGAATTGAAGGAATTGCTTCATCACCCATTTACACTGACTAAAAAGTTACATGCTGAGGATTTAACTCCTGGCATTTTTATAAAGGAGTGGAAGAACTTGTTGTTTTGCCTGTCCCAAAGAGGAGGTTTAATTGCAGATGGCATTGCTGCTTCAATGAAACGTAGAGAGACACTCCTATTAGAAAATAAAATTCTTCTGGCAGCTGTTTATGTGGACCTGAGTCATCGTATATTGCTGGATGATCAACAGCTTACTAAAGGAAAAGTAGCTTTGATTAAGGCAGCGGTTAGGATGAACAGGCTACAGGACAGCCAAGAGCAAGATGACTCGGGTCCTGGCAGTGCTGCTGCTGCAGTTCCTTCATCCTCATCAGATGATGAGTTTGATTTTGAAAAGTATTTAGATGACATGGAGCAGGCAAAGTGTTGCCGCAGGGAAAAAGATTCCACTCCCATAGAAAACAGATTCACCATATTTCAGCAAAATTTTTCATTTGTTCTCAAAGAAATAGAAAAGTTAAATCGTTCATCAAAACTGACTGTGCACGAGGGAATTCCTTTATACCCTGAAATTGTTAGTGATGTTGCACATGTGGTTACTGCTTTGCCACCAACTTAAGTTAGTGTAGAGAGGTTGCTCGCTAGCCTTAAAATAATTAGGTCAGATTTGAGTTCATCTATGAAGAAGTATGTGATAGAGGTAATACTACTTCTCAGCACAAATTCATAGACTGCACAAATGTTATTCAGTACATTTTTGTTGAAAACTATTTCTTTCCACTTACTGCATAGTGTATAATAAATTGTAAATATGCTAAAGTTTTTTGTTCTAAAGTTGTATTCCAATAAATATATTTTATGTTCTATCTAAATGGCTTCATTATTGTATCATAATAATGATTAAAAGCCTGATGTTACTATTTTACTACGGTAAATTTAGCACCTAAACCTAAACATGAGCCATGTATGAGGGAGTCAGAGTCGTGGAGTCGGTGTAATGGAAATTGAGAAGTCGGAGGTTTGGTTTACCGACTCCACAGCCCTGGTTTCCAGATATACTACGAACAAACAACAACACACTATATTATCTTTGGAATATGAGCCTAAACTCAGATGCAGTAGACCATAACAAGACAAGTCATTGCAACTTCGTAAAAACTTGAGTACACGGTTACCTGCAAAACCTGTGAAACGGTCTTTGATAAAGATTCTCTGACGGAATTCACATCACTTATGTTTCTGCAGTTTATGGAGAAAAACTGCATCTGAAAACAGTTGAATAACTCTAACTCGCTCTTCATCACATTTTCATAAAACTGTTTAGCTGGAATGAAATAAATGAATTAAAAAAAATTAGAATGTTTAAATGTATAATTTCCGCAAAACCTCTTTGGGATAAACACCCAAAACTGCATTGAAAAATAAGGGGTAATCGTCTTGAAGATAGCCAGTATTCAAAATATATAGTTGATCTGAAAATTGGAACAATTTTTAGTGCATTCAGTTTAGGATTAAAGGGAACCTGTCACCCCGTTTTTTGAGATTGAGATATAAATACTGTTAAATAGGGCCTGCGCTGTGTGTTACTATAGTGTATGTAGTGTACCCCGATTCCCCACCTATGCTGAGAAATAACTTACCAAAGTCGCCGTTTTCGCCTGTCAATCAGGCTGGTCAGGTCGGGTGGGCGTGGTGACATCGCTGGTTCTTCCTCAGCTTTACGTTGGTGGCGTAGTGGTGTCCGCATGTCGCAGTGACTAATCCACTGTGGTCACGTGAACAAGCAGCGCGCGATCTGCGCTGTCATCCCTTTCGTCGGTGGGGGCGGCCATCTTCCTGGGGCCGCGCGTGCGCAGATCGAGTGCTCTGCTGCATGGGGCTTCAGGAAAATGGCCGCGGGATGCCGCGCGTGCGCATTAGAGATCGCGGCGGCCATTTTCCCAAAGCCAAGATGCAAAACATTGTATCTACCCCAAAATGGTATCAATAAAAAACAACAGCTTGGCGCACAAAAAATAATCCCTCATCCAGCCCCAGATCCTGAAATGGAGATGCTACGGATCTCGGAAAATGGTGGATTTTTTTCACCATTTAAGTAAAAAAGAACTTATACGTGTTTGGTATCTGCATACTTATACTGATATGGAGAATCATAATGCCAGGTCAGTTTCGGCATTTAGAGAACATGGTAAAGAAAAAAAAAAGAAAAAATTGTGGAATTGCACTTTTTTTTGCAATTTCATTAAAAAAAAAAAATTCCCTATTTTCCAGTACACTAAATGGTAAAATCAATGGTGTTGTTCAAAAGTAAAACTTGTCCCTTGTCTTGTCTTAAAAAAAGTCGCCCTACAAAATAAAAAAGTTATTGCTCTGGGAAGAAGGGGAGCAAAAAAACGAGAAAATAGAAAATCACAAGGTCGTGAAGGGGTTAATGGGGGTGTTGGAGTGCAGCTGCTCTCAGCTATCTCCGGTGGTCCGAGTAAGAAGAAATGAATCAAATGTGCACATGATCATTGATAAACTACCGCTCCATTCAAAGGCCTGGTTCTTGGGATCATTGGAGAATCCAGCAGTTGGACCACCAGCGATCAGGAAGTTATCCCCTCTCCCATAGATATACGATAGTTTCCAAACTTGGACAAGTGTATGAAAATTGGCATTCTAAATGGATAAACCTATTAAGCAAACAAAAAAAATAATTCCTTACCAATTAATGTTCTGTTTTCATCTGGTAGAGTATCTAAATGACTTCCAATCAAGACAACATGTGGCTTGGACAGAGAACTGTGAGTCATACTGAGAAATCGAAGCCAAAACATCAACTGAAAATGGAATATGTAAAAAATATATAAGAGCAGCAAATTACAGACAATAAAGCATAAATCAGCAGAACGCGTGTAGACTCAGCTACTGGTTGACATTAGTAAACAGAACGGACATTTCCAGTAATTATGGACCCCTTTAAACAAAACCATCATCATTATAAATGAGGCCCTATACATGTAAAGGTGTTTTCTCGGTTATGGTAATAAATGTGTTTAAAGGAAAATTCCCTTGTCATAAAGTTGTAGAATTTTTGTCAGGACACTGTAAGACACTATGATCAATGGAGATCTGACATCTGGAACCCTTGCAAATTAGAAGAGTCAAAAGACCAAGAACCCTTTGGCCTTTCAACCTATCACAGTGGCCCTTCTAGTCAAAATTAAGTTCTTCATGGCTAAACACTAAACTGATCTTAACTTAGTTTTTTCCAACAAAGTTAAGAGTAAGGCGAAGAAAGAAAGGCGAAGTACAGGTAAGACATCTAGTCATCAGCAAATATTTTCCTATGTCCTCACAATCAGAAATGTAATGGTAAACTAGAAAATGTGTGACCTGGGTAACTTCAACTATGTGTTGTAGCCACTTAGTTTTGGCTATAGGACGTAAACATAGTTTTAGAGTTGTCTTCTATTATAAACAATGTTACAATTCTGACAGTTCTCTTATAAGAATACTTATTTATAGATTGGCACCAGACACCACTTCAACTTTTACAGGCCTGAAAGAGTTACTGATCGTTTGATACCTGTTCTAACGCATGCCTCTGTCTTCCATACAGGTCACTCTCGATTCCTTCTAAACTAAATATCACACAATATAATGTATTTGGTCCGCTAGTGCTCAGGAGTAGGGAGTGGGTGAAACAGTACTCCATTTGCCCTGCAAAATCCCAGATTACCAAAGATGTTCCTATAAAAAGTGAACAGAAACAAAAATTAAACATTAATCCTGTAAATTAGTTTTTAATAATTGTTAGTTCAAGGGAATGTATCTCTCACTATGTAAACACATGAGACAGACCAGTCCATCAACTCGAGTGGGATGGGAGAAATCCAGAAAGGGGCTACCCCAGACTAGTCAAGTTTCATCATAAGGCCCCTACCCGGCTTTTCAAACTATGTTTTCTCTGAAACGCTGCAGCGACTCAGAGTGAGACATACTTGGCTGCAATTGTGGCACAAGGCACTAATTTATGCTGAGAAAAAAGGCAAAAAGCCCAGCTACCGCAAAACATTTTTTTCTAGAAAAGCAAGTGATAAAATCTTATAAAAAACATTATTTATTAACATTATTTATTTAGAGACTATGCTCTAAAAACAAGAACCAACATGGAATTAGGCCTACGCGTTTCGGGCGCTACCACGCTCTTAATCATAGCACTATTATATAACAATGAAGAGGTTTAAATACAAGAGAGCATGCTGAACCATCAAATGAGTATCCACCCACAGCGGATTTACAAACCAATACAAAAATATTTAGAATTGAGAGTCCTCAGTGGTTGATAGCTTTTAATGGCTAACTGAAAAGATGGTAACAAATTGCAAGCTTTCGAGACTACTTAGGTCTCTTCATCAGGCAAAGACGAAGAGACCTGTGTAGTCTCGAAAGCTTGCAATTTGTTACCATCTTTTCAGTTAGCCATTAAAAGGTATCAACCACTGAGGACTCTCAATTCTAAATATTTTTCTATCTACTGTATAACACGGTACCAAGTTATATATCTTTCCTGGATCAAACCAATACAATGCAGCCAACAACAGAATGAATTAGAATATACTGACATATGGAAAAAAAAAATCAATCGCTTATATCCTATCACTTATATCCTATCTAAAATTACACCATGTGAGCCATATTTTTAGCAAAAACATTCCTTAATAAGAATACAAGTCAGTTCTAAAGTTTAACCCCTTCATGACCGGAGGTATTTTCATTTTTGAGTTTTCGTTTTTTGCTCCCCTTCTTCTCACAGCCATAACTTTTTTTTTATTTTTCTGTCTAAATGGTCATGCTAGGGCTTGTTTTTTGCGGGACGAGTTGTTCTTTTGAAAGACACCATTAATTTTAGCATGTAATGTACTGGAAAATGGGAAAAAAATCCAACTGCAGAGAAATTGCAAAAAAAGTGCAATGTCACAGTGGTTTTTTGTTTTTTTACCATGTTCACTAAATGCTAACACTGACCTGCCATTATGATTATCCAGGTCATTACAAGTTCATAGACACCAAACATGTCTAGATTCTTTTTTATTTAAGTGGTGAAAAAAAAACCAAATTTTGAAAAAAAATTGGCGCCATTTTCCGAGACCTGTAGCGTCCATTTTTCGTGATCTAGGGTTGGGTGAGGACTTATTTTTTGTGTGCCGAGCTGACGTTTATATTGATACTATTTTGGTGCAGATACGTTCTTTTGATCGCCCATTATGGCATTTTATTGCAATGCAGTGGCGACCACGTGGGAAGATATTCTGAAAAGTTCCCAGGCTCGAGTTCATATGAGGACATCCAGCAGAGGGCGCATCACCACAACTGAAGGTAACTACAGGTAATTGACCTACATTCAGTTAATTCGCTGGGGTTTTACTGGCATGAGCACAGCTGCATTAGCAGAGCTCCTGCTTGTAAAATTAGTCAACCCCTTCAGATGGATTTCCAGCGTGGGACGAGACTGATCATCGGAAGGTATGGGATATTGTTGTTTTTTTATTTTACCTTTTTTTACAGAGCGAGGGTCTTCAGGTGGATTACCAGTATAATAAACTATTCCAACAACCTGTGTATTTATTTCATTAAAAGACTTTGTAATAATGTGTGTGTGTGTGTTTTTTAACCATTTCATACTATTGGATTAATAATGGATAGGTGTCATAATTGACGCCTCTCCATTATTAATCTGGCTTAATGTCACAATAGCAAGGTGACATTAACCCTTCATTACCCCATATCACACCGCTACAGGGGAGTGGGAAGAGAGTGGCCAAGTGCCAGAATAGGTGCATCTTCCAGATGTGCCTATTCTGGGGTGGCTGGGGGCAGATGTTTTCAGCCAGGGGGGGATGGCAATAAGCATGGACCCTCTCCAGGCTATTAATATCTGTCCTCAGTCACTGGCTTTACCATTCTGGCGGAGAAAATTGCGCGGGAGGCCACACAATTTTTTTCCGCGATTTAACCCTTTAAATTAATAGCTAGAGCACCCAAATTTTGCACATACACACTACTAACATTAGTAGTGTGGAATATGCAAAAAAAAGGGATATGAGATGGTTTACTGTATGTAAACCATGTCTCATATCATGTTGGGTTTGGGAAGGAGATAGCAAAAGCCGGCAATTGAATTACCGGCTTTTAAGCTATCTAGCGCTGTATGAAATATTAAATATATATACATATATGTGTCTCACTGACATACACATATATATATATATATATATATATATATATAGTACAGACCAAAAGTTTGAACACACCATCTCATTTAAAGATTTTTCTGTATTTTCATGACTATGAAAATTGTAAATTCACACTGAAGGCATCAAAACTATGAATTAACACATGTGGATTTATATACTTAACAAAAAAGTGTGAAACAACTGATAATATGTCTTATATTCTAGGTTCTTCAAAGTAGCCACCTTTTGCTTTGATGACTGCTTTGCAGACTCTTGGCATTCTCTTGGTGAGCTTCAAGAGGTAGTAACTCGACATCCCGGCCGTGAAACGTATACTCTCTCGCCTGTATTAGCGTTGTGCCGACGCTTAGAAAGAAAGGACTGTCCTCTCTCCAGAGTGACCGATCGTGGAACCAGGACCCACAAAAGGACATTCCAGGACCCCGACAACACCGGAACCCAGGATCCATCTCAGATCAGGACGACACTGGATTCTTCAAGCGTTCAGGCCGGAACGCAACCGCTATCTTCACAGAGACTGATCCTCAACACCACCGGACTGATAAGTTTGATACCTTTGTACCTTTTTTCAACCCTTCATTGCCCCTGTTATACCTACACCCACCAGACACAATTTTATTATCCTTATCTCCCTCATTTAACCTCTCACTGCGTGGAGTAATGCGATTTCATTAAATCCCCGTTAACCCTTGTTCTGCCTCCGACCATTACTGTATCCTGATACCTGCTCACACAAGCACGTTCGCTCATTACTAATCAGAAGTTATCCAATACATTAGACAAAGGAGGAAGATTTGTTACTAGAAAATCCAGATCTTTATCTGGGAGATTATTGCCTAGCATTTATTGCAATGTGAACACAGTCCAAGAATCATGGTTAGCGCTCAAGGGGTGTTACAAATGTGGAATATCATGTTGTGGGTAATGTCAACATATAAATAAAACTAGAAAATTCACATCATGTGCAAATGGAGTATCATTGTAATTCTACCTTATTCATTTAGAAGTGCACAACATGTAACCTTCAATACATTGGCTGCACAACAAGAAAACTGAAGGTCAGGATTTCTGTGCACATTAATGGATCTAAAACAGATCCTGGCAGCACTAATTACAGTAGCAAAAATCTCTCTCGGGATTATCTTGTCACTATTTGGAAAAACATAATGGCGATCTAAGTAGTTTGCAGATTTATCGTATTGAAAGGGTGACGTGTCCAGTATACTCCTAATTCATTCTGTTGTTGGCTGCATTATATTGGTTTGTCGATCAGTTCTGGGTGGATACTCATTTGATGGTTCAGAATGGTCTCTTGTATTTAACCCGTTAATGACTGCCGATACGCCTTTTAACAGCGGCGGTTAACGGTACTTATTGCTCAGCACCGCTTTTTAATGGCGATGAGAAATAAGGGTAAAGCACCCCCCAGCGAAAATTTCCGGGGTCTCGGCTACCAGAGAACATGATTTGGGTCAGATTTTACCGTCCCCTGTCTTGTGATCGCCGTTATTCAACTGGCGACTGGAAAAAAAAAAAGTCTGATTTTCCATTAATTTCCCTCTCCTATCATATGATCTAGCATACCAGTGGAGAGAAGAGAAATGGGGTTCCCCGAGCCTCCCCCCCCCCCCCCCCGGTACCTCTGCAGTCCCCGAACCCTCCGGCTCCGTCCCCTGGCCTTCCATGTCATCTGCCGGCCGGCAGACAATAGGAGATTTTACTTATTGGCTTATTTTGATCACTGTGATAGACCCTATCACAGTGATCAAAATAAGAAAAAAATAGTAAATCAAACCCCACTTTGTCTCCCCCTTAGTTAGGTAAAAATAATAGTGTTGGGGTTACGGTTGTGGTGCTGGGGTTACATTTGTGGTGTTGGGGTTAGGGTGATGTTGGGGTTAGTGTTATGGTTAGGGTTGGGGTTTGGATTAGGGTTAGGGACTTGGTGCCCGCCACTGATTCCAACCAATTTTGAGTTTAAAAAGTCAAACGAACGGTGCTCCCTACCTTCTGAGCCCTGCAATGCGCCCAAACAGTGGCTTTCCCCCCCACATATGGGGTATTGGCGTACTCAGAAGAAATTGCACAACAAATTTTGGGATTCATTTTCTCCTGATACTCTTGTGAAAATAAAAAAGCTTGGGTCCAAAGTAATCATTTGTGAAAAAAGTAAAATGTTCATTTTTTCCTTCCAGATTCCAAAAATTCCTGTGAAGCACCTGAAGGATTAGTAAACTTCTTGAATGTGGTTTTGAGCACTTTGAGAGAATGGTGTCATTTTTGTGTATTTTCTATCATATAGGCCCCTCAAATTCACTTCAAATGTGAGGTGGCGCTTTAAAAAAATGGTGTTATAAATTTGAAAAATGAGAAATCGCTGGTCAACTTTTAACCCTTAGGCTGTGTGCACATATTCCTCACTGTAATGAGCGGGACCATGTGACCGCTCACACAGGGCCTGCTGCCAGCGCTGAGAGGAGACATCGCTGGAGCTGGGTGTCGGTGAGTATTTCCTGCACGGTCCGTGTGGTCCCATTCGGCACACGGGCAGCACACGGCTGCCGCACGTGCGCCACACTGATGTGCTACGTGAGCACACGGACACGGATAATTCCGGTACCGATTTCTCCGATACCGGAATTATCTGGACGTGTGGGACAGGCCTAAGAGTGTGGTAGCGCTCAAAATGCGTAGGCCTAATGCTATGTTTGTTCTTGTTTATAGAGCATTCAAAGAAATTATGTTTTTAATAATATTTTTTTACTTGTTTTTCTAAAAAAAAACATGTTGGCGGTAGTTGGACTTTTTATCTTTTTCTCTTTATGTCTACTTACCCTGAATCTGGAGCAAAGATTTGTCCGTGCATCGCACCCCTTGTAGATCACTGCCTGCATCGGTGAGCTGATGTGAACTTTGTCTCTTCTTTTACTAAACTGATTCATGCTGCCCGTGGTTCAAACAGCATAAATCTAGTGACAGGTTCCCCTTAAAGGTAATCTGCTTACTGACAGTTCAGCATGAAGTAGGTGGAAATAATAATAATAATGATGATAATAATTATTATTATTAGGTGGAAAAACCCTTATTTCAGCAATGTGTCACTTCCTAACCTGTGTTTTGCTCTTTCAATAAAATCATTAACTTAATAGCAAGAGATCATCACTACAGGACAAGGGTTTCCCATTCCTCCTGGTCCAACCACACCCCACCACATCAGTTTCAGTTAATATACAATGTACACACAAAACTGCCAATTAGTGGTGTGGGGGGCGGGATTATAAAGAGCTCAGCATTCCGAGCTGTTTGATTTGCAGCACAGAAAACTTTCTATCACAACTGCTGTGCCCAGAAAACTAAGTGATACATCACTGGAATCAGGGTCTCTGTCCTTAAATCATGCTGCTGCCAGATTACATGCTTAAAGCTTGCTCACAGATTCCATTTAATAACAACAACTACTTGGTTACTTATTAACCCCTTACCAACATATGGCCTATTGGTATGTCATATGCTGACTCCTGACTTTGATGCGGGCTCGCAAGCGAAGCCCGCAACTTTCCCTGCACATAACGGCTGATTTAATCAGCCATCAAGTGCCTCTAACAGCTGTGGGTGGAGCAGCTGTTCACCTGTTAAATTCCGCTGTAAATCTCTGACAGTGGCATTAAACACGCGGGACTGCGTTGTTCCGTGCTCCCATCAGTGCTCGCGATCATGTCAGTGCCGAAGAGTTGTCATGACAGATGGGGTGTCTGTCATTACAATCCTCCTGTGAAAGACAGCCCGATGCTGACATTCATAGGAGATCGTGATTTTCTCTATACATAGCACAAGCGATCAGACGATCGCAGCTTCAAGTATTAAATACAGTAAAAAGTAAAAAAAAGTTTAAAAAAATATGAAAAAATTAAAAAAGAATACAAGTTCAAATCACCCCCCATTGCCTCATTGAAAATAAAATAATTAAAAAAAATACACATATTTGGTATCGCTGCATTCGGAAAAGTCTGATCTATCAAAAGATAAAACAAATTAATCCGATCAGTAAACAGCATAATAAGAAAAAGTATAAAAAATGCCAGAATTACTTTCTTTGGCCGCCGCAACATTGCAATCAAATGCAATAAAAGGCAATCAAAACATCATATGTACCCCAAAATGATATCAGTAAAAATGTCAGCTCAGGGCGCAAAAAAAATAAGCCATCACATAGCAACATATCCCAAATATTGAAAACGTTACAGGTCTCGCATAATGGCGACATAAGAAAAAGTTGTTCTCATACGCCTATATTAACAGGAATATAATAAAGTTATGGCTCTTAGAAGAAGGGGAAGAAAAAAAAATAACCTAAAAAAGAGAAAAAATTAATTGAAACATAGCTCACCTTCCAAACCAGTTTCGGAACACGCCACTCCTTTGGTGGAAGAAGGAACGGTTGGACCAGTGATGTAATACTGCAGCCTGGCCAGAGGGCCAGCCTGATAAATAAAGTGAACAATACAAACATTAATTTTCAAGGCCCATAAATAGTCTGTATTTAATCTACAAAAAGTTGAGTAATCTTGTGAGCGCATTTTATTACTGTGTTTTTTTTCATCTTACATTACAGGAGTAGAGACCAACATTCAAAGGGAAGACTATGTATGAAAAGTCTATTGCTGTTTGCTCAGCTAGGTCCATTACTTCCATGTAACAGTGGCTCAAAAACAGTGAATGACACGTTAGGGATGATTCTCTTTTACTGTCTACCCATTTATTCTGGAATAGACTGGAACAGATTTTGGGAATGACAAAGCAATGAAAAAGCAAGTGTGGGTGATATGGACCATGCAGAAACCTCGAGTGGTTGTGTCTATTGCACAGAATTTGTAGAGGTAAGAGCTATGGCTTTAGTCTCTGGATGTATCATGGCTTCACTATTAGTAACCAAATCTGTGGTTAATCGAGACAGCAATTTTTCCAACAGTTTGGTCAGTACATTGGAACTTTGTTTCAGGGTTCTGGTGAAACCCCAGGCTGAGGCTATGGCTGCCAGCCCTCCCAACTTAGTCCTTCCCCCTGCTTGCCCTGTCTTCTCTCTACTATCAAGTTGACAACCAATTTATTTGCCAGCCAATACATATAATCTCTCCTTCACACCATGTCATGGTGAGGCTTTCGCAAACCCTCAGCGACACAGCGCCACTTTGATACCATATAACGAAGATTTTGTTGCTCTTGCTCTACAGCATACATGAGAAGCTTTGGTCTGGGGGGAAACTCTGGCCAGCACGGTGATTATAGTTGGCCCGCGACACCAACACCTTCTCCCCCTCCCCGGGCTGGCATCGCACTTTCAACTGTATTGACATCCTGGATGCCAATATAGATCAAAGCAATGATGGAAGAGGTAGCATTAGCTGATGTTCCCTCCTCCATCATCCTCCCTCTGTGTCTGACGCCTCAGCGCAGTCTGCACAATGACGTCACCATTTCGCACCAGCTGTGCCGAATAATGAAGCACTTCAGAGTGCTTGCTGCCATGACAGGAGCAGAGGTAGAATAAGGAGAGGTGAGTATTTATTTTTTATTGTGGGGTCCATTATACTGTATGGAGGACTATGTACAGTCATGGACAAAAAATTTGAGAATGAGACAAATAGTAATTTTTCCAAAGTCTACTGCTTCATTTTTTCTAATGGCAATTTGCATATACTCCTGAATGTCAGAGTGATCAGCTTAACAGCAATTACTGTACTTGCAAAGTCAATATTTGCCCAGAAAATGAACTTTAACCCCCAAAACACATTTCATCATCATTGCCGTCCTGCCTTAAAAGGAGCAGCTAACATCGTTTTAGTGATTGATCCATTAACACAGGTGTGGGTGTTGATGAGGACAGGGCTGGCGATCAATCAGTCATGATTAAGTAAGAATGACATCACTGGACACTTTAAAAGGAGGCTGGTGCTTGGTATCATTGTTTCTCTTCAGTTAACCATGGTTATCTCTAAAGAAACACGTGCAGCCAACATTGCACTGCACAAAAATGGCCTAACAGGGAAGAGTATCGCAGCTACAAAGATTGCACCTCAGTCAACAATCTATCGCATCATCAAGAACTTCAAGGAGAGAGCTTCCATTGTTGTCAAAGGCTCCAGGGCCCCCAAGAAAGACCAGCAAGCGCCAGGACCGTATCTTAAAACTGTTTCAGCTGCGGGATCGGACTACCAGCAGTGCCGAGATTGCTCAGGAATGGCAGCAGGCTGGTGTGAGTGCTTCTGCACGCACTGTGAGGCGGAGACTCTTTGAGCAAGGCCTGGTTTCAAGGAGGGCAGCAAAGAAGCCACTTCTCTCCAGAAAAAACATCAGGGACCGACTGATATTCTGCAAAAGGTACAGGGAGTGGACTGCTGAGGACTGGGGCAAAGTCATTTTTTCTGATTAATCCCCTTTTCGATTGTTTGGGACATCTGGAAAACAGCTAATTTGGAGAAGAAGAGGTGAGCGCTACCACCAGTTTTGTCTCATGCCAACTGTAAAGCATCCTGAAACCATTCTCATCCAAAGGGAATCGGCTCACTCACAGTCTTGCCTAAAAACACAGCCATGAATAAAGAATGGTACCAGAATGTCCTCCAAGAGCAACTTCTCCCAACCGTCCAAGAGCAGTTTGGCGCCCAACACTGCCTTTTCCAGCATGATGGAGCACCTTGCCATAAAGCAAAGGTGATAACTAAATGGCTCATGGAACAAAACATAGAGATTTTGGGTCCATGGCCTGGAAACTCCCCAGATCTTAATCCCATTGAGAACTTGTGGTCAATCATCAAGAGACGGGTGGACAAACAAAAACCAACAAATTCTGGCAAAATGCAAGCATTGATTATGCAAGAATGGACTGCTATCAGTCAGGATTTGGTCCAGAAGTTGATTGAGAGCATGCCAGGGAGAATTGCAGAGGTCTTGAAGAAGAAGGGTCAACACTGCAAATATTGACTTGCTGCATTAACTCATTCTAACTGTCAATATAACTTATTGGTACTCATAATATATATAGAAAAGTTTGTAGCCAGCTCACCAGTAATCACCGCAGGTGTCTGGGCAGCTTAACCGATAATATATAAGTACATTTGTACAAGTTAATTTTCAGGGAGCGCTTTGATAAAGATCATCTTGATCGAAACGCGTTGCCGTTAGTCTCTGTCACCTTGGGCACTTACCGATGGGAGTCTGTACACTATGGACATTTGGATTTTATGCTTGGATTTAATAAACGGATTGTTTTAAGGAGCTGGAACTCAATCTTTTTGTTCTCCCTGTACTCATAATATGATTGCAATTATATTTCTGTATGTGATATAAACATCAGACAAACACTAATAAAAACCAGAGGGCAGCAGATCATGTGAAAATATAATTTTGGTGTCATTCTCAAAAATTTTGGCCATGACTGTAGGGTCAATGTTCTGTATGGAGGAATATGTTTGGCCTATAACACTACATGGGGAACTATGTGGAGCCAATTATGCTGTATGGAAGACTATGTGGGGTCATTATTGTGCATGGAGAACTATGTGGGGCCATTACTTTGTATGGAAGACTATGTGGGGCCCATTATACTGTATGGAAGACTATGTGGGACCCATTATACTGGTTGGAGATCTATATGGGGCCCATTATATTGTATGAAGAACTATGTTGAGCTCATTATACTGTATGGAGAATTATGTGGGGTCATTATTCTGCTTGGGGGACTATGTGGAGCCCATTATACTGTGTGGAGGGCTGGGCGGAGAATTACAGTTGGGTCATCTTACTGTGTTGGGGTCACCGTACTTTGCCTGAGGGGTTGTGGGTGGGGATACAGTAGTGGAGGTATTCTTCTACGTTTGAGGGGAATTTTTACTTGCTTCATACTTTATGAAGGCAATGAAAGGGCAATCTAGCGGTTTCAATAGAAGGAAAATTACTTTGTAAGGGCTGCAAAGTTGTGAAATAAGCTCTTCTGTGACTCCACCGAATATCAAGGTTTGTTTTTTTTGGAGGGAGTGTTAGAACTTCTCCTGGCACCATGATTTCTATCTAAGCCCATGCCCATGAGAAAATATCCAATGTTCCGGTCATGTGATCTGTCTCTTAAGATTTACTAATTAAAATGTGCTTGATTCGTGGGACAACCCCTTTAAGTTTGTTTCCATATGAAAAGGTTCATCGTTATATTAGATAATAAAGAAAAACTTCCTCAATTATAGACATTTTTTTTAATAAATATCAAGGTTGGCCCACAATTTTATCCAAGTTTTTAATTTTGGCCCTCTTTGTATTTCAGTTTCAAATCCCTGTTCTACAGCATCAATGTCCTTCTTCATGCTGCCTGCAGCCACAATTTAAAGTACACAAGTTAAAGGGCCACTGTCACCCCCCCAGCCGTTAAAAACTTAAAGAGCCACATTCTGCAGCAGTAATGCTGCATTCTAACAAGGTGGCTCTTTTAGTTTTTGGTGCATTTATTCCCAAAATAAAGCATTTTATATCTTGTCCAAAATACCTGTCTTTAGTCAGGGAGGCAGGTCCTCACCCCCCTGCTTGAAACGCCACACTGTCGTCACTCAAATCTTCAGGGGCGCCGGGTGCCGCCCCCTCCGTGCTGTTTTCACATGAAATCCGGCACCTGCGCTGTGTAGTACTGTCTGGTGTAGGCGCAGTGAGCTCTGGCCGTCTGACGTCCAATGCACCAAAAACTAAAAGAGCCACCTTGTTAGAATGCAGCATTACTGCTGCACAAGGTGGCTCTTTTAGTTTATAACGGCTGGAGGGGGGTGACAGTGGCCCTTTAAGGGAAGACTAATGGTAATAACAAAGATGTGAGGAGGTATAAAAAAGATACAGTCAAGAAAAGAAAGTGTTTAGGTGGTGGCACCAGAATCCTTCACAAACCAGAACAGGCAGCAAAAGAAGGTGCTTAAGTGGTTGCATGAGAACCCTTCACTAACCAGAACAGGCAGCAAAAGGAGAAGGTGTTATGGTGGGGTGGCATCAGAACCAATTTTTCCAATAGGTGAGGTTCTCAGAAGTGGGGCCCAAACATACCAGATAATTCTGATATAAAATGGGAATTCCTCTTTAATGACAAGTTAAGAAAAAACATCAGTACCTCTTTCAGTGTGTTGGCGAAGGTAGTTTTTCCTACTCCACTGTGGCCACATATGAAGAGCCTAACCTTCTTACCAGGCTTCCAACTTCCAACATCCATAATGGGAATATTATCAGATGATTCATCAGGCCTGGAGTTGTGTGGCAAAGTGGCATTTTGTGGTATATTCTGACATTGTTGCTTTAGAAACAGATTTTGCTGTTCCTGAAAAAAATAAAGTGATAATTTCAATCAATTCAGACTTAAACATTTTTCAAAGCAAGGTTAAAAAGTACTTTATTTCCTTAAAGGGAACGTGTCACCCCCAAAATCGAAGGTGAGCTAAGCCCACCAGCATCAGGGGCTTATCTACAGCATTCTGGAATGCTGTAGATAAGCCCCCGATGTATCCTAAAAGATGAGAAAAAGTTAGATTATACTAAAAGAAAAGGTTAGATTATACTCACCCAGGGGCGGTCCCGGTCCGGTCGGTGTCGCGATCCGGTCCGGCGCCTCCTATCTTCATCAGATGACGTCCTCTTCTTGACTTCACGCTGCAGCTCCGGCGCACTTTGTCTGCCCTATTGAGGGCAGAGCAAAGTACTGCAGTGCGCAGGCGCCGAGCCTCTCTGACCTTTCCCGGCGCCTGCGCACTGCAGTACTTTGCTCTGCCCTCAAAATAGCAGACAAAGTACGCCTGCGCCGGAGCCTCAGCGTGAAGACAAGAAGAGGACGTCATCTGATGAAGATAGGAGGTGCCGGACGGGACCGCGATGTCCATTGTACCGGGACCGCCCCTGGATGAGTATAATCTAACCTCTTTTTCTCATCTTTTAGGATACATCAGGGGCTGATCTACAGCATTCCAGAATGCTGTAGATAAGCCCCTGATGCTGGTGGGCTTAGCTCACCGTCGATTTTGGGGGTGACAGGTTCCCTTTAAAATGTTTGACCCACAATTACAAAGTATTACTTATGTGTTGGATTGGACCCACTGATTGCAAAAAAAAAAAAATGGACCTAGACCAGTTATCTTAGTCTACTTTGGACCACTGTTCTGATGATCAGTGGCGGTCCAGTGGTGGATCCCCCAGTTACCAGACAATTATCACCTAACCTATCATGTGTAAAGGTAATAGCTTGTATTTGTGGGATAACCCCTTTAATACTGTGAGTAATGAGGCTGTGTCAGAAATCACCTAGCATGAATGAAACAAAGAAATAACAGAATCATAAAATACAACATATCTTTTTAATAAAAATGAAGGTACTGTTATAATATATCCACTCTCCAGTGGGCATTTACTTAGACTGGGAGGTCCACCTGCACTATACATCATACATACAGTCATGGCCAAAAGTATTGACACCCCTGCAATTCTGTCAGATAATACTCATTTTCTTCCTGAAGATGATTGCAAACACAAATTATTTGGTATTATTATCTTCCAACCCAGCATAGCCAGCCACTAGACTCTAAAACTTAACATTTAATATGTATACCTCTAAAATTATGTGTACTTTAAAAACAATTTGGTGCTCATGTTTAACCGTGCACTAGACAAGAAAAATGGCATGATCTCACCCAATTGCTGTCTCTCTTCTTGTTATAGATTCTTGTGCTTATTGAGAGCACGGCGTGGGACGGAGACCAATAAACCTTTTCCAATGGGGGGGGAGAAAAAAGATATAGGTAGGGGGGGAAGGGTTTGAAGCTATCTTCCCTGTCGTGCCCCGTGTATAAGACTCCCGCCCTAACAAGGGCAGTCCCCAAGTTTGAGCCTACTTAAGGTACCTTCACACATAACGATATTGTTAACGATATCGTTGCTTTTTGTGACGTAGCAACGATATCGTTAATAAAATCGTTATGTGTGACAGCGACCAACGATCAGGCCCCTGCTGGGAGATCGTTGGTCGCTGAATAAAGTCCAGAACTTTATTTTGTCGCTGGATCTCCCGTGGACATCGCTGGATCGGCGTGTGTGACACCGATCCAGCGATGTCTTCACTGGTAACCAGGGTAAACATCGGGTAACTAAGCGCAGGGCCGCGCTTAGTAACCCGATGTTTACCCTGGTTACCTTCCTAAAAGTAAAAAAAACAAACACTACATACTTACCTAACGCCGTCTGTCCTCCAGCGCTGTGCTCTGCTCTCCTCCTGCTCTGGCCGTGAGCGTCAGTCAGCCGGAAAGCAGAGCGGTGACGTCACCGCTCTGCTTTCCGGCCGCTGTGCTCACACAGCCAGTACAGGAGGAGTGCAGAGCACAGCGCTGGAGGACAGACAGCGTTAGGTAAGTATGTAGTGTTTGTTTTTTTTACTTTTAGGAAGGTAACCAGGGTAAACATCGGGTTACTAAGCGCGGCCCTGCGCTTAGTTACCCGATGTTTACCCTCGTTACCGGCATCGTTGGTCGCTGGAGAGCGGTCTGTGTGACAGCTCTCCAGCGACCAAACAGCGACGCTGCAGCGATCCGGATCGTTGTCGGTATCGCTGCAGCGTCGCTTAATGTGAAGGGGCACTTAGTGAAGCCCTTTAGTTAGTATAACCACCCTGGATGATATGTCCTCTTTCTCTTCCCTGGGAGTCTTATACACGGGGCACGACAGGGAAGATAGCTTCAAACCCTTCCCCCCCTACCTATATCTTTTTTCTCCCCCCCATTGGAAAAGGTTTATTGGTCTCCGTCCCACGCCGTGCTCTCAATAAGCACAAGAATCTATAACAAGAAGAGAGACAGCAATTGGGTGAGATCATGCCATTTTTCTTGTCTAGTGCACGGTTAAACATGAGCACCAAATTGTTTTTAAAGTACACATAATTTTAGAGGTATACATATTAAATGTTAAGTTTTAGAGTCTAGTGGCTGGCTATGCTGGGTTGTTAGTTAAAAGTGGTCAGACGTGATTAGGAACGATACGTTCTGGTTTCTTTCTTTTTTCCTGCTGAATTCGTATTATTATCTTCATTTAATTTGTCTTAAATGAAAAAACACAAAAAGAATTGTCCTAAAGCCAAATTGGATATAATTCCACACCAAACATAAAAAAGGGGGTGGACAAAAGTATTAGCACCATTCGAAAAATCATGTGATGCTTCTCTAATTTGTGTAATTAACAGCACCTGTAACTTACCTGTGGCACCTAACAGGTGTTGGCAATAACTGAATCACACTTGGAGCCAGTTGACATGGATTAAAGTTGACTCAACCTCTGTCCTGTGTCCTTGTGTGTACCACATTGAGCATGGAGAAAAGAAAGAAGACCAAAGAACTGTCTGAGGACTTGAGAAACCAAATTGTGAGGAAGCATGAGCAATCTCAAGGCTACAAGTCCATCTCCAAAGACCTGAATGTTCCTGTGTCTACCATGCGCAGTGTCATCAAGAAGTTTAAAGCCCATGGCACTGTGGCTAACCTCCCTAGATGTGGACGGAAAAGAAAAATTGACAAGAGATTTCAACGCAAGATTGTGCGGATGTTGGATAAAGAACCTCGACTAACGTCCAAACAAGTTCAAGCTGCCCTGCAGTCCGAGGGTACAACAGTGTCAACCTGTACTATCTGTCGGCATCTGAATGAAAAGGGACTGTATGGTAGGAGACCCAGGAAGACTAATGGTAATAACAAAGAGGTGAGGAGGTATAAAAAAGATACAGTCAAGAAAAGAAAGTGTTTAGGTGGTGGCACCAGAAGTTTGAAGACTACCAACAAATTTTGCAGCATAATGTAGGGCCCAGTGTGAGAAAGCTGGGTCTCCCTCAGAGGTCATGGGTCTTCCAGCAGGATAATGACCCAAAACATACTTCAAAAAGCACTAGAAAATGGTTTGAGAGAAAGCACTGGAGACTTCTAAGGTGGCCAGCAATGAGTCCAGACCTGAATTCCATAGAACACCTTTGGAGAGATCTAAAAATGTCAGTTTGGAGAAGGCACCCTTCAAATATCAGGGACCTGGAGCAGTTTGCCAAAGAAGAATGGACTAAAATTCCAGCAGAGCATTGTAAGAAACTCATTGATGGTTACCGGAAGTGGTTGGTCGCAGTTATTTTGGCTAATGGTTGTGCAACCAAGTATTAGGCTGAAGGTGCCAATACTTTTGTCTGGCCCATTTTTGGAGTTTTGTGTGAAATGATCAATGTTTTGCTTTTTGTTTCATTCTCTTTTGTGTTTTTTCATTTAAGACAAATTAAATGAAGATAATAATACCAAAGAATTTGTGTGTGCAATCATTTTCAGGAAGAAACTGAGTATTATCTGACAGAATTGCAGGGGTGTGAATACTTTTGGCCATGACTGTATTCCTTGCTCCTGATCCCAGCATAAGGGTTCTTGCCCATTTGCAATGAAATTGGATGAATTCAATCCGATAAAAAATTGGATTGAATTTGAACCAATGTTAATCTATGATGGTGTGCTCATCTGCGTTTTTTTTCCAGCTCGGATCGGATCATGATCGTGCTGGAAAAAAATCGCAGCATGCTACGAATGTAATCAGAAAATGGATCGCATCCCGCAATAGAAGTCAATGGGTGCAATAAAAAAAATCGCCAGCTAATTTACCCACGTTCAAGAGTACATCTGAGTTCAGGCTGTGAGGGAGCACAGCTTCAGTGATGTCACCGCTAGTCACTGAAGCTCCGCTCCCAGCTTTTCATTCATTCCCCTGTAGTTTACAGCCAGGCCGGTAGCATTAGCACCGCTTCCAGTTGTAAACTGTATATACCCCAGATATGGATTATGGCGTGAGACTGACTGAACGCCGGACAGGAATGGGTATATTATTGTTTTTTAATTTTTTACAGGAGATCGAGGGCTTTGCATGGATTACCAATAACAATAAAATGGTCAAACTGTGTTTAGTGTTTTATTTCATTAAAATACTTTTTTCTGGCTGTGTCTTTTTTTTAACCCATTAACAACTATAGGATTAGTAATGGATAGGTGTCTTATTGACACCTCTCCATTACTAAGCCGGCTTAATGTTACCTTACAATATAAAGGTGACATTAACCCCCTATTACCCCATATGCTACTGATACATGGCAGAGGGAAGAGAGAGGCTAAGTGCCGGAATGGGGCAGCTGAGTGCTGGTGTTTGCAGCCAGGGGGACGCAATAGCCATGGTCCCTTCCTAGGCTATGAATTTCAGCCCACAGTTGTCTTCATTGCATTTTCTGGATATTAATTATAGGGGGACCCCACGTCATTTTGGGGGGTCCCCCTATTTTAATAGCCAGTAAAGGCTAAATATACAGCTGCAGGCTGAGATTCATAGCCTGGGAAGATCCATGGGTATTAACCCCTTCCTAGGCTACAAACATCGGTCCCTCAGCTGCTGGCTTTCCCTGTCTGGCGCAGAAGATTCCCAGAAAAGACTCTTTTATTAAATACATACATGTCCCCTAATTTGCACACACTATACTATGTATTGGTCACTGATATCTATATATCTAACTATTCTGCATGTAATCCATGTCTATTATCCTGTCGGCTTCTGCATTGATATTACAGAAGCCGACAAATGAATTAACAGCTATTCTTCTATCTGTCTATGAAATATAAAGATATATATATATATATATATATATATATATATATATGTGTGTGTGTCACTGACATATATGTGTGTGTGTGTATATATATATATATATATATATATATAACAAAAAGCAGCACCAAAAGAAAACAAAGGGTGCAAAAAATCCTTCCAGGTATGTACCAAACCTCATGCTATTATCCAGAAAAATGAAGGCAGCGCTCCAATAGAAAGATTATGTATAATTTATTGGCCCATGTGCGACGTTTCAGTCCAAGATGTGGACCTCTCTCAAGCAGTCATGAAAATACAGAAAAATATTAAATGAGAAGGTGTGTCCAAACTTTTGCTCTGTACTGTATATATACAGTGCCTACAATTAGTATTCAACCCCCTGCAGATTTAGCAGGTTTACACATTTGGAATTAACTTGGCATTGTGACATTTGGACTGTAGATCAGCCTGGAAGTGTGAAATGCACTGCAGCAAAAAAGAATGTTATTTCTTTGTTTATTTTTTTAAAAAAATTGTGAAAAGTCTTTTCACAGGGTCATTTATTATTCAACCCCTCAACCCACCAGAATTCTGTTTGGTTCCCCTAAAGTATTAAGAAGAAGTTCAGGCACAAAGAACAATGAGCTTCACATGTTTGGATTAATTATCTCTTTTTCCAGCCTTTTCTGACTATTTTAGACCCTCCCCAAACTTGTGAACAGCACTCATACATGGTCAGCATGGAAAAGACAAAGGAGCATTCCAAGGCCATCAGAGACAAGATCGTGGAGGGTCACAAGGCTGGCAAGGGGTACAAAACCCTTTCCAAGGAGTTGGGCCTACCTGTCTCCACTGTTGGGAGCATCATCCGGAAGTGGAAGGCTTGTGGAACTACTGTTAGCCTTCCACGGCCTGGACAGCCTTTGAAAGTTTCCTCCCGTGCCGAGGCCAGGCTTGTCCGAAGAGTCAAAGCTAACCCAAGGACAACAAGGAAGGAGCTCCGGGAAGATCTCATGGCAGTGGGGACATTGGTTTCAGTCAATACCATAAGTAACGTACTCCACCGCAATGGTCTCTGTTCCAGACGAGCCCATAAGGTACCTTTACTTTCAAAACGTCATGTCAAGGCTCGTCTACAGTTTGCTCATGATCACTTGGAGGACTCTGAGACTGACTGGTTCAAGGTTCTCTGGTCTGATGAGACCAAGATTGAGATCTTTGGTGCCAACCACACACGTGACGTTTGGAGACTGGATGGCACTGCATAGGACCCCAAGAATACCATCCCTACAGTCAAGCATGGTGGTGGCAGCATCATGCTGTGGGGCTGTTTCTCAGCCAAGGGGCCTGGCCATCTGGTCCGCATCCATGGGAAGATGGATAGCACGGCCTACCTGGAGATTTTGGCCAAGAACCTCCGCTCCTCCATCAAGGATCTTAAGATGGGTCGTCATTTCATCTTCCAACAAGACAACGACCCAAAGCACACAGCCAAGAAAACCAAGGCCTGGTTCAAGAGGCAAAAAATCAAGGTGTTGCAGTGGCCTAGTTAGTCTCCTGACCTTAACCCAATTGAAAACTTGTGGAAGGAGCTCAAGATTAAAGTCCACATGAGACATCCAAAGAACCTAGATAACTTGGAGAAGATCTGCATGGAGGAGTGGGCCAAGATAACTCCAGATAATTAAATAAATAAGGCAGCACACTGCAGCGCTAGAACATACAAACTTGAAATACGAAATTTGAACTGCATTACTGCACTAGAAATATGAAAAATGAGAGCGTTTAGCGCATAAAAATGGCCAATTTTATGTGTACCTGGTAGCCACTCCACGGCATCTCTCTTATACCAGGTCCTACGCCTGCCTTACCTCGCTGAGAATAAACGTCTCCATCTGAATGGGTACATGTGAAACCTCTTCCTAGACTAAAATTCTCTCTCTCTATGGAGGGGTATTGGACCTGTACCCATTCAGATGGAGACGTTTATTCTCAGCGAGGTAAGGCAGGCGTAGGACCTGGTATAAGAGAGATGCCGTGGAGTGGCTACCAGGTACACATAAAATTGGCCATTTTTATGCGCTAAACGCTCTCATTTTTCATATTTCTAGTGCAGTAATGCAGTTCAAATTTCATATTTCAAGTTTGTATGTTCTAGCGCTGCAGTGTGCTGCCTTATTTATTTAACTATATACGAGTTGGCGACTCTAGGTTCAGCACCTGTTCATACTTAGTCTATGTTTGGATGTGCAGGTCAGGTTTTTGAAAGATAACTCCAGAGACCTGTGCCGGCCTGATCAGGTCTTATAAAAGAAGATTATTAGCTGTAATTGCAAACAAAGGTTATTCCACAAAATATTAAACCTAGGGGTTGATTAATAATTGACCCACACTTTTATGTTTAAAATTTATAAAAATTTAACTGAGCAACAAAACTTTTTGGTTTGTAAGATTTATGCATCTGTTAATAAATCCTGCTCTTGTTTGAAGTTTGAAGGCTCTAACTTATTTGCATCTTATTAAACCTGCTAAATCTGCAGGGGGTTGAATACTACTTGTAGGCACTGTATATATATATATATATATATATATATATATATATATATATATATATACACCTATTCTATGTGTATATATCTATTCTATCTATTATCTTCTAACCTATTCTATTCTATATTGTACACGGCAGATCATTTGCCTGCTTTTAATCTATCTAGTATAGTGTGTGTGTGTGTGTGTGTGTGTGTGTGTGTGTGTGTGTGTGTGTGTGTGTGTGTGTGTGTGTGTGTGTGTGTGTGTGTGTGCGTGCGTAAGTATATATATATATAGATAGATAGATATTTATTTTTAAAATGATGTGTAAATGAGTTAGAGAATTGCTCTATGTAGAAGCTCATGTTAAAATTGCATTGCAGTCGGATAGCAATCACACTGCATTCGGATGGAAATCGGATGCTAGGTGTGAAAAATCGGATTGTACTCACACAAAAAATGCATGACACTCGCATGACAATTGCATTGCACTTGTCCGACTCTCCTGCATCAAAATCAGACCGATTCTTAAATCGCTAGTGTGTTTCCAGCCTCAAATGGAAGTACTTCCTCTCTGTATTCTTGAATGAGTTTTTACAGAGGAGAGATGAAGCTGACAGATACCAGTAAAAGATGAGAAATCAAGCAGACAGTAGCTACACATAGAAGAGATAGAGCTGACAGGCTACAGCATAGTGAGAGTGAGAGATGATAGATCCACCTGATAAATACCAGCATAAGAGTTATGGTTAGTGATGCCTGTTTAATCCTGTTCAGTTACAATCCCATGTTTGTATGTAGAATTCCTACCTTTATAAGACACATATATATCATTTAGAAAGTATTTCTGTTTACAAACTATAGACTGGTAACAAGTGGCCATTGCATTCACCGTCCCTAAGGGTACCGTCACACTAAGCGACGCTGCAGCGATACCGACAACGATGTCGATCGCTGCAGCGTCGCTGTTTGGTCGCTGGAGGGCCGCGCTTAGTAACCCGATGTTTACCCTGGTTACCAGCGTAAACGTTAAAAAACAAACACTACATACTTACCTTCAGCTGTCTGTCCTCCGGCGCTCTGCTTTCCTCTGCACGGTCAGCGCCGGTCAGCCGGAAAGCAGAGCGGTTACGTCACCGCTGTGCTTTCCGGCTGGCCGGCGCTGACACAGGATGCAGGAGGAGTGCAGAGAAGCACAGCGTCGGGGACAGACAGCTGAAGGTAAGTATGTAGTGTTTGTTTTTTTAACGTTTACGCTGGCAACCAGGGTAAACATCGGGTTACTAAGCGTGGCCCTGCGCTTAGTAACCCGATGTTTACCCTGGTTACCAGTGAAGACATCGCTGAATCGGCGTCACACACGCCGATTCAGCGATGTCAGCGGGAGATCCAGCGACGAAAGAAAATTTCAAACGATCTGCTACGACGTACGATTCTCAGCGGGGTCCCTGATCGCAGTAGCGTGTCAGACACAGCGAGATCGTAACGATATCGCTGGAACGTCACGGATCGTGCCGTCCTAGCGACCAAAGTGACACTGTGTGACGGTACCCTAACTGCAGACAGACAAGATAATCTGATACTGTATATCAAAGCTGAGAAGGTGGTGGCAGAATTACCTTTTTTTCTTCTAAAAGTACTGTACAAACAAAAAGATTCCAGGGTATTCACTTACAAGAATTAAGTCAAAATCAGGCAGGGTATTTTCTCAGGTCAGAAAAAAGAATTATTCAGGGTTGAAGGTGGAGGTCTGAAGGAAAATTAGAATGGCATCATCAAGCCACCTTTTTCCTCCAGCGGTTCACTTGACACATGATGTAGGGAAAGTATAAGATAAACTCAGACAGCAGCATACCCTCAGACATCTTAGGCATCTGATGAATCATTGAATTGGTGTTTCAACCAAATATGCATTTGCAGTAACTTGTATTATATAGAGATGATGAAATGGCTGCAATTGTTACAGGAAGTTGGCAGCTAAGTATCACAGCCGGCACCTGCGGGGTATAAATTGGCTTCGGCTTCTGAGCCTTCTCCTAATATGGGAAACCGGAAATATGACTTATTCGTACATCATACAGTGGGGAAAATTAGTGTATGATACACTGCCGATTTTACAAGTTTTCCCACCTACAAAGACCGGAGAGTTCTGTAATTTTTATCATAGGATCATAGGTACACTTCAACTGTAAGAAACAGAATCCAGAAATAAAAGCCAGAAAATCACATTGTATGATTATTAATTAAATTGCATTTTATTGCATGAATTAAGTATTTCATCACCTATTAACCAGCAAGAATCCTGGCTCTCACAGACGTGTTAGTTTTTCTTTAAAAAGACTTCTTACTCTGCACTCATTACCTGTATTAATTACACCTGTTTAAACTTGTTACCCATATAAAAGACACCTGTCCACACACACAATCAATCACACTTCAACATCTCCACCATGGCCAAGACCAAAGAGCTGTCAAGGACACCAGGGACAAAATTGTAGACCTGCATAAGGCTGGGATGGGCTACAGGACAATAGGCAAGCAGCTTGGTGAGAAGGCAACAACTGTTGCCACAATTATTAGAAAATGAAAGAAACACAAGATGACTGTCAGACTTCCTTTGTCTGTGGCTCCACGGAAGCTCTCACCTTATGGGGTAAAGATGATTCTGAGAAAGGTCAGGAATGAGCCCAGAACTACACGGGAGGATCTGGTCATGGATTAAAATCTTGCAAGGCACACAAGGCCCCCCTGCTCATGCCAGAATATGTCCAGGCCCGTCTGAAGTTGCCAATGACCATCTGGATGATCCAGAGGAGGCATGGGAGAAGGTCATGTGGTCAGAAGAGACCAAAAGAGAATTTTTTGGTATCAAGTCCACACACTGTGTTTAGAAGAAGGAGAAGCACAACCCCAAGAACACTGTCCCAACCGTGAAGCATGGTGGGGGAAACAGGATGACTGCACCATGTTGAAGGAAAGATGGATGGATGGGGTCATGTGCTGGCAAAGAAGACTTGAGGGCACAACAAATACCCAAATGATGACTGACTACATACTTAAATAAAAGACACAAAAGAGAATGGTAAAACCAAAAACACTCAGTTTGAAAAAATGTTTGCAGTAATCCGCAAGTGCTAGTAAAAGATGTAAATAACAGGGTATTTGGTTGATACGTTTTTTGCAAAAAATGTATACTAAGCTGCTCTACCAATCTTCACGGTATACCCATATCAGAGCAGTCCTAACTAATGTATGCAATCCCTATCTGATGTATTTAAAAACCTGATCATCTGTATATTACCTGTGTGAACAGGGTTCAGAGAGGAAAAATCCATGTGTGCATACAGGGTAGAACAGCTTTTGTGCAGCTAGCCCAAGAGGAGTGGTGGAACTCCCCAGTCTTGTAGACACAAGAGAACAATTATGGAAACAGGAACACATGGGCTACTTGCACAGTGAACAAGTCTGTAAGAACATGTTCACACACCACCAAGAAACCTGAAGACACAAAAGAGAATGGTAAAACCAAAAACACTCAGTTTGAAAAAATGTTTGCAGTAATCCGCAAGTGCTAGTAAAAGATGTAAATAACAGGGTATTTGGTTGATACGTTTTTTGCAAAAAATGTATACTAAGCTGCTCTACCAATCTTCACGGTATACCCATATCAGAGCAGTCCTAACTAATGTATGCAATCCCTATCTGATGTATTTAAAAACCTGATCATCTGTATATTACCTGTTATTTACATCTTTTACTAGCACTTGCGGATTACTGCAAACATTTTTTCAAACTGAGTGTTTTTGGTTTTACCATTCTCTTTTGTGTCTTCAGGTTTCTTGGTGGTGTGTGAACATGTTCTTACAGACTTGTTCACTGTGCAAGTAGCCCATGTGTTCCTGTTTCCATAATTGTTCTCTTGTGTCTACAAGACTGGGGAGTTCCACCACTCCTCTTGGGCTAGCTGCACAAAAGCTGTTCTACCCTGTATGCACACATGGATTTTTCCTCTCTGAACCCTGTTCACACAGGTAATATACAGATGATCAGGTTTTTAAATACATCAGATAGGGATTGCATACATTAGTTAGGACTGCTCTGATATGGGTATACCGTGAAGATTGGTAGAGCAGCTTAGTATACATTTTTTGCAAAAAACGTATCAACCAAATACCCTGTTTTTTTACATCTTTTACTAGCACTTGCGGATTACTGCAAACATTTTTTCAAACTGAGTGTTTTTGGTTTTACCATTCTCTTTTGTGTCTTCAGGTTTCTTGGTGGTGTGTGAACATGTTCTTACAGACTTGTTCACTGTGCAAGTAGCCCATATGTTCCTGTTTCCATACTTAAATAAAAGAATACTGAGAAAACAAAGAAAACAGAAGTGTGTATAGAAAAGTCAGGATCACCAATGATAAAATGTAATAAATTTTATTGATGAACAAAACAGACAGCAAACTTGTAAAATCAATTAAAAAGCCAATAAAGGCTAAAAAACGACCACCATGTAAGGACCCTCAATCCTCCTCCAAAGTGCTTGCCAAAAAAACAGGGCAATCACAGTAATATTGTATTACAAGGATAAAGTAGTCACAATGCAATGCTAGATAAATGCTAATTTAGATATGCAAAAAAACGTGGAGTCAAAATATGTTATCCTAATGCCTGCCAAATAGTCACACACAAATTCTGCTCTGAGTTATCATAACAGCCCCTCAAAAATGCTAACCAAAAGATCATGCAAATATATAAGAGCAATAAAAAGATGTATAGATTTGGAAACTAGATGTGTATGGAATCAATATACGAGGTTAGGACAGAAGTGAAAATAACCAAAATAAAAGGCATAGTGCAACCAAACGCAGGCTGACAGCCTCATGCTTGTAGTAAAACTGATGTGTCAGAACCTGCTGGCAGCATGGTGATGAATATAGGACCCCACGCGTATCGCCATCTGAAAGCCCAGCTTCCTCAGGGGAAAAAGAAGAAAAGTACAAGCATTGCGATGCTATAGTCCTCTGTGTTATACTCCCGCCTGACTTTGCCCTTACTGTGAGTTTTAGACACTTTGAGCCTTGTCTGATATGACTTGACAAAAGTGCTGTGATTTAGCAGAAAAGGGGCGGCGTGGTGTGGAATGCAACACAGTGGGCCAAAATTTTACCAAAATTGAGGCACAAATTTCAGGCACATCTTTCAAAGCAAGCTAAGTAATCGGTGATGTAAACGTCTAAAATTATGCCAACAAACAACATGGACTTGTACTTTGCTAAATTTTGAAACATTTTTGGACTGTTTGTCTAAGTGTGCACTGACTGATGATCAAACAGCATTGATAAATATGCCCCATTATGTCCTGCAAACTAAATTTACCATTTACCTGAGTCTTTTCTTTGATCAATCTCATAATGTTCATTGGAGCAGATATTCTTCTTGCTTCATCATAAACAGTGAGGCCAAACTAAATTTGGTACAGAGAAATACACTAATGAATCATTATATCTTTGTCACAGTTATATCAAACTTCAAAAATATTGGGGTTATAATCAATTCTCCCACATTAAGGCCTTATTCACATGATCAATTTCAAAATTGATCCATAAATAAAAAATATAAGGTTGCAGAAAAATATGATTTATGCTTTCCAAAAAAGAAAATAATATATACTGAATGTATCTAATGCAGTAGCAGCCAACAAACATGGTACAAAACTCAATACAGATTACGGGATAGGAAAAAAAACTGCAAATTATTTTAGCGAAGTGTTCTTTCATTCTAATACAGGAAAGAAATATATCTTTGTACCGTTATCCATTTTCTTTCATTCTAAAGCACACAAAATATATGATCATGCTCTGTACATGAATATGTTTTCTAAAAGGACTGATGTCTGAGTTAATAACAATATCAAAAAGTAAAAAGTGCATAGATCTAAATCAAAACATTGTTATAATTATAGCACAGAAGAGTATAAAAAATGTATACTATAGGTAAGGTCAGCTGATCGTGCCTCCTCCTAGCAATCGCCAGGAAAGAATTGCTAGGAGGAGGCACGATCGGCTGAATATACAGACGCTGTAAGGCGGGGGACCTGGGTGACAGGCTGACACACGCAGTGCGCATGCCCAGGAATCCTAGCCCCGCACTGTGCATAATGCATACCACACTGCGGGGCAGGGATTACCGAGGTGGGTGGCCGCACTGCCCGCACAGGCGCAGTCTGCAAGCCTGGCTGGGACGTCAGACGGCCAGAGCTTACTGCGCCTGCCCCACACAGTTGTACACAGCGCAGGCGCAGGTTTTGAAGCGAAAACAGTGCGGAGGGGGCGGTGCCCAAAGCCCCTGAAGATTGGAGTGACTGCAGAGTACTGGTTCAAGCTGGGGAGTGAGGACCTGCCTCCATGGACAAAGAGAGGTATTTAGGATAAATTTCAAAGCGCTTTATTTTTAAAATACATGAACAAAAAACTAAAAGAGCCACCTTGTTAGAATGCAGCATTACTGCTGCACAAGGTGGCTCTTTTAGTTTATAACGGCTGGAGGGGGGTGACAGTGGCCCTTTAACTATCAAACTATCAAACCCCTACAAGGAAGGTTTAATGTACCTTAATCCCTGACTGCAGCCTGCTGGTCATAACATTAACTTTTAATGTGTTTATCCCCACACTCTCGTTTGTAATTAGTGGAATTACTAGTTCTTTTGACCAATCCTTTTTAGCGTGGCATTTTTAGCGCGGTATTTTTAACACTTACTGTTTATGTGAGTATATGTTTATTTTTATTTTAAGTCTGTATACTACATGGCTCTGTGCTGTATATTCCGTCACTGTGCAATATACTACGTGGCTGGGCAATATACTACGTGGCTGGGCAATATACTACGTGGACATGCATATTCTAGAATACCCGATGCGTTAGAATCGGGCCACCATCTAGTGTATGTATATATATATATATATATATATGTATATATATATATATATATATATATTGTAAGGATTTCACTCACTCAGCTGCAGCGGCTGACACTCAGGAGACGTGTTCCTTTAAAGTTCACTGGGTTTATTGCTTCATAAACCATGTGGCAAATAACAGAAAGCAAAATGGGCCTTTGGTTCAGGCAAAGAAAAGCAAGTGTCCAGTTCATCCGGCTCAGTCCTGAAGCCGTAACACACTCAGGAGGGTTTCACCTCCACACATATCTGCTGTGTAAAGGATTAGCCAGTCTTATAAAGAGCTAACCCCACCCAGTAACCCATCACATGATTAGCCATGTGGTCTGACATTACCACAGGTCCTGAAACACATATACAAGATTATGTGCAAGAAAGGAATACTCCGGGCTACATTACAGCAATCAGGCACTTATGTGGCACATACCTCCCATCGACCACAAACCCTTTAGCCATGCTACATACCTCCCCCCTCTGCCTAAAGCCGTGGGGCTTGGCACTTTCCCCCACTAAACAAGGGATTCTCGATAGGGCATCCGCATTACCATGCAGCTTTCCGGCCCTATGTTCCACATGGAAACTGAAGTCCTGCAGGGCTAAGAACCAACGGGTGACTCTAGCATTTCTTCCTTTCGTTTCTCTCATCCACCTAAGCGGGGCATGGTCAGATACCAGTCTAAATTTACGTCCCAGCAGATAGTACCGCAATGTGTCCACTGCCCATTTTATGGCCAAGCACTCCTTCTCAACGACTGAGTAGTTCTTTTCAGATGAGGACAGCTTCCTACTCAGATAGAGAACAGGATGCTCCTCCCCATGTAGTTCTTGGGAAAGGACTGCTCCCACCCCAACATCTGAGGCATCTGTCTGAAGAATAAACTCTTTCTTGAAGTTTGGGGCCATCAGAACGGGTTGCTTACACAAAGCATTTTTCATTTCTTGGAAGGCTGACTGTTTCTTCGGACCACTTAACCATTACTGATTTTGTCCCTTTTAGCAGGTCAGTCAGAGGCGCAGCCATCGTGGCGAAGTTTGGGATGAACCTCCTGTAATATCCCACGATTCCCAGGAAGGCTTTAACTTGTTTCTTGGAAACTGGTTTTGGCCATGTTTGGATTGCCTCCACTTTATTGATTTGGGGTTTTATTTCTCCATGACCCACTATGTATCCAAGGTACTTAGCTTCTTCTTTACCCAAGGCGCACTTCTTCGGGTTTATAGTAAATCCGGCCTCTCTTATAGCATCCAACACCGCTTGGACTTTCTCCAGATGACTCTCCCAGTCCGGGCTAAAGATGACGATATCATCTAGGTACGCAGCAGCGTAGGCCTTATGGGGTGCAAGGACTCTATCCATAGCCCTCTGGAAGGTCGCCGGAGCTCCCTGTAGGCCAAACGGCATCCGGGCATATTGGAAGCATCCATCAGGTGTCGAAAAGGCCGTCTTCTCCTTGGCTTCCTGTGCCATGGGGATCTGCCAATACCCCTTTGTCAAATCCAAGGTGGATATATATCTGGCGTGCCCAAGCCTTTCGATGAGCTCATCAATACGGGGCATGGGATAAGCGTCGAACTTGGAGACTTCATTCAACTTCCGATAGTCGTTGCAAAACCTCCACTCTCCATCAGGTTTTGGGACCAGGACAATTGGGCTCGACCAACCGCTCTTGGATTCCTCAATGACCCCAAGCCTCAACATACGCTCCACTTCCTTGGAGATAACTTCTCGACGAGCCTCAGGAATACGATAAGGTTTCACATTCACCCGCACATGTGGCTCTGTTAGGACCTCGTGCTCTATGACCTTCGTGTATCCTGGCAATTCTGAAAACAGGTCCCTGTTTTTCTGGAGTAACTCCCGGCACTGCTGTTTCTGGGTCTTTGATAGCGTCTCTGCTATAGTAACCGCTCCAACCTCACCTTCTGGGTTGCTTAACAATGATGGAGTTGCTGTCGGCTCTCTATCTTGCCATGGCTTGATGAGGTTGACATGGTAAACTTGGAATGGTTTCCGTCTTCCTGGTTGGTGAATTTTATAATTTACCTCACCAAGTTTCTCGACAACCTCATATGGCCCTTGCCATTTGGCCAAGAACTTGCTTTCCACCGTTGGAACTAACACAAGAACTCGGTCTCCCGGATTGAACTGCCTCACTCTTGCAGACCGGTTGTAGACCCTGGCTTGAGCTTCTTGTGCTTGGAGAAGGTGTTCTTTCACGATAGGCATCACCTTTGCAATCCTCTGCTGCATCAGGGCCACATGCTCAATGACGCTTCTGTGGGGTGTGACTTCGGCCTCCCAGGTTTCCTTGGCTATATCCAGGAGTCCTCGTGGATGTCGGCCATATAGAAGCTCAAACGGTGAGAACCCTGTGGAGGCCTGTGGAACTTCACGAATGGAAAACATCAGATAGGGTAAGAGACAATCCCAGTCTCTACCGTCTTTCTCTATAGCTTTTCTCAGCATGCTCTTTAGGGTCTTGTTAAACCTCTCAACAAGGCCATCTGACTGAGGATGGTACACCGAGGTCCTCAACTGGGAGATCTTCAGGGCTTTGCATAACTCCCTCATCACCTTGCTCATGAAAGGTGTACCCTGGTCAGTCAGGATCTCCTTTGGCAGACCTGTCCGGGAAAAGACATGGACCAACTCGCGGGCTATGCTTTTGGAGGAAGAATTTCTCAAGGGAATTGCCTCAGGATAGCGTGTGGCATAGTCCAGGATGACTAATATATACTGATGGCCCCGAGCTGATTTAACTAAGGGACCGACCAAGTCCATGGCAATTCTCTCGAACGGTACCTCAATAATGGGCAGTGGCACAAGGGGGTTCCGGAAATGAGGAGTAGGAGCAGTTAGCTGACATGTAGGGCAGGACCTGCAATAGTTCACTATTTCCCGGTGACACCCAGGCCAATAGAACCTCTGCACAACCCGTTCCTGCGTTTTTTTCCACCCCCAGGTGTCCACCCAAGATGTGTGAATGGGCCATGTCCAACACTTTCCGTCTATACGGACCCGGCACTATCAACTGCTCTACCAACTCCTCCCGTATTTTCGTGACACGGTACAACAACTCCCCCCTCAACAGAAAATGGGGAAATCTTGTGTCTGCCCCCGGCTCCTGTACCACCCCGTCAATAACTGTGACATTATTAAAGGCTTCCCTCAGAGTGGGGTCCCTATGTTGGGCAGTCCCAAAATTTTCACCGGTAACCTCTAACTCCAGAATGTCAGATGTAGGGGATACTTCCTCCTCATCCCCAACCAGAACACAAAAAGGAAAACTGTCTGCCTCTGGGTGTGGCGATACCCTTCCAGGGTTCACTGGTTCCCTGCCAGGGAGCTCAAAACCATTTCCCCACAAATCCCAAAACAAACAGAAATCCCGGCCAATAATTATAGGGTGCAACAAGTCCTGAACCACGCCGACTATGTGGGACTCAGTGCCACATGCCGTTTCAATGTCCACCCTGGCCATAGGGTAGTCCTTTGCATCACCATGTATGCACCGCACTCCACCCTTCTTTCCTGGGAGCAGGTGGAGAGGAAAAGTGGCCCTCACCAGGGTCACTAGGCTCCCCGAGTCTAACAGTGCCGTTACTGCTCGACCGTTCACCTTTACGGGACACGCTTGAGGTCCCTCGTTGGATGGAGAGTTCACACTACAGGCTGGATACGCATAGTATGAACAACGGCGTCCCATGCTGCAGTCCATCTGCTCAGTGGTTTGGGAACAACGGGCAGCTATATGTCCTGGCTTGTGGCACCTTCAACAAATAATATCACCCGTGGGGACCTTGGGCACCACCTCCCCCGCCCTTTGTGACCTTGGACGCACCACCCCTTTTTGGGACTCAGCTGCCTTCTGGGACCCCCAGTACGGCATGGGCTGCCTCCCGAAGGAGCCTTCCAACCCTTGGTATCTCTCAACCAGTCCGATCAGCTCGTCGGCATTCTGGGGATCACCCTGGGCAACCCAAGACTGTATAGGCCTCGGGAGGGAATGGACAAACCGATCCATCATCACCCGTTCTACCATCTGTGCAGGCGCAGAGGATTCTGGCTGCAGCCATTTCTGGACCAGGTGCAACAGATCAAACATTTGGGAACGAGGTGGTTTGTCCCGGTGATAGCCCCAGGAGTGAACTCGCTGTGCCCTGACAGTCAGTGTCACCCCCAAACGTGCGAGAATCTCGGCTTTCAATTTGTGATACTCTTTGGCATCCTGCAAGGTCAAATCATAGTACGCCTTCTGGGGTTCTCCCGTCAGGTATGGTGCAAGTACCTCTGCCCACTGCTCTGGCGGAAGTTTTTCCCTCTCAGCGACCCTCTCAAACACCGTCAGGAAGGCCTCAACATCATCCCCGGGAGTCATTTTCTGCAATGCGCGTCTTACCGTCTTCCGGACGTGGGTGTCAATAGCCAAACCTGGGGTTGGGGCGCTCGCCTTGCCCTGGATGGCAGTTGCCAGAAGCTGCATCTGCTGCTGATGCTCCTGCTGGCTCTGCTGCATCTGCTGCCGTTGCTCCTGCTGACTCTGCCGTTGCTCCTGCTGACTCTGCCGTTGCTCCTGCTGGCTCTGTTGTATCTGCTGCATCAACAGCCTGTTGGTCTCTTGCTGCCTTTGCTCCTGCTGGCTCTGCCTTTTCTCCTGCTGTGACTGCATCTGGACCAAGTGTTTCAGCAGGTCCTCCATTTTCTCCGGCAATGCTTGCTGGCTTGCAACAGCCTTGACCCAGGACATTCAAAAATAAACTCACGTCTCCGCTGGGAACGCTGCTCGCACGTCTACCACCAATTGTAAGGATTTCACTCACTCAGCTGCGGCGGCTGACACTCAGGAGACGTGTTCCTTTAAAGTTCACTGGGTTTATTGCTTCATAAACCATGTGGCAAATAACAGAAAGCAAAATGGGCCTTTGGTTCAGGCAAAGAAAAGCAAGTGTCCAGTTCATCCGGCTCAGTCCTGAAGCCGTAACACACTCAGGAGGGTTTCACCTCCACACATATCTGCTGTGTAAAGGATTAGCCAGTCTTATAAAGAGCTAACCCCACCCAGTAACCCATCACATGATTAGCCATGTGGTCTGACATTACCACAGGTCCTGAAACACATATACAAGATTATGTGCAAGAAAGGAATACTCCGGGCTACATTACAGCAATCAGGCACTTATGTGGCACATACCTCCCATCGACCACAAACCCTTTAGCCATGCTACAATATATATATATATATATATATATATATATATATACACACATACACAGTAAAGACCAAACGTTTGGACACCTTCTCATTTAAAGATTTTTCTGTATTTTCATGACTATGAAAATTGTACATTCACACTGAAGGCATCAAAACTATGAATTAACACATGTGGAATTATATACTTAACAAAAAAGTGTGAACCACCTGAAATGATGTCTTATATTCTAGGTTCTTCATGACTGCTTTGCACACTCTTGGCATTCTCTTGAAATGTTAGCATTTTTATCTAATTAAGGGGGTGACAAAGGGGGATTTGATTTACTATTTTTTTGATCAAAAGGAACCAATAGGAAAAATTTCCTATTGTTGCTGGGTACCAGCCGGCAGATATCAGCAGGAGCACTGCGCATGTGCCTGCCATTTTTTTTCCAGGAAGATGACGTCGGGCCTCAGCACTGATCAGGAGGGACAGGGGGATGGCTGGAGGTACCGGGGGGGGGTCTCAGGGGGCATTATTTCTCTCTCCTCTGACATGTATGTCATGTCAGAAAAGAGAGAAATCATTGAATGAGACCGCACACTTTTTTTTTGTGATTGCCGTTATTCACTGCGTAAAATCCGCCCTGATCATGTTCTCTGGGGGCCTCAGCTACCCCCTGTAGCCGAGATTCCGGAGATTTTATGACTCTCTGGGCCGCTACAGCCTTATTCCCGAATCTATATATATAATTGTCTAAGGGTTACTTCCGTCTGTTTGTCTGTGTGTAACGGAAATCCCGCGTCGCTGATTGATTGGTTGCGGCCAGCTAGCCGCGACCAGTGACGGGCACAGTCTGGCCACGAATTCGCCCTTCCCTACTGTTACAGAACCCCCTAGCACCAAGAATGTTATGTTATATGTTGAATGTTAATGTTCTAATAGTTTTCATGTGAAATGCATCAGTCCACAGGCTGCGCCCCTGGACAAGATATTCTCTTCCTGACCTTCCCCCACCTTTGTAATTCCCACAGTAAATAGCGGCAGGCTCCGGCCCGTGCGGCTATTACATACATTACGTATGTCTGGCCAGCTGTTTTCCTATTGGCCTGCCCTGTGCATCTGTGTTATATATTCTGTGTGCTGAAAATAAAGGGTGTTCTTAGACTGGAAATACGTGGGGTAGCAGTCAGCTTTTATATGCTCTCACATAATCAAGGAATTCCAGCCAGCGTCATTCATTCAGAATCTAGCAAAAGCAGATTGGACCTCCTGAAACACGGGGTGGTACTGAAAGAGGTACCCCAGCTTGGTAGACTCCATTACACTGGTGGCAGACAGCGGGATGTGATATCCCTTCTACAGGAGGAAAGGAATGAATGGAAGACAACTACCAGAAGTTAAAGAGGACTACATTAAAAGATCTGGTGGAAGCCCGAGGGTTAATCGCCAGCAACAAAACAAAAGCGGATTTGATAGCAGCCATCATGGAACACGACAGTGCAGCGCCCCCCAATGTGAACGTGGAGGAGACTGAATTCCAGAGGGAGGTAAAGAACAGACTGGCGTTCTATGGCCCAAACCCTACAGTAGAGATCATATGAGAGGTGATGGCTGATGGGCATACTGATCTGAAGGAAGAGATGGCCGAGCGGACCAGGATAGAGCTAACCAAGATGGAGATGGCAGAGTGGACCAAAGTGGAGCTGGCCAAGATGGAGATGGCAGAGCGGAGAGTCAGCGAGCAAGGGGAGCTCTGGCCTCCGCCCAGGTACCTTCAACCGTAAGCCACAAAAAGATCCAGTATAATGCCTTCCGACAGTTGGGGGAGGCAGAGGAAGACATTGATGGCTTTCTGCAGGACTTTGAGCGACAGTGTGCCCTTCATCAAGTGAAGCCGGAGGAACGGGTACAGATTCTGGCCAGCAAGCTGATAGGCCGGACAGCGGACGCCTATCGCACGGCTTCCCGATGAGGACTGTATGGACTATGAGCAGATCAAAGAAGTGATCTTGGCCCGGTATGCGTTGACACCAGAGGCATACTGCCAAAAAGTTCCGCGCACTTATAAAACGAGTAACCGATACCCACTCTGAATGGGCCTGTAAATTACGGCGGTCACTGCTACAGTGGGAACAAGGGAGCCAAGCAACCACTAAGGAGGATGTCCTCCAGCTCTTCTTGTTAGAACGATTCTTTAATGGACTAAACCCCGAGACACAGGAATGGCTTCGGGACAGGCGGCCAATGACTCTTGAGGAAGCCGCTCGTCTGGCCGATGGACATCATGACGCCAGGAGGCCTCAGTTGTCCGGATCAAAGATGGTCACTAGGGGTCCGCCCATGGATCTGGAGGGCCCCAAACCACCGAAGATTGTAGGGGGACCAGATAGAAACCCGGCCTACCACAGTTCCCCTGGGGTGCGATGCCACACCTGCCGTCAGCTGGGCCACCTGCAAAGACAATGTCCCAACCGGACTCAGCATACCCAGTGGCCAAAGGCGGGAACAGCTACCTTCCGCCGGGCCGCATGTTCCACGTGAATATGCTGAAGCCCTATCGGGAATGCCCTGAAGAGGTAGTGGCCATCTGTGCACCTGAAGCAGAGGATTTAGCCGGACTTCCCTTGCCTGATGTCTTAGGGGAGAGGACTCAGTCTAAAACATGGGACCAGGTACACTGTGGTGAAGTCTTAGGTCCCCGGGAGAGACAGCAGGCGGAGGAGTTGTTGAGGCAGCGACAGAGGATGTTTTCGGGGAAACCCGGGTACACTCACCTGGCACAACACAAGGTTGAGACCCAGGATCAGACCCCCCTGCGACAACCCCCCTTCCGCGTCCCTGAGTCTGTACGAGAAGGGATGCGACAAGAGATACAAGAGATGTTGCGTTTAGGGGTCATTGAAGAGTCAGATAATCCCTGGGCATCCCCCGTAGTGTTAGTGCCCAAGAAGGATGGGACTACACGTGTTATGATGCGGTGGTTTAGGAGCAACATGGAATGAGCTCTGAAGGAAGTGGTAACTGTTGTGAATTCTGTGGTCAAGCTCCCTCCTGTGGTCATGAGTGGTACTTCGGCTGGTTCTGTCTATGAGCTTCCGCTGGTGGATGTGAGTGGGGCTGCGGCTTCTGAGTTTCCTTCCTCAGGTGACGAGGTTAAGTCGTAAGGTGCTGCTCTATTTAACTCCACCTAGTTCTTTGTTCCTGGCCTCCAGTCAATGTTCCAGTATTGGTCTGGCTCTCTCCAGGATCGTTCTAGTGGCCTGTCTGCCCTGCATAAGCTAAGTTCTGCTTGTGTTACTTTTGTTTGCTATATTTTCTGTCCAGCTTGCTATATTGGTTTTTCTTGCTTGCTGGAAGCTCTGAGACGCAGAGGGAGCACCTCCGTACCGTTAGTCGGTGCGGACGGTCTTTTTGCCCCTCTGCGTGGTTGTTTGTAGGTTTTTGTGCTGACTGCAAAGCTATCTTTCCTATCCTCGGTCTATTCAGTAAGTCGGACCTCACTTTGCTAAAATCTATTTCATCTCTGTGTTTGTATTTTCATCTTAACTCACAGTCATTATATGTGGGGGGCTGCCTTTTCCTTTGGGGAATTTCTCTGAGGCAAGGTAGGCTTATTTTTCTATCTTCAGGGCTAGTTAGTTTCTCAGGCTGTGCCGAGTTGCATAGGGAGCGTTAAGCGCAATCCACGGCTACCTCTAGTGTGGTATGATAGGATTAGGGATTGCGGTCAGCAGAGTTCCCACGTCTCAGAGCTCGTCCTATGTTAGTAACTATCAGGTCACTTTGTGTGCTCTTAACCACTAGGTCCATTGTGGTTCTGAATCACCTGTTCATAACAGTACTGGAGGCCCAAAGTACTAATGCTTCTCAATAGAGGGAAAAGAGAAGTTCTGAGACCATTTTTTTTTCTTTGCACTGTGTTTTGTCTTTCTTTTCCCCTTTACATCAGGGTGGTTCAGAACACAGGTGTAGACATGGACATTCAAGGTCTGTCCTCTTTGATGGATAATCTCGCTATAAGTGTACAGAACATTCAAGATTTAGTGGTTCAGAATCCTATGTTAGAACCTAAAATTCCTATTCCTGAGTTATTTTCTGGAGATAGAGCTAAGTTTCTGAATTTCAAAAATAATTGTAAACTATTTCTGGCTTTGAAACCCCGCTCCTCTGGTGACCCAGTTCAACAAGTAAAGATCATTATTTCTTTATTACGTGGCGACCCTCAAGACTGGGCATTTTCCCTTGCGCCAGGAGTTCCTGCATTATGTGATATTGATGCGTTTTTTCTGGCGCTCGGGTTGCTTTATGATGAACCTAATTCAGTGGATCAGGCAGAGAAAATCTTGCTGGCTCTGACTCAGGGTCAGGATGAGGTAGAGATATATTGTCAGAAATTTAGGAAGTGGTCTGTGCTCACTCAATGGAATGAATGTGCTCTGGCAGCAATTTTCAGAAAGGGTCTCTCTGAAGCCCTTAAGGATGTCATGGTGGGATTTCCTATGCCTGCTGGTCTGAATGAGTCTATGTCTTTGGCCATTCAGATCGATCGACGCTTACGTGAGCGTAAAACTGTGCACCATTTGGCGGTATTATCTGAGCATAAACCTGAGCCTATGCAATGCAATAGGACTTTGACCAGAGCTGAACGGCAAGAACACAGACGACGGAATGGGCTGTGTTTTTACTGTGGTGATTCCACTCATGCTATCTCCGATTGTCCTAAGCGCACTAAGCGGTTTGCTAGCTCTGCCACCATTGGTACGGTACAGTCGAAATTTCTTTTGTCCGTTACTTTGATCTGCTCTTTGTCATCCTATTCTGTCATGGCATTTGTGGATTCAGGCGCTGCCCTGAATTTGATGGACTTGGAGTATGCTAGGCGCTGTGGGTTTTTCTTGGAGCCCTTGCAGTACCCTATTCCATTGAGAGGAATTGATGCTACGCCTTTGTCCAAAAATAAGCCTCAGTACTGGACCCAGCTGACCATGTGCATGGCTCCTGCGCATCAGGAGGATATTCACTTTTTGGTGTTGCATAATCTGCATGATGTGGTCGTGTTGGGGTTGCCATGGCTACAAGTCCATAACCCAGTATTGGATTGGAAATCAATGTCTGTGTCCAGCTGGGGTTGTCAGGGGGTACATGGTGATGTTCCATTTCTGTCTATTTCATCATCCACCCCTTCTGAGGTCCCAGAGTTCTTGTCGGATTACCGGGATGTATTTGATGAGCCCAAGTCCAGTGCCCTACCTCCGCATAGGGATTGTGATTGCGCTATCGATTTGATTCCTGGTAGTAAGTTTCCTAAAGGTCGACTGTTTAATTTGTCTGTGCCTGGGCACGCCGCTATGCGGAGTTATGTAAAGGAATCCTTGGAAAAGGGTCATATTCGCCCGTCGTCGTCGCCATTGGGAGCAGGGTTCTTTGCTGTGGCCAAGAAGGATGGTTCGCTGAGACCTTGCATTGATTACCGCCTTCTAAATAAAATCACGGTCAAATTTCAGTACCCCTTGCCGCTGCTGTCTGATTTGTTTGCTCGGATTAAGGGGGCTAGTTGGTTCACCAAGATAGATCTTCGTGGTGCGTATAATCTTGTGCGCATTAAACAGGGCGATGAATGGAAAACAGCATTTAATATGCCCGAGGGCCATTTTGAGTACCTGGTTATGCCATTCGGGCTTTCTAATGCTCCATCAGTGTTTCAGTCCTTTATGCATGACATCTTCCGAGAGTACCTGGATAAATTCCTGATTGTATACTTGGATGATATTTTGGTCTTCTCGGATGATTAGGAGTCTCACGTGAGGCAGGTCAGAATGGTGTTCCAGGTCCTGCGTGCGAATTCTTTGTTTGTGAAGGGGTCAAAGTGTCTCTTTGGTGTTCAGAAGGTTTCATTTTTGGGTTTCATTTTTTCCCCTTCTACTATCGAGATGGACCCTGTTAAAGTTCAGGCCATTTATGATTGGACTCAGCCGACATCTCTGAAGAGTCTGCAAAAGATCCTGGGCTTTGCTAATTTTTATCGTCGCTTCATCAATAATTTTTCTAGTATTGCTAAACCGTTGACTGATTTAACCAAGAAAGGCGCTGTGTGGGTCCCCGACTTCGTGTTGGGGATTTGGTTTGGTTGTCATCTCGTTATATTCCTATGAAAGTTTCCTCTCCTAAGTTTAAGCCTCGTTTCATTGGTCCGTATAGGATTTCTGAGGTTCTTAATCCTGTGTCTTTTCGTTTGACCCTTCCAGCTTCTTTTTCCATCCATAACGTATTCCATAGGTCATTGTTGCGGAGATACGTGGCACCTGTGGTTCCATCCGTTGATCCTCCTGCCCCGGTTTTGGTTGAGGGGGAGTTGGAGTATATAGTGGAGAAGATTTTGGATTCTCGTATTTCGAGACGGAAACTTCAGTACCTGGTCAAGTGGAAGGGTTATGGTCAGGAAGATAATTCCTGGGTCTTTGCCTCTGATGTTCATACTGCCGATCTGGTTCGTGCCTTTCATTTGGCCCATCCTGGTCGGCCTGGGGGCTCTGGTGAGGGTTCGGTGACCCCTCCTCAAGGGGGGGGGTACTGTTGTGAATTCTGTGGTCAAGCTCCCTCCTGTGGTCATGAGTGGTACTTCGGCTGGTTCTGTCTATGAGCTTCCACTGGTGGATGTGAGGGGGGCTGCGGCTTCTGAGTTTCCTTCCTCAGGTGACGAGGTTAAGTCGTTAGGTGCTGCTCTATTTAACTCCACCTAGTTCTTTGTTCCTGACCTCCAGTCAATGTTCCAGTATTGGTCTGGCTCTCTCCTGGATCGTTCTTGTGGCCTGTCTGCCCTGCATAAGCTAAGTTCTGCTTGTGTTACTTTTGTTTGCTATATTTTCTGTCCAGCTTGCTATATTGGTTTTTCTTGCTTGCTGGAAGCTCTGAGATGCAGAGGGAGCACCTCCGTACCGTTAGTCGGTGCGGACGGTCTTTGGGCCCCTCTGCGTGGTTGTTTGTAGGTTTTTGTGCTGACTGCAAAGCTATCTTTCCTATCCTCGGTCTATTCAGTAAGTCGGGCCTCACTTTGCTAAAATCTATTTCATCTCTGTGTTTGTATTTTCATCTTAACTCACAGTCATTATATGTGGGGGGCTGCCTTTTCCTTTGGGGAATTTCTCTGAGGCAAGGTAGGCTTATTTTTCTATCTTCAGGGCTAGTTAGTTTCTCAGGCTGTGCCGAGTTGCATAGGGAGCGTTAGGCGCAATCCACGGCTACCTCTAGTGTGGTATGATAGGATTAGGGATTGCGGTCAGCAGAGTTCCCACGTCTCAGAGCTCGTCCTATGTTAGTGACTATCAGGTCACTTTGTGTGCTCTTAACCACTAGGTCCATTGTGGTTCTGAATCACCTGTTCATAACAGGTAACTGTACTGACCGCAGTCCCTAAGCTCAACACAACACTAGAAGTAGTCGTGGGATGCTCCTAACTCTCCCTAGGCACCTCGACACAGCCTAAGAGCTAACTACCCCTAAAGAGAGATGCAGGAAAACTATCTTGCCTCTGAGAACATCCCCAAAGGATAGATTAGCCACCCACAAATAATGACTGTGAGTGGAGAGGGAAAAGACATACACAGAATGAAACCAGGATGAGCACAGGAGGCCAGTCTAGCTAAATAGATAGGACAGGATGGAATACTGTGCGGTCAGTATAAAACACTACAAAAATCCACGCAGAGTTAACAAAAAATCTCCACACCTGACTAAAGGTGTGGAGGGTTAATCTGCTTCCCAGAGCTTCCAGCAAGACATAATTAATTCATACTGATAAGCTGAACAAAACATAGAAAGCACTGATCGGATAAGTCCACAATCTGTGGACAGAAAAGAGCATGCAAGAACTTAGCTTTGCTGAACTGGTTAGGATAGCAGGGAAATCCAAAGAGATGTGAATCCAACCAGGAATCATTGACAAGTGGCACAAGCTGAAGGAAAGAGCCAGGCTAAATAGCCGAGCAGAATAGACAATCAGTGGAAGCAGCTGCTGACAGCTAAATCCAAGGAGCAGCCATTCCACTTAAAACCACCGGAGGGAGCCCAAGAGCAGAACTCACAAAAGTGCCACTTACAACCACCGGAGGGAGCCCAAGAGCGGAATTCACAACAGCATCCCCCGTAGTGTTAGTGCCCAAGAAGGATGGGACTACACGGTTTTGTGTAGACTATCGTAAGCTCAATGAGAAAACAGTGACGGATGCGTATCCCATGCCGCGTATGGATGACTTGTTAGACCGGCTGGCAGGGGCAAAGTATTTGACCACCATCGTTCTATGCAAAGGCTACTGGCAGATTCCCCTTAGTCCTGATGCTATTCCCAAGTCGGCATTTATCACCCCGTTTGGCTTATTCCAGTTTCGAGTTATGCCATTCGGGATGAAGACTGCCCCGGCGACCTTCCAGAGGCTGGCTGACCGGCTTCTGGATGGTCTCCAGGAATATGCGTGTGCCTACTGTTATGACCTGGTGGTCAGGACAATAATGGACCTGGTGGTTAAGAGCACACAGAATGACCTGATAGTCACTGATAATAAAGGACGATCTCTGGGACGTGGGAACTCTGCTGACCGCAATCCCTAATCCTATCAACCACACTAGAAATAGCCGTAGATTGCGCCTAACGCTCCCTATGCAACTCGGCACAGCCTAAGAAACTAGCTAGCCCTGAAGACAGAAAAATAAAGCCTACCTTGCCTCAGAGAAATTCCCCAAAGGAAAATGCAGCCCCCCACATATAATGACTGTGAGTAAAGATGAAAATACAAACACAGAGATGAAATAGATTAAGCAAAGTGAGGCCCGACTTACTGAACAGACCGAGGATAGGAAAGGTTACTTTGCGGTCAGCACAAAAACCTACAAAAAGACCACGCAGAGGGCGCAAAAAGACCCTCCGCACCGACTCACGGTGCGGAGGCGCTCCCTCTGCGTCCCAGAGCTTCCAGCAAGCAAGACAACAAATTAAATAGCAAGCTGGACAGAAAAATAGCAAACCAAAGAAATACAAGCTGGAACTTAGCTTCTGATGGGAAGACAGATCACAAGAACGATCCAGGAGTGAACTAGACCAATACTGGAACATTGACAGGTGGCATGGAGCAAAGATCTAAGTGGAGTAAAATAGCGCAGCAGCTAACGAATTAACCTCGTCACCTGTGAAAGGAAACTCAGAAACACCCACCAGAGGAAGTCCATGGACAGAACCAGCCGAAGTACCATTCATGACCACAGGAGGGAGCCCGACAACAGAATTCACAACAGTACCCCCCCCTTGAGGAGGGGTCACCGAACCCTCACCAGAGCCCCTAGGCCGACCAGGATGAGCCAAATGAAAGGCACGAACCAGATCGGCAGCATGAACATCAGAGGCAAAAACCCAGGAATTATCTTCCTGACCATAACCCTTCCACTTGACCAGGTACTGGAGTTTCCGTCTCGAAACACGAGAATCCAAAATCTTCTCCACCACATACTCCAACTCCCCCTCAACTAACACCGGGGCATGAGGATCAACGGATGGAACCACAGGCGCCACGTATCTCCGCAATAACGACCTATGGGACACATTATGGATGGCAAAAGAAGCAGGAAGGGCCAAACGAAATGACACAAGATTGATAACCTCAGAAATCTTATACGGACCAATGAAACGAGGCTTAAACTTAGGAGAGGAAACCTTCATAGGAACATAACGAGACGACAACAAAACCAAATCCCAAACACGAAGTCGGGGACCCACACAGCGCCGGCGGTTAGCGAAACGTTGAGCCTTCTCCTGGGACAATGTCAAATTGTCCACCACATGAGTCCAAATCTGCTGCAACCTATCCACCACAGTATCTACACCAGGACAGTCTGAAGACTCAACCTGCCCTGAAGAGAAACGAGGATGGAAACCAGAATTGCAGAAAAACGGCGAAACCAAAGTAGCCGAGCTGGCCCGATTATTAAGGGCGAACTCAGCCAACGGCAAAAAGGACACCCAATCATCCTGATCAGCAGAAACAAAGCATCTCAGATATGTTTCCAAAGTTTGATTAGTTTGTTCGGTTTGGCCATTTGTCTGAGGATGGAAAGCCGAGGAAAAAGACAAATCAATGCCCATCCTAGCACAAAAGGATAGCCAAAACCTTGAAACAAACTGGGAACCTCTGTCAGAAACGATGTTCTCCGGGATACCATGTAAATGAACCACATGCTGGAAAAATAATGGCACCAAATCAGAGGAGGAAGGCAATTTAGACAAAGGTACCAAATGGACCATCTTAGAAAAGCGATCACAAACCACCCAAATGACCGACATCTTTTGAGAGAAGGGGAGATCCGAAATAAAATCCATAGAAATATGCGTCCAGGGCCTCTTCGGGACCGGCAAGGGCAAAAGCAACCCACTGGCACGAGAACAGCAGGGCTGAGCCCGAGCACAAGTCCCACAGGACTGCACAAAAGAACGCACATCCCGCAACAAAGGCGGCCACCAGAAGGATCTAGCCACCAAATCTCTGGTACCAAAGATTCCAGGATGCCCAGCCAACACTGAACAATGAATCTCAGAGATAACTCTACTAGTCCTTCTATCAGGGACAAACAGTTTCTCCGCTGGGCAACGGTCAGGTCTATCAGCCTGAAATTTTTGCAGCACCCGCCGCAAATCAGGGGAGATGGCAGACAAAATTATCCCCTCTTTGAGAATACCCGCCGGCTCAGGAACACCCGGAGAGTCAGGCACAAAACTCCTTGACAGGGCATCAGCCTTCACATTCTTAGAGCCTGGAAGGTACGAAACCACAAAATCAAAACGGGAGAAAAATAACGACCATCGAGCCTGTCTCGGATTCAACCGTTTGGCAGACTCAAGATAAGTCAAATTCTTGTGATCTGTCAAGACCACCACGCGATGCTTGGCTCCTTCCAGCCAATGATGCCACTCCTCGAATGCCCACTTCATGGCCAACAATTCACGATTACCAACATCATAGTTACGCTCAGCAGGCGAAAACTTTCTAGAAAAGAAAGCACATGGCTTCATCACCGAGCCATCAGAACTTCTTTGCGACAAAACAGCCCCTGCTCCAATCTCAGAAGCATCAACCTCAACCTGAAACGGAAGCGAAACATCTGGCTGGCACAACACAGGGGCAGAAGAAAAACGACGCTTCAACTCCTGAAAAGCCTCTACAGCCGCAGAAGACCAATTGACCACATCAGCACCCTTCTTGGTCAAATCAGTCAACGGTTTAGCAACAGTAGAAAAATTAGCGATGAAGCGCCGATAAAAATTAGCAAAGCCCAGGAACTTTTGCAGGCTCTTCACAGATGTCGGCTGAGTCCAATCGTAAATGGCCTGGACTTTAACAGGGTCCATCTCGATAGTAGAAGGGGAAAAAATGAAACCCAAAAATGAAACCTTCTGAACTCCAAAGAGACACTTTGACCCCTTTACAAACAAGGAATTCGCATGAAGGACCTGGAACACCATTCTCACCTGCTTCACATGAGACTCCCAATCATCCGAAAAGATCAAAATATCATCCAAATACACAATCAGGAATTTATCCAGGTACTCTCGGAAGATGTCATGCATAAAGGACTGAAATACTGATGGAGCATTGGAAAGCCCGAATGGCATAACCAGGTACTCAAAATGGCCCTCGGGCGTATTAAATGCTGTTTTCCATTCATCGCCTTGTTTAATACGCACAAGATTATACGCCCCTCGAAGATCTATCTTGGTGAACCAACTAGCCCCTTTAATACGAGCAAACAAATCAGACAGCAACGGCAAAGGATACTGAAATTTGACTGTAATTTTATTAAGAAGGCGGTAATCAATACAAGGTCTCAAAGAACCATCCTTCTTGGCCACAAAAAAGAACCATGCTCCTAACGGTGATGATGACGGGCGAATATGGCCTTTCTCCAAGGATTCCTTTATATAACTCCGCATAGCGGCGTGTTCTGGCACAGATAAATTGAACAATCGGCCCTTAGGAAACTTACTACCAGGAATCAAATTAATTGCACAATCGCAATCCCTATGAGGAGGTAGGGCACTGGCTTTGGGCTCATCAAATACATCCCGATAATCCGACAAAAACTCTGGAACTTCAGAAGGAGTGGAAGACGAAATAGACAAAAATGGAACATCACCATGTACCCCCTGGCAACCCCAGCTGGACACAGACATAGATTTCCAGTCCAATACTGGATTATGAACCTGTAGCCATGGCAACCCCAAAACGACCACATCATGCAGATTATGCAACACCAAAAAGTGAATATCCTCCTGATGCGCAGGAGCCATGCACATGGTCAGCTGGGTCCAGTACTGAGGCTTATTTTTGGCCAAAGGCGTAGCATCAATTCCTCTCAATGGAATAGGGTACTGCAAGGGCTCCAAGAAAAAACCACAGCGCCTAGCATACTCCAAGTCCATCAAATTCAGGGCAGCGCCTGAATCCACAAATGCCATAACAGTATAGGATGACAAAGAGCAAATCAGAGTAACAGACAATAGAAATTTAGACTGTACCGTACCAATGGTGGCATACCTAGCGAACCGCTTAGTGCGCTTATGACAATCGGAGATAGAATGAGTGGATTCACCACAGTAAAAACACAGCCCATTCCGACGTCTGTGTTCTTGCCGTTTAGCTCTGGTCAAAGTCCTATCACATTGCATAGGCTCAGGCCCATGCTCAGATAGTACCGCCAAATGGTGCACAGCTTTACGCTCACGCAAGCGTCGATCGATCTGAATGGCCAAGGACATAGACTCATTCAGACCAGCAGGCATGGGAAACCCCACCATGACATCCTTAAGGGCTTCAGAGAGACCCTTTCTGAAGATTGCTGCCAGGGCACATTCATTCCACCGAGTGAGCACAGACCACTTTCTAAACTTCTGACAATATATCTCCGCTTCATCCTGACCCTGACACAGAGCCAGCAAGATTTTCTCTGCCTGATCCACTGAATTAGGTTCGTCATAAAGCAATCCAAGCGCCAGGAAAAACGCATCAACATCCCGCAATGCCGGATCTCCTGGCGCAAGGGAAAATGCCCAGTCTTGAGGGTCACCACGTAACAAAGAAATAATGATCTTTACTTGTTGAACAGCGTCACCTGAGGAGCGAGGTTTCAAGGCAAGAAACAATTTACAATTATTTTTGAAATTCAAGAACTTAGATCTATCACCAAAAAACAAATCAGGAATAGGAATCCTAGGCTCTGACATCGGATTCTGAACCACAAAATCTTGAATGTTTTGTATCCTTGTAGTGAGATTATCCATCCAATAGGACAGACCTTGAATGTCCATGTTTACACCAGTGTCCTGAACCACCCAGAGGTAAACGGGAAAATTGAGACAAAACACACTGCAAAGAAAAAAAAATGGTCTCAGAACTTCTCTTATCCCTCTATTGAGATGCATTAGTACTTTGGGCCACCTGTACTGTTATGACCTGGTGGTCAGGACAATAATGGACCTGGTGGTTAAGAGCACACAGAATGACCTGATAGTCACTGATAATAAAGGACGAGCTCTGGGACGTGGGAACTCTGCTGACCGCAATCCCTAAACCTATCAACCACACTAGAAATAGCCGTGGATTGCGCCTAACGCTCCCTATGCAACTCGGCACAGCCTAAGAAACTAGCTAGCCCTGAAGACAGAAAAATAAAGCCTACCTTGCCTCAGAGAAATTCCCCAAAGGAAAAGGCAGCCCCCCACATATAATGACTGTGAGTAAAGATGAAAATACAAACACAGAGATGAAATAGATTAAGCAAAGTGAGGCCCGACTTACTGAACAGACCGAGGATAGGAAAGGTTACTTTGCGGTCAGCACAAAAACCTACAAAAAGACCACGCAGAGGGCGCAAAAAGACCCTCCGCACCGACTCACGGTGCGGAGGAGCTCCCTGTGCGTCCCAGAGCTTCCAGCAAGCAAGACAACAAATTAAATAGCAAGCTGGACAGAAAAATAGCAAACCAAAGAAATACAAGCTGGAACTTAGCTTCTGATGGGAAGACAGATCACAAGAACGATCCAGGAGTGAACTAGACCAATACTGGAACATTGACAGGTGGCATGGAGCAAAGATCTAAGTGGAGTTAAATAGAGCAGCAGCTAACGAATTAACCTCGTCACCTGTGAAAGGAAACTCAGAAACACCCACCAGAGGAAGTCCATGGACAGAACCAGCCGAAGTACCATTCATGACCACAGGAGGGAGCCCGACAACAGAATTCACAACAGCCTACCTGGATGACATCGCCATCTACAGCGCGACATGGGAAGAGCATCTAAATCACCTAGAGACAGTATTAGACAGGATCCACAAGGCCGGAATCACCCTGAACCCCAAACAAGTGTCACGTGGGCAAAGCAGAGGTTCAGTATTTAGGACATTGGGTGGGAAGTGGGAAACAGAGACCAGAACCAGCCAAGATTGAGGCCATAGCCAAATGGCCCACCCCACGCACTAAAACCCAGGTCATGGCGTTTCTAGGGACAGCGGGGTGTTACAGGAAATTTGTTCCCAATTACAGCAGCGTAGCCAAGCCCCTCACTGATCTGACCCGTAAGAACCAACCTCGCCAGGTAACCTGGACCCCAGAGTGTAAGGAAGCCTTCCGCCAGCTAAAGGACGCCCTCACCAATACTCCTGTATTGGCCGCACCCGATCCAACTAAACGTTTCCTTGTCCACACAGACGCTTCTATGTTTGGATTGGGGGCAGTACTGAGCCAAGTCGGGCCGGACGGCCAAGAACACCCGGTAGCTTACCTGAGTCGGAAACTACTGCCCCGTGAAGTGAGCTATGCGGCCATCGAGAAGGAGTGCCTGGCAATAGTATGGGCACTCAAAAAGTTACAACCATATTTGTATGGACGACAGTTTTCCCTCCTAACGGACCATAATCCCCAAGTCTAGCTTAATCGGGTCTCCGGAGACAACGCCAGATTACTGCGGTGGAGTTTAGCGCTCCAACCTCTGGACTTCACCATCCACTACAGACCCGGCAAACAAAACGGTAATGCCGATGGACTAAGTCGACAAACGGAACTCGTACCAACCCCATAAACTTCGGTCATCCCCAAACAGATCCGTTAAGGATCAGACTGTGTATGCCGATCGCGTCGCTGAAAAGGGGAGCCATGTTACAGAACCCCCCAGCACCAACAATGTTATGTTATATGTTGAATGTTAATGTTATAATAGTTTCCATGTGAAATGCATCAGTCCACAGGCTGCGCCCCTGGACAAGATATTCTCTTCCTGACCTTCCCCCACCTTTGTAATTTCCACAGTAAATAGCGGCAGGCTCTGGCCCCCTGCGGCTATTGTGATGTATGTCTGGCCAGCTGTTTTCCTATTGGCCTGCCCTGTGCATCTGTGTTATATATTCTGTGTGCTGAAAATAAAGGGTGTTCTTAGACTGGAAATACGTGGGATAGCAGTCAGCTTTTATATGCTCTCACGTAATCAAGGAATTCCAGCCAGCGTCATTCATTCAGAATCTAGCAAAAGCAGATTGGACCTCCTGAAACACGGGGTGGTACTGAAAGAGGTACCCCAGCTTGGTAGACTCCGTTACACCTACTCCCCTCCAGTCAGTGTCCCCTCCCTACTCCCCAGTCAGTGCCCCCATAGCGGTTTAGAAGTCCGTTAAACAGACTGCATTACACTGCGGCATAACGAGGTGTAACGCAGTCTGTTAACGCTGCTATTAACCCTGTGTGACCAACTTTTTACTATTGATGTTGTATATGCAGCATGAATAGTAAAAAGATCTAATATTTAAAATAATAAAAAAAATAAGAAATCATTATATTCTCACCTTCCGGTGCCTTTCCAGCTCCTCGCAACGCTCCGGTCCCAAGAATGCATTGCGGCAGTGACCGGAGATGACGTAGCGGTCTCGCGAGATGATGACGTAGCGGTCTTGCGAGACCACGACATCATCCCGTGTTATTGCCGCAATGCATTCTTGGGACCGGAGCATCGCGAGGAGCATCGCTAAACGCCTGGGCTTGATCTGGGGGCCGTCGGGAGGTGAGTATATAACTATTTTTTATTTTAATTCTTTTTTTAACAGGGATATGGTGCCCACATTGCTATATACTACTTGGGCTGTGTTATATACTACGTGGGCTGTGTTATATACTGCGTGGCCTGTGTTATATACTACGTCTCTGTGCTATATACTACGTGGGCAGTGCTATATACTACGTGGCTGTGCAATATACTACATGGCTGTGTTATATACTGCATGGGCTGTGTTACAGTATATACTGCATGAGCTGTGTTATATACTGCTTGGCCTGTGTTATATACTACGTCTCTGTGCTATATACTACGTGGGCTGTGCTATATACTACGTGGCTCTGCTATATACTACGTGGCTGGGAAATATACTGCGTGGCTGGGAAATATACTATGTGGCTGTGCTATATACTACGTGGGCTGTTATATACTATGTGGGCTGTGCTATATACTACTAAACATATTCTAGAAAACCCGATGCGTTAGAATTGGGCCACCATCTAGTAAGGGAATAAGAACCCTTAGCAGCCACCATTTTAATGCATACCGGCGGTCGTTAAGGGGTTAAGGAGTTGTCCAGATTTGAGATGAAAGTCATTCTTTCAGGCGCATGACCGCCACCTATCGCTGCCGACAAAAGATTATCCTGACAGCGGACTTTTAACCCAAACTTGGACAGCCACATTAAATCTTGACAAGAGTGCACTGTGTACAGTATTTAGATGATTGTAGCACATGTGCATAGGTAAAATATGTAATTGACTGCTTTGCTGGGAACTGTGCTTGTCTGCAGTCTTCTGAAAAAAGGATATGTAAGTACGAAAAAAATTATGATCAAAAGGTAACAAAAGGTGAAAAGCACTAATACAAAATTCGAAATTGATTCATCTACAGCTTTTTATGCTCATGTCTATGGATTGTAGTCAGGATTTACAGTGGCATGTAAAGTTTTGGGCACCATTGGTCAAAATTACTGTTATTGTGAACAGTTAAGTAAGTTGAAGATGAAACAATCTCTAAAAGGCCTTAAGTTAAAGATGACACATTTCCTTTGCATTTTAGGCAAAAAAAGTTTTATATTTTAAAAATTACAAAAAGGAAAAATGGGTCGATGCAAAAGTTTGGGCACCCTGCATGGTTAGTATCTTGTAGCACCCCTTTTGAAAGTATCACAGCTTGTAAACATTTCTTGTAGCCAGCCAAGAGTCTTTCAATTCTTGTTTGAGGGATTTTCATCCATACTTCCTTGGAAAATTCTTCCAGTTTTGTGAGATTTCTAGGTCGTTTTCCATGCACCACTATTTTGAGATCTAGCCACAGATTTTCAATGATGATCAGATCAGGGGACTGTGAGGGCCATTGTAAAACCTTCAGCTTGCACCTTCTGAGGTAGTCTGTTGTGGATTTTGACATGTGTTTAGGATCATTATCCATTTGTAGAAGTCATCCACTTTTAAACTTCAGCTTTTTTACAGATGGTGTTATGTTTGTATCAAGGATTTGTTGAAATATTCCCGTGCAATTGGCTGCAGCAACCCCAAAGCATGATTGATCCACCCCCATGTTTAATGGTTGGAGAGATATTCATGACTAATAATAACGATGTTCTTTTCCTGAAATTCTGGGCCTTTTTTTCCCCACACATGCCTTTGATCATCGTGTCCAAAGAGTTCCATTTTAATCTCATTGGTACACAGGACTTGTTTCCAAAATGCATCAGGCTTGTTTAGATATTCTTTTGTATACTTCTGATGCTGAATTGTATGGTGAGGACGCAGGAGAGGTTTTCTTCTGATGACTCTTCCATAAAGGCCATATTTGTGCAGGTATTTTCGAACAGTAGAACAATGTACCAGAACTCCAGGGCAGCTAAATCTTTCCGAAGGTATTTTGCAGTCAAGTGGGGGTTCTGACTTGCCTCTCTAGTAATCCTAAAAGCAGCTCTCACTGAAATTTCCACTGTTAACTACCATTTTTTAAATTCCATTTGGAAATGCAGAAAGGGCAACTTGAAAACACATTGTTGTCTTCTTATAGTCTTCTCCTGCTTTGTGGGCCTCCACCATGTTCATTTTTGGAGTGCTACGCAGCTGCTTAGAAGAACCCATGGCGGACGTTTTTTTGGCACAGGTTAAAGGAGGCTGGGTTTTTATAAAGCTGGGAAATTTTCATCACCTGGCATTTTCTAATGATGCTAGTGAACAAGAAATAACCCTTACAGGATAATTAAGGTCTGAAACCTTGGTCAAAGTTATCTGAGCACAAATCTCCAAGGGTACCCAAACCTTTGCATCATCCCATTTTCCTTTTTGGAATTTTTAAAATGTAAAAGATGAAAATATTTTTTTGGCCTAAATACAAAGGAAATGTTTCATCTTTAACTTTAGGCCCTAAATAGATCATTTAATCTTCAACTTAACTGTTCACAACAACTGTAATTTTGACCATGGGGGCCCAAACTTTTAAGTGCCACCTTATATAAATAGAAATTACTATTCCAAACTATTCTTTCTACTTACAGAGTTTCGACCAAGTAAATCAGGTTGGTGCTTGAGGGCAAGTGCAATGAGAAGTTGTGAGTCCTTCCATCCTTCCGTAGCTGCTCCTCTCAAAACTGCAAAAATAAAATTCTCTTCTGCCTGTATAAAAAGGTAACTCATTGTAAATTTAGGTCATAAAGCCAATTTTTGATTTCTTAATGAAAAATCACTAATGTAATTTGTACCGAATTTTTGATGTTTGGATTTGAACCTCCTTTCAGAAGAGCTTGACACATTGCAGAAGACAAAGAAGGTGGTACCAAGTGGGCAGCCAAGTGTAAAGGTGTATTACCCTCCTACAAAATACATTAAGAAAAAACAATTTTCTCTCTGTATTGAAGATCACCTCCAAAACAAAAGGAAATTAAATAGACAGAATGGCAAATTGTTAAAAAAATAATACTAATTTGATAAATTAAATCTAAAAATGTTAATTTTCTATATTAAGGTATTTTAGGAAGTGTGAATTTATGATTTCAACTATGGATTATTGGGGCCCAAAATGCTTTGGGAAAATGATTATGTAATAAATTTGATTCTTAGAATTTTAAATTATACTGTACATAATGCATCTTTGCCTCTTGTGGTCATATCACAAAACTATGGGCAAGTCTTACATGCTGGTTTTAAATAGAAGCACACTGGAGAAATATGCACCACAATCATTAAAGAGGTTGTCCACTACCCCAACTCAGTTACTGGTTTTGCCATAAATGCCTAAAGTGAATGAATTTAAAGAGCTTCGCATTACTTTTCTGCCACTTTCATATAGCTTTATACACCTTTCTGCTTTGCTTTCTGTCCGCTGGTGCACGCGCTCAAGGGAATTCAGAGGGAATACAGCATGGGTACGGAAAGTATTCATACCCCTTTACATTTTTCACTCTTTGTTTCATTTCAGCCATTTGGTTAATTCAAAAAAGTTCATTGTTTCTCATTAATGTACACTCTGCACACTATCTTGACTGGAAAAAAACAGAAATGTAGTAATTTTTGAAAATTTATAAAAAAATAAAAACTGAAATATCACATGGTCATAAGTATTCAGACCTTTGCTCAGTATTGAGTAGAAGCACCCTTTTGAGCTTGTACAGCCATGAATCTTCTTGGGAATGATGTAACAAGTTTTTCACACCTGGATTTGGGGATCCTCTGCCATTCTTCATGGCAGATCCACTCCAGTTCCGTCAGGGTGGATGATGAATGTTGGTGGACAGCCATTTTCAGGTCTCTCCAGAGATGCTCAATTGAGTTTAGGTCAGGGCTCTGGCTGGGCCAGTCAACAATGGTCACAGAGTTGTTCTGAAGCCACTCCTTTGTTATTTTAACTGTGTGCTTAGGGTCATTGTCTTGTTGGAAGGTGAAACTTCGGCCAAGTTTGAGGTCCAGATCACTCTGGAAGAGGTTTTTATCCAAGATATCTCTGTACTTGGCCGTATTCATGTTTCCTTCAATGACAACCAGTCGTCCTGTCCCTGCAGCTGAAAAACACCCCCATAGCATGATGCTGCCACCACCATGTTTCACTGTTGGGATTGTATTGGGCAAGTGATGAGCAGTGCCTTGTTTTCTCCACACATACCACTTAGAATTATCACCAAAAAGATCTATCTTCATCTCATCAGACCAGAGAATCTTATTTCTCATAGTCTGGGAGTCATTCATGTGTTTTTTAGCAAACTCTATGCAGGCTTATATATGTCTTGCGCTGAGGAGAGGCTTCCGTCGGGCCACTCTACCATAAAGGCCTGACTGGTGGAGGGCTGCAGTGATAGTTGACTTTGTGGAACTTTCTCCCATCTCCCTACTGCATCTCTGGAGCTCAGCCACAGTGATCTTTTAGTTCTTCTTTACCTCTCTCACCAAGGGGCTCTTCTCCCATGATTGTTCAGTTTGGCTGGACGGCCTGGTCTAGGAAGACTTCTGGTGGTCCCGAACTTCTTCCATTTAAGGATTGTGGAGACCACTGCGCTCTTAGGAACCTTGAGTACTGCAGAAATTCTGTTGTAACATTGGTAATATCTGTGCTTTGCCACAATTCAGTCTCTGAGCTCCTTGGCCAGTTCCTTTGACCTCATGATTCTCATTTTGTCTGACATGCACTGTGAGCTGTGAGGCCTTATAAAGACAAGTGTGTGCCTTTCCAAATCAAGTCTTATCAGTTTAATTAAACACATCTGGCCTCCAATGACGGAGCAGAACCATCTTGAGGAGGATCACAAGGAAATGGACAGCATGTGACTTAAATGAGTGTCTGAGCAAAGGGTCTGAATACTTATGACCATGTGATATTTCAGTTTTTCTTTTTTATTAAATGTGCAAAAATGTCCACATTTCTGTTTTTTTCAGTCAAGATGGGGTGCAGAGTGTACATTGATGTGAAAAAAATTAACTTTTTTTAATTCACCAAATGGCTGCAATGAAACAAAGAGTGAAAACTTGAAATTGGTCTGAATACTTTCCGTACCCAATATATATATATACACACATATATATATATATATATATATATATATATATATATATATATATATAATATTACGTAGTACAGAACAGAGTGTGTGTACATAATTTAGATTTACTCTGTTGTATACGTACAGATATAAGGGACAGTTGTACAGGGAGTTTGTGTAGCAGTGTGTGTGCAGCCTTATGTAAAGAAGGAGTAAGGGTACCGTCACACTATACGATTTACCAACGATCACGACCAGCGATACGACCTGGCCGTGATCGTTGGTAAGTCGTAGTGTGGTCGCTGGGGAGCTGTCACACAGACAGCTCTCTCCAGTGACCAACGATGCCGAGGTCCCCGGGTAACCAGGGTAAACATCGGGTTACTAAGCGCAGGACCGCGCTTAGTAACCCGATGTTTACCCTGGTTACCAGCGTAAAAAAAACAAACAGTACATACTTACATTCCGGTGTCTGTCCCTTGCCGTCTGCTTCCCGCACTCACTGACTGCCGGCCGTAAAGTGAAAGCAGAGCACAGCGGTGACGTCACAGCTGTGCTCTGCTTTCACTTTACGGCCGGCAGTCAGTGAGTGCGGGAAGCAGACGGCAAGGGACCTGACGGACACCGGAATGTAAGTATGTACTGTTTTTTTTTTTCTACATTTACGCTGGTAACCAGGGTAAACATCGGGTTACTAAGCGCGGCCCTGCGCTTAGTAACCCGATGTTTACCCTGGTTACAAGCGAACGCATCGCTAGATCGGTGTCACACACACCGATCTAGCGATGACAGCGGGAGATCCAGCGACGAAAGAATGTTCCAAACGATCTGCTACGACGTACGATTCTCAGCAGGATCCCTGATCACTGCTGCGTGTCAGACACAGCGATATCGTATGGATATCGCTGGAACGTCACGAATCGTACCGTCGTAGCGACAAAAGTGCCACTGTGTGACGGTACCCTAAGTGAGCACTGCTGAACAGAGCCCCACCCACACAGCATGATACTCAGCGGGAAATCATGTGACCAGGAGAGCAGCTTGGATAACAGAGACATTTGGGAAATTTACAAAGGAGATTATCTATGGCAGTTAGTTTTTATGAAAGGGGCTTATGAAGTAGTGACCAATCCCTTTAAGTGGTGCATGCCTCTTAATCAATATGATACTTCTTGAGATGAGAGTGCAACCCCAACTGAAATCCTTTGATCAGGTGACTGAATGAGCAGGGTGACATCTTCAGTTTTGGTCCTGGTGTAACACGGCTTTAGAAAATATGTAACGCAATGCCGAAGAGTGTGAGTATGATTTTTTTTAAAATGCTTTTCATTATATACAGTTGCTAAAGTGCAACCTCAACGTCAGAACTAAGAAAACAGAAAAGTATGAACAGCAACTTACTGAGCGCTTCAATTGCTAAGAGCCCCTTTAATCCAAATACTTAACGAAGCCGTCATATGAACGTTTTTCCCCCCTACACCTGTGCAGATTTATGCAGTTTACTGTCAGTGTGCTAATATACTGTCCATACTCAGCACCATTCCAGTTCTCCTGTGAGTGACGTCACAGCTCCTCAGTCTTTCTGGATCACTTTATGCTCTGTGTGGCCCAGAAGTGGCGTTTACAATGCAATCTATGGACTGTCAGTACGAGGCTCAATAGTACATTGTAAAAGAGACTTCTGGCTCATGCATATAGTGATCCGGATGGTCTGAAGATTGGTGACATCACTCAGTCAGAAGAGGACTTAAATGCTGCTGGATATATAAGAAGATGCAATTACAGTGGTTTGCGAAAGTATTCACCGCCTTGGTATTTTGGGGGGTTTTGCTACCTCATAACCTGGAATTTCATTGTTTTTTTCTTTTGAGGGTATGCATCAGTTCATGTAAAGAACATGCCTTCAACTGTGAAAATTTAGCTTTCTTTTTTTATGAAGCAAACAATAAAAATAAGATAAAATAATTGAAAACTTCAGTGTGCATACCTATTCACCTCCCTAAAGTCAGCACTCAGTAGAGCCTCCTTTTGTGGCAATTACACCTGCAAATCGGTTTTGATTACGTCTCTACGAGCTTTCCACATCTTGTAACTGGGATTTCTGCCCATTCCTGAAGGCAAATCTGCTCCAGCTCCATCAAGTTAGATGGTTTCCTCTGGTGAACAATCTATCTTCAAGTCTGACCACAGATTCTCAATTGGATTAAGGTCTGGGCTTTGACTAGGCCACGCCAAACTATTTACATATTTTCCCTTAAATCACTAGAGTGTTGCTTTAGCAGTATGCTTTGGGTCATTATCTTGTTGGAAGGTGAACCTGCATCACAAATCACTAACAGACTGAAACAGGTATTGCTCAAGAATATTCCCATATTTTGCACCATCCATCTTCCCCTTGGTTCAGACTATTTTCCCTGTCCCTACTGCTTAAAACATCCACACAGCATGATGCCGCTACCACCATGTTTCAATGTGGGAATGGTGTTCTTGGGGTGATGAGCTATGTTGGTTTGGCGCTAGACACATCATTTACCTTGGTGACCAAAAACTTGCATTTTGGTCTCATCTGACCACAGCACCTTCCTCCCCCATGTATTTTGTCAAACTCAAAATAAGCCTTACATTTTTTGGGTGTAAGTAAAGGCTTCTGTCTGCCCACTCTTCCATAAAGGCCACCTCTATGGAGTGTAGCTTTTGTGGCTATATGGACAGGTACTCCAGTCTCTGCTTGGGAACTTTGCTTCTTCAGGGTTACCTTTGGTCTCTGTGCTGCCTCTCCCTCCTTGCCCGGATTGTGAGTTTTGGTGGGCGGCCCTCTCTTGGCAGGTTTGTTGTGGTACCATGTTCTTTCCATTTGATGATACTGGTTTTGATGGTGCTCTGTGGATCATCAGAGATTGGGATATTTTTATAAAACCCAACCCTGACTTGTTCTTCTCAACAACTTTGTCCCTGACTTGTTTGGAGATCTCCTTGGTCTTCATGGTGTTGTTTGGTTAGTGGTGCTTTTTGCTTAATGGGGTTGCAGCCTCTATGACCTTTCAGAAAAGGTAAAGTGTATATACTGACAGACCAAGTGACACTTAGATTGCACACATGTGGACTTCCTTTCACGAAGTATGTGACTTATGAAGGTAATTGCTTGCACCAGAAATTTTTAGGGGCTTCACCCCAAAGAGCTTGAAAAGATATGCACATGTAAATTTGTAGTTAATTGATTCCAGATCCCATGAATATAATTTATGCCTATGTTTTTCTCATTTCGCTTCACCAAATTAGAATATTTAATGCTGATGCATCACACATACATCGGATTACAAAAATATTTAAACACAGGATGTAATGTAACAAAATAGGTAAAAAGCCAAGGGGGTGATTACTTTACCAAACCACTGTATGGGAATATATTAACACATTTACAACATAGCACATACACATATACAGAAACTTAGGGGGAAAAATGTTAATGGGAGGGCTTCTTCAACAGTTTTTTTTAAATAATAAGAGTGGCTGCCTGGAATATTTCACAACATACTAATATGCTGTTGCAACATACCTGGTCTTGAAGGTTTGTGTCAGCTCCCTTTTCTATTAGAAGATTAACTGTTTCAATACTTTTACCACACACAGCTTCATGAAGTAGAGTAGAGTCCTAATAAAAACACAAATCGGCAATATATATATATACATATATATATATATATATATATATATATATATATATATATATATATATATAGTATACTACAGCCAATTAGGTTCACAAAATCACAAAAGAGGTTAATGTACTAATAAAAACACAAATCAGAAATATGTAAAAAGTATACTACAGCCAATTAGCTTCTTGAAAGAGAGAAATGTACTAATAAAAACACAAATCGACAATATATAAAAACCATACTACAGCTCATTAACTTAATGAAGGAGAGTAAGGTCCTAAAAAACATATACATGTAATTTATAAAACACATACTACAGTTACTTAATGTAAATATGTAATGTATAGATAAAGAGTAACATGACTTATCACGCACTGATTTTCAGTTACTATACTATAGTCCAAAGTTCCACTCACAGAGCTGCACTCAGCAGGCTCGCTGACTCACATATTCCTAACAGCTAAGTAGAGCTCAAATAATGGAGGGGGAGAATACATTTTTTCCCAGCTAATTGTACATTGCTTATTGTATAATGACACTTCCTAGAATTCCATAAATCAAGATGCCAGAAAAAACTGCAGAAACTGAGAAAGAGCTACTGAAAAGTTCACTAGAAGGATAACATTCAAGGCGGTAACTTTCTGATGCTTGATATCCCTAGAATGGACATACTACTGCCTATCAGGCTAGCACAAGAATACAACACTATTTTAAGTGTTTTCGAGTTGTGAAGTTGTCCATTCAGTGGGCTTTATGATTCCCGCCCAGTCTCAGGTGGAAGTGCCAAAGTGCACTAAGGGTACCGTCACACTATACCATTTCGATCGCTACGACGGTACGATTCGTGACGTTCCAGCGATATCGTTACGATATCGCTGTGTCTGACACGCAGCAGCGATCAGGGATCCTGCTGAGAATCGTACGTCGTAGCAGATCGTTTAGAACTTTCTTTCATCGCTGGATCTCCCGCTGTCATCGCTAGATCAGTGTGTGTGACACCGATCTAGCGATCTAGCGATGCGATCCAGCGATGCGTTCGCTTGTAACCAGGGTAAACATCGGGTTACTAAGCGCAGGGCCGCGCTTAGTAACCCGATGTTTACCCTGGTTACAAGCGTAAAACTAAAAAAAAAAAAAAACAGCACATACTTACATTCTGGTGTCCGTCAGGTCCCTTGCCGTCTGCTTCCCGCACTGTGACTGCCGGCCGTAAAGTGAAAGCAGAGCACAGCGGCTGTGCTTTCACTTTCACTTTACGGCCGGCAGTTAGTGAGTGCGGGAAGCAGACGGCAAGGGACCTGACGGACACCAGAATGTAAGTATGTGCTGTTTGTTTTTTTTTAGTTTTACGCTTGTAACCAGGGTAAACATCGGGTTACTAAGCGCGGTCCTGCGCTTAGTTACCCGATGTTTACCCTGGTTACCCAGGGACCTCGGCATCGTTGGTCGCTGGAGAGCTGTCTGTGTGACAGCTCCCCAGCGACCACACTACGATTTACCTACGATCACGGCCAGGTCATATCGCTGGTCGTGATCGTAGGTAAATCGTATAGTGTGACGGTACTCTAACTAAAGAAATTGGCTAATTAGATTTGCAACGGCAAGGTGCCCACACACTTCTTACATGTGGGATTTCTGAGGGCTTTGGTATTGTTAGTAAATGCCATTATCATCATTCATACCTTAATGCTTGTTATATTGATGACGTTGTTTGGTTGTGAAGATAAAAGCATTTCTAGGGTTCGCACATTTCCACCAAAAGCCGCCATGTGTAGAGGCGTTAAACCCCTCTGTATAGAACAAGACCAATATACGTTCAAAGCGCGCTCATTTATACATTTCTAATGGTACATAATAATATACATTTTTCACATGGAAACATACAGTCATAAATTAAAGCAGTAAATCATATTGAAAGGAAACTGGCAAAGGATGACAAATATAGTGAGAGATGTTGTAGTTGGCAACGACATGAGAACAAGTATAGGCAAAACCAATATATACAGTTGTGTGAAAAAGTATTTGCCCTCTTCCTGATTTTCTATTCTTTTGCATGTTTGTCACACTTAAATGTTTCAGATCTCCAAACAAATGTAGACATTAGATAATACAAGTAAATATAAAATGCAGTTTTGTTTTTAAATGAGTCTTTCTTATTAAGGGAAAAAGAAATCCAAACCTACAGGGCCCTGTGTGAAAAAGTGATTTTCCTTCTCACCCCCACAGTAAAACATGAAATAACTGTGGTTTATCACACCCAGGCCTGATTACTGCCACACCTGTGGCAAAAGAAGAGGAAATCAGGAAGGGGCTAAATACTTTTTCACACCAATGTAGGTGTAACAAGGACATATTAAGTTAAATAATGAAGAAGAGACATGTTATGTGAAATGTACAGTAACAGTAAAGTAAGACTTGATAACAATAACAGCCATAGGTGCAATAAACACCAACCATTCTCTCTAAGGCTAGGATAACATAGCGCTCTGTCCCACGTTCAAGTAGCCCCATCGAGGTTTACATCTGAACTCCCAGCAAAGCACCGACATAATGATGCAGACAATGTCACCGTGTGTTTTGTTGTGCAGCATTTTCAGCCATGTACAGTACAGACCAAAAGTTTGGACACACTTTCTCATTAAAAGATTTTTCTGTATTTTCATGAATATGAAAATTGTACATTCACACTGAAGCCATCAAAACTATGAATCAACACATGTGGAATTATATACTTAACAAAAAAGTGTGAAACAACTGAAAATATGTCTTATATTCTAGGTTCTTCAAAGTAGCCACCTTTTGCTTTGATGACTGCTTTGCACACTCTTGGCATTCTCTTGATGAGCTTCAAGAGGTAGTCACCGGGAATGGTCTTCCAACAATCTTGAAGGAGTTCCCAAAGATGTTTAGCACTTGTTGGCCCTTTTGCCTTCACTCTGCAGTCCAGCTCACCCCAAACCATCTCGATTGGGTTCAGATCTGGTGACTGTGGAGGTCAGGTCATCTGGCATAGCACCCCATCACTCTCCTCCTTGGTCAAGTAGCCCTTACACAGCCTGGAGGTGTGCTTCGGGTCATTGTCCTGTTGAAAAATAAATGATGGTCCAACTAAACGCAAACCGGATGGAATAGCATGCCGCTGCAAGATGCTGTGGTAGCCATGCTGGTTCTGTATGCCTTCAATTTTGAATAAATCCCCAACAGTGTCACCAGCAAAGCACCCCTACACCATCACACCTCTTCCTCAATGCTTCACGGTGGAAACCAGGCATGTAGAGTCCATCCGTTCACCTTTTCTGCGTCGCACAAAGAAACGGTGGTTGGAACCAAAGATCTCAAATTTGGACTCATCAGACCAAAGCACAGATTTCCACTGGTGTAATGTTAATACCTTGTATTTTTTAGCCCAAACAAGTCTCTTCTGCTTGTTGCCTGTCCTTAGCAGTGGTTTCCAAGCAGCTATTTTACCATGAAGGCCTGCTGCACAAAGTCTCCTCTTAACAGTTGTTGTAGAGATGTGTCTGCTGCTAGAACTCTGTGTGGCATTGACCTGGTCTCTAATCTGAGCTGCTGTTAACCTGCGATTTCTGAGGCTGGTGACTCGGATAAACTTATCCTCAGAAGCAGAGATAACTCTTGGTCTTCCTTTCCTGGGGCGGTCCTCATGTGAGCCAGTTTCTTAGTAGCGCTTGATGGTTTTTGCCACTGCACTTGGGGACACTTTCAAAATTTTCCCAATTTTTCAGACTGACTGACCTTCATTTCTTAGAGTAATGGCCACTCGTTTTTCTTTACTTAGCTGCTTTTTTCTTGCCATAATACAAATTCTAACAGTCTATTCAGTAGGACTATCAGCTGTGTATCCACCAGACTTCTGCACAACACAACTGATGGTCCCAACCCCATTTATAAGGCAAGAAATCCCACTTATTAAACCTGACAGGGCACACCTGTGAAGTGAAAACCATTTCCGGTGACTACCTCTTGAAGCTCATCAAGAGAATGCCAAGAGAGTGCAAAGCAGTCATCAAAGCAAAGGTGGCTACTTTGAAGAACCTAGAATATAATTCAGTTGTTTCACACTTGTTTGTTAAGTATATAATTCCACATGTGTTAATTCATAGTTTTGATGGCTTCAGTGTGAATGTACAATTTGCATAGTCATGAAAATACAGAAATATCTATAATGAGAAGGTGTGTCCAAACTTTTGGTGTGTACTGTATGCCTATTAGAGGATGGTAGCAAGGCGTAGTCTACTACGTAGTCGTTAGAGCACACTGAGACTCCGTCTGCATCATTATAATCAATAGCTTCTTCGGCGTTTCTGAATCCCGTTTTGCAGGGGGTGTGGACATAAGCCCCGATCACTTTGTGATCCCAGCCTTAGAGAGAAGGGGTATGAATATATAAGGCCTAACAAACTGTAAAGTAGAGAGAAATCTACAATAAAGATTTTAGTATTATTATAAACAACAACAAAAGGCATTTAATAATTTTGGGAGAATACCCCAGAGCAAGGGAGTACAACGATTACCCAGGTAAACTTAGCAATAGTTATTGCGCCTACAGGGCTAAACCTTTCATTATAGGAACTGAAGTCTCCCGACCAGCCGTTGGGTCAGCCAGAGATCTGAGCACAAAGCAATTGATCACAAAGGGGTCCAAAATAAAATACTCAGCTGTCACTAATGCAGGCAATAATTCCAGTAAGCATGACCAACATAAGACTCTGTATAAATTCTACGCAGTTATGTGAAAGAAAAGCCATACAGGAAAGACCCTCCACTAGAGGCCACTTTTACAAGTCATTATTCTAGTCAGCATTTTGCATTTGTAAGCTGAAACCAGAAGCAGAACCAACATGGTCACTTTGGAATCACTCCTGATTTTGGCTTACAAATATTGATGCAACATACTTGACCAAAATACTTCTGCGTGAAAGCACTTAGAGCATGAATCTGTCCCCTTCACACGTACTTAACCCATGCACTGCACGCCTACATACCGCATTTTGGCTCAGTACACTATATCCATGCTGTATCAGTCTACGGACATCGTCTACATTGTCAGCATGTGCTGCATAGTGTAGAAGTGTGTTCCCGTACTGTAAAAGATAAAAGGTATCAGTTTATCACGGATAAAATACATGACAGGTAGGTACTGTTCACACTACATTTGGCCACAGAGTTGACAGTACTCAGAATTTGAACAAAGCTTTATTTTAGTCTGTGTTTTACATAATTGTGTAAGCCAAAGCCTGGTAAAGTCAGCAAACTTGGACATGAAAGTGGGTATAAAACTGCGCTGATGAGAATACAATATACAATAGGAGGCCAGATGTGTGCAGTTTTATTTGTCAACGCATTTCGAGGTGAGGATACCTCTTCATCAGGACAAACAACAATTGGGGAACTGACTGAGATGTGATCTCACATAATCATTTTACTAAGAAGCAAAATAGATATTTAAAAATATATATTTCTTTAATGAACGTCACTAACAGACTGTATTCAAATATGCATAAAATTGCATACTGATACCTGTATAGCAAACATAGTGTAAACTTAGCCTTACGGGGTTGTCCAGCTAAAATAAAATATCACATATCCACAGGATATATGACAATTTGCTGATCAATAGGCGTCCTTCTGCAGGAATCTACATCGATTAGCAAATAGAAGAATTTTGATCCAACATTAGAAAACTGCGTGTCAGGTCAAACGCCTGAACGTTGATTTACTATTTCTTTATGGGGCTTCCAGAAATGGCCGAGCATAGCGCTCACCAGCCCTGTAGGGAATGAATGAAATAGCAGTCGAGCTTGAGCACTGACGCTCCATTCAAATGGGGATAAAAGTTCCCTGTTCTGCAGATTAGTGCGGGATCCAGCACCGATCAAGGGACAAGTGATAACTTTTCACGGGACAACCCCTTTAATCTGTCAAGAAAAGTCTCACCTGATCAGCAGACTTCACGCTGGTGCCGTCCATCACCCACTTTATATTTCCAACTATAGTATTGTTTTTATAACATGTGGTCTGAGTAAGTTAGAAAAGAAGGATGAGTGAATACAGATGGCACTGGAAAAAAACTACAGTTTCTTCACAATGCAAAACAGCATATACAACTACTTTACAAATTAAATAGCCCTGAAATATCACATTAAATGGGTGGATAGGTGGGTGGGATGTGTTTGTATGTCAGCACTGCTATATTCTGCCTAATAAATGCCAGTTATTTTATGTCACCACTGTTACATGATAAACATTACAGACTGTAATTATTAATGCCTTCAAAGAATGTTAATGGACATAGAAAATATGTGACCCTTTGTCGTGCAGAACAGCTTGTAGTTATGCAAGAACAAGGTGTGTATCTTGAAGTTTATCAAACTGAACATCGCAGTCATGCTGCATTTTTGTTAGGACGTTATAACGGTTAAAAGTTGACCAACAATTTCTCATTTTCACAACAAAATATACAAAACCATTATTTAGGGATCACCTCACATTTGAAGTGATTTTGAGGGGTCTATGTGACAGAAAATACCTCACAGTGACACCATTCTAAAAACTGCACCCCTCAAGGTACTCAAAACCACATTCAAGAAGTTTGTTAACCCTATAGATGCTTTACAGGAATTTTTGGAATGTGGAAGGAGAAAATGAACATTTAACTTTTTGTCCCCAAAATGTTACTTTAGACCCATATTTTTATATTTTTGCAAGGTTCACATGTAGGGATCGCTGTGTGTTCCCCCAAGGATGTGGACAGAGACCCATTAGACCCGCTGGAGTGCCTTGTGGTCACAGCAGGATGCTTGTGAGTCACAGAGCAAAATAAAAGTAAGCGTAGACCTGGTTAAGCTATCTGGCCTGGGATTGTTCAGGAAAAGCCGGTATGGGCTTTTAATTTTTGAAACGAACTGCAGGAAGGAAGTGGGGCCGGTCCATTTCCTCCAGGCCGGGTCTTACAGGTGGCCTAAGGCCACAGATTCTAGTTTAAAATCCCTGCAGTAAATGGTTTGGGTGTGTCAGTATCAGAGTGGGACTGTGGAAGGTTTGAGTGGTGAAGGTAGATCTGGGAAGGAGTCTTAAGGGGGTCAAAAAATGTTGCCAGTATGGGGCCCAGAAATTCCTAGTGGCAGCCCTGGTGAGTAGAATACTGACAGGCAGGTATAATACACTGGAAGCCTTCATATGGTAATGTCGACGAAAAAGGAAAAAAGTTAAGGCCCTTAACCCCTTTCTGCCAGCTGACAGAATAGTATGTCAGCTGGCAGTATGAGGCTCAGACGGTAAGCCCATCTCAAAGCGGCAACATGTCAGCTGTTTTCAACAGCTGACATGTGCGCGCAATGGGTGCGAGCAGAATCGCGATCCACCTGCTCACACTAACTAGTTAATCGGTGCGTTGGTTGTTGATGGCGGATTGCTATCAGCGCCACTCTGTGGTCAGCTCTCATAGCAAGCCTGTAATTCTGCTGCATAGAGGTGATCTGTGCATCACGTCTATGTAGCAGAAGCGATTAAGTAGTGCATGCTTCCAGCCTCCCATGGAGGCTATTGAAGCATGCCAAAATAAAAAAAAATGTCTTTAAAAATATATAAAATATATATATATATATATATATATATATATATATATATATATATATATATATACCGTATATAAAAGTTCAAATCACCCCCTTTCGCCCCAATCAAAATAAAACAGTAAAAAAAAAAATCAAACCTACACATATTTGGTATCGCCAAGTTCAGAATCGCCCAATCTATCAATAAAAAGAAGGATTAACCTGATGGCTAAATGGCGTAGCGAGAAAAAAAAATCAAAACGCCAAAATTATGCTTTTTTGGTCGCCGCGACATTGCATTAAAACGCAATAACGGGCGATCAAAAGAATACATCTGCACCAAAATGGTATAATTAAAAACGTCAGCTCAGCACGCAAAAAATAAGCCCTCACCCGACCCCAGATCACGAAAAATGAAGACGCTACCTTTATCGGAAAATTGCACAATTGTTTTTTTTTAGTAAACATTGGAATTTTTTTTAACACTTAGATAAAAGAGAACCTAAACATGTTTGGTGTCTATGAACTTGTAATGACCTGGAGAATCATAATGGCAGGGTAGTTTAGCATTTAGGGAACCTAGCAAAAAAGCCAAAGAAAAAAAAAAGTGTGGAATTGCACTTTTTTTGTAATTTTATTGCACTTGGAATTTTTTTTTCCCGTTTTTTGTTACACGACATGGTAATACCAATGGTATCATCAAAAGTACAACTAGTCCCGCAAAAAATAAGCCCCCACATGGCCATATTGACGAAAAAATAAAAAAGTTATGGCACTGGAAAGAAGGGGAGCGAAAAATGAAAACATAAAAGCTCCAGGGGTGAAGGGGTTAAAGACAGTGAGGTAAAATGAAAGTGAAAACAATGAAAACTTTCTTCTGCATAAAGGGGTAAATGAGATTGATTTTATATGGTATGCTTCTAGCACAATACACTTTTGTGAGCAATGGGACTATTCTCAGACCTATGTGTATAGTACAAGTGGGCCATGGTCTAAAAGCTTGCTGAGTGAGGGCTAGGTTGTGTTCATGAATTATAATATTGATTACCTGGCCTTAAAACACAGAACGGAAATATACAGAAAAAAAAACATTCACTTGGCCTCAACAAATAATTTCCTACAGATAACTGGCAAAAGGCCATAAAAGATTAAAAAAAAGTTGAAGGTTAGCTAAAGTAAGATTAAAAAGGAAAAGTGTTTGTTCACTCACATTCTACATCTAAAGAGATGAACTGGAATATAAATTGGTGTGCATTCAGCGTGTAGGCGAATGTTCACGCTGGACATTAAACAGACAAAAACCTAAGATAAAAACAAAATAAGCAAATACCCTGCAGCAAATAAATAGCAATAGTGCATGAAAATTAATATATAGGGTACTGTGAAGAAACCAGATTATATCTTAACTAGATGGTGGCCCGATTCTAATGCATCTGGTATTCTAGAATATGTATTATGTATGTATGTACGTCGCGCTTAGCACAGCCACGTAGTATATAGCACAGCCACGTAGTATATAACACAGCCACGTAGTATATAACACAGCCACGTAGTATATAACACAGCCACGTAGTATATAACACAGCCACGTATATGCAGCGCCCCAGAGACCTGGTCGTTGCAGTAATGTCGCTCTGCCGCTAAGGAGGGTGATGTTATGTCTGATTGCACTAAAGGAGTTCATCTGACCAGGTATCACAAGCACACATTACACTTCACACTCTGGCCACTAGGGGGAGCAAAAGGCATTACTTACTAGGTCTCTCCTCACACTGGTAAAACTAGGGGTCGGATAGGAGGTTAGAACAGAAAGTATCCTGGGAGAGCTCCAGGGAGGACCTGTCAGAGGTGGGTTCCTGACAGGGGCCTAGCAGAAAGGACTGATTGTTACAGAGCCGCGCCTGCACTACCTTGCGGCGGCATCTTAGAAAGGACACGAAGAGAAGGATACTGTGGAGCAGTGGGAAACGGGATCAGAGTACAAAGGAGATAGAGCCAGTAGGAGTCGTGCCCCGAGAACGGCAACATCCTACTGAGGCGTGTAGCCGGTGGCCGGAGCACCGAGGAAGTAACAGACTCTACGCATTACTTCAAATAGCGGCAGGACAGTTAACTACAGGTTGGCTGTCTAACTTAAATCACCGGAACGGACATAGGAGGCAATCGTGGGAGAGGGGCATTGCTAGGGTCCCAGAATAACTCCAGGCCTACCTGTCATACGGGTGCGTCCTAGCCATACCATACTGGGGGACGGAGAGAAGAGAAAGAACAGATACGATAGTTGTGAGGACTATCCCGTAGTGCTCAGCAGGGAAGGACTACAACACACAGGCGCTAGAAGGTAGACACTGATTTCCACCTGCAAAGGGAACTCTGGATGTGCCTTCGGACCAGCCGGTCTCAGCCAGCCCTGTTAGCAGTGCTCTGGATTGCGGATCCCGAAACCTTCAGTAAAAAGGTAAAGAAACTGCAACCCTGTGTCCTTGTTATTCCTCGCGTTCTGCACTACGCTCTATCACCTTTTATTGGACACCCCTTAACAGGGTCACGGACCGGGTCCAGCCACCGTGACATCCCCAGGACCGGTACTGAGTAACCCGCGGCCCTGCGTCTGGGTGCACTTCAACTATAACACAGACAGCCATGTAGTATATAGCACAGCCAGCCACGTAGTGTATAGCACAGCCATGTAGTATATAGCACAGCCACGTAGTATATAGCACGGCCACATAGTATATAGCACAGCCACGTAGTATATAGCAGCCACATAGTATGTAGCAGCCACATAGTATATAGCACAGCTCACGTAACACAGCCACGTAGTACATAGCACAGCCACGTAGTATATAGCAGCCACGTAGTATATAACACAGGCCACGCAGTATATAACACAGGCCATGCAATATATAGCACAGCCCACACAGTATATAACACAGGCCACGTAGTATATAACACAGCCCACGCAGTATATAACACTGCCCATGTAGTATATAGCAGCCAGGCAGTATATAACAGCCCACGTAATAAATAGCACAGCCCACATAGTATATAACACAGCCCACGTAGTATATAACACAGCCCACGCAGTATATAACACAGGCCACGCAGTATATAACACAAGCCACGCAGTATATAACACTGCCCACGTAGTATATAGCAGCCAGGCAGTATATAACACAGCCCACGTAATATACAGCACAGCCCACGTAGTATATAACATGGGCCACGCAGTATATAACACAGGCCATGCAGTATAACACTGCCCACGCAGTATATAACACAGCCCACGTAGTATATAGCAGTGTGGGCACCATATCCTTGTTAAAAAAATAAATAAATAAAAAATAGTTATATACTCACCCTCAGGCATCCTACAAAGCTGTCCCGATGTGTGCGATGCTGCCGCCAGCTTCCGTTCCCAGTGATGCATTGTGAAATTACCCAGATGACTTAGCCGTCTCGCGAGACCGCTAAGTCATCTGGGTAATTTCACAATGTATCACTGGGAACGGAAGCTGGTGGCAGCATTGCGCGCATTGGTGGACGTTGAAAGGTGAGAATAGCACAATTTTTTAATAATTATTTTTAATAGGCAGCATCAATAGTAAAAAGTTGGCCCGGGATGGGGCGACACACTGGTACTGACTGTAGGGGAGTAGGGAGGGGCACTGACTTGAGGAGAGTAGGGAGGGGCCAATTTGCGGCTGGACTAAGCCTGTCAAAACGCGGGATTTCCGTTACAAACAGACAGAAAGACAGACAGACAAATAGACGGAAGTACCCCTTAGACGATTATATAGACAGATTATCCAGATGACTATGTTTAGCAAACCAAGAAGACTTTCTATCTCTATGTTGGCTTTTGGATTTAAGAGTTGATTTTTTGGTCAAGAAAACCAACGTTTGCTTGTGAAAGCCTGGAATATTGACTTGTACGCTGATATTTGATATAACATTGTGTGCTCTAATCCTTGATGAGGATAGTGAGGTCTACTGATATGCTAATTATACATTGTATTAGGGTACGTGTCCACCGTCCGTAATGACGGAGCTTTGGATGGAGCGGAAAACTCGCTCCACCGAAAGCACCGCCCCCTTCTGTATGCTCGGTAATTCCGGATGTGTTCATTGCACACATCTGGAAACTCCGCACCCAATTCATAGGTCCCTGTGATTTACCTTGCGGCGATGGAGTGTCGCCGCAAGGTAAAAAGACATGCTGCAATCTAAAAAGACGTGCCGCATGTCCGTAAACGCAGGCCCGCCGGGTGCTTGTTCGCACGCATAGTGGAGACGGGATTTCATAAAATCCCCTCCACTATGCTGTAACATCTGGACGCTGCGTGCTGAACGCTGCGGTTGTACACAGGGTTCAATCCGCAGGTAATCCGGATGTAATCCGGCCCGTGGACACATACCCTTAAGGAGCCAGTTTGTTGACTTTGAAAGCAGCGAGGGAAAACTATGTAAATAGAGTAAATAGTCAAGTATGTATATGACTCGAGTATAAGACGAGAGGGGTACTTTCAGCCTAAAAAAATGGGCTGAAAATCTCAGTTTATACTCGAGTCATTGTCCCAGGGGTCGGCGGGGGAGTTGGAGCAGCAGGAGTGGCAGCTGTCACATCATACTCACCCCCTCCTGGTGCGGTCTCTGCACGTCCTTGCTTCTCAGATGGTCTTCGGCGCTGGCAGCTCTTCCTGTGTTCAGCGGTCACATGGTACCGTTCATTAAAGTAATGAATATCAAACAACAAAGAAGAAAGGAAAGGCGGCACTCACAGATCCATTCCGAGCGGTTACTTTATTGCTTAAAAAGCCATCACAGCCGGGGGTACTGAACAAACAGTGCGGCAAGCCTGACGACGGCCGTATCACGCCCTCCTGGCGCTTCTAGTAATGAATATGCACGCGACTCCACTCCCATAGGCGTGGAGCGCATATTAATTACTTTAATGAGCGGTACTATGTGACCGCTGAACACAGGAACAAGCTGCCGGCGCCAGAGACCATTGGAGAAGCAGGGACATGCACAGACCACACCAGGAGGGGGTGAGTATGACGGGGGAGGGTGAGCCATGCTATATTCACATGACCCCGTTGCACCGCCGGGCTTTGTCTTCCTCATCCTCTGGCTGTGACGTTCAGGTCAGAGGGCGCAATGGCGTGTTTTGTGCAAGCCCTTTGCCTAAACAGTCACATCCAGAGTACCCGGAAGACACAGCGGTGCACGATGGTGGAACAGGGACAGGTGAATATTGCAAGTGTCGGGGGCTTGAGCAAGTATCGACACCAGCACCTGGCCCCCATAGCACGCCGGTGTCCCCGCCTGCTCAGGACACCGGCACCTGGCCCCCAGCGAGGAGAGGTGAGAATGTAATTTTATTTTTTCTTAATCGCAGCATATGGGGCATATTATTCTATGGAGCATCTAATGGGGCCATAAACCTTAATGGAGCAGCGTATGGGGCATATTATTCTATGGAGTATCTTATGGGGCCATCAACCTTTATGGCGCAGCATATGGGGCATATTATTCTATGGAGCTTCTTATGGGGCATCATTAACTTTTATGGAGCAGCACATGGGGCATATTATTCTATGGAGCATCTTATGGGGCCATCAACCTTTATGGAGCAGCATACGGGGCCATCAACTTTTAGGGGGCATTATATGGGGCATATTACTCTATGGAGCATCTTATGTGGTTATCATTAACCTTTATGGAGCATTATATGGGGCATATTTTAATATGGAGCATCTTATGGGGCCATTATTAACCTTTGTGCAGCATTATATGGGGCATATTTTTTGTATGGAGCATCTTATGGGGCCCATCATGAACTTTATGGAGCATTATATGGGGCATATTTTGTATGGAGCATCTTATGGGGCCCATCATGAACTTTATGGAGCATTATATGGGGCATATTTTGTATGGAGCATCTTAAGGGGCCCATCATCAACTGTATGGAGAATTATATGGGGCTCCTGATTCAATATGGATATTCAAAAACATTTAACCTACTGATGTCTCAATTAATTTGACTTTTATTGGTATCCATTTTTATTTTTGAAATTTACCAGTAGCTGCTGCATTTCCCACCCTAGGCTTATACTCGAGTCAATACGTTTTTCCATTTTTTTTGTGGCAAAATTAGGGGTCTCGGCTTATACTCGGGTCGGCTTATACTCAAGTATATACAGTAATTCTACTTGATCTCATCACTATTGTTTCCCTTATCTTGATGCTGGACTGAAGGACACTTGTTAAATCTAAAAATAGGTTACATGCCTCGGGTATAAAGAGACTCACAGACAGAGAGAGTGACACAGCTGGACATTCTGCAAAACACCCAACAGACGAGAGACAGGACTGCAGCCATTCAATTATGGCACCAGCACGAGGGGCATGAATCTATCATTCTATAGGAAACAACCTAGGTGTTTTTGGCTCTGGTTGAAAGGATACAGATCTGCTCCATTAACCAACCCTGAACCATGGATACGTTTGGAGAAAGCAAGGATTAGGACCCGCTGGTCGCCTGGCTCCATGGAGATGTTCGGATAAGCCAGGTGGTGACTCTCGTGTCAACTGGCTTTGGACCTTGTATGGACTCTGTGGACTATCATCTCCCTACGCTTGTCATTACATCCTCTCTGTGTGTGTATCACAGATGGGGTAGGCGACCCTGGGAGCTCTGATGTAACATCTGCCATTATCCCAGTGGGTCTGCGGAAGGGTGAGACTCTGTAATGTGCACCATCTTGGGGAATTTTGCTGGGACTGTTCTATGTGTTATCTGCCTGTTTTTTGGTTCAGTAAAGCTTTGCCACACTGTTTTACCCCCACCGTGCGTTGTTTGAGTAGCGATATGCCCTCGTAAATGGGAGAGCAGACGTTAGGTGGTACAATCCCTGGTCCATGTGGTTGTAAGGGTTCCGGACTTTCCTTTGTGCCTGTTTGCCCTGATCGAAATGGAGTCTCGTATCTCGCCTTGTCATGGAACTTCCTGTCTGTCCTGATTATTTAAATCCAGGTCGTGTGATCCTCCTTGCCTGAGTATTTTATTGCTGTTTGATCCTGAGCTCCTGCCTGTCTGCTGGTGGTTTACTTGCAGCTGCTGCTCGTTACTCGGTGCTCTACCTCTCTACGTTCTGCTGCCTTCAGTCCTCTGTGCGTCTCCCTGATGCTGTCTGTGCTCAACTACTTTCTGGACTTCTGGTGTGGAGCTAATCGCCCCTGCTGTGGCTAGTAAGGAATCCTGACATCACCATTTCCTCTAGGTCTGTGTTTGTTTAGGCTGTGTTGCTGGGCTTGTGGAGGACTTTCATCCCAAAACTTACATATAGCGACCTTTTCCTGTTAATTTCACTCTCCCGTATCACGCTGGACTTCTATGTCTAAGTGCCGTGTGCATAGCCACAATTGTGATTGCTCGACTTCTACACTTTAGTGCTGTGTGAGTGCTCAATCCTAAAATCACGGGACTGCCTCATTAAATGCGGTGTGCTTACTCCCATACTTTCTGCTGGATTTCTAGGTTTAGTACCTTGTGCACACCTGCGTCATATTACAGGTGGACTGGTCGCCCCAGCTCTTCAATCACTCTGGATATTTCCATATTATGCTGTATTTTTGTTACAATTGAAGGAAGTGCTCTGCCAGTTTTGCTTTACTTGCATCATTCCATATTGTGCTGAGTTTCCATTACTATTATAGGAAGTGCTTGGTTTAGTTTTGGCACACTTGACAAATATACTTATTTGCATCAACTTTGGTCTCAGTTTCGTATTGTCCCACACAATCAGATTCCGTAGTACCCATATAATTATTACAGCGGTTCCGGCTAGCGGACTTGGGCGACGGCCGACTCCCCATTTCAACACAGGTATTTAGTTAACATAATTTTGATCAAAAAACGTAAAAGCCATCCCACTACATCAGGATGACCCCATTCATAAAAGTCCTAACCTCTAATATTAAATCTTTACCGCATGTCAAATGACCTACATGTGAATAAGGGCTGAGAAGGACTTAGACCTAGGTTTCAACCCCTTCAAGACTGTATCCATGCATCCATGCTTACCGATCTTGGACACAAGAATACGTCATGGCGATTGCTGTCGGGTGCCAGCATCACTTCTGGCAGTTTAGCCTGCCGAACTTAAATTTCTGTAAAGCATCTTCTGGTTCAAGGATAAATTCCTTGAGGAGTCTAGTTTCCAAAAAGGGGTCACTTGTGGGGGTTTCCAGGGGTTCTCCAAACACAACATGACACCCGCAGACCATTCTATCAAAGTATGCATTCCAAAACATCAGCCTAGCCAGTCTCCAGACCTTAATCCCATAGAAAACTTATGGAGGGAGTTGAAGCTCTGAATTGCCAAGCGACAGCCTCAAAATCTTAATGATTTAGTGATGATCTACAAAAAACGTCTGACTGCTGTGCTTGCCAACAAAGGTTTTGCCACTAAGTCATCTTGACGTAGTGGGATGGCTGGTACTTTTTTTGCTCAAAATTATGTTAACTATTATGTTAACTAAACCCTCTATATTATTTTCATGCATTATTGCTACTTATTTACTGCAGGGTATTTGCTTACTTTATATTTGTCTTGAGTTTTTGTCATATTCAACATTTGCAAGAGCGAACAATTGCTGCTGTGTGATATAGATGATATGGTGGTGGACAGATTTCTGCTGTCAGGAATAAGTTTATTGAAAATAGGTTCAAACTGTTGCTCTAATAGAATGGCAGAGACTGGCACTTGGAGTGTGGTCTTTGCTAGGTGGTCATAAAGTCTGGATAAATGCGGTCACTTGTGGGGGGTTTCCATTTCTCCGATATCTAATGAATATTTAATTTAGAAAATTGTATAGTAATAAAATCCTTCTTCCTATCTTTGTGGATAAAAAGTATTGGAATAATCACAACAGACTGCTTTTCGACTTAGCCTGGAGCCTTTGTGAGGGCAGGGAAAATTCATTTCCTGACAGAGTAAGTTCACAATAGGTGTTTTTTCCAGTGTTTTTTTAACCCATTACTTGCCAAATTATAATTTTTACAAGTACGGATTTTTCAGAAAAGGGCGTCCCAATATTCATTTAAAAATGACAATGACATGATTTCCTATTTTGAAAACATTCATTTTACAAACACAACACAAAAAATTGGACCTAATTATAAAAATTATAAAATCTTAGTTGCTAGAAGCTAAAGATTAGGTGTCTCAAAAAAAGGATATTGGTAAATAATGGGTTAATGCAAATTTTCAGCTCTGTTTTACAGTACCAGCCTTGTGTATGAGAATTCCGAAATCTCTTGCACACACCTTGGTTTTTCGTCATCAGTATTTTGCGCTTTGCATGTTTTTTTGCACAATAAAGCATGTCACTTCTTTCATGTTTTTCCAGCGTTTTTCACCCACTGACATAAATGGGTGGTGAAAAACCGCTGAAAATCCGCAGCAAAAACACAGGTATCAGGTTTTGCTTCGTATTTTGTGCCAAAATCTGATTCTATGGACTTTTTTTGCACTAAACATTATCAGCATGCACAAGAGACAAATCTAGCATGCCAAAAAGAAAGCAAAAGACGTACAAAAACGCAGCAAGAAACACAAGAAAAACATGCTTTTACTGTAGCTTCTTTCTAGCCAATGGATCAGGTTTTGCTGCAGAAAAAAAATGCTGAAAAAATGCCCAGCGTGAACTTACCCAAAGGCTCAGACCAGAGCCGGGAACCTATCCGTTGTGACTGTTTCAATATTTTTTATCCTATTTTTCCAAGAGCCATAACTATTTTTTCATTGATAAAGCCCTATATGTTTGAAGGGCTGTATTGTAGTTTTTAATGACACTATTCATTTTACCTTATAACCGATACCGATATCCGATACCAATACAAGTCAATGGGACACAAATATCGGAAGGTATCCTGTAATGGATCCCAGGGTCTGAAGGAGAGAAAACTCTCCTTCAGGCCCTGGGATCCATATTCATGTGTAAAATAAAGAATAAAAATATAAAATATTGATATACTTACCCTCTGACGCGCCCTGGTCGTCACCGCTGCAACCGCCTTGCTTTCGTTCCGAAGAATGAGCGCGTAAAGGGCCTTCGATGACGTCGCGGCTTGTGATTGGTCGCGTGAGCGGTCAAATGACCGCTCAGCGACCAATCACAAGCCGCGACGTCATCGAAGGCCCTTTACGCGCTGATTCTTCGGAATGAAAGCAAGGCGGTTGCAGCAGTGAAGACCAGGGCGCGTCAGAGGGTAAGTATATCAATATTTTTTATTTTTATTCTTTATTTTACACATTAATCTTAATCCTGATACCGATTCCCGATATCACAAAAATATCGGAACTCGGTATCGGAATTCCGATACTGCAAATATCGGCCGATACCCGATACTTGCGGTATCGGAATGCTCAACACTACCTATCAACATTCACTTTCTAGCCTCTTATGAAGGCAGCCCAGCCACAGTATTGCCAAGATGATGGAAAAGGGGCCCCTGACTGGCATGGGATACCAAACGGAAGCCCCGACGGATTTATGCAATTTAAATACTGTTGCCAGAGATTGACAGCTGCATTTAACCCTTTCGTGACCGGACTTGTTTTTGCCTTCGTGACCACTGACCGGGCCAATTTTTACAATTAAGACCACTGTCATTTTATGAGGTAATAACTCTGGAATGCTTCCACGGATCCCGGTGATTCTGAGACTGTTTTCTCATGACAAATTGTACTTCATGTTAGTGGTAAAATTTCTTCGATATGACTTGCGTTTATTTGTTAAAAAAAATGGAAATTTGGCGAAAGTCTTGAAAACTTTGCAATTTTCAAACTTTTAAAGGGAATCTGTCACCTAATTTTTCGCATATAAGCTGCGGCCACCGCCATTAGGGGCTTATCTACAGCATTCTGTAATGCTGTAGATAAGCCCCTGATGTAACCTGAAAGATAAGAAAAACAAGTTAGATTCTGCTTACCCAGGGGCGGTCCGGGTCTGATGGGCGTCGCAGGTCCGGGTCCTCCCATCTTCATGCGATGATGTCCTCTTCCTTGCTTCTGTCGCGGCTCATGCACAGGCGTACTTTATCTGCCCTGTTGAGGGCAGAGCAAAGTACTGCAATGCGCAGGCGCCGGGAAAGGTCAGAGAGGCCGGGCGCCTGTGCACTGCAGTACTTTGCTCTGCCCTCAACAGGGCAAATCAGTACACGTGTGCCGGAGCCGCAACAGAAGCAAGGAAGAGAACGTCATCGCATGAAGATGGGAGGCGCCGGACCCGTGACGCCCATCGGACCCAAACCAGGACCGCCCCTGGTGAGTATAATCTAACTTGCTTTTCTTATCTTTCAGGTTACATTGGGGGCTTATCTACAGCATTACTACTACTTTATATCAGCACAATTTTGGAACCAAAATTTTTTTGGGGGGTAGGACGTTATAAGGGTTAAAAGTTGACCAGCCATTTTTCATTTTTTCAACAAATTTTACAAAACCATTTTTTTTAGTCTATATGAAAGAAAATGCCCAAAAATGACACCATTCTAAAAACTGTACCCCTCAAGGTGCGCAAAACCACATTCAAGAAGTTTATTAACCCTTCAGGTGATTCACAAGAATTAATAGAATATGGAAGGAAAAAATTAACATTTCACTTTTTCCAACAAAAATGTTTCTTTATCACCATATTTTCCATTTTCACAAAAGTAACAGAAGAAAATGCACCATAAAACTTGTTGTGCGGTTTCTCCTGAGCATGCCGATACCACATATATGAGGGAAAGCTACTGTTTGTGCACATGGCCGGGCTCGGAAGGGAAGGAGCTCCATTTGACTTTTTGAATCCCCAAGTGCTTCACAGCGGTTTATAACGTAGAGCCGTGGAAATAAAAAAAATAACATTTTTCCCAAATAAATCTTTTTAGCTTCATATTTTGCATTTTCCTAAGGGTAAAAGGTGAAATTGCTCCACACAATTTGTTGTGCAATTTCTCCTGAGCACGCCAATACCCTCCCCATATGTGGGGGAATACTACTGTTTGGGCGCACGGCAGGGCTTGGAAGGGAAGGAGCGCCACTTGACTTTTGGAATGCATAATTGGCTGGAATCAATAGAGGACACCATGTTGCGTTTGGAGAGCCCCTGATGTGCCTAAATAGTGGAAACCCCCAACAAGTCAACACATTGTGGAAACTAGACCCCCCAAGGAACTTATCTAGCTGTGTGGTGAGCACTTTGAACCCCCAAGTGCTTCACAGAAGATAATAACGTAGAGCCGTGAAAATAAAAAAAAATCATATTTTCTCGACAAAAATAATCTTTTCGTCCTCAATTTTTTGTTTTCACAAGGGTAGCAAGAAAAAATGGACCCCAAAGTTTGTTGTGCAATTTCTCCTGAGTATTCCAATACCCAGTATGTGGTGGAAAACTACTGCCTGGGAGCACGGCAGGGCATGAAAGGGAAAGAGCATCATGTGACTTTTGGAATGAAAAATTGGCTGGAATCCATAGCGGAAGCCATGTTGCGTTTGGAGAGCCCCTGACGTGCCTAAACAGTGGAAACCCCCAACAAGTTACCCCATTTTGGAAACTAGACCCCCAAAGAACTTATCTAGTTGTGTGGTGAGCACTTTGAACCCCAAAGTGCTTCACAGAAGCTAATAAAGTAGAGCTGTGAAAATAAAAAATCATATTTTCTCCACAAAAATGATCTGTTCAACCTCAATTTTTCATTTTCCAAAGGGTAACAGGAGAAATTGGACCTGAAAAGTTGTTGCGCAATTTGTTCTTAGTATGGTGATACCCCATATGTGGGGGTAAACCACTGTTTAGGCGCATGGCAGAGCTCCGAAGGGAAGGAGCGCCATATTGGAAAACAGATTTTGCGGGAATTGTTTGTGGGTGACATGTCACATTGTCAGAGCCCCTAAAATGTTTTACCACTAAAATGTTGTTTTAACCCCAGATTTTACATTGGAAAATACCTAGATAGGTAAATGGTCATTACACCCATAGATGAATTTGCAGAGGGGAGTGATTTCCAAAATGGGGTCACTTCAGGGGGGATTTTGCTGTTATGGAACTTTGGAGAGCCACTAAGTGCCAGAACAACAGAATCCCCCCTGAAGTGACCACATTTTGGAAATAACACCCCTCTGAGAATTCATCTATGGATAAAGTGACCATTTTCACTGCATGGATGATTTCCAGAAACACGTAGTGGAAGTTTAAGGCTGGGGTCACACTTGCGAGTGCATTGCAAGAAACTTGCACGAGTCTCTCGCATCAATACCCGGCACAGCCGCCGGCACTCGGGACCGAAGCATGCGTTTCCGAGTGCCGGGTATTAATGTAAGAGACTTGTGTGAGTTTCTCACATTGCACTCGCAAGTGTGACCCTGGCATTAGAGCAAAAATTGCAAAAATGTCATTGCAGTGCCCAATATATTGTGCCCAGCTTGTGTCTCCAGAAACATCTCCCCACCTACCCCCGGAAATTGTTAAGTCAGCTGTACTCAAATGTGTCTGTCACTAAATAAACCAAATGCTTGAATGTCAAACCAGTTTAAAAACGTGGTATTGTGTGGAAGATTTTAAAGCAGCCGTGGAAGCATAAGGGTGGCAATGATGGGCCTTGTGGGCAATAATAGCGGGTATCATGCCCCATTTCTCTCTTGGAACATATACACGACGTCTTCTCTGGGGGTTCTTTTTTATTCCTGTTACTGGGATGAGTGCAATAAAATGTCGCTCAGTGAGTCTTCTGACATCTTCAGATTCTAAAGGATGGGCCGGGACAACATTTTCAAAAACAAGATTTTCAATTACCTTTTCCTGATAATCAAGGAAAGTATCTGAATTTCTGGCTTTTTTGTATAAAACAAAAGAATTATATGTGGCCACCTGAAACAAATAAATGACTAACTTCTTATACAAGGTATATGATTTTCTTGATACCTGGTATGGCTGTAGAACGTGATCTGCAAGGTCCACACCCCCCATATATTTGATGTAGTCAATGACAGACACAGGTTTTGGAGTAGTGGATCCCTGTTGGTCTGCAGTGGCCCTTGTGGCATCTGTGAGGATCGAGCTCAGGATGAAAATATATTTTTTATCCTTATACTTAAGGGCAAGCAGTTCTCCATTGTGTAAAGCCCCTGACTGCCCCTTTCGGAACTTTTCATTGACCGACTGTAAAAACCCCTGACGTTTTATTGTGAATGGTCCCACAAGCCCCTATGTCATGTTCAACCAGACTTTTAAATAGGGGTATGCTGGTGTAGTAGTTGTCAACATACAGATTGTAGCCTTTTTGTAAAAATGGAATTATCAGCTCCCAAACAATTTTTCCAGATGTTCCCAGATAAAAAGGGCAACCTGGTGGGTTTAGTTGGCTATCTTTGCCCTCATAAATGCGAAAAGCTGATGTGTATCCGCTTGAGCTTTTGCACATTTTATAGAGCTTTATCCCAAACCTTGCTCTCTTAGAAAGAATAAATTGCTTGAGGTGCAGTCTTCCTTTGAATTTTACAAGGGACTCATCAATGGAAATGTTTTCTGTTGGGGTGTAGAGCTTTAAGAACTTTTCTGTCAAGTCTTCAATGATGGGTCTGATTTTGAATAGTCTGGGTAGCCATTGTCTATTGTTGTTAAAATGACAAAATCTCATGAGCAATTCATAATGGGTCCTAGGAAGAATGGCAGAAAACATAGGGGTAGCTTTGACAGGGCGGTTGGACCAATAGAACCGAATGCCTATTTATTTCACAAGCCCCATGGCGAATGTAAGTCCTAAAAAATTTTTCACTTCCAGGACATTAGTTGGTGTCCATAAATTTGACCTCGCATAATAGGATCGTGGATTCTGGCTGATGAATTGGGACGCGTATAAATTTGTTTGTAGGACGATATGCTCTAGCAAGCTATCTGTCATAAACAAATTAAAAAAATGAATTGGTCCAAAATTTTCCACCTCCACATTTATACCAGGAATGGCATTAAAATTAGGGATGAATGGAGTAGCCGAATCTGAAGCCTCCCATCTGGGAAATGCTACATCAAGAGGCAAAGCCCCTTGGACATTGGTGTGCGCCAATTCACGAGCACTAGGGACAACGCTAGTACTGGGTATTGTTGCCTGAGACATTTCTCCAGAAGCGCCATTTGCCCTTCTTGTTGTACTGGTCCTTGTGTGTGAGGATGGACCAGAATCACTGCTCATTTCTGAGCTATCACTGTCTCCGCTACTAAGGCACTCGAAATCCACATCGCCATCTGACACTGCACTTGCTTCGCTGTCAGAACATAAAAGTGCAAAAGTTTCCTCTGCACTAAAATACTGATGGGCCATTTTATTTGTTTTTTTTTATTTTTTCCAGAAATAGAAAACTGACTGACTGACATCACCAAATTGAAAAACGCTAATTCTTTAGCCTAACCCTAACTTTAGAATAAACACTAACCCTAACTTTAGCCTAACCCCAACTCTAATCGCTCTCTGACAGGAGATCAGAGGAGAAACAGCGTTTTTATAAGGCAGATCGCCCAGGAAAGTTTGTTGCTACAACAAACTTTCCCAGTGATCTTTCTCATTGGCTGGTGTGACGCTGACGTCATCACCCAACCACTAACCATGAGTGGAGAAAAAGTTTTGGTGTTATCATTCATATTCTCTGAAAAAAGGCCAAGAAAGCAAAAATTCTGCCGGGGTATGTAAATTTTTGAGCACAACTGTATATAGCAGTGTGTTCACATGCATATAGTATATAGCAGTGTGTGTGTTCACATGTATATAGTAGTGTGTGTGCTCACATGTATATAGCAGTGTGTGTGCTCACATGTATATAGCAGTGTGTGTGCTCACATGTATATAGCAGTGTGTGTGTGTTCACATGTATATAGCAGTGTGTGTGCTCACATGTATATAGAAGTGTGTGTGTTCACATGTATATAGAAGTGTGTGTGTTCACATGTATATAGCAGTGTGTGTGCTCACATGTATATAGCAGTGTGTGTGTGCTCACATGTATATAGCATTGTGTGTGTTCACATGTATATAGCAGTGTGTGTGTTCATATGTATATAGTAGTGTGTGTGTGCTCACATGTATATAGCAGTGTGTCTGTGCTCACATGTATATAGCATTGTGTGTGTTCACATGTATATAGCAGTGTGTGTGTTCATATGTATACAGTAGTGTGTGCTGACATGTATATAGCAGTGTGTGTTCACATGTATATAGCAGTGTGTGTGTTCTCACATGTATATAGCAGTGTGTTCACATGCATATAGTATATAGCAGTGTGTGTGCTCACATGTATATAGCATTGTGTGTGTTCACATGTATATAGCAGTGTGTGTGTTCATATGTATATAGTAGTGTGTGCTCACATGTATATAGCAGTGTGTGTTCACATGTATATAGCAGTGTGTGTGCTCACATGTATATAGCAGTGTGTGTGCTCACATGTATATAGCAGTGTGTGTGTTCACATATAAATAGCAGTGTGTGTGCTCACATGTATATAGCAGTGTGTGTGTGCTCACATGTATATAGCAGTGTGTGTGTGCTCACATGTATATAGCAGTGTGTGTGCTCACATGTATATAGCAGTGTGTGTGCTCACATGTATATAGCAGTGTGTGTGCTCACATGTATATAGCAGTGTGTGTGCTCACATGTATATAGCAGTGTGTGTGCTCACATGTATATAGCAGTGTGTGTGCTCACATGTATATAGCAGTGTGTGTGCTCACATGTATATAGCAGTGTGTGTGCTCACATGTATATAGCAGTGTGTGTGCTCACATGTATATAGCAGTGTGTGTGCCCACATGTATATAGCAGTGTGTGTGCTCACATGTATATAGCAGTGTGTGTGCCCACATGTATATAGCAGTGTGTGTGCTCACATGTATATAGCAGTGTGTGTGTGTTCACATGTATATAGCAGTGTGTGTGTTCACATGTATATAGCAGTGTGTGTGTTCACATGTATATAGCAGTGTGTGAGCTCACATGTATATAGCAGTGTGTCTGCTCACATGTATATAGCAGTGTGTGTGCTCACATGTATATAGCAGTGTGTGTGTGTTCACATGTATATAGCAGTGTGTGTGCTCACATGTATATAGCAGTGTGTGTGTTCACATGTATATAGCAGTGTGTGTGCTCACATGTATATAGCAGTGTGTGTGCTTACATGTATATAGCAGTGTGTGTGTGCTCACATGTATATAGAAGTGTGTGTGTGCTCACATGTATATAGCAGTGTGTGTGCTCACATGTATATAGCAGTGTGTGTGCTCACATGTATATAGCAGTGTGTGTGTGCTCACATGTATATAGCAGTGTGTGTGTGTGTTCACATGTATATAGCAGTGTGTGTTCTCACATGTATATAGCAATGTGTGTGCTCACATGTATATAGCAGTGTGTGTGCTCACATGTATATAGCAGTGTGTGTGTGCTCACATGTATATAGAAGTGTGTGTTCACATGTATATAGCAGTGTGTGTGCTCACATGTATATAGCAGTGTGTGTGCTCACATGTATATAGCAGTGTGTGTGCTCACATGTATATAGCAGTGTGTGTGCTCACATGTATATAGCAGTGTGTGTGCTCACATGTATATAGAAGTGTGTGTGTTCACATGTATATAGCAGTGTGCGTGCTCACATGTATATAGCAGTGTGCGTGCTCACATGTATATAGCAGTGTGTGTGCTCACATGTATATAGCAGTGTGTGTGTGTTCACATGTATATAGCAGTGTGTGTGCTCACATGTATATAGCAGTGTGTGTGTTCACATGTATATAGCAGTGTGTGAGCTCACATGTATATAGCAGTGTGTGTGTGTTCACATGTATATAGCAGTGTGCGTGTTCACATGTATATAGCAGTGTGTGTGTTCACATGTATATAGCAGTGTGTGTGTTCTCACATGTAAATAGCAGTGTGTGTGCTCACATGTATATAGCAGTGTGTGTGCTCACATGTATATAGCAGTGTGTGTGTTCACATGTATATAGCAGTGTGTGTGTGCTCACATGTATATAGAAGTGTGTGTGTTCACATGTATATAGCAGTGTGTGTGTTCACATGTATATAGCAGTGTGTGTGCTCACATGTATATAGCAGTGTGTGTGCTCACATGTATATAGCAGTGTGTGTTCTCACATGTATAGAGCAGTGTGTGTGCTCACATGTATATAGCAGTGTGTGTGTGCTCACATGTATATAGAAGTGTGTGTGTTCACATGTATATAGCTGTGTGTGTGCCCACATGTATATAGCAGTGTGTGTGCTCACATGTATATAGCAGTGTGTGTGCTCACATGTATATAGCAGTGTGTGTGCTCATATGTATATAGCAGTGTGTGTGCTCACATGTATATAGCAGTGTGTGTGCTCACATGTATATAGCAGTGTGTGTGCCCACATGTATATAGCAGTGTGTGTGCTCACATGTATATAGCAGTGTGTGTACTCACATGTATATAGCAGTGTCTGTGCTCACATGTATATAGCAGTGTGTGTGCTCACATGTATATAGCAGTGTGTGTGCTCACATGTATATAGCAGTGTGTGTGTGTTCACATATATAGAGCAGTGTGTGTGTGTTCACATGTATATAGCAGTGTGTGTGTTCACATGTATATAGCAGTGTGTGTGTTCACATGTATATAGCAGTGTGTGAGCTCACATGTATATAGCAGTGTGTGTGCTCACATGTATATAGCAGTGTGTGTGCTCACATGTATATAGCAGTGTGTGTGTGTTCACATGTATATAGCAGTGTGTGTGTTCACATGTATATAGCAGTGTGTGTGCTCACATGTATATAGCAGTGTGTGTGCTTACATGTATATAGCAGTGTGTGTGTGCTCACATGTATATAGAAGTGTGTGTGTTCACATGTATATAGCAGTGTGTGTGCTCACATGTATATAGCAGTGTGTGTGCTCACATGTATATAGCAGTGTGTGTGTGCTCACATGTATATAGCAGTGTGTGTGTTCACATGTATATAGCAGTGTGTGTGTTCTCACATGAATATAGCAATGTGTGTGCTCACATGTATATAGCAGTGTGTGTGTGTTCACATATATAGAGCAGTGTGTGTGTGTTCACATGTATATAGCAGTGTGTGTGTTCACATGTATATAGCAGTGTGTGTGTTCACATGTATATAGCAGTGTGTGAGCTCACATGTATATAGCAGTGTGTGTGCTCACATGTATATAGCAGTGTGTGTGCTCACATGTATATAGCAGTGTGTGTGTGTTCACATGTATATAGCAGTGTGTGTGTTCACATGTATATAGCAGTGTGTGTGCTCACATGTATATAGCAGTGTGTGTGCTTACATGTATATAGCAGTGTGTGTGTGCTCACATGTATATAGAAGTGTGTGTGTTCACATGTATATAGCAGTGTGTGTGCTCACATGTATATAGCAGTGTGTGTGCTCACATGTATATAGCAGTGTGTGTGTGCTCACATGTATATAGCAGTGTGTGTGTTCACATGTATATAGCAGTGTGTGTGTTCTCACATGAATATAGCAATGTGTGTGCTCACATGTATATAGCAGTGTGTGTGCTCACATGTATATAGCAGTGTGTGTGTGCTCACATGTATGTGTTCACAAGTGTGTGTTCACATGTATATAGCAGTGTGTGTGCTCACATGTATATAGCAGTGTGTGTGCTCACATGTATATAGAAGTGTGTGTGTTCACATGTATATAGCAGTGTGCGTGCTCACATGTATATAGCAGTGTGCGTGCTCACATGTATATAGCAGTGTGTGTGCTCACATGTATATAGCAGTGTGTGTGTGTTCACATGTATATAGCAGTGTGTGTGCTCACATGTATATAGCAGTGTGTGTGTTCACATGTATATAGCAGTGTGTGAGCTCACATGTATATAGCAGTGTGTGTGCTCACATGTATATAGCAGTGTGTGTGTGCTCACATGTATATAGAAGTAACATAGTAACATAGTAACATAGTCAGTAAGGCCGAAAAAAGACATTTGTCCATCCAGTTCAGCCTATATTCCATCATAATAAATCCCCAGATCTACGTCCTTCTACAGAACCTAATAATTGGTTGTGTGGTTGTGTGTGTTCACATGTATATAGCAGTGTGTGTGCTCACATGTATATAGCAGTGTGGGTGCTCACATGTATATAGCAGTGTGTGTGCTCACATGTATATAGCAGTGTGTGTGCTCACATGTATATAGCAGTGTGTGTGCTCACATGTATAAAGAAGTGTGTGTGTTCTCATGTATATAGCAGTGTGTGTGCTCACATGTATATAGCAGTGTGTGTGTTCACATGTATATAGCAGTGTGTGTGCGTTCACATGTATATAGCAGTGTGTGTGTTCACATGTATATAGCAGTGTGTGTGTTCACATGTATATAGCAGTGTGTGAGCTCACATGTATATAGCAGTGTGTGTGCTCACATGTATATAGCAGTGTGTGTGTGCTCACATGTATATAGAAGTGTGTGTTCACATGTATATAGCAGTGTGTGTGCTCACATGTATATAGCAGTGTGCGTGCTCACATGTATATAGCAGTGTGTGTGCTCACATGTATATAGCAGTGTGCGTGCTCACATGTATATAGAAGTGTGGGTGCCCACATGTATATAGCAGTGTGTGAGCTCACATGTATATAGCAGTGTGTGTGCTCACATGTATATAGCAGTGTGTGTGCTCACATGTATATAGCAGTGTGTGTGTGTTCACATGTATATAGCAGTGTGTGTGCTCACATGTATATAGCAGTGTGTGTGTTCACATGTATATAGCAGTGTGTGTGCTCACATGTATATAGCAGTGTGTGTGCTTACATGTATATAGCAGTGTGTGTGTGCTCACATGTATATAGAAGTGTGTGTGTTCACATGTATATAGCAGTGTGTGTGCTCACATGTATATAGCAGTGTGTGTGCTCACATGTATATAGCAGTGTGTGTGTGCTCACATGTATATAGCAGTGTGTGTGCTCACATGTATATAGCAGTGTGTGTGTGTTCACATGTATATAGCAGTGTGTGTGTTCACATGTATATAGCAGTGTGTGTGCTCACATGTATATAGCAGTGTGTGTGCTTACATGTATATAGCAGTGTGTGTGTGCTCACATGTATATAGAAGTGTGTGTGTTCACATGTATATAGCAGTGTGTGTGCTCACATGTATATAGCAGTGTGTGTGCTCACATGTATATAGCAGTGTGTGTGTGCTCACATGTATATAGCAGTGTGTGTGTTCACATGTATATAGCAGTGTGTGTGTTCTCACATGAATATAGCAATGTGTGTGCTCACATGAATATAGCAGTGTGTGTGCTCACATGTATATAGCAGTGTGTGTGTGCTCACATGTATGTGTTCACAAGTGTGTGTTCACATGTATATAGCAGTGTGTGTGCTCACATGTATATAGCAGTGTGTGTGCTCACATGTATATAGAAGTGTGTGTGTTCACATGTATATAGCAGTGTGCGTGCTCACATGTATATAGCAGTGTGCGTGCTCACATGTATATAGCAGTGTGTGTGCTCACATGTATATAGCAGTGTGTGTGTGTTCACATGTATATAGCAGTGTGTGTGCTCACATGTATATAGCAGTGTGTGTGTTCACATGTATATAGCAGTGTGTGAGCTCACATGTATATAGCAGTGTGTGTGCTCACATGTATATAGCAGTGTGTGTGTGCTCACATGTATATAGAAGTAACATAGTAACATAGTCAGTAAGGCCGAAAAAAGACATTTGTCCATCCAGTTCAGCCTATATTCCATCATAATAAATCCCCAGATCTACGTCCTTCTACAGAACCTAATAATTGGTTGTGTGGTTGTGTGTGTTCACATGTATATAGCAGTGTGTGTGCTCACATGTATATAGCAGTGTGGGTGCTCACATGTATATAGCAGTGTGTGTGCTCACATGTATATAGCAGTGTGTGTGCTCACATGTATATAGCAGTGTGTGTGCTCACATGTATAAAGAAGTGTGTGTGTTCTCATGTATATAGCAGTGTGTGTGCTCACATGTATATAGCAGTGTGTGTGTTCACATGTATATAGCAGTGTGTGTGCGTTCACATGTATATAGCAGTGTGTGTGTTCACATGTATATAGCAGTGTGTGTGTTCACATGTATATAGCAGTGTGTGAGCTCACATGTATATAGCAGTGTGTGTGCTCACATGTATATAGCAGTGTGTGTGTGCTCACATGTATATAGAAGTGTGTGTTCACATGTATATAGCAGTGTGTGTGCTCACATGTATATAGCAGTGTGCGTGCTCACATGTATATAGCAGTGTGTGTGCTCACATGTATATAGCAGTGTGCGTGCTCACATGTATATAGAAGTGTGGGTGCCCACATGTATATAGCAGTGTGTGAGCTCACATGTATATAGCAGTGTGTGTGCTCACATGTATATAGCAGTGTGTGTGCTCACATGTATATAGCAGTGTGTGTGTGTTCACATGTATATAGCAGTGTGTGTGCTCACATGTATATAGCAGTGTGTGTGTTCACATGTATATAGCAGTGTGTGTGCTCACATGTATATAGCAGTGTGTGTGCTTACATGTATATAGCAGTGTGTGTGTGCTCACATGTATATAGAAGTGTGTGTGTTCACATGTATATAGCAGTGTGTGTGCTCACATGTATATAGCAGTGTGTGTGCTCACATGTATATAGCAGTGTGTGTGTGCTCACATGTATATAGCAGTGTGTGTGTGCTCACATGTATATAGCAGTGTGTGTGTGCTCACATGTATATAGCAGTGTGTGTGTGCTCACATGTATATAGCAGTGTGCGTGCTCACATGTATATAGCAGTGTGTGTGCTCACATGTATATAGCAGTGTGTGTGTGTTCACATGTATATAGCAGTGTGTGTGTGCTCACATGTATATAGAAGTGTGTGTTCACATGTATATAGCAGTGTGTGTGCTCACATGTATATAGCAGTGTGTGTGCTCACATGTATATAGCAGTGTGTGTGCTCACATGTATATAGCAGTGTGTGTGCTCACATGTATATAGCAGTGTGTGTGCTCATATGTATATAGAAGTGTGTGTGTTCACATGTATATAGCAGTGTGCGTGCTCACATGTATATAGCAGTGTGCGTGCTCACATGTATATAGCAGTGTGTGTGCTCACATGTATATAGCAGTGTGTGTGTGTTCACATGTATATAGCAGTGTGTGTGCTCACATGTATATAGCAGTGTGTGTGTTCACATGTATAGAGCAGTGTGTGAGCTCACATGTATATAGCAGTGTGTGTGTGTTCACATGTATATAGCAGTGTGCGTGTTCACATGTATATAGCAGTGTGTGTGTTCACATGTATATAGCAGTGTGTGTGTTCTCACATGTAAATAGCAGTGTGTGTGCTCACATGTATATAGCAGTGTGTGTGCTCACATGTATATAGCAGTGTGTGTGTTCACATGTATATAGCAGTGTGTGTGTGCTCACATGTATATAGAAGTGTGTGTGTTCACATGTATATAGCAGTGTGTGTGTTCACATGTATATAGCAGTGTGTGTGCTCACATGTATATAGCAGTGTGTGTGCTCACATGTATATAGCAGTGTGTGTTCTCACATGTATAGAGCAGTGTGTGTGCTCACATGTATATAGCAGTGTGTGTGTGCTCACATGTATATAGAAGTGTGTGTGTTCACATGTATATAGCTGTGTGTGTGCCCACATGTATATAGCAGTGTGTGTGCTCACATGTATATAGCAGTGTGTGTGCTCACATGTATATAGCAGTGTGTGTGCCCACATGTATATAGCAGTGTGTGTGCTCACATGTATATAGCAGTGTGTGTACTCACATGTATATAGCAGTGTCTGTGCTCACATGTATATAGCAGTGTGTGTGCTCACATGTATATAGCAGTGTGTGTGCTCACATGTATATAGCAGTGTGTGTGTGTTCACATATATAGAGCAGTGTGTGTGTGTTCACATGTATATAGCAGTGTGTGTGTTCACATGTATATAGCAGTGTGTGTGTTCACATGTATATAGCAGTGTGTGAGCTCACATGTATATAGCAGTGTGTGTGCTCACATGTATATAGCAGTGTGTGTGCTCACATGTATATAGCAGTGTGTGTGTGTTCACATGTATATAGCAGTGTGTGTGTTCACATGTATATAGCAGTGTGTGTGCTCACATGTATATAGCAGTGTGTGTGCTTACATGTATATAGCAGTGTGTGTGTGCTCACATGTATATAGAAGTGTGTGTGTTCACATGTATATAGCAGTGTGTGTGCTCACATGTATATAGCAGTGTGTGTGCTCACATGTATATAGCAGTGTGTGTGTGCTCACATGTATATAGCAGTGTGTGTGTTCACATGTATATAGCAGTGTGTGTGTTCTCACATGAATATAGCAATGTGTGTGCTCACATGTATATAGCAGTGTGTGTGCTCACATGTATATAGCAGTGTGTGTGTGCTCACATGTATGTGTTCACAAGTGTGTGTTCACATGTATATAGCAGTGTGTGTGCTCACATGTATATAGCAGTGTGTGTGCTCACATGTATACAGAAGTGTGTGTGTTCACATGTATATAGCAGTGTGCGTGCTCACATGTATATAGCAGTGTGCGTGCTCACATGTATATAGCAGTGTGTGTGCTCACATGTATATAGCAGTGTGTGTGTGTTCACATGTATATAGCAGTGTGTGTGCTCACATGTATATAGCAGTGTGTGTGTTCACATGTATATAGCAGTGTGTGAGCTCACATGTATATAGCAGTGTGTGTGCTCACATGTATATAGCAGTGTGTGTGTGCTCACATGTATATAGAAGTAACATAGTAACATAGTAACATAGTCAGTAAGGCCGAAAAAAGACATTTGTCCATCCAGTTCAGCCTATATTCCATCATAATAAATCCCCAGATCTACGTCCTTCTACAGAACCTAATAATTGGTTGTGTGGTTGTGTGTGTTCACATGTATATAGCAGTGTGTGTGCTCACATGTATATAGCAGTGTGGGTGCTCACATGTATATAGCAGTGTGTGTGCTCACATGTATATAGCAGTGTGTGTGCTCACATGTATATAGCAGTGTGTGTGCTCACATGTATAAAGAAGTGTGTGTGTTCTCATGTATATAGCAGTGTGTGTGCTCACATGTATATAGCAGTGTGTGTGTTCACATGTATATAGCAGTGTGTGTGCGTTCACATGTATATAGCAGTGTGTGTGTTCACATGTATATAGCAGTGTGTGTGTTCACATGTATATAGCAGTGTGTGAGCTCACATGTATATAGCAGTGTGTGTGCTCACATGTATATAGCAGTGTGTGTGTGCTCACATGTATATAGAAGTGTGTGTTCACATGTATATAGCAGTGTGTGTGCTCACATGTATATAGCAGTGTGCGTGCTCACATGTATATAGCAGTGTGTGTGCTCACATGTATATAGCAGTGTGCGTGCTCACATGTATATAGAAGTGTGGGTGCCCACATGTATATAGCAGTGTGTGTGCTCACATGTATATAGCAGTGTGTGTGCTCACATGTATATAGCAGTGTGTGTGCTCACATGTATATAGCAGTGTGTGTGCTCACATGTATATAGCAGTGTGTGTGTGCTCACATGTATATAGCAGTGTGTATTCCCCTGTATATAGCAGTGTGTACTGACATGTATATAGCAGTGTGTGTGCTCACATGTATACAGCAGTGTGTGTTCACATGTATATAGCAGTGTGTGTGCTCACATGTATATAGCAGTGTGTGTGCCCACATGTATATAGCAGTGTGTATGTTCACATGTATATAGCAGTGTGTGTGCTCACATGTATATAGCAGTGTGTGTGTTCACATGTATATAGCAGTGTGTGTGCTCACATGTATATAGCAGTGTGTGTGTGTTCACATGTATATAGCAGTGTGTGTGCTCACATGTATATAGAAGTGTGTGTGCTCACATGTATATAGCAGTGTGTGTGTGCTCACATGTATATAGCAGTGTGTATTCCCCTGTATATAGCAGTGTGTACTGACATGTATATAGCAGTGTGTGTGCTCACATGTATACAGCAGTGTGTGTGTGCTCACATGTATATAGCAGACACACAAGCGTGTGTGTGTGTGTGTGTGTGTGTGTGTGTGTGTGTGTGTGTGTGTGTGTGTGTGTGTGTGTGTGTGTGTGTGTGTGTGTGTGTTCACATTTATATAGCAGACACACAAGCCTGTGCGATCGCAGATTTACCTGGAGAGTCCTCAGGTCGGCAGCTTAATTTGCGACCCGTTGCCTAGTGATGGACGCTACAGCCGGTACCGCGCTGCAATGCTGCACCCCCCACACACAGGGGCGCCACTGAGCTCTTCCCCAGGAGCTGTCAGTAAGAGGCTTCTCACTGTCGGGCCCTCGGCAGCTGCTTTGGCGCTGCTGTAGGAAGCTGCAGAGTGGCGAGTGCGACTCTTCTCTCACGTAGGTGGGAGGGGTGGAGGAGGGATCGCGGAGACCAGCGGGGTCTGAGTGTTATGAAGGGGCGCAACGTTTCTGTGATGCCCAGCGAGAAGTCGCACCTCATGGGGAAGATAAGCCGCAGTCGTGTATCACTGCTGCTGCTCATCTCCAGACTGTGCAGTCAGGGATTATATAGTCACAGTTTATATACGGTCTATAAAATCAGGGATTATAAAGTCACGGTGTCTATAGTCAGGACAGGGATTATACAGTCATGGTGTCTATAGTCAGGGATTATAGAGTCACGGTGTCTATAGTCAGGGATTATAGAGTCACGGTGTCTATAGTCAGGGATTATAGAGTCACGGTGTCTATAGTCAGGGATTATAGAGTCACGGTGTCTATAGTCAGGGATTATAGAGTCACGGTGTCTATAGTCAGGGATTATACAGTCACGGTGTCTATAGTCAGGGATTATAGAGTCACGGTGTCTATAGTCAGGGATTATAGAGTCACGGTGTCTATAGTCAGGGATTATAGAGTCACGGTTTCTATAGTCAGGGATTATAGAGTCACGGTGTCTATAGTCAGGGATTATAGAGTCACGGTGTCTATAGTCAGGGATTATAGAGTCACGGTGTCTATAGTCAGGGATTATAGAGTCACGGTGTCTATAGTCAGGAATTATACAGCAGTCATAGTGTCTATAGTCAGGGATTATAGAGTATAATGAGCCCCACATAATGGTCCATACAGAATAATGGACCCCATATATTGCTCCATACAGTATAATGAGCCCCACATAATGGTCCATACAGAATAATGGGCCCCATATATTGCTCCATACAGTATAATGAGCCCCATATAATACTCCATACAGTATAAAGGACAACAATGCTTCATATAATACTCTGGAACCAGTATTCACCGCACATTCCAGAGTATAACTATGCAAAAAAATATATATATATTACAGTCTTTTATATACAAAAATCAAAAAATGGGGGGGAGCGGATTAGGTTGCTCTGTGACTGCTCAGAACAGACGACGCACACTAGTTCGTCATTGCGCCCACCGCCCTGAAACGTCAAAGAGTCAGGAGAGGTGACAGACACCGGAGCCGTGGAAGAACAGGGAGAGGCAAGTATTGAAAGTGCTGGGGCCCTGAGCAAGCACCGACACTGGGCTCCCCCGACTTACAGGCCCCATAGTGTGCCAGTGTCCCCGACGGCGAGTGGGCCCCTACCGCTTGCTCAGGGCCCCGGCACTTGCACAAGTGAGCCGGGTGCTGACACCGTGCTGAGCCCACTAGTCAGCTCAGAAACCGGCAAATCCTCACCGCGTACATTGCATACGCTGAGGAGATTCATAAGTCTACAGTCACACAAAGTGACTACAGATTTCTTATTTTAGACAATCCCTTTAAGTACTTAAGCATATTATTGCCAGGACTCGAAAACGGGCTAAAAAATCCAAATGTGGTGAAATAGGGGAAAAAAAACAATTCTGATACTGTTTTTTGGGAATTGTTTTTACAATGTACATTTTGTTGTAAAAATTACCTCGCAATATGATTCTCCTCATCAATACGATTACGGCAATAACAAACGTGTCCAGTTCTTCTATTATTTTAGTGGTGAAAAATAAATCTGAAGTTTGCAAAATAAAATTTGGGGCGTTGTGTTGCCATTTTCTGAGACCTGTAACATTTTTATTTTTCATCTAATGGAGCTGTATGATAGCTTATTTTTTGCATGATCAGACATTGTTTTTGGTAGCACCATTTTGGGATAGATGTGACTTTTTGACTGCATGTTATAGCATTTTTGTGGAATTGCGACAAACAAAAAACGTAATTTGGGTGTTTTTAATTTTTTCTGTTCATGGTCTTTACTGATCAGGTTAATTGTTTTCATATTTTAATAGATCAAACTTTCCTGATGACAGCGATACCAAATATGTGTATTTTTTAAAATTTTTTAAATATCTTTATTTTCAATGGGGAGAAAGAGGGATGATTTGAACATTTAGTTTTTTTAAAAAAATAATAATAATTTTTAAAACCTTTTTTTACTTTATACTATTCTTGTTAGCCCACTAAGAAGATGTGAAGCTGCGCTTGTGCATATTGCAGAAATGAGTCTGCTTTGAAGTCCGGGCACAGGCAGAGTTTCAAAGGAGTTCCATAATGATGGGGGTAATCGGCTGACCCCCGGCTGTCATGACAACCCATCGGCGATCTGCAATCACTTCACGGGCATGCTGATGGGCAAAAGGACTCTATTGCGCACACGTTGGCACGACTTAAATGCTGTTGTCAGAGATTGACAGTGGTGTTTAACAGGTTAACAGTCTCAGGCAGAGTTCACCTCCTCCCGCCATTGTTAGCAGCAGGTCCTGGCTGTAGTACACAGCCATCGCCTGCTGGGTATGGGATGGGCTTGCTGTGTGAGCTGGGGCTAGCTCAGCTATATATGGGTAGCCAGGGGCATATAATTCACAGGACACATGGGGCATAAATACATCACAGGAAACGCTGGGGTATATATAAATTACAAGAGGGGCATGGGCATATATACATCACAAGAGGTGCTGGGTGCATATATACATCACAGGAGGAGCATGGGCATATATACATCACAAGAGGTGCTGGGTGCAAATATACATCACAAGAGGGGCTGGGTGCATATATACATCACAAGAGGTGCTGGGTGCATATATACATCACAAGAGGTGCTGGGTGCATATATACATCACAAGAGGTGCTGGGTGCATATATACATCACAAGAGGTGCTGGGTGCATATATACATCACAAGAGGGGCTGGGTGCATATATACATCACAGGAGGAGCATGGGCATATATACATCACAAGAGGTGCTGGGTGCATATATACATCACAGGAGGAGCATGGGCATATATACATCACAAGAGGTGCTGGGTGCATATATACATCACAAGAGGGGCTGGGTGCATATATACATCACAAGAGGTGCTGGGTGCATATATACATCACAGGAGGAGCATGGGCATATATACATCACAAGAGGTGTTGGGTGCATATATACATCACAAGAGGGGCTGGATGCATATATACATCACAAGAGGTGCTGGGTGCATATATACATCACAAGAGGTGCTGGGTGCATATATACATCACAAGAGGTGCTGGGTGCATATATACATCACAAGAGGTGCTGGATGCATATATACATCACAAGAGGTGCTGGATGCATATATACATCACAAGAGGGGCTGGATGCATATATACATCACAAGAGGGGCTGGATGCATATATACATCACAAGAGGGGCTGGGTGCATATATACATCACAAGAGGTGCTGGGTGCATATATACATCACAAGAGGTGCTGGATGCATATATACATCACAAGAGGTGCTGGATGCATATATACATCACAAGAGGGGCTGGATGCATATATACATCACAAGAGGGGCTGGGTGCATATATACATCACAAGAGGGGCTGGCTGGATGCATATATACATCACAAGAGGGGCTGGATGCATATATACATCACAAGAGGTGTTGGGTGCATATATACATCACAAGAGGTGCTGGGTGCATATATACATCACAAGAGGGGCTGGATGCATATATACATCACAAGAGGAGCTGGATGCATATATACATCACAAGAGGGGCTGGATGCATATATACATCACAAGAGGGGCTGGGTGCATATATACATCACAAGAGGGGCTGGCTGGATGCATATATACATCACAAGAGGGGCTGGGTGCATATATACATCACAAGAGGGGCTGGCTGGATGCATATATACATCACAAGAGGGGCTGGATGCATATATACATCACAAGAGGTGTTGGGTGCATATATACATCACAAGAGGTGCTGGGTGCATATATACATCACGAGGGGCTGGATGCATATATACATCACAAGAGGTGCTAGGTGCATATATACATCACAAGAGGGGCTGGATGCATATATACATCACAAGAGGTGTTGGGTGCATATATACATCACAAGAGGGGCTGGATGCATATATACATCACAAGAGGGGCTGGGTGCATATATACATCACAAGAGGGGCTGGATGCATATATACATCACAAGAGGGGCTGGATGCATATATACATCACAAGAGGGGCTGGATGCATATATACATCACAAGAGGTGCTAGGTGCATATATACAGTGGGGCAAAAAAGTATTTAGTCAGTCAGCAATAGTGCAAGTTCCACCACTTAAAAAGATGAGAGGCGTCTGTAATTTACATCATAGGTAGACCTCAACTATGGGAGACAAACTGAGAAAAAAAAATCCAGAAAATCACATTGTCTGTTTTTTTAACATTTTATTTGCATATTATGGTGGAAAATAAGTATTTGGTCAGAAACAAAATTTCATCTCAATACTTTGTAATATATCCTTTGTTGGCAATGACAGAGGTCAAACGTTTTCTGTAAGTCTTCACAAGGTTGCCACACACTGTTGTTGGTATGTTGGCCCATTCCTCCATGCAGATCTCCTCTAGAGCAGTGATGTTTTTGGCTTTTCGCTTGGCAACACGGACTTTCAACTCCCTCCAAAGGTTTTCTATAGGGTTGAGATCTGGAGACTGGCTAGGCCACTCCAGGACCTTGAAATGCTTCTTAGGAAGCCACTCCTTCGTTGCCCTGGCGGTGTGCTTTGGATCATTGTCATGTTGAAAGACCCAGCCACGTTTCATCTTCAATGCCCTTGCTGATGGAAGGAGGTTTGCACTCAAAATCTCACGATACATGGCCCCATTCATTCTTTCATGTACCCGGATCAGTCGTCCTGGCCCCTTTGCAGAGAAACAGCCCCAAAGCATGATGTTTCCACCACCATGCTTTACAGTAGGTATGGTGTTTGATGGATGCAACTCAGTATTCTTTTTCCTCCAAACATGACAAGTTGTGTTTCTACCAAACAGTTCCAGTTTGGTTTCATCAGACCATAGGACATTCTCCCAAAACTCCTCTGGATCATCCAAATGCTCTCTAGCAAACTTCAGATGGGCCCGGACATGTACTGGCTTAAGCAGTGGGACACGTCTGGCACTGCAGGATCTGAGTCCATGGTGGCGTAGTGTGTTACTTATGGTAGGCATTGTTACATTGGTCCCAGCTCTCTGCAGTTCATTCACTAGGTCCCCCCCGCGTGGTTCTGGGATTTTTGCTCACCGTTCTTGTGATCATTCTGACCCCACGGGGTGGGATTTTGCGTGGAGCCCCAGATCGAGGGAGATTATCAGTGGTCTTGTATGTCTTCCATTTTCTAATTATTGCTCCCACTGTTGATTTCTTCACTCCAAGCTGGTTGGCTATTGCAGATTCAGTCTTCCCAGCCTGGTGCAGGGCTACAATTTTGTTTCTGGTGTCCTTTGACAGCTCTTTGGTCTTCACCATAGTGGAGTTTGGAGTCAGACTGTTTGAGGGTGTGCACAGGTGTCTTTTTATACTGATAACAAGTTTAAACAGGTGCCAATACTACAGGTAATGAGTGGAGGAAAGAGGAGACTCTTAAAGAAGAAGTTACAGGTCTGTGAGAGCCTGAAATCTTGATTGTTTGTTTCTGACCAAATACTTATTTTCCACCATAATATGCAAAAAAAATGTTAAAAAAACAGACAATGTGATTTTCTGGATTTTTTTTTCTCAGTTTGTCTCCCATAGTTGAGGTCTACCTATGATGTAAATTACAGACGCCTCTCATCTTTTTAAGTTGTGGAACTTGCACTATTGCTGACTGACTAAATACTTTTTTGCCCCACTGTACATCACAAGAGGGGCTGGATGCATATATACATCACAAGAGGGGCTGGATGCATATATGCATCACAAGAGGTGTTGGGTGCATATATACATCACAAGAGGTGTTGGGTGCATATATACATCACAAGAGGTGTTGGGTGCATATATACATCACAAGAGGGGCTGGATGCATATATACATCACAAGAGGTGCTAGGTGCATACAGTATATACATCACAAGAGGTGCTGGATGCATATATACATCACAAGAGGTGTTGGGTGCATATATACATCACAAGAGGGGCTGGATGCATATATACATCACAAGAGGTGTTGGGTGCATATATACATCACAAGAGGGGCTGGATGCATATATACATCACAAGAGGTGTTGGGTGCATATATACATCACAAGAGGGGCTGGATGCATATATACATCACAAGAGGTGTTGGGTGCATAAATACATCACAAGAGGGGCTGGATGCATATATACATCACAAGAGGTGTTGGGTGCATAAATACATCACAAGAGGGGCTGGATGCATATATACATCACAAGAGGTGTTGGGTGCATATATACATCACAAGAGGGGCTGGATGCATATATACATCACAAGAGGTGTTGGGTGCATATATACATCACAAGAGGGGCTGGATGCATATATACATCACAAGAGGTGTTGGGTGCATATATACATCACAAGAGGGGCTGGATGCATATATACATCACAAGAGGTGTTGGGTGCATATATACATCACAAGAGGGGCTGGATGCATATATACATCACAAGAGGTGTTGGGTGCATATATACATCACAAGAGGGGCTGGATGCATATATACATCACAAGAGGTGTTGGGTGCATACATACATCACAAGAGGGGCTGGATGCATATACACATCACAAGAGGTGCTAGGTGCATATATACATCACAAGAGGGACTCTATGCATATATACATCACAAGAGGGACTGGATGCATATATACATCACAAGAGGGGCTGGATGCATATATACATCACAAGAGGTGCTAGGTGCATATATACATCACAAGAGGGGCTGGATGCATATATACATCACAAGAGGGACTGGATGCATATATACATCACAAGAGGGGCTGGATGTATATATACATCACAAGAGGTGCTAGGTGCATATATACATCACAAGAGGGGCTGGGTGCATATATACATCACAAGAGGGGCTGGATGCATATATACATCACAAGAGGTGCTAGGTGCATATATACATCACAAGAGGTGTTGGGTGCATATATACATCACAAGAGGGGCTGGATGCATATATACATCACAAGAGGTGTTGGGTGCAAATATACATCACAAGAGGGGCTGGATGCATATATACATCACAAGAGGTGTTGGGTGCATATATACATCACAAGAGGTGTTGGGTGCATATATACATCACAAGAGGGGCTGGATGCATATATACATCACAAGAGGGGCTGGATGCATATATACATCACAAGAGGTGTTGGGTGCATATATACATCACAAGAGGGGCTGGATACATATATACATCACAAGAGGTGCTAGGTACATATATACATCACAAGAGGGACTCTATGCATATATACATCACAAGAGGGACTGGATGCATATATACATCACAAGAGGGGCTGGATGCATATATATATCACAAGAGGTGCTAGGTGCATATATACATCACAAGAGGGGCTGGATGCATATAAACATCACAAGAGGGGCTGGGTGCATATATACATCACAAAAGGGGCTGGATGCATATATACATCACAAGAGGTGTTGGGTGCATATATACATCACAAGAGGTGTTGGGTGCATATATACATCACAAGAGGGGCTGGATGCATATATATATCACAAGAGGTGTTGGGTGCATATATAAATCACAAGAGGGGCTGTGTGCATATATACATCACAAGAGGGGCTGGATGCATATATACATCACAAGAGGTGTTGGGTGCATATATACATCACAAGAGGTGTTGGGTGCATATATACATCACAAGAGGGGCTGGATGCATATATACATCACAAGAGGGGCTGGGTGCATATGTACATCACAAGAGGGGCTGGATGCATATATACATCACAAGAGGGGCTGGATGCATATATACATCACAAGAGGGGCTGGGTGCATATGTACATCACAAGAGGAGCTGGATGCATATATACATCACAAGACGTGCTGGGTGCATATATACATCACAAGAGGGGCTGGATGCATATATACATCACAAGAGGAGCTGGATGCATATATACATCACAAGAGGGGCTGGATGCATATATACATCACAAGAGGTGCTAGGTGCATATATACATCACAAGAGGTGTTGGGTGCATATATACATCACAAGAGGTGCGGGGTGCATATACACATCACAAGACGTGCTGGGTGCATATATACATCACAAGAGGGGCTGGATGCATATATGTATCACAAGACGTGCTGGGTGCATATATACATAACAAGAGGGGCTGGATACATATATACATAACAAGAGGAGCTGGATGCATATATACATCACAAGAGGGGCTGGATGCATCTATACATCACAAGAGGGGCTGGGTGCATATATACATCACAAGAGGTGTTGGGTGCATATATACATCACAAGAGGTGTTGGGTGCATATATACATCACAAGAGGGGCTGGATGCATATATACATCACAAGAGGTGCTAGGTGCATATATACATCACAAGAGGGGCTGGATGCATATATACATCACAAGAGGTGTTGGGTGCATATATACATCACAAGAGGTGTTGGGTGCATATATACATCACAAGAGGAGCTGGATGCATATATACATCACAAGAGGTGCTAGGTGCATATATACATCACAAGAGGGGCTGGATGCATATATACATCACAAGAGGTGTTGGGTGCATATATACATCACAAGAGGTGTTGGGTGCATATATACATCACAAGAGGAGCTGGATGCATATATACATCACAAGAGGTGCTAGGTGCATATATACATCACAAGAGGAGCTGGGTGCATATATACATCACAAGAGAGGCTGGATGCATATATACATCACAAGAGGGGCTGGATGCATATATACATCACAAGAGGGGCTGGATGCATATATACATCACAAGAGGGGCTGGATGCATATATACATCACAAGAGGGGCTGGATGCATATATACATCACAAGAGGGGCTGGATGCATATATACATCACAAGAGGTGCTAGGTGCATATATACATCACAAGAGGTGTTGGGTGCATATATACATCACAAGAGGTGCGGGGTGCATATACACATCACAAGATGTGCTAGGTGCATATATACATCACAAGAGGGGCTGGATGCATATATACATCACAAGAGGTGTTGAGTGCATATATACATCACAGGAGGTGTTGGGTGCATATATACATCACAAGAGGAGCTGGATGCATATATACATCACAAGAGGGGCTGGGTGCATATATACATCACAAGAGGGGCTGGATGCATATATACATCACAAGAGGTGTTGGGTGCATATATACATCACAAGAGGGGCTGGATGCATATATACATCACAAGAGGTGTTGGGTGCATATATACATCACAAGAGGGGCTGGATGCATATATACATCACAAGAGGTGTTGGGTGCATATATACATCACAAGAGGGGCTGGATGCATATATACATCACAAGAGGTGTTGGGTGCATATATACATCACAAGAGGGGCTGGATGCATATATACATCACAAGAGGTGTTGGGTGCATACATACATCACAAGAGGGGCTGGATGCATATACACATCACAAGAGGTGCTAGGTGCATATATACATCACAAGAGGGACTCTATGCATATATACATCACAAGAGGGACTGGATGCATATATACATCACAAGAGGGGCTGGATGCATATATACATCACAAGAGGTGCTAGGTGCATATATACATCACAAGAGGGGCTGGATGCATATATACATCACAAGAGGGACTGGATGCATATATACATCACAAGAGGGGCTGGCTGGATGTATATATACATCACAAGAGGTGCTAGGTGCATATATACATCACAAGAGGGGCTGGGTGCATATATACATCACAAGAGGGGCTGGATGCATATATACATCACAAGAGGTGCTAGGTGCATATATACATCACAAGAGGTGTTGGGTGCATATATACATCACAAGAGGGGCTGGATGCATATATACATCACAAGAGGTGTTGGGTGCAAATATACATCACAAGAGGGGCTGGATGCATATATACATCACAAGAGGTGTTGGGTGCATATATACATCACAAGAGGTGTTGGGTGCATATATACATCACAAGAGGGGCTGGATGCATATATACATCACAAGAGGGGCTGGATGCATATATACATCACAAGAGGTGTTGGGTGCATATATACATCACAAGAGGGGCTGGATACATATATACATCACAAGAGGTGCTAGGTGCATATATACATCACAAGAGGGACTCTATGCATATATACATCACAAGAGGGACTGGATGCATATATACATCACAAGAGGGGCTGGATGCATATATATATCACAAGAGGTGCTAGGTGCATATATACATCACAAGAGGGGCTGGATGCATATAAACATCACAAGAGGGGCTGGGTGCATATATACATCACAAAAGGGGCTGGATGCATATATACATCACAAGAGGTGTTGGGTGCATATATACATCACAAGAGGTGTTGGGTGCATATATACATCACAAGAGGGGCTGGATGCATATATATATCACAAGAGGTGTTGGGTGCATATATAAATCACAAGAGGGGCTGTGTGCATATATACATCACAAGAGGGGCTGGATGCATATATACATCACAAGAGGTGTTGGGTGCATATATACATCACAAGAGGTGTTGGGTGCATATATACATCACAAGAGGGGCTGGATGCATATATACATCACAAGAGGGGCTGGGTGCATATGTACATCACAAGAGGGGCTGGATGCATATATACATCACAAGACGTGCTGGGTGCATATATACATCACAAGAGGGGCTGGATGCATATATACATCACAAGAGGAGCTGGATGCATATATACATCACAAGAGGGGCTGGATGCATATATACATCACAAGAGGTGCTAGGTGCATATATACATCACAAGAGGTGTTGGGTGCATATATACATCACAAGAGGTGCGGGGTGCATATACACATCACAAGACGTGCTGGGTGCATATATACATCACAAGAGGGGCTGGATGCATATATGTATCACAAGACGTGCTGGGTGCATATATACATAACAAGAGGGGCTGGATACATATATACATAACAAGAGGAGCTGGATGCATATATACATCACAAGAGGGGCTGGATGCATCTATACATCACAAGAGGGGCTGGGTGCATATATACATCACAAGAGGTGTTGGGTGCATATATACATCACAAGAGGAGCTGGATGCATATATACATCACAAGAGGTGCTAGGTGCATATATACATCACAAGAGGGGCTGGATGCATATATACATCACAAGAGGTGTTGGGTGCATATATACATCACAAGAGGTGTTGGGTGCATATATACATCACAAGAGGAGCTGGATGCATATATACATCACAAGAGGTGCTAGGTGCATATATACATCACAAGAGGAGCTGGGTGCATATATACATCACAAGAGAGGCTGGATGCATATATACATCACAAGAGGGGCTGGATGCATATATACATCACAAGAGGGGCTGGATGCATATATACATCACAAGAGGGGCTGGATGCATATATACATCACAAGAGGGGCTGGATGCATATATACATCACAAGAGGTGCTAGGTGCATATATACATCACAAGAGGTGTTGGGTGCATATATACATCACAAGAGGTGCGGGGTGCATATACACATCACAAGATGTGCTAGGTGCATATATACATCACAAGAGGGGCTGGATGCATATATACATCACAAGAGGTGTTGAGTGCATATATACATCACAGGAGGTGTTGGGTGCATATATACATCACAAGAGGAGCTGGATGCATATATACATCACAAGAGGGGCTGGGTGCATATATACATCACAAGAGGGGCTGGATGCATATATACATCACAAGAGGGGCTGGATGCATATATACATCACAAGAGGGGCTGGATGCATATATACATCACAAGAGGGGCTCGATGCATATATACATCACAAGAGGTGTTGGGTGCATATATACATCACAAGAGGTGTTGGGTGCATATATACATCACAAGAGGGGCTGGCTGCATATATACATCACAAGAGGGGCTGGGTGCATATATACATCACAAGAGGTGTTGGGTGCATATATACATCACAAGAGGGGCTGGATGCATATATACATCACAAGAGGTGTTGGGTGCATATTTACATCACAAGAGGGGCTGGATGCATATATACATCACAAGAGGTGTTGGGTGCATATATACATCACAAGAGGGGCTGGATGCATATATACATCACAAGAGGTGTTGGGTGCATATATACATAACAAGAGGGGCTGGATGCATATATACATCACAAGAGGTGTTGGGTGCATATATACATCACAAGAGGGGCTGGATGCATATATACATCACAAGAGGTGCTAGGTGCATATATACATCACAAGAGGGACTCTATGCATATATACATCACAAGAGGGACTGGATGCATATATACATCACAAGAGGGGCTGGATGCATATATACATCACAAGAGGTGCTAGGTGCATATATACATCACAAGAGGGGCTGGATGCATATATACATCACAAGAGGGACTGGATGCATATATACATCACAAGAGGGGCTGGATGCATATATACATCACAAGAGGTGCTAGGTGCATATATACATCACAAGAGGGGCTGGGTGCATATATACATCACAAGAGGGGCTGGATGCATATATACATCACAAGAGGGGCTGGATGCATATATACATCACAAGAGGTGCTAGGTGCATATATACATCACAAGAGGTGTTGGGTGCATATATACATCACAAGAGGGGCTGGATGCATATATACATCACAAGAGGTGTTGGGTGCATATATACATCACAAGAGGGGCTGGATGCATATATACATCACAAGAGGTGTTGGGTGCATATATACATCACAAGAGGGGCTGGATGCATATATACATCACAAGAGGTGTTGGGTGCATATATACATCACAAGAGGTGTTGGGTGCATATATACATCACAAGAGGGGCTGGATGCATATATACATCACAAGAGGTGCTAGGTGCATATATACATCACAAGAGGGACTCTATGCATATATACATCACAAGAGGGACTGGATGCATATATACATCACAAGAGGGGCTGGATGCATATATATATCACAAGAGGTGCTATGTGCATATATACATCACAAGAGGGGCTGGATGCATATAAACATCACAAGAGGGGCTGGGTGCATATATACATCACAAAAGGGGCTGGATGCATATATACATCACAAGAGGTGTTGGGTGCATATATACATCACAAGAGGTGTTGGGTGCATATATACATCACAAGAGGGGCTGGATGCATATATACATCACAAGAGGTGTTGGGTGCATATATAAATCACAAGAGGGGCTGGTTGCATATATACATCACAAGAGGGGCTGGATGCATATATACATCACAAGAGGTGCTAGGTGCATATATACATCACAAGAGGGACTCTATGCATATATACATCACAAGAGGGACTGGATGCATATATACATCACAAGAGGGGCTGGATGCATATATACATCACAAGAGGTGCTAGGTGCATATATACATCACAAGAGGGGCTGGATGCATATATACATCACAAGAGGGGCTGGGTGCATATATACATCACAAGACGTGCTGGGTGCATATATACATCACAAGAGTGGCTGGATGCATATATACATCACAAGAGGGGCTGGGTGCATATATACATCACAAGACGTGCTGGGTGCATATATACATCACAAGAGGGGCTGGATGCATATATACATCACAAGAGGAGCTGGATGCATATATACATCACAAGAGGGGCTGGATGCATATATACATCACAAGAGGTGCTAGGTGCATATATACATCACAAGAGGTGTTGGGTGCATATATACATCACAAGAGGGGCTGGATACATATATACATAACAAGAGGAGCTGGATGCATCTATACATCACAAGAGGGGCTGGATGCATATGTACATCACAAGAGGGGCTGGATGCATATATACATCACAGGAGGAGCATGGGCATATATACATCACAAGAGGTGCTGGGTGCATATATACATCACAAGAGGGGCTGGATGCATATATACATCACAAGAGGGGCTGGATGCATATATACATCACAAGAGGTGCTAGGTGCATATATACATCACAAGAGGGGCTGGATGCATATATACATCACAAGAGGAGCTGGGTGCATATGTACATCACAAGAGGGGCTGGATGCATATATACATCACAAGAGGGGCTGGGTGCATATATACATCACAAGAGGGGCTGGATGCATATATACATCACAAGAGGGGCTGGATGCATATATACATCACAAGAGGAGCTGGATGCATATATACATCACAAGAGGGGCTGGATGCATATATACATCACAAGAGGGGCTGGGTGCATATGTACATCACAACAGGTGCTAGGTGCATATATACATCACAAGAGGTGTTGGGTGCATATATACATCACAAGAGGTGCGGGGTGCATATACACATCACAAGAGGGGCTGGGTGCATATGTACTTCACAAGAGGGGCTGGATGCATATATACATCACAAGACGTGCTGGGTGCATATATACATCACAAGAGGGGCTGGATGCATATATACATCACAAGAGGGGCTGGATGCATATATACATCACAAGACGTGCTGAGTGCATATATACATCACAAGAGGGGCTGGATGCATCTATACATCACAAGAGGGGCTGGGTGCATATGTACATCACAAGAGGGGCTGGATGCATATATACATCACAAGAGGTGTTGGGTGCATATATACATCACAAGAGGGGCTGGATGCATATATACATCACAAGAGGTGTTGGGTGCAGATATACATCACAAGAGGGGCTGGATGCATATATACATCACAAGAGGGGCTGGATGCATCTATGCATCACAAGAGGGGCTGGATGCATATATACATCACAAGAGGGGCTGGATGCATATGTACATCACAAGAGGAGCTAGATGCATATATACATCACAAGAGGGGCTGGATGCATATATACATCACAAGAGGGGCTGGATGCATATATACATCACAAGAGGGGCTGGATGCATATATACATCACAAGAGGTGTTGGGTGCATATATACATCACAAGAGGTGTTGGGTGCATATATACATCACAAGAGGGGCTGGATGCATATATACATCACAAGAGGGGCTGGATGCATATATACATCACAAGAGGTGTTGGGTGCATATATACATCACAAGAGGTGTTGGGTGCATATATACATCACAAGAGGGGCTGGGTGCATATGTACATCACAAGAGGGGCTGGATGCATATATACATCACAAGACGTGCTGGGTGCATATATACATCACAAGAGGGGCTGGATGCATATATACATCACAAGAGGAGCTGGATGCATATATACATCACAAGAGGGGCTGGGTGCATATATACATCACAATAGGGGCTGGATGCATATATACATCACAAGAGGTGCTAGGTGCATATATACATCACAAGAGGGGCTGGATGCATATATACATCACAAGAGGGGCTGGATGCATATATACATCACAAGAGGTGTTGGGTGCATATATACATCACAAGAGGGGCTGGTTGCATATATACATCACAAGAGGGGCTGGATGCATATATACATCACAAGAGGTGCTAGGTGCATATATACATCACAAGAGGGACTCTATGCATATATACATCACAAGAGGGACTGGATGCATATATACATCACAAGAGGGGCTGGATGCATATATACATCACAAGAGGTGCTAGGTGCATATATAGATTCAAGATTCAAAGAAGCTTTATTGGCAGGACCAAATACACATCAGTTTTGCCAAAGCAAGTGTATAGAGGCAATAGGGATAGGGACTGTGGGGATGTTGGGTAGGAGCTGTAGGGGAGGTGGATGGGGCAGATCTAGGGTGGGGGCTATAATCCATGGCATAGGGGAGGTGGATGGGGCAGATCCAGGGTGGGGGCTATAGTCCATGGCATAGGGGAGGTGGATGGGGCAGGTCCAGTTTGGGGGCTATAGTCCATGGCATAGGGGAGGTGGATGGGGCAGATCCAGGGTGGGGGCTATAGTCCATGGCATAGGGGAGGTGGATGGGGCAGGTTCAGGTTGGGGGCTATAGTCCATGGCATAGGGGAGGTGGATGGGGCAGGTCCAGGTTGGGGGCTATAGTCCATGGCATCATAGTTCTCTTTCTCGCAGTCTATGACATTCGCTCACATACCGCGCTGCTATCTCCACTGCTCTCTCTTCTTCTCCCAGCAAGATATATGTTTTCTCTTCCTCCTTCATGGTGATGAAGTCTGGGAAGAGATGTGAGAGTCTCCTGAAGTGAGTGTCCCTCACTGCTGAGTATTTGGAGCAGTGTAGCAGGCATATATATATATATACATCACAAGAGGGGCTGGATGCATATATACATCACAAGAGGGGCTGGGTGCATATATACATCACAAGAGGGGCTGGGTGCATATATACATCACAAGAGGTGTTGGGTGCATATATACATCACAAGAGGTGTTGGGTGCATATATACATCACAAGAGGGGCTGGATGCATATATACATCACAAGAGGGGCTGGATGCATATATACATCACAAGAGGTGTTGGGTGCATATATACATCACAAGAGGGGCTGGATGCATATATACATCACAAGAGGTGTTGGGTGCATATATACATCACAAGAGGGTCTGGATGCATATATACATCACAAGAGGTGTTGGGTGCATATATACATCACAAGAGGGGCTGGATGCATATATAGATCACAAGAGGTGTTGGGTGCATATATACATCACAAGAGGGGCTGGATGCATATATACATCACAAGAGGTGCTAGGTGCATATATACATCACAAGAGGTGTTGGGTGCATATATACATCACAAGAGGGGCTGGATGCATATATACATCACAAGAGGTGTTGGGTGCATATATACATCACAAGAGGGGCTGGATGCATATATACATCACAAGAGGGGCTGGGTGCATATATACATCACAAGAGGGGCTGGATGCATATATACATCACAAGAGGGGCTGGATGCATATATACATCACAAGAGGTGTTGGGTGCATATATACATCACAAGAGGTGTTGGGTGCATATATACATCACAAGAGGGGCTGGATGCATATATACATCACAAGAGGGGCTGGGTGCATATGTACATCACAAGAGGGGCTGGATGCATATATACATCACAAGACGTGCTGGGTGCATATATACATCACAAGAGGGGCTGGATGCATATATACATCACAAGAGGAGCTGGATGCATATATACATCACAAGAGGGGCTGGATGCATATATACATCACAAGAGGTGCTAGGTGCATATATACATCACAAGAGGGGCTGGGTGCATATGTACATCACAAGAGGTGCTAGGTGCATATATACATCACAAGAGGTGTTGGGTGCATATATACATCACAAGAGGTGCGGGGTGCATATACACATCACAAGAGGGGCTGGGTGCATATGTACTTCACAAGAGGGGCTGGATGCATATATACATCACAAGACGTGCTGGGTGCATATATACATCACAAGAGGGGCTGGATGCATATATACATCACAAGAGGGGCTGGATGCATATATACATCACAAGACGTGCTGAGTGCATATATACATCACAAGAAGGGCTGGATGCATCTATACATCACAAGAGGGGCTGGGTGCATATGTACATCACAAGAGGGGCTGGATGCATATATACATCACAAGAGGGGCTGGATGCATATATACATCAGAAGAGGGGCTGGATGCATATATACATCACAAGAGGGGCTGGATGCATATTTACATCACAAGAGGTGTTGGGTGCAGATATACATCACAAGAGGGGCTGGATGCATATATACATGACAAGAGGGGCTGGATGCATCTATGCATCACAAGAGGGGCTGGATGCATATATACATCACAAGAGGGGCTGGATGCATATGTACATCACAAGAGGAGCTAGATGCATATATACATCACAAGAGGGGCTGGATGCATATATACATCACAAGAGGGGCTGGATGCATATATACATCACAAGAGGGGCTGGATGCATATATACATCACAAGAGGTGTTGGGTGCATATATACATCACAAGAGGTGTTGGGTGCATATATACATCACAAGAGGGGCTGGATGCATATATACATCACAAGAGGGGCTGGATGCATATATACATCACAAGAGGTGTTGGGTGCATATATACATCACAAGAGTTGTTGGGTGCATATATACATCACAAGAGGGGCTGGGTGCATATGTACATTACAAGAGGGGCTGGATGCATATATACATCACAAGACGTGCTGGGTGCATATATACATCACAAGAGGGGCTGGATGCATATATACATCACAAGAGGAGCTGGATGCATATATACATCACAAGAGGGGCTAGGTGCATATATACATCACAATAGGGGCTGGATGCATATATACATCACAAGAGGTGCTAGGTGCATATATACATCACAAGAGGGGCTGGATGCATATATACATCACAAGAGGGGCTGGATGCATATATACATCACAAGAGGTGCTAGGTGCATATATACATCACAAGAGGGGCTGGATGCATATATACATCACAAGAGGGGCTGGATGCATATATACATCACAAGAGGTGCTAGGTGCATATATACATCACAAGAGGGGCTGGATGCATATATACATCACAAGAGGGGCTGGATGCATATATACATCACAAGAGGGGCTGGATGCATATATACATCACAAGAGGGGCTGGATGCATATATACATCACAAGAGGGGCTGGATGCATATATACATCACAAGAGGTGTTGGGTGCATATATACATCACAAGAGGGGCTGGATGCATATATACATCACAAGAGGTGTTGGGTGCATATATACATCACAAGAGCGGCTGGATGCATATATACATCACAAGAGGTGTTGGGTGCATATATACATCACAAGAGGGGCTGGATGCATATATACATCACAAGAGGTGTTGGGTGCATATATACATCACAAGAGGGGCTGGATGCATATATACATCACAAGAGGTGCTAGGTGCATATTTACATCACAAGAGGGACTCTATGCATATATACATCACAAGAGGGACTGGATGCATATATACATCACAAGAGGGGCTGGATGCATATATACATCACAAGAGGTGCTAGGTGCATATATACATCACAAGAGGGGCTGGATGCATATATACATCACAAGAGGGGCTGGATGCATATATACATCACAAGAGGTGCTAGGTGCATATATACATCACAAGAGGTGTTGGGTGCATATATACATCACAAGAGGGGCTGGATGCATATATACATCACAAGAGGTGTTGGGAGCATATATACATCACAAGAGGGTCTGGATGCATATATACATCACAAGAGGTGTTGGGTGCATATATACATCACAAGAGGGGCTGGATGCATATATAGATCACAAGAGGTGTTGGGTGCATATATACATCACAAGAGGGGCTGGATGCATATATACATCACAAGAGGTGCTAGGTGCATATATACATCACAAGAGGTGTTGGGTGCATATATACATCACAAGAGGGGCTGGATGCATATATACATCACAAGAGGTGTTGGGTGCATATATACATCACAAGAGGGGCTGGATGCATATATACATCACAAGAGGTGTTGGGTGCATATATACATCACAAGAGGTGTTGGGTGCATATATACATCACAAGAGGGGCTGGATGCATATATACATCACAAGAGGGGCTGGATGCATATATACATCACAAGAGGTGTTGGGTGCATATATACATCACAAGAGGGGCTGGATGCATATATACATCACAAGAGGTGTTGGGTGCATATATACATCACAAGAGGGTCTGGATGCATATATACATCACAAGAGGTGTTGGGTGCATATATACATCACAAGAGGGGCTGGATGCATATATAGATCACAAGAGGTGTTGGGTGCATATATACATCACAAGAGGGGCTGGATGCATATATACATCACAAGAGGTGCTAGGTGCATATATACATCACAAGAGGTGTTGGGTGCATATATACATCACAAGAGGGGCTGGATGCATATATACATCACAAGAGGTGTTGGGTGCATATATACATCACAAGAGGGGCTGGATGCATATATACATCACAAGAGGGGCTGGGTGCATATATACATCACAAGAGGGGCTGGATGCATATATACATCACAAGAGGGGCTGGATGCATATATACATCACAAGAGGTGTTGGGTGCATATATACATCACAAGAGGTGTTGGGTGCATATATACATCACAAGAGGGGCTGGATGCATATATACATCACAAGAGGGGCTGGGTGCATATGTACATCACAAGAGGGGCTGGATGCATATATACATCACAAGACGTGCTGGGTGCATATATACATCACAAGAGGGGCTGGATGCATATATACATCACAAGAGGAGCTGGATGCATATATACATCACAAGAGGGGCTGGATGCATATATACATCACAAGAGGTGCTAGGTGCATATATACATCACAAGAGGGGCTGGGTGCATATGTACATCACAAGAGGTGCTAGGTGCATATATACATCACAAGAGGTGTTGGGTGCATATATACATCACAAGAGGTGCGGGGTGCATATACACATCACAAGAGGGGCTGGGTGCATATGTACTTCACAAGAGGGGCTGGATGCATATATACATCACAAGACGTGCTGGGTGCATATATACATCACAAGAGGGGCTGGATGCATATATACATCACAAGAGGGGCTGGATGCATATATACATCACAAGACGTGCTGAGTGCATATATACATCACAAGAAGGGCTGGATGCATCTATACATCACAAGAGGGGCTGGGTGCATATGTACATCACAAGAGGGGCTGGATGCATATATACATCACAAGAGGGGCTGGATGCATATATACATCAGAAGAGGGGCTGGATGCATATATACATCACAAGAGGGGCTGGATGCATATATACATCACAAGAGGTGTTGGGTGCAGATATACATCACAAGAGGGGCTGGATGCATATATACATGACAAGAGGGGCTGGATGCATCTATGCATCACAAGAGGGGCTGGATGCATATATACATCACAAGAGGGGCTGGATGCATATGTACATCACAAGAGGAGCTAGATGCATATATACATCACAAGAGGGGCTGGATGCATATATACATCACAAGAGGGGCTGGATGCATATATACATCACAAGAGGGGCTGGATGCATATATACATCACAAGAGGTGTTGGGTGCATATATACATCACAAGAGGTGTTGGGTGCATATATACATCACAAGAGGGGCTGGATGCATATATACATCACAAGAGGGGCTGGATGCATATATACATCACAAGAGGTGTTGGGTGCATATATACATCACAAGAGTTGTTGGGTGCATATATACATCACAAGAGGGGCTGGGTGCATATGTACATTACAAGAGGGGCTGGATGCATATATACATCACAAGACGTGCTGGGTGCATATATACATCACAAGAGGGGCTGGATGCATATATACATCACAAGAGGAGCTGGATGCATATATACATCACAAGAGGGGCTAGGTGCATATATACATCACAATAGGGGCTGGATGCATATATACATCACAAGAGGTGCTAGGTGCATATATACATCACAAGAGGGGCTGGATGCATATATACATCACAAGAGGGGCTGGATGCATATATACATCACAAGAGGTGCTAGGTGCATATATACATCACAAGAGGGGCTGGATGCATATATACATCACAAGAGGGGCTGGATGCATATATACATCACAAGAGGTGCTAGGTGCATATATACATCACAAGAGGGGCTGGATGCATATATACATCACAAGAGGGGCTGGATGCATATATACATCACAAGAGGGGCTGGATGCATATATACATCACAAGAGGGGCTGGATGCATATATACATCACAAGAGGGGCTGGATGCATATATACATCACAAGAGGTGTTGGGTGCATATATACATCACAAGAGGGGCTGGATGCATATATACATCACAAGAGGTGTTGGGTGCATATATACATCACAAGAGGGGCTGGATGCATATATACATCACAAGAGGTGTTGGGTGCATATATACATCACAAGAGGGGCTGGATGCATATATACATCACAAGAGGTGTTGGGTGCATATATACATCACAAGAGCGGCTGGATGCATATATACATCACAAGAGGTGTTGGGTGCATATATACATCACAAGAGGGGCTGGATGCATATATACATCACAAGAGGTGTTGGGTGCATATATACATCACAAGAGGGGCTGGATGCATATATACATCACAAGAGGTGCTAGGTGCATATTTACATCACAAGAGGGACTCTATGCATATATACATCACAAGAGGGACTGGATGCATATATACATCACAAGAGGGGCTGGATGCATATATACATCACAAGAGGTGCTAGGTGCATATATACATCACAAGAGGGGCTGGATGCATATATACATCACAAGAGGGGCTGGATGCATATATACATCACAAGAGGTGCTAGGTGCATATATACATCACAAGAGGTGTTGGGTGCATATATACATCACAAGAGGGGCTGGATGCATATATACATCACAAGAGGTGTTGGGAGCATATATACATCACAAGAGGGTCTGGATGCATATATACATCACAAGAGGTGTTGGGTGCATATATACATCACAAGAGGGGCTGGATGCATATATAGATCACAAGAGGTGTTGGGTGCATATATACATCACAAGAGGGGCTGGATGCATATATACATCACAAGAGGTGCTAGGTGCATATATACATCACAAGAGGTGTTGGGTGCATATATACATCACAAGAGGGGCTGGATGCATATATACATCACAAGAGGTGTTGGGTGCATATATACATCACAAGAGGGGCTGGATGCATATATACATCACAAGAGGTGTTGGGTGCATATATACATCACAAGAGGTGTTGGGTGCATATATACATCACAAGAGGGGCTGGATGCATATATACATCACAAGAGGTGTTGGGTGCATATATACATCACAAGAGGGGCTGGATGCATATATACATCACAAGAGGTGTTGGGTGCATATATACATCACAAGAGGGGCTGGATGCATATATACATCACAAGAGGTGTTGGGTGCATATATACATCACAAGAGGGGCTGGATGCATATATACATCACTAGAGGTGCTAGGTGCATATATACATCACAAGAGGGACTCTATGCATATATACATCACAAGAGGGGCTGGATGCATATATACATCACAAGACGTGCTGGGTGCATATATACATCACAAGAGGGGCTGGATGCATCTATGCATCACAAGAGGGGCTGGATGCATATATACATCACAAGAGGGGCTGGATGCATATATACATCACAAGAGGTGTTGGGTGCATATATACATCACAAGAGGTGCGGGGTGCATATACACATCACAAGAGGGGCTGGGTGCATATGTACTTCACAAGAGGGGCTGGATGCATATATACATCACAAGACGTGCTGGGTGCATATATACATCACAAGAGGGGCTGGATGCATATATACATCACAAGAGGAGCTGGATGCATATATACATCACAAGAGGGGCTGGGTGCACATATACATCACAAGAGGGGCTTGATGCATATATACATCACAAGAGGTGCTTGGTGCATATATACATCACAAGAGGTGCTAGGTGCATATATACATCACAAGAGGGGCTGGATGCATATATACATCACAAGAGGGGCTGGATGCATATATACATCACAAGAGGTGCTAGGTGCATATATACATCACAAGAGGGGCTGGATGCATATATACATCACAAGAGGGGCTGGATGCATATATACATCACAAGAGGTTCTAGGTGCATATATACATCACAAGAGGTGCTAGGTGCATATATACATCACAAGAGGGGCTGGATGCATATATACATCACAAGAGGGGCTGGATGCATATATACATCACAAGAGGGGCTGGATGCATATATACATCACAAGAGGGGCTGGATGCATATATACATCACAAGGGCTGGATGCATATATACATCACAAGAGGTGCTGGGTGCATATATACATCACAAGAGGTGTTGGGTGCATATATACATCACAAGAGGGGCTGGATGCATATATACATCACAAGAGGTGTTGGGTGCATATATACATCACAAGAGGGGCTGGATGCATATATACATCACAAGAGGTGTTGGGTGCATATATACATCACAAGAGGGGCTGGATGCATATATACATCACAAGAGGTGTTGGGTGCATATATACATCACAAGAGGGGCTGGATGCATATATACATCACAAGAGGTGTTGGGTGCATATATACATCACAAGAGGGGCTGGATGCATATATACATCACAAGAGGTGTTGGGTGCATATATACATCACAAGAGGGGCTGGATGCATATATACATCACAAGAGGTGCTATGTGCATATATACATCACAAGAGGGACTCTATGCATATATACATCACAAGAGGGGCTGGATGCATATATACATCACAAGAGGTGCTAGGTGCATATATACATCACAAGAGGTGCTAGGTGCATATATACATCACAAGAGGGGCTGGATGCATATATACATCACAAGAGGGGCTGGATGCATATATACATCACAAGAGGGGCTGGATGCATATATACATCACAAGAGGGGCTGGATGCATATATACATCACAAGGGCTGGATGCATATATACATCACAAGAGGTGCTGGGTGCATATATACATCACAAGAAGTGTTGGGTGCATATATACATCAAAAGAGGGGCTGGATGCATATATACATCACAAGAGGTGTTGGGTGCATATATACATCACAAGAGGGGCTGGATGCATATATACATCACAAGAGGTGTTGGGTGCATATATACATCACAAGAGGGGCTGGATGCATATATACATCACAAGAGGTGCTAGGTGCATATATACATCACAAGAGGGACTCTATGCATATATACATCACAAGAGGGACTGGATGCATATATACATCACAAGAGGGGCTGGATGCATATATACATCACAAGAGGTGCTAGGTGCATATATACATCACAAGAGGGGCTGGATGCATATATACATCACAACAGGGGCTGGGTGCATATATACATCACAAGAGGGGCTGGATGCATATATACATCACAAGAGGGGCTGGATGCATATATACATCACAAGAGGTGCTAGGTGCATATATACATCACAAGAGGTGTTGGGTGCATATATACATCACAAGGGCTGGATGCATATATACATCACAAGAGGTGCTGGGTGCATATATACATCACAAGAGGTGTTGGGTGCATATATACATCACAAGAGGGGCTGGATGCATATATACATCACAAGAGGTGTTGGGTGCATATATACATCACAAGAGGGGCTGGATGCATATATACATCACAAGAGGTGTTGGGTGCATATATACATCACAAGAGGGGCTGGATGCATATATACATCACAAGAGGTGTTGGGTGCATATATACATCACAAGAGGGGCTGGATGCATATATACATCACAAGAGGTGTTGGGTGCATATATACATCACAAGAGGGGCTGGATGCATATATACATCACAAGAGGTGTTGGGTGCATATATACATCACAAGAGGGGCTGGATGCATATATACATCACAAGAGGTGCTATGTGCATATATACATCACAAGAGGGACTCTATGCATATATACATCACAAGAGGGGCTGGATGCATATATACATCACAAGAGGTGCTAGGTGCATATATACATCACAAGAGGTGCTAGGTGCATATATACATCACAAGAGGGGCTGGATGCATATATACATCACAAGAGGGGCTGGATGCATATATACATCACAAGAGGGGCTGGATGCATATATACATCACAAGAGGGGCTGGATGCATATATACATCACAAGGGCTGGATGCATATATACATCACAAGAGGTGCTGGGTGCATATATACATCACAAGAAGTGTTGGGTGCATATATACATCAAAAGAGGGGCTGGATGCATATATACATCACAAGAGGTGTTGGGTGCATATATACATCACAAGAGGGGCTGGATGCATATATACATCACAAGAGGTGTTGGGTGCATATATACATCACAAGAGGGGCTGGATGCATATATACATCACAAGAGGTGCTAGGTGCATATATACATCACAAGAGGGACTCTATGCATATATACATCACAAGAGGGACTGGATGCATATATACATCACAAGAGGGGCTGGATGCATATATACATCACAAGAGGTGCTAGGTGCATATATACATCACAAGAGGGGCTGGATGCATATATACATCACAAGAGGGGCTGGGTGCATATATACATCACAAGAGGGGCTGGATGCATATATACATCACAAGAGGGGCTGGATGCATATATACATCACAAGAGGTGCTAGGTGCATATATACATCACAAGAGGTGTTGGGTGCATATATACATCACAAGAGGGTCTGGATGCATATATACATCACAAGAGGTGTTGGGTGCATATATACATCACAAGAGGGGCTGGATGCATATATACATCACAAGAGGTGTTGGGTGCATATATACATCGCAAGAGGGGCTGGATGCATATATACATCACAAGAGGTGTTGGGTGCATATATATATCACAAGAGGTGCTAGGTGCATATATACATCACAAGAGGGACTCTATGCATATATACATCACAAGAGGGACTGGATGCATATATACATCACAAGAGGTGTTGGGTGCATATATACATCACAAGAGGGGCTGGATGCATATATACATCACAAGAGGTGTTGGGTGCATATATACATCACAAGAGGGGCTGGATGCATATATACATCACAAGAGGTGTTGGGTGCATATATATATCACAAGAGGTGCTAGGTGCATATATACATCACAAGAGGGACTCTATGCATATATACATCACAAGAGGGGCTGGATGCATATATACATCACAAGAGGGGCTGGATGCATATATACATCACAAGAGGGGTTGGGTGCATATATACATCACAAAAGGGGCTGGATGCATATATACATCACAAGAGGTGTTGGGTGCATATATACATCACAAGAGGGGCTGGATGCATATATACATCACAAGAGGTGTTGGGTGCATATATACATCACAAGAGGGGCTGGATGCATATACACATCACAAGAGGTGTTAGGTGCATATATACATCACAAGAGGTGTTGGGTGCATATATACATCACAAGAGGGGCTAGATGCATATATACATCACAAGAGGGGCTGGATGCATATATACATCACAAGAGGTGTTGGGTGCATATATACATCACAAGAGGGGCTGGATGCATATATACATCACAAGAGGTGCTAGGTGCATATGTACATCACAAGAGGGACTCTATGCATATATACATCACAAGAGGGACTGGATGCATATATACATCACAAGAGGGGCTGGATGCATATATACATCACAAGAGGGGCTGTATGCATATATACATCACAAGAGGGGCTGGATGCATATATACATCACAAGAGGGGCTGGGTGCATATATACATCACAAAAGGGGATGGATGCATATATACATCACAAGAGGTGTTGGGTGCATAGATACATCACAAGAGTGGCTGGATGCATATATACATCACAAGCGGTGTTGGGTGCATATATACATCACAAGAGGGGCTGGATGCATATATACATCACAAGAGGGGCTGGGTGCATATATACATCACAAGAGGGGCTGGATGCATATATACATCACAAGAGGGGCTGGATGCATATATACATCACAAGAGGGGCTGGATGCATATATGCATCACAAGAGGTGTTGGGTGCATACATACATCACAAGAGGGGCTGGATGCATATATACATCACAAGAGGTGTTGGGTGCATATATACATCACAAGAGGGGCTGGATGCATATATACATCACAAGAGGGACTGGATGCATATATACATCACAAGAGGGGCTGGATGCATATATACATCACAAGAGGTGTTGGGTGCATATATGCATCACAAGAGTGGCTGCATGCATATATACATCACAAGAGGTGTTGGGTGCATATATACATCACAAGAGGGGCTGGATGCATATATACATCACAAGAGGTGCTAGGTGCATATATACATCACAAAAGGGGCTGGATGCATATATACATCACAAAAGGGGCTGGATGCATATATACATCACAAGAGGTGTTGGGTGCATATATACATCACAAGAGGTGTTGGGTGCATATATGCATCACAAGAGTGGCTGCATGCATATATACATCACAAGAGGTGTTGGGTGCATATATACATCACAAGAGGTGTTGGGTGCATATATACATCACAAGAGGTGTTGGGTGCATATATACATCACAAGAGGTGTTGGGTGCATATATGCATCACAAGAGTGGCTGCATGCATATATACATCACAAGAGGTGTTGGGTGCATATGTACATCACAAGAGGTGTTGGGTGCATATATGCATCACAAGAGTGGCTGCATGCATATATACATCACAAGAGGTGTTGGGTGCATATATACATCACAAGAGGGGCTGGATGCATATATACATCACAAGAGGTGCTAGGTGCATATATACATCACAAAAGGGGCTGGATGCATATATACATCACAAAAGGGTCTGGATGCATATATACATCACAAGAGGTGTTGGGTGCATATATACATCACAAGAGGTGTTGGGTGCATATATGCATCACAAGAGTGGCTGCATGCATATATACATCACAAGAGGTGTTGGGTGCATATATACATCACAAGAGGGGCTGGATGCATATATACATCACAAGAGGTGCTAGGTGCATATATACATCACAAGAGGGGCTGGATGCATATATACATCACAAGAGGGGCTGGATGCATATATACATCACAAGAGGGGCTGGATGCATATATACATCACAAGAGGGGCTGGATGCATATATACATCACAAGAGGTGTTGGGTGCATATATACATCACAAGAGGGGCTGGATGCATATATACATCACAAGAGGGGCTGGATGCATATATACATCACAAGAGGGGCTTTATGCATATATACATCACAAGAGGTGTTGGGTGCATATATACATCACAAGAGGGGCTGGATGCATATATACATCACAAGAGGTGTTGGGTGCATATATACATCACAAGAGGTGTTGGGTGCATATATACATCACAAGAGGGGCTGGATGCATATATACATCACAAGAGGGGCTGGATGCATATATACATCACAAGAGGTGTTGGGTGCATATATACATCACAAGAGGTGTTGGGTGCATATATACATCACAAGAGGGGCTGGGTGCATATGTACATCACAAGAGGGGCTGGATGCATATATACATCACAAGAGGAGCTGGATGCATATATACATCACAAGAGGGGCTGGATGCATATATACATCACAAGAGGGGCTGGATGCATATATACATCACAAGAGGGGCTGGATGCATATATACATCACAAGAGGTGCTAGGTGCATATATACATCACAAGAGGTGTTGGGTGCATATACACATCACAAGAGGGGCTGGGTGCATATGTACTTCACAAGAGGGGCTGGATGCATATATACATCACAAGACGTGCTGGGTGCATATATACATCACAAGAGGGGCTGGATGCATATTCAAGATTCAAGATTCAAGATTCAAAGAAGCTTTATTGGCAGGACCAAATACACATCAGTTTTGCCAAAGCAAGTGTATAGAGGCAATAGGGATAGGGACTGAGGGGATGTTGGGTAGGAGCTGTGGGGGGAGGTGGATGGGGCAGATCCAGGGTGGAGGCTATAGTCCATGGCATAGGGGAGATGGATGGGTCAGATCCAGGGTGGGGGCTATAGTCCATGGCATAGGGGAGGTGGATGGGGCAGGTCCAGGTTGGGGGCTGTAGTCCATGGCATCATAGTTCTCTTTCTCGTAGTCTATGACATTCGCTCACATACCGCGCTGCTATCTCCACCGCTCTCTCTTCTTCTCCCAGCAAGATATAGGTTTTCTCTTCCTCCTTCATGGTGATGAAGTCTGGGAAGAGATGTGAGAGTCTCCTGAAGTGAGTGTCCCTCACTGCTGAGTATTTGGAGCAGTGTAGCAGGAAGTGGGTTTCGTCCTCTATGGCCTCCTGATCACAGTGTTGGCACAGTCTTTCCTCCCTGGGCTTGTAGCTCTGCCTGTGTCGGCCACATTCGATGGCCAGACTGTGGGCACTGAGTCTATATCGGCTCAGGATCTGGCGGTCTCTGGGGTCCGGGAGTTTCTCCAGATATGGGGCCAGTCTGTAGTCTCTCTGTAGGCTCCGGTACATGGTCAGTTTCTGTGAGCTGATGATATCATTCTTCCAGTCACTGACATACCTCTCCTGGCCTTCATCTGCCATCTTCCTAATTCCGGCTTTTGTCAGGTTGTTGTGATTGGTGTTCTGCTCCGGTTGGGTTTGGCTGGGCTGTTCCGGGGGTTCTGGTTTTTCTGTTTCACCTTCATGTATCAGGGCTTTATGGTGGTGGGAGCTTGGATTGCTCCTATGCAGGTGAGCCCGGAATGACAGCGCCCTCTTTAGAACTGTTAGGTGTAGAGGGAATCTGCCCAGCTCGGCCCGACAAGCACTGTTGGAGGTGCTCCGATGGACCTGGAGAAGGTGCTTGCAGAATTCCAGGTGGAATATTTCTGTTGGACTGGAGTCCCACTTTGACCAGTCTGGGTATGCATATATGTATCACAAGACGTGCTGGGTGCATATATACATCACAAGACGTGCTGAGTTCATATATACATCACAAGAGGGGCTGGATGCATCTATACATCACAAGAGGGGCTGGGTGCATATATACATCACAAGAGGGGCTGGATGCATATATACATCACAAGAGGAACTGGATGTATATATACATCACAAGAGGGGCTGGATGCATATATACATCACAAGAGGTGCTAGGTGCATATATACATCACAAGAGGGGCTGGATGCATATATACATCACAAGAGGGGCTGGATGCATATATACATCACAAGAGGGGCTGGATGCATATATACATCACAAGAGGTGTTGGGTGCATATATACATCACAAGAGGGGCTGGATGCATATATACATCACAAGATGGGCTGGGTGCATATGTACATCACAAGAGGGGCTGGATGCATATATACATCACAAGACGTGCTGGGTGCATATATACATCACAAGAGGTGTTGGGTGCATATATACATCACAAGAGGTGCGGGGTGCATATACACATCACAAGAGGGGCTGGGTGCATATGTACTTCACAAGAGGGGCTGGATGCATATATACATCACAAGAGGTGCTGGGTGCATATATACATCACAAGAGGGGCTGGATGCATATTCAAGATTCAAGATTCAAGATTCAAAGAAGCTTTATTGGCAGGACCAAATACACATCAGTTTTGCCAAAGCAAGTGTATAGAGGCAATAGGGATAGGGACTGAGGGGATGTTGGGTAGGAGCTGTGGGGGGAGGTGGATGGGGCAGATCCAGGGTGGAGGCTATAGTCCATGGCATAGGGGAGATGGATGGGTCAGATCCAGGGTGGGGGCTATAGTCCATGGCATAGGGGAGGTGGATGGGGCAGGTCCAGGTTGGGGGCTGTAGTCCATGGCATCATAGTTCTCTTTCTCGTAGTCTATGACATTCGCTCACATACCGCGCTGCTATCTCCACCGCTCTCTCTTCTTCTCCCAGCAAGATATAGGTTTTCTCTTCCTCCTTCATGGTGATGAAGTCTGGGAAGAGATGTGAGAGTCTCCTGAAGTGAGTGTCCCTCACTGCTGAGTATTTGGAGCAGTGTAGCAGGAAGTGGGTTTCGTCCTCTATGGCCTCCTGATCACAGTGTTGGCACAGTCTTTCCTCCCTGGGCTTGTAGCTCTGCCTGTGTCGGCCACATTCGATGGCCAGACTGTGGGCACTGAGTCTATATCGGCTCAGGATCTGGCGGTCTCTGGGGTCCGGGAGTTTCTCCAGATATGGGGCCAGTCTGTAGTCTCTCTGTAGGCTCCGGTACATGGTCAGTTTCTGTGAGCTGATGATATCATTCTTCCAGTCACTGACATACCTCTCCTGGCCTTCATCTGCCATCTTCCTAATTCCGGCTTTTGTCAGGTTGTTGTGATTGGTGTTCTGCTCCGGTTGGGTTTGGCTGGGCTGTTCCGGGGGTTCTGGTTTTTCTGTTTCACCTTCATGTATCAGGGCTTTATGGTGGTGGGAGCTTGGATTGCTCCTATGCAGGTGAGCCCGGAATGACAGCGCCCTCTTTAGAACTGTTAGGTGTAGAGGGAATCTGCCCAGCTCGGCCCGACAAGCACTGTTGGAGGTGCTCCGATGGACCTGGAGAAGGTGCTTGCAGAATTCCAGGTGGAATATTTCTGTTGGACTGGAGTCCCACTTTGACCAGTCTGGGTATGCATATATGTATCACAAGACGTGCTGGGTGCATATATACATCACAAGACGTGCTGAGTTCATATATACATCACAAGAGGGGCTGGATGCATCTATACATCACAAGAGGGGCTGGGTGCATATATACATCACAAGAGGGGCTGGATGCATATATACATCACAAGAGGAACTGGATGTATATATACATCACAAGAGGGGCTGGATGCATATATACATCACAAGAGGTGCTAGGTGCATATATACATCACAAGAGGGGCTGGATGCATATATACATCACAAGAGGGGCTGGATGCATATATACATCACAAGAGGGGCTGGATGCATATATACATCACAAGAGGTGTTGGGTGCATATATACATCACAAGAGGGGCTGGATGCATATATACATCACAAGATGGGCTGGGTGCATATGTACATCACAAGAGGGGCTGGATGCATATATACATCACAAGACGTGCTGGGTGCATATATACATCACAAGAGGTGTTGGGTGCATATATACATCACAAGAGGTGCGGGGTGCATATACACATCACAAGAGGGGCTGGGTGCATATGTACTTCACAAGAGGGGCTGGATGCATATATACATCACAAGACGTGCTGGGTGCATATATACATCACAAGAGGGGCTGGATGCATATATACATCACAAGAGGTGCTAGGTGCATATATACATCACAAGAGGTGTTGGGTGCATATATACATCACAAGAGGTGCGGGGTGCATATACACATCACAAGAGGGGCTGGGTGCATATGTACTTCACAAGAGGGGCTGGATGCATATATACATCACAAGACGTGCTGGGTGCATATATACATCACAAGAGGGGCTGGATGCATATATACATCACAAGAGGGGCTGGATGCATATATACATCACAAGACGTGCTGGGTGCATATATACATCACAAGAGGTGTTGGGTGCATATATACATCACAAGAGGTGCGGGGTGCATATACACATCACAAGAGGGGCTGGGTGCATATGTACTTCACAAGAGGGGCTGGATGCATATATACATCACAAGACGTGCTGGGTGCATATATACATCACAAGAGGGGCTGGATGCATATATACATCACAAGAGGTGCTAGGTGCATATATACATCACAAGAGGTGTTGGGTGCATATATACATCACAAGAGGTGCGGGGTGCATATACACATCACAAGAGGGGCTGGGTGCATATGTACTTCACAAGAGGGGCTGGATGCATATATACATCACAAGACGTGCTGGGTGCATATATACATAACAAGAGGGGCTGGATACATATATACATCACAAGAAGGGCTGGGTGCATATATACATAACAAGAGGGGCTGGATGCATCTATACATCACAAGAGGGGCTGGGTGCATATATACATCACAAGAGGGGCTGGATGCATATATACATCACAAGAGGGGCTGGATGCATATATACATCACAAGACGTGCTGGGTGCATATATTCATCACAAGAGGGGCTGGATGCATATATACATCACAAGAGGTGTTGGGTGCATATATACATCACAAGAGGGGCTGGATGTATATGTACATCACAAGAGGAGCTAGATGCATATATACATTACAAGAGGGGCTGGATGCATATATACATCACAAGAGGGGCTGGATGCATATATACATCACAAGAGGGGCTGGATGCATATATACATCACAAGAGGTGTTGGGTGCATATATACATCACAAGAGGGGCTGGATGCATATGTACATCACAAGAGGGACTAGATGCATGTATACATCACAAGAGGGGCTGGATGCATATATACATCACAAGTGGTGCTGAGTGCATATATACATCACAAGAGGTGCTGGGTGCGTATGTACATCACAGGAGAGGCTGGGTGCATATATAAATCACAGGAGGAGAATGGGCATATATTAATTAAATGTGCTGGGGCATATATGTTTAAACACAGGAGATATGGGGCGAATACATCAAAGGAGGGGCCGGGGTATATACAACACTGGAGACATAGGGGCTTCCACTGCTGTTGTATTCATCGGTGGGGGACTCTGCCCACAGAGTACATCAATGCCCAATACATCCAGACATTGGCACTGGCTAGTGTCATTATATAATCTTTCATGGAGCACATGGCAGCATTATGTAATTAACGTTGCTGTGACTGAGGCAATTAAAGGGCCGGCAAGATGCGGCCACTGATCCAAGCACTGCAATCCCCGGGAATCTGAATGGGGGGCGCAGGAAAGACCATTCCCCACTCCTGATGTAAACAGTGAATTTCCGTTCATTGTAGTGGCTAGAAAGGTGGATACGGAAGCTTCTTCTGTAGCAAATTACTTTGACCTGGAGGAGTCTCAGGAAAAGGAAGGAGTGCCATTTGACTTTTTGAAAAATTTGTAAAATTTATTGGAATAATTACATTTGGAGAGCCCTTGATGAGCCTAAACAGTGGAAGCCATTTAGAAGTGACACCATTTTGGAGATTAGGCTTAAACTTATCTAGATGTATCGTGAGCATTATGAACCCCCAGGTGCTTCACAGACGTTTGTAATAAAAAAAAAATCACAATTTTGACACAAAAATGTTTTTTAGCCCCAAATTTTGCATTTTTACAAGGGTAACAGGAGAAATTGCACCATACAATTTGTGTGCAATTTTTCATGAGTACCCAGATACCTCAAATGTGGGTGAAAACTACTGTTTGGGTGCACAGCAGGGTTCAGAAGGGAACGAGTACTATTTGAATGCAAAATTTGCAGGGATCATTAGCGCATGCCATGTCACACTTGGAGAGCCCCGTAAAAAAAAAAATCATGTGTTTCCCACAAAAAAAAGTTATTTTGGTCCCATTTTTTTAAATTTTCACATGGGTAAGAAAATAAAATGCACCATACAATTTATTTTTTTCTGTTTTCATCTATTAACCCTTTTTCTACATGTATCAATTGGTATGGCAGATACATCGACGATACATTGATCGTGTGGTCGGGCGATGTGTCTGCCATACCGATGTTCATTGATTATATTAATTCCAACAATTATAATATAAAATGTACTTTTGTTCATCACAAAACAACTATTTCTTTTCTGGATTTAGAGTTGATCGGTATTCCTGGGCAATTTATTTCCACCAGAACTTATACCAAACCAATTTCTGGCAATACAATTTTGCGTGCTAATAGTGGCCATCCTAGGCACACAATAAAATCAATTCCAGTAGGTGAATTTATTAGACTTAAACGGAATTGCAATAATAACGATCAATTTAATAACGATTTAATAAAATCTTGCAAAAAATTTCATGACAGAAGGTACCCAAATTGGATGCTAAATCGAGCCTATAATATTGTTACAAACAAAAATCAAAAAGATCTTATTTCATCTCAAAAAGGCCATAAAACACATAGACAAAAGAAAGAATTTTCGAACAAGCCATTCGTGTGTCTGCAATACAGTCCTCAATTTAATGCCATCAAAACTATTATTAATAAATCCATACCTATATTGTATGAGGATCCCATCTTAGCGAAAATACTGGACAGGGGCTGCAATATTGTGGCTAGACGAGCTCCAACTCTTGGTAATATTCTATCTCCGAGTTTATTTATATCACAGAATAACCGCAGATCTAAAATGTGGTTAGACTGCAAGGGCAGTTACAAATGCTGCACCGCTAGTTGCACCACGTGCAAACATATGGCTGTCGCAAAAATGTTTTATGATTCTAAGAAAACTAATTCTTTTCATATTCATGATTTTATTAATTGTAATTCAAAATATGTTGTCTATAAAATTGACTCCAACCTTTGTTATAAATCCTATATTGGTTGCACCACCAGAAAACTAAAAACACGTTTTTCGGAACATCTTTATGATATTTCCAATATTAGGAATATTAATCGTAACGTATCTACTGCAGCAAAACATTTTATAGACACACATGCAAGGAACACCAGTTCTTTAACAATTACCGGCATTGAAAAAGTGAAAAAACCTCCTCGCGGCGGTGATCTGGCCAGAACTTTACTCACACGTGAAGCATTTTGGATATTTAATCTAGGGACCAGATTTCCTGAAGGGCTAAATAAACGTCACGAAATTATGTTTCACTACTGAGATTTGTCTTTCATGATAATTTTAATTCACATTTTTGTTATTATTCATGTATTTATTTGCTTTATTTGTATTTGTTCGTTTTCTTAATTAAGTCTGGATATATCATGTCATATAGGACCTTAAAACATGTGACCTTTTTGAAGCTGCCAGATTGGCAGAAGGGTTCCTTGTATTCCCACAGGAATCTTGGTAGTTGTGCTTTGACAAAGACCTTTCCGGTCGAAACGCATTGCCAAACTCACGCAGGTCATGGTGTTGTCTTTATGGAGCTCATGATTTTCATGTTTTTACATTTTTCCAATAAAGTTTTTCTACTTTACCTATTTGGAGCTGGAACATCGTTGTTTTTTCCATCATTAGGGCATGCCATGTCACACTTGGAGAGCCCTGTAAAAAAAAAAATCATGTGTTTCCCACAAAAAAAAGTTATTTTGGTCCCATTTTTTTAAATTTTCACATGGGTAAGAAAAGAAAATGCACCATACAATTTATTGGGCAATTTCTGCATTGCAGAGCATTAGTTTAGCGTCTGACATGCACGGAGGAGGCATGTCAGATCCTACTTTCAGCATGATCTGACAGGACACCGTTCCCTTGGTGACCTTGCGGCCATCTTTCTGCACAAAGGGAGCTCCCTCTGTGATGCCCTGCGATGTCATTGTCACTATTGACAGCGGCATTGCAGGTGCCCCTTCATGCCGCGGCCCTTTTTCATTTTTGTGTTTTCGTTTTTCGCTCCCCTCCTTCCCAGAGCCGTAACTTTTTTATTTTTCCGTCAATATGGCCATGTGAGGGCTTGTTTTTTGCGTGCCGAGCTGACATTTTTAATGATACCACATTTGTGCAGATATGTTCTTTTGATCGCCCGTTATTGCATTTGAATGCAATGTCGCGGCGACCAAAAAAACGTAATTCTGGTGTTTCAAATTTTTTACTCGCTACGCTGTTTAGAGATCAGGTTAATGCTTTTTTTTTACTGATAGATCGGGCGATTCTGAACGCGGCGATACCAAATATGTGTAGGTTTGATTTTTTTTTTTTTATTATATTTTGCGTGGGGCGAAATGGGGGTTATTTAAACTTTCAGATTTTTTTATTTTTTTTCATATTTTTAAAAACATTTTTTTTTTACTTTTGCCATGCTTCAATAGCCTCCATGGGAGGCTAGAAGCAGGCACAACTCGATCGCCTCTGCTACATAGCAGCGATCTGCTGATCGCTGCTATGTAGCAGAAAATCAGGTGTGCTGTGAGCGCCGACCACAGGGTGGCGCTCACAGCCACCGGTGATCAGTAACCATAGAGGTCTCTAGGACCTCTATGGTTACCATCCTGACGCATCGCCGACCCCCGATCATGTGACGGGGGTTGGCGATGCGCTTCTTTTCCGGCCGCGCGACGGTTAAATGCCGCTGCCAGCGTTTGACAGCGGCATTTAACAGGTTAATAGCGGCGGGGGAATCGCGATTTCACCCGCCGCTATTGCGCGCACATGTCAGCTGTACAAAACAGCTGACATGTCTCGACTTTGATGTGGGCTCAACGCCGGAGCCCACATCAAAGGGGGAGACACGATATGAGCAGTACATGTACTGCTCATGTCATGAAGGGGTTAAACGCCCCCAATTGGTGCTAGCATGTAGAACTGACTCAGTGTGAGCCCACGTGATCATAGTGCCATATATTTATAGGACGGTTTGCAGGAAGATGGCTTCTGTGGCACCATATATATTTGATGCATGTCGGGAAGGGGTTATTGCTCACCTTAAGAAGTTTTCAGAAAATGACATCTTATGTGCTTCAGGGTGGGACGTGGTGGCAGGTACTTCTGGTTCTCCACCCCCCACCAGCCTTCTCTGCTTCTTGTACAGGTCACTGATTATTCAGTGACCTGGCTCCTTTTTAAAATTCAGCACCGCCGCCATTACTGTGTGGTTGGAGTGTGCTCAATGTGAGTCTGCGTCCGGTGTGCAGGACTTCAATAAAATGGGGTCGGAGGCAGCGCATGCGCAGGTTGAGATTTTAGCTCAGTAAATCACTGCAGGTGATTTATAATTTAGCTTTGCAGTCACAGTGTTATTATGCACCTGGTGTGCATCTGCCCTGAACTGTTGCTCCTGGGGCCCAATGAGCAGAAGCAAGGGAGGAGGGGCCCGGGCTGCCAGCGTGTCTTGGCCCCCACCTTTGCTTCTGCTCACCGTGCCCCATACACTAGTAAGGGCAGTAATGCTCTGATGGCAGCCTTGGTCCCAACAGTAATTTAAAGATCTCCACAGGTGTTCAGTGGGATTTAGATCCGTGACATCTGTGTCAGCAGTTGGGGTCCTGCAAGGTCTCCTGCCATAATGTTTCATTTCATTCAAATGTCAACGGATAGCTTGTGCTCTTGTGCTGACACTGAGTCACCCTGAGTCTGCAGGACAGCTTGAATTTCTTTGGAACTGTATTGGGACTGCTTGTCCACCATCCAGACTATCCTGCATTGCAACATTTCATCAAATTTTCTCTGCCAGCAACGTCCAGTGAGATTTGCTGCTGTGCCATGGGTTGTAAACGTCTTGATTATGTTGCGCACCGTGGATAAAGGAACTAAATAAAAAGTGCACACGCAGACTGATGATAGACATTCTTTAAGTAGCACAGGTTTACCTCATAACTGCACAAAATTAAGTCACAAGATGTGCCATTTCCTCTTTATGCAGGAAACGTAGCTAAACCACTAGCCAGTCGTTAAGATTTTCTTAAAAAGAATGTGTTTCCCTGATTTTTTCATTACAAAAGATATCGAAATAAATACTATTTTTGTGGGACTTTATGGGACAGTCATTTTGCTCAAGTTACTGATCCGTTTTGTTATCAGATGTTGAAAGACCTGCTTTACAGTGCTCACAAAGACATAGGAAAGATAGTGTCTGAAGGTGACTCATTGACTTCTATGGGAGAGTTTACTGGGCATGCTCTGTGATCTGTGCAGTGTGGAGGAGGTGAGTTGCAGCCATCACCTTTTGTGAATCCTTTAATTTTATAATACAGACGTTACTATTCATTGTAGTCCTGTTACCTGATGATAATGAAAAGTTTATTGAAAAGTGATTTCTACCAAACTGGGAGTATCTTTGTCAGAGGTCATTGGTAAAATAATGCTCCGTACTGTGCCCATTGCTCACTGAAATGCCCCCTTTGTGCACTCTAGATAGTAAAATTGTTTACTAAAAAATATTAATGTCTTTTGTGGGTGCCCTAGTAAGTAATAGTGCCCACACTTTGTCCCCTGCAAAGTAATAATTCCCAGTGGGCCACTTTGACAGTTATAATACCCTGAGTGCCTCTAAGGCTACGTTCACATTAGCGTCATGCGACGCTGCGTCGCCGATGCAACGCACGACGGATCGGAAACGCACGCAAAAACGCACCTTTTTTGACGCAAGCGTCGGACGGATGCGTCGGAAAACGCAGCGTTTTTTGTGCGTTTTTGTTGCGTTTTTACAAAAATCGCAGCGTTTTACGACGCATGCGTTGTCAAACAATGATTATATCTTTACACACAATTTAGTGTCTAGACACTAGATAACACCACCAATGAATAGAAGAGGGTGGGTCTAGTGTCTAGACAATAGATAATGCCACCAATGGGTAGATGAGGGTGGGTATTAATGTAATAGTGGTATATATACCCCGGCATAGATTATTTCCAACCATACAGCATCAAGATGGATCGTCCCATGGAGAGTATCTACCTCAATTTTGAGCTGGAATTAGCCCTTGCTATTGCTTATGCTATTGCCTGTCATGAACAGAGGAAAAGAGACAAACTACGGAGAAGGAGTCGTCGGCGTTTTTGGCTACACCCTATAGTGGAAGTCCGAGAGAGTCGTGGAGCCTACCATTGTCTGTTTGGCGAATTAAATGAGAACCAGGAGAAATACTTTGAATACACCAGGATGTCACAAAACAGCTTCCGATATCTGCTGCGTCTGGTGGAAGGAACCATTGCCAGGCAGGACACGCAGCTCCGTAAATCGATTTCCCCCGAGGAACGTCTGCTGGTGACTCTACGGTACGTAATGCAATGTGAAGGATTTATATGTTCTTGCCATTTTTTCAAGTAACTAACGTGTTTTGGTTTTGTGGGGTGGGGGATTGTAATTAAGAATGAAAAATTATTTCATAACAATTTAATTAATTTCATTTATTTATTTTTCTTCTTGTCAGTTTCCTTGCTACTGGAGAGACCTTGAGATCACTGCATTTCCAGTTTCGGATTGGAGTCTCCACACTGTCTGGTATTATTGCCGACACATGCCGCGCATTGTGGGACAACCTTCGGGAGGAATTTTTACCTATCCCAACAACCGAATTATGGCAGGCCAATGCCCAAAAATTCGAACAAGTGTGTTCTTTCCCTAACTGTATTGGAGCCGTTGATGGGAAGCACATTAGGATTACCAAGCCTTCAAGAAGTGGATCTCTGTTTTTTAATTATAAAAAATACTTTTCCACCGTGCTGATGGCAATTGCAGGTGCGGACTGCAGGTTTCTCGCTGTGGACATTGGAGCGTTTGGCCGTGCAAATGATTCACGGACATTTAAGGAGTCTGATATGGGCCGAAGATTGTACGATAACAATTTTAATTTCCCCCATCCACGACCTCTTCCCAACACCGAAGGCCCGGCCCTGCCATTTGTTGTTGTTGGGGATGAGGCTTTTCAAATGAGTGGCAACCTACTTAAACCGTACTCCAGTCGGGGGTTGGACCGCACCAAAAGTATATTTAATTATAGACTGTCCAGGGCCAGAAGAACTGTGGAGTGCGCCTTTGGAATCCTTGTCTCCAAATGGCGTATCTTAGGATCCGCTATAAATTTGAAAATTGAGACAGTGGATGAGGTGGTGAAGGCGTGTGTGGTTCTCCACAATTTTATTATTGATAAAGAGAGAGTCAACGTGGAACTCGATGAACCCATACCAAATCCATTGCCTGATTATCAAGATCATCCTCTGCGGACAACTGTGGAGATTGCTCATATGAGGGACCAATTTGCTGCATACTTTGTTTCAGATGTTGGCCGTGTTTCATGGCAAGATCAAATGGTTTAATTCATCTTGTTATTATGATGTCATGTAAACACTGTGGAGTCCATGTCATTTAACCATACTATGTAAGGTTATTGTTATAATGTCCCCTGATTTTCTAATGCGTTGTGTTTTGAAATAAAGTTCTTGTGCCTTTCCGTTTTCACAAAAAAAAATCTCCCATATGTTTTTCCATAGTAATCAAATTGTAAAATCCAATGTTATGTAAAGTAATGTGAGTCCCACAAAATTTATGTGAGCACCAGTACACAAATGGACTGTGACAAAACAAAAAAATAATTCAGCCGTGTGTTCCATAGTTTTGACGTATAACATAATCGGCTCCCACCTTGTCAACCATTTTTAATCCTGCAGACTATTTGCATATGGAACCGGGCTTGACAAGGAGGGAGACGATCATGTTTGCAAAACTCTACAGAGTTAACACTATTGCACTCAGGATGCTGGAATACGTCCAGAGTCAAATAGTGGCGACACTGTGAACATTGCTACCACCTCACCTGACCAATAATCTTAAGGTACATTAATAAAACTATTATCCAACGATACCGACCAGTGATACGACCGGACCGTGACCGTTGTTTAGTCGTCGCGTGGTTGCTGGAGAGCTGTCACACAGACAGCTCTCCAGCGACCAAAAAAGAGCAAGTCCCCGTGTAATCTGGGTAATGTTATGAAGCGCATGGCCGCACTCACGATGTTTTCCCTGTTTACCATTGTAAATGTAATATAAAAAAATAAAAAAAACCTTTCATTCCGGTGTGTGACACGTCCATCGCCGTCAGCTTTCCGTACTGTGCCAGCCCTAAAGCAAAGCACAGCGTTTAAGTCAACGGTGTGCTCTGCTTTACGGGCGGGAAACAGTGTCAGTGACTGCGGAAAGATGACGGCGAGGGACGTGGTTGACACCTTTATTTTTTTTGGGGGGTATTGTTCACTTATTTGAGTGTTTAAAACACTGCGCTAGTAACCCAATATTCCCTTGTTTAAAACAAAGACATTGCTTGATCGGTGTCAAACACGCCGATCCAACAATGACAGCGTGTGATCAGTTACCCCAAGAAATTCCTAATCATTCGCTGACACCAAAAATCTCACAGCAGGGGCCTAATCGTTGTGCGATTTCAGAAAAGATAACGTTGGTTACACACAAAAACCAACTATATCGTTACTGAAATCGTTGTGTGATGGTACATTTTAAACTTGACATATTGAGCAATGCTATTTGTGTTTGTAACATCTCATAGTACAATGAACGACAGCCCTATAAAAAAATGAAAAAAAAAATGTATAAAATATTGTCAGACATTGCACATCAGTTGTTACAAAGACAAGATTTGTGTATACGGCGCACGGTGTGATTTGGTGCAAACTTTATTTGAGACAATAAAAAATAATTTTTTTTTTTAAAAATAACAATTTTATTAGGGACACAAAAAAAAGAAATGGGAAATGTTAGGGGGTATCGATATCAGCAATTAAGGGGGATTGATATCCCCCACTTTTGGGGGGTGTTGAGGAGACCGAGGAGGAGGACGAGGGGGAGGAAGCAGCATAGTCTATGACACTAGACGGGATGCCGACATCAATCCAGCCAGTTGACGGTGGCGATCCTGCCAAAGCAGGAGGTGAGGGAGGAGGAGGGACGACCAGTGTCCTTGGCTGGCTACTCTGGCTCCGGGTAGACCCAGGCTGTGTACTCGGTGTACTCCTTGTAGACCCAGGCTGGGTACTGGGTGTACTCCGTGTAGACCCAGGCTGGGTACTTGGAGTGCTCCGGGTCGACCCAGGCTGTGTAGTGGTGGTTGTTTTGGGAGCAGCCATAGCCAAGGTTGTAGTGCTTGTCGTCGTCGTCTTCTTCTTTTTTTTTCCTCCTCTCTCCCTCTGGGTGTGGGTCGGCTTCCCGTCTGTGTGCCCTTGAAGGCCTGGCATGATCAGAACTTTGGGGCTCTGTTCTGTGGTGGCGGTGGCGGTGGCGGTGGCCCTCGGCACGCGGAGCTCTGTGGTGGTGCTCTGCAGCAGGAGTCGGAGTCATGGCAGCCAGCGATGGTACTGCGGGCACATTTGTCGCTGACTGCATGACCCGAGCCTGCTGCAGAGCAGTGACATATGCGTTGTTGCAGCCCTGCATGACCGAAATCTGGAGTTCCGGCGTAAGATGTTCAACCATGCCCTTGTGAATGGCACTAAAAAAATGTTTGGCCGGCCTCGAGAGCTCCGATTCGATGTTTTCAAGACGCCGGTCGATATTGGACATTTTATCGCACAGCGCCTTGAAACCATTCTGAAATACGGTGCTCAAATGTAAAAATTCGGGCATGACCGCCCTGTCCGAGGCCCGCTGACGCTGTCGGGAAGACCCGAAGGAAGGAGCGCCAGAGGCCTCGGCCAGGGGAACATCTGATGGACCGGCTGCCGGTTTGCCAGATTGTGGTGGTGCAGACCTGCTCTCGCTGTGGGATGGCTGCGACGGTTCAGATGGCGCTTCACGAAGGACCGCTCCAGAGGGTCGGACAGTCTCGCGGGTGCTGCTGTGTGTTCTGTGAAAACATAAGGAAACCATTAGTATACTAAATATAACATTTCACATGCGTCATTAATTAACTTTACCGCCGGTATCCATTTCCGCCGTTAATATTAACCTATTTTTAATATTGACACTGCATATGCCCCATCAATATTAAAAAAAAATGCATTTATTTAATTCAAAATAGTCACCCATGGTTGCGGTTTGTAACGCCAGACAATTATGCTTACGTTGGAACTGCCATGACGTCACGGTCATGTGACCGAGACGTCATCACAGGTCCTGCGAGCTGAGCAACCATGGGAACATAACCTGCCTTGCAGTAGAAGGTATGGCGTGTCTATTATATTTTAATTTTTTGTGTATAAAAAAACTGGGATACACCTGGATGGGCACTATACTACTCCACTATGAAATATTGCCCGGGCATGGCCAATCTACTATCTTTCTGTGTTCTGTATACTTCTGATTTCAGGAAAATAACTAGTAAGTCAAGCTCACCATTGTAGTAATCCCAGAAGGGAGCCGCTGTGTCAAGTGTGAGAAGACCAGAATTGAATAAAAAATTCGAGGTCAACGAGGTGTGAAAAGTAAAAACTAAATACTTTATTCACTTCAATCAGCAGCAGAGGATGAAACATCTGCACAATACAATAAAAACACTATCTACGCGTTTCAGGTCTGATGTTCCCTGTCACCTGAAACGCGTAGATAGTGTCTATTGTATTGTGCTGATGTTTCATCCTCTGCTTATGATTGAAGAGGATAAAAGTATGTATTTTTTACTTTTCACGCCTCGGTGAGCTTGCATTTTTTTCTTCATTTCTATACTTCGTACTTGCCAAAAAAAATGGCTGGGCAATAAGCTACGTGGCTGGAATATAGTAGGTGAATATGCATGTTGTAAAAACTAGGTGTGTGCATAGGTACTATACTTACTCTCTGCTTTCAAGGACCGGTCGCAAGAACTGCAATATACGGTTGTATTTGTACACAGAGGTCCTTGAAGCTGCAGCACCACTACAGGTCTGTCCCTCCTTTTTCAGGCCCCTCCTGAAACGGTCCTTCATGGAGCGCCATCTGGTCTTCAATTGTTTAACTGTGTATAAATTAAAAAAAAAAAAAAGGTTTTAGAGAATATATTGAAAACGATTACGCAACCGTGTGCAATCCCAATAGAAGACATCACAGACGGTTGTGTAATCCTGGCATGATGGGTCACAGCAGCATTTTGGAAATACTTACGAAAACTAGCTTTGCCCTTGGGGGAAGTGCTGTCGAAGCCATCCCACAGCGATTGTGCCACCTCTATCCACAAACTGCGCAATATGCCCTGGTCCGCGTGCCGGGGGTCACGGCTGTCCCACAACGGGCCCTGTTCTTCTATAAATGCCACCATCATATCGATATCCAGTGGGTCATCATGGGCCCGTTGTGAAACCTAGAATAAATGGAAAATATTAATGTTTGCAAGATAAAAAAATGTTGTCCCTACCTCCTCCACCGCCACCTACCACACACACCACCACCCCCTCCCACCACCCCCCATACCCGCAAAAACAAAAAAATTAACGAAAAAAAAGGAATAGGTTTGAAATAAAAACTTACTCTCCATCCTGCAACCACAGCTTGGCCCCGTGGTCTCTGCTCCTGCTCCCTCTGTTCCTCCTGGTTCTCCTCCTCACTTGAAGAAGCCTGCAAAATAGTTCACCAAAAAGTTGAGTGACCCATCTACAAATGACAGCGAATATAGTAAGCAATAGTAGATCATGTACTCACCGGACTCCTCAGCGGTGGGGTGTTGCTGGAATCGCTGGCCATAATGCAATTCTGATTCTGAAAAAAAGAACAAAATAACATTGATCCTATGCTCCTATGCACAATCCAGCAATATAAAAAAAACAAAAAACATTTTCATTTCAACCACAAAGAACACTGCACTCCAACTTAACTAACGCTGAGCAAACAACACTGCCACATTGATTAAAAGAAACAATGGCAGAGACAACCCAATGCCAGAGTAAACAAAAGCCTAAAGATAAGAAAACTAATCTACAACAGACCCTATGTAGTAATCCCAAAAGAGAGTTTTTTTTTTTTTTAAAAAGTACAGTATGCATGGAGCAACCCAAAAACCACAATAGATTTTTGAAAGGAAAAAATTAACAACACCCAAAAATTAAGGGCAGAAACGGCAATAACACACCATACTTTACAATAAAACCGACAGGGACGGATACAATAAAAGGCCATACAACGCCATACATCACAACCAGAAACATACAACAATGTCTTTACATAACCACAGTGCAGAACATAATACACAACTTGCAATATAAATTATTACATTTAATAAAAGGGCGCAGAATCATTCTATACTACCATACTTTACAATAAAACCGACAGGGCCGGAGACTATTAAACGCCATCACATAACGCAAGAATAAAACATCACAACTGAATACAAAAAACACCACCAAACCAAAAAATGGAAAAGAAAAATCTATCCTGGAAAGAACAATAATCAAGGCCACAGACAATGAAACGCCATTCTATACAACGCCATACATCACAACCAGACTAAAAATACAAAAATATCTTTAAACAACCACAGTGCAGAATATAATACACAACTTGCAAAAACAATTTTAAAAAACATGTAGAAAATGCACAGAATCATTCTATACTTACATCTCTGGACAGCGGATGAATAAAAGTAGAAGTCGTCTGGTGTGATGTCTTGCCTCTAGATGCTGCAGCAGAAGTGACAAACAATCCAACATTTTCTTTATATATGGGGGATGTTTTTATCACTGTTTGCACTGTCTAGACACTGTCTAGACACTTTTTGGTTTAATTTTATCTAACGACGCATGTGTCGCACAATGCACGCACGACGCACACACGAGACGCAAGTGCGTTGTCAATAGGTTTCAATGGGAAATTGTAACACAATGACGACGCACGAGCGACGCAAGTGCGACGCGTGCGTTTTTTTGACGCTTCAAAAATGCAACATGTAGCGTCTCCGACGCCACCCAGGTGCGGTGAAACGACGCATGCGTCGTGCGTTTTACCGAAAACGCACGACAACGCAACGCATGCGTCCCCAATGATAAAGATAGGGGCGCATGACGCATGCGTTGTCGTGCGTCGACGACGCAGCGTCGCATGACGCTAATGTGAACGTAGCCTAAGTACCCACTTAACATTTAATATTGTCTTTTAGTGCCTTGAAAAATTAATAATGCCAATGCAGTGAATATTCATTTCTCTTTAGCAGCAATCACCTGAGTTAGCTGCAGCAACCTCTTCCTGCCTCCTGTGACCCGCTGCTCTGCTGCACCCCTCCATCTTCTGGGACAATGACTCGAGTATAACCAGAGGGGGGCATTTTCAGCACAAAAAAATGTGCTGAAAAACTCAGTTTATACTTGAGTATATACGGTATATAATTTTAACTACTTTACAGAAAACAACAAAAAATTAATATTGGGCTGTTCTAATAAAATAGCAGTGTTTGCATTTGTCTTTACAAATTCACAATAAGTACTATTTTCTTGTGGATTAAGCATTCCTGTGAATCACCTAATATTTAGTTATATACCAACAGTTTTTTAGAACTCCTTCACTTCTATGTTGCATAGAGTCAGCCAACTTCTGGCACCTGTCAGCTGTTATTCCAGCCCGGGATGCTTGGACTACATCCCACAATTTTGGGCATTTGTTGACTTTTTCCTGAGAAACGGCATTTTTTATGTCACCCCACATGTGTTCTATCATATTAAGGTCCGGGAATTGGGCTGGCCACTCGGTAACCTCAATGTTGTTGGACTGGAACCATAGAATACGGACAAGTGCTATGCGACAAAAGATCGCATAGCACTCGGCCCAGTGTTAATCTATAGGAAAGCTCATATTACTGTATTTTTCTCAGGCGTATTCAACGTGCATGTAAAATCGCAGCATGCTGCTATTGTATGCGTATATCTTCCGAGACGCGCCAATGCAAGTCTATGGGTGCGAGAAAAACTCGGACACCACACGGACCATTCGTTTAGCACACATTTTCCTCACTTCAGCCCATTGAGCCATTAAATTCAATGGGGAAAAGCAGTGAGAAATGTAAAGCCATACGCAGGTCATACAGATGTCATACGGATACATAGGTGCGAGAAAATCGCATCATCGCATTACAAACGCATTACACAGGGATGACCATACTGAGAACTCTTGTGCGACTCTCAGCTGGGAGACTCGGACCGATTTTTCATTCGTTAAGTGTGACCCCAGCCTAATACACAGACTCAAAAACCTGCATATCATGAATGCGGAGTCTGTTGGTTTTCTTAGAATCTACTGCACCAACTGGTAAATTGTTTAACATGTGGTAATATAATTTATACCAAAAACAGTCATTAATCTGGTTAGTCATATTGGACTGCTATTTTTTAATTCTACTGTAAACCACCTGCTGCGTTGGACGCCGGCCCATGATCCTTAGACCACCTATGTCTGCATAAGCATACTATTATGTATTTAATGCCACATTTGCAACAGATGTGCAACCCGACTACTTTAGAAAATCATATGGCAGCAGCTCCTGTCCATCCCTCAGATAACAGACTGTACTTTGAAGCAACTTTGGTGCATGCAGTGTCTGGTCCCTGCCCAAGGTCCTGGTGTACAAATTATTATTTACTAGCTGAAGAGCCCGGCGTTGCCTGGGCATAGTAAATATCTGTGGTTAGTTATAGCACCTCACTTCTCTTATTTTCCCATCACGCCTCTCATTTTCCCAATCACATCTTTAATTTTCCCCCTCACATCTCTCATTTTCTCCCTCACACCTCTCATTTTCTCCCTCACTCCTCTCATTCCCCCCTAACACTTGTCATTTCAACCTCACATCTGTCATTTTCTGATCACTCCACTATTTTTCCTCACTTCTCTCATTTTGCACTCACACCTTTTCATTTTCACCTCACACCTCTCATTTTCACCTCATCACCTCAGTATATACAGTTAGGGCCAGAAATATTTGGACAGTGACACAAGTTTTGTTATTTTAGCTGTTTACAAAAACATGTTCAGAAATACAATTATATATATAACTAGATGGCAGCCCGATTCTAAAGAATCGGGAGTCTAGAATCCATATATACTTTATTTATTCAAATGTAAGAATAATACAATTAATAAATAATAGTAAGAAAGAACAAAAATAATAGGCAGTATATGGAGAAAACACCAAACAAAAGTTCAAAATTGGTGTGAAAATGTCACTGAACCACTTCACAACTAAATATATATAGTTTTGGTAAATGGTATTATCATTTTTTTGACGAAATTCGGCAGGAGCTTGAAGAGCAACGTCACTGGGCCCGCCTCCACGCAGTAGAAACTTGCTGTGAGGTAAAAATTCAAAAATCACACCAAAATGGCGGGCGGAGTGTGTCACAGTACGGCACGTTTCTGATTGGTCGCTCGCAGCAGGCGGCAACCAATCAGACACTGGACACTGTTGACGTCACTTATCTCCGGACATTAGCTCCGGACATTAGCTCCGGACATTAGCTCCGGACATTATCTCCGCACATTAGCTCCGGACATTAGCTCCGGACATTAGCTCCGGACAAAGCCACGGAAGTTGGCAGAAATTGCAGGAAGTAGTATTCTAGGCAATTAATCTCCGGACATTAGCTCTGGACATTAGCTCCGGACATTAGCTCCGGACATTAGCTCCGGACAAAGCCACGGAAGTTGGCACAAATTGCAGGAAGTAGTATTCTAAGCAATTATATATTAGACTAGATGGCAGCCTGATTCTAAAGAATCGGGAGTCTAGAATCCATATATACTTTATTTATTCAAATGTAAGAATAATACAATTAATAAATAATAGTAAGAAAGAACAAAAATAATAGGCAGTATATGGAGAAAACACCAAACAAAAGTTCAAAATTGGTGTGAAAATGTCACTGAACCACTTCACAACTAAATATATATAGTTTTGGTAAATGGTATTATCATTTTTTTGACGAAATTCGGCAGGAGCTTGAAGAGCAACGTCACTGGGCCCGCCTCCACGCAGTAGAAACTTGCTGTGAGGTAAAAATTCAAAAATCACACCAAAATGGCGGGCGGAGTGTGTCACAGTACGGCACGTTTCTGATTGGTCGCTCGCAGCAGGCGGCAACCAATCAGACACTGGACACTGTTGACGTCACTTATCTCCGGACATTAGCTCCGGACATTAGCTCCGGACATTAGCTCCGGACATTATCTCCGCACATTAGCTCCGGACATTAGCTCCGGACATTAGCTCCGGACAAAGCCACGGAAGTTGGCAGAAATTGCAGGAAGTAGTATTCTAGGCAATTAATCTCCGGACATTAGCTCTGGACATTAGCTCCGGACATTAGCTCCGGACATTAGCTCCGGACAAAGCCACGGAAGTTGGCACAAATTGCAGGAAGTAGTATTCTAAGCAATTATACATTAGACTAGATGGCAGCCCGATTCTAAAGAATCGGGAGTCTAGAATCCATATATACTTTATTTATTAAAATGTAAGAATAATACAATTAATAAATAATAGTAAGAAAGAACAAAAATAATAGGCAGTATATGGAGAAAACACCAAACAAAAGTTCAAAATTGGTGTGAAAATGTCACTGAACCACTTCACAACTAAATATATATAGTTTTGGTAAATGGTATTATAATTTTTTTGACGAAATTCGGCAGGAGCTTGAAGAGCAACGTCACTGGGCCCGCCTCCACGCAGTAGAAACTTGCTGTGAGGTAAAAATTCAAAAATCACACCAAAATGGCGGGTGGAGTGTGTCACAGTACGGCACGTTTCTGATTGGTCGCTCGCAGCAGGCGGCAACCAATCAGACACTGGACACTGTTGACGTCACTTATCTCCGGACATTATCTCCGGACATTATCTCCGGACATTAGCTCCGGACATTAGCTCCGGACAAAGCCACGGAAGTTGGCACAAATTGCAGGAAGTAGTATTCTAGGCAATTAATCTCCGGACATTAGCTCTGGACATTAGCTCCGGACATTAGCTCCGGACAAAGCCACGGAAGTTGGCACAAATTGCAGGAAGTAGTATTCTAGGCAATTAAATATTAGATATGGGCTGAAAGTGCACACTACCAGCTGCAATATGATAGTTTCCACATCCAAATCGGAGAAAGGGTTTAGGAATCATAGCTCTGTAATGCATAGCGTCCTCTTTTTCAAGGGACCAAAAGTAATTGGACAATGGACTCTAAGGGCTGCAATTAACTCTGAAGGCGTCTCCCTCGTTAACCTGTAATCAATGAAGTAGTTAAAAGGTCAGGGGTGGATTCCAGGTGTGTGGTTTTGCATTTGGAAGCTGTTGCTGTGAGCAGACAACATGCGGTCAAAGGAACTCTCAATTGAGGTGAAGCAGAACATCCTGAGGCTGAAAAAAAAGAAAAAATCCATCAGAGAGATAGCAGACATGCTTGGAGTAGCAAAATCAACAGTTGGGTACATTCTGAGAAAAAAGGAATTGACTGGTGAGCTTGGGAACTCAAAAAGGCCTGGGCGTCCACGGATGACAACAGTGGTGGATGATCGCCACATACTTAATTTGGTGAAGAAGAACCCGTTCACAACATCAACTGAAGTCCAGAACACTCTCAGTGAAGTAGGTGTATCTGTCTCTAAGACAACAGTAAAGAGAAGACTCCATGACAGTAAATACAAAGGGTTCACATCTAGATGCAAACCATTCATCAATACCAAAAATAGACAGGCCAGAGTTAAATTTGCAGAAAAACACCTCAAGAAGCCAGCTCAGTTCTGGAAAAGTATTCTATGGACAGATGAGACAAAGATCAACCTGTACCAGAATGATGGGAAGAAAAAAGTTTGGAGAAGAAAGGGAACGGCACATGATCCAAGGCACACCACATCCTCTGTAAAACATGGTGGAGGCAACGTGATGGCATGGGCATGCATGGCTTTCAATGGCACTGGGTCACTTGTGTTTATTGATGACATAAGAGCAGACAAGAGTAGCCGGATGAATTCTGAAGTGTATCGGGATATACTTTCAGCCGAGATTCAGCCAAATGCTGCAAAGTTGATTGGACGGCGCTTCATAGTACAGATGGACAATGACCCCAAGCATACAGCCAAAGCTACCCAGGAGTTCATGAGTGCCAAAAAGTGGAACATTCTGCAATGGCCAAGTCAATCTCCAGATCTAAACCCAATTGAGCATGCATTTCACTTGCTGAAATCCAGACTTAAGATGGAAAGACCCACAAACAAGCAAGACCTGAAGGCTGCGGCTGTAAAGGCTTGGCAAAGCATTAAGAAGGAGGAAACCCAGCGTTTGGTGATGTCCATGGGTTCCAGACTTAAGGCAGTGATTGCCTCCAAAGGATTTCCAACAAAATATTGAAAATAAAAATATTTTGTTTGGGTTATGTTTATTTGTCCAATTACTTTTGACCTCCTAAAATGTGGAGTGTTTGTAAAGAAATGTGTACAATTCCTACATTTTCTATCAGATATTTTTGTTCAACCCTTCAAATTAAACGTTACAATCTGCACTTGAATTCTGTTGTAGAGGTTTCATTTCAAATCCAATGTGGTGGCATGCAGAGCCCAACTCGCGAAAATTGTGTCACTGTCGAAATATTTCTGGCCCTAACTGTACATGTTTGTCATCTCCCTTATATATAGTATACATCTGTATGTCATCTCCTGTATATAGTATATACCTGTATGTCATCTCCCCTGTATATAGTATATACCTGCTGTGTGTCATCTCCCCTATATATAGTATATACCTGAATGTCATCTCCTTCTATATATAGTATATACCTGTATGTCATCTCCTCCTGTATATAGTATATACCTGTGTGTCATCTCCCCTGTATATAGTATATATCTGAGTGTCATCTCCTCCTGCATATAGTATATACCTGCATGTCATCTTCTATATATAGCATATACCTGTATGTCATCTCCTCCTGTATATAGTATATACCTGTATGTCATCTCCTCCTGTATATATATAATAATAATAATCTTTATTTTTATATAGCGCTAACATATTCCGCAGCGCTTTACAGGTTGCACACATTATCATCACTGTCCCCGATGGGGCTCACAATCTAGAATTCCTATCAGTATGTCTTTGGAATGTGGGAGGAAACCGGAGTGCCCGGAGGAAACCCACGCAAACACGGAGAGAACATACAAACTCTTTGCAGATGTTGTATATATGTACCTATATGTCATCTCCTCCTCTATATAGTATATACCTGTGTGTCATCTCTCCTGTATATAGTATATATCTGTGTGTCATCTCCCCTGTATATAGTATATACCTGTGTGTCATCTCCTCCTGTATTAGACCTCGTTCACACGTTATTTGCTCAGTATTTTTACCTCAGTATTTGTAAGCTAAATTGGCAGCCTGATAAATCCCCAACCAACAAGAAGCCCTCCCCCTGGCAGTATATATTAGCTCACACATACACATAATAGACAGGTCATGTGACTGACAGCTGCCGTATTTCCTATATGGTGCAATTGTAGTTTGTCTGCTTATTAATCAGATTTTTATTTTTGAAGGATAATACCAGACTTGTGTGTGTTTTAGGGCGAGTTTCGTTTGTCAAGTTGTGTGTGTTGAGTTGCGTGTGGCGACATGCATGTAGCGACTTTTGTGAGATGAGTTTTGTGTAGCAACATGCGTGCAGCAACTTTTTGTGTGTCGAGTTACATGTGACAGATTAGTGTAGCAAGTTGTGTGCAGCAAGTTTTGCGCATGGCGAGTTTTGCGCGTTGCGAGTATTATGTGTGGTGCCTTTTGAGTATGTGCAAGCTTTGTGTGAGGCAACTTTTGCATGTGTTGCAACTTTTGTGCATGTGGCAATTTTTCCGCGTGTGCAAGTTTTGCGTGTGGCGAGTTTTTCATGAGGAGAATTTTGCACTTGTGGCGAGTTTTGCAAGAGCCTAGTTTTTGCATGTGGCGAGTTCTGCGCGTGGCGAGTTTTGAGTGGCGACTTTTGTGTTTTGACTTTTATGTGGCGAGGTTGGTGTATTTGTGGTGAAATGTGTGCTGAGGGTAATATGTGTTCAAGCACGTGGTAGTGTGTGGCGCATTTTGTGTGTGTTCATATCCCCGTGTGTGGTGAGTATCCCATGTCGAGGCCCCACCTTAGCAACTGTACGGTATATACTCTTTGGCGCCATCGCTCTCATTCTTTAAGTCCCCCTTGTTCACATCTGGCAGCTGTCAATTTGCCTCCTACACTTTTCCTTTCATTTTTTCCCATTATGTAGATAGGGGCAAAATTGTTTGGTGAATTGGAAAGCGCGGGGTTAAAATTTCACCTCACAACATAGCCTATGACGCTCTCGGGGTCCAGACGTGTGACTGTGCAAAATTTTGTTGCTGTAGCTGCGACGCTTCCAACACTTTTCCTTTCACTTTTTCCCCATTATGTAGATAGGGGCAAAATTGTTTGGTGAATTGGAACACGCGGGGTTAAAATTTCACCTCAAAACGAAGCCTATGACGCTCTCAGGGTCCCGACGTGTGACTGTGCAAAATTTTGTTGCTGTAGCTGCGACGCCTCCAACACTTTTCCTTTCACTTTTTTCCCCATTATGTAGATAGGGGCAAAATTGTTTGGTGAATTGGAAAGCGCGGGGTTAATATTTCACCTCACAACATAGCCTATGACGCTCTCGGGGTCCAGACGTGTGACTGTGCAAAATTTTGTTGCTGTAGCTGCGACGCTTCCAACACTTTTCCTTTCACTTTTTTCCCCATTATGTAGATAGGGGCAAAATTGTTTGGTGAATTGGAACGCGCGGGGTTAAAATTTCACCTCACAACGTAGCCTATGACGCTCTCAGGGTCAGGGCCGTATTTAGAGTTTCTGCTGCCCTAGGCACTTTTAGCGCTGCCTCCCCCTCTGGTGAGTATGACACTATCGGCAGTGACTTTGGGAAGAATCACTGATGTGAAAGTTGCCGTTTGCAGCAGATCAGGCAGTTTTTCTGCATCTGCCACGTAACGGATCACTTACGGCAACACTGCGTTTGGTTTCATTCATTCCCTATGGGATTTGCGGTACTTGATGTGATCTGGGAAATGCGGTGCCATACCTCCCAACTTTTGAAGGGAAAAAGGTCTAAAGGTTGCGGCGCACTTAGTGCGCCGCGGCAAATTTTAGGCCACGCCTCTGACCACACCCATTTCACAACTAATCACACCCATATCCAAGTCCCAACCACACCCATTTAGCACTGCTGATCACACTGTTTCATATACATTAAAACAAAAAAAAAATATGGCCACGCAGTGCTTCATACTGTACAATGGCTATGCAGTGCTCCACATACTGTATAATGGCCCTACATGATGTTCCATACTGTATAATGGCCACACAGTGCTCCATACCGTATAATGGCCACGTCTGTCCTGTGTCCTTGTGTGTACCACATTGAGAATGGAGAAAAGAAAGAAGACCAAAGAACTGTCTGAGGACTTGAGAAACCAAATTGTGAGGAAGCATGAGCAATCTCAAAGCTACAAGTCCATCTCCAGAGACCTGAATGTTCCTGTGTCTATCGTGCGCAGTGTCATCAAGAAGTGTAAAGCCCATGGCACTGTGGCTAACCTCCCTAGATGTGGATGGAAAAGAAAAATTGACAAGAGATTTCAACGCAAGATTGTGCGGATGTTGGATAAAGAACCTCGACTAACATCCAAACAAGTTCAAGCTGCCCTGCAGTCCGAGGGTACAACAGTGTCAACCCGTACTATCCGTCGGCGTCTGAATGAAAAGGGACTGTATGGTAGGAGACCCAGGAAGACCCCACTTCTTACCCCAAGACATAAAAAAGCCAGGCTGGAGTTTGCCAAAACTTACCTAAAAAAGCCTAAAACGTTTTGGAAGAATGTTCTCTGGTCAGATGAGACAAAAGTAGAGCTTTTTGGGCAAAGGCATCAACATAGAGTTTATAGGAGAAAAAAAAGAGGCATTCAAAGAGAAGAACATGGTCCCTACAGTCAAACATGGCGGAAGTTCCCTGATGTTTTGGGGTTGCTTTGCTGCCTCTGGCACTGGACTGCTTGACCGTGTGCATGGCATTATGAAGTCTGAAGACTACCAACAAATTTTGCAGCAGAATGTAGGGCCCAGTGTGAGAAAGCTGGGTCTCCCTCAGAGGTCATGGGTCTTCCAGCAGGACAATGACCCAAAACACACTTCAAAAAGCACTAGAAAATGGTTTGAGAGAAAGCACTGGAGACTTCTAAGGTGGCCAGCAATGAGTCCAGACCTGAATCCCATAGAACACCTGTGGAGAGATCTAAAAATGGCAGTTTGGAGAAGGCGCCCTTCAAATATCAGGGACCTGGAGCAGTTTGCCAAAGAAGAATGGTCTAAAATTCCAGCAGAGCATTGGAAGCAACTCATTGATGGTCACCGGAAGCGGTTGGTCGCAGTTATTTTGGTTAAAGGTTGTGCAACCAAGTATTAGGCTGAGGGTGCCAGTACTTTTGTCTGGCCCATTTTTGGAGTTTTGTGTGAAATGATCAATGTTTTGCTTTTTGCTTCATTCTCTTTTGTGTTTCTTCATTTAAGACAAATTAAATGAAGATAATAATACCAAAGAATTTGTGTTTGCAATCATTTTCAGGAAGAAACTGAGTATTATCTGACAGAATTGCAGGGGTGTCAATACTTTTGACCATGACTGTACTGAGCCCGAGTGACGGGCGAGACACCACATGTACTGAGCCCGAGTGACAGGCGAGACACCACATGTATTGAGCTCGGGTGACGGGCGCGACACCCCATGTACTGAGCCCGGGTGACACTGTAATATGTAAGTAACATCAGACTGTATTGTGGGGACCATTCACTTCTATGGGAGGGTGTTAAAGGGAACCTGTCACCCCCAAAGTCGCGGGTGAGGTAAGCCCACCGGCATCAGGGGCTTATCTACAGCATTCAGGAATGATGTAGATAAGCCCCCGATGTAACCTAAAAGATGAGAAAAAGACGTTATATTATACTCACCCAGGGGCGTTCCCTCTGTTGGTCCGGGTTCGGCGCCTCCCATCTTCATCAGATGACGTCCTCTTCTGGTCTTCACACCGCAGCTCCGGCGCAGGCGTACTTTGCCTGCCCTGTTGAGGGCAGAGCAAAGTACAGCATTGTGCAGGCGCCGGGCCTCTCTGACCTTTCCCAGCACCTGCGCAATGCAGTACTTTACTCTGCCCTCAACAGGGCAGGCAAAGTACGCCTGCGCCGGAGCTGCGGCGTGAAGACCAGAAGAGGACGTCATCTGATGAAGATGGGAGGCGCCAGACCCGGACCAACAGTGGGAACGCCCCTGGGTGAGTATAATATAACGTCTTTTTCTCATGTTTTAGGATACATCAGGGGCTTATCTACAGCATTCCAGAATGCTGTAGATAAGCCCCTGATGCCGATGTGCCTACCTCACCCACGATTTTGGGGGTGACAGGTTCCCTTTAAGGAGGAGGAGGAGGCGAGCTGTGACATCTCCTATTGTGACTGTTGGATCTGGTTGCCGGGGTCTACCTTCCTGTGGTTGTTACAAGTATCCTCTGCTCACCTTTCGGGGTGTTGCGCTCCTCGTCCACTTGTCTCAGGAGATTCGGTTGAACGCTCGGTCCGGCGCTGACATCCTGCAATATAATGGAAATGGCGGCTGAAGCTGCAGCACCAGGAGACACCGGAGAACGGCGGGGACAGAGCGCTCTGTAGCCGTGGACACGTGCAGTATAGCACGCGACTGCCGGTCATGTGACGCCTGCACTCACTTTCACCAGAGGAGCGGCGCTATAGGTCAGAATATCAGAGTAGAAGCCTCGCTGTCTGATCACCGGATATTTCCACGGGAGGACGGCGCTGATCCGCGCAGGTGACACCGGCACAAGCGACTGCGGACGCGGGATCTCCCAGTGTGGACGGGACTCCGCGGAGGATGGGGGTCGTCTGCCGTTATCTGCTCCATCTGCGCCCAACAGAGAAGACAAACATGTCCGATAACTCTACAGGACCGTGACAGCTGCAGAACATCGCCCCTCCTTGCAGAACATCATCGCCCCCCCTCCCTCCCTGCAGAACATCATCGCCCCCCCTCCCTCCCTGCAGAACATCATCGCCCCCCCTCCCTCCCTGCAGAACATCATCGCCCCCCCTCCCTCCCTGCAGAACATCATCGCCCCCCCTCCCTCCCTGCAGAACATCATCGCCCCCCCCTCCCTCCCTGCAGAACATCATCGCCCCCCCTCCCTCCCTGCAGAACATCATCGCCCCCCCCTCCCTCCCTGCAGAACATCATCGCCCCCCCCTCCCTCCCTGCAGAACTTCATCGCCCCCCCTCCCTCGCTGCAGAACTTCATCGCCCCCCCTCCCTCCCTGCAGAACTTCATCGCCCCCCCTCCCTCCCTGCAGAACTTCATCGCCCCCCCTCCCTCCCTGCAGAACTTCATCGCCCCCCCTCCCTCCCTGCAGAACTTCATCGCCCCCCCTCCCTCCCTGCAGAACTTCATCGCCCCCCCTCCCTCCCTGCAGAACTTCATCGCCCCCCCTCCCTCCCTGCAGAACTTCATCGCCCCCCCTCCCTCCCTGCAGAACTTCATCGCCCCCCCTCCCTCCCTGCAGAACTTCATCGCCCCCCCCTCCCTCCCTGCAGAACTTCATCGCCCCCCCTCCCTCCCTGCAGAACTTCATCGCCCCCCCTCCCTCCCTGCAGAACTTCATCGCCCCCTTCCCTCCCTGCAGAACTTCATCGCCCTCCCTCCCTCCCTGCAGAACTTCATCGCCCCCCCTCCCTCCCTGCAAAACTTCATCGCCCCCCTCCCTCCCTGCAGAACTTCAACGCCCTCCCTGCAGAACTTCATCGCCCTCCCTGCAGAACTTCATCGCCCCCCTCCCTCCCTGCAGAACTTCATCGCCCTCCCTGCAGAACTTCATCGCCCCCCCTCCCTCCCTGCAGAACTTCATCGCCCCCCCTCCCTCCCTGCAGAACTTCATCGCCCCCCCTCCCTCCCTGCAGAACTTCATCGCCCTCCATCCCTCCCTGCAGAACTTCATCGCCCCCCATCCCTCCCTGCAGAACTTCATCGCCCCCCTCCCTCCCTGCAGAACTTCATCGCCCCCCCTCCCTCCCTGCAGAACTTCATCGCCCTCCCTGCAGAACTTCATCGCCCCCCCTCCCTCCCTGCAGAACTTCATCGCCCCCCCTCCCTCCCTGCAGAACATCGCCCCCCCTCCCTCCCTGCAGAACATCGCCCCCCCTCCCTCCCTCCCTGCAGAACATCGCCCCCCCCTCCCTCCCTGCAGAACATCGCCCCCCCCTCCCTCCCTGCAGAACATCGCCCCCCCCCTCCCTCCCTGCAGAACATCGCCCCCCCCCTCCCTCCCTGCAGAACATCGCCCCCCCCTCCCTCCCTGCAGAACATATCGCCCCCCCCTCCCTCCCTGCAGAACATATCGCCCCCCCTCCCTCCCTGCAGAACATCGCCCCCCTCCCTCCCTGCAGAACATCGCCCCCCTCCCTCCCTGCAGAACATCGCCCCCCCTCCCTCCCTGCAGAACATTGCCCCCCCTCCCTGCAGAACATCGCCCCCCCTCCCTGCAGAACATCGCCCCCCCTCCCTCCCTGCAGAACATCGCCCCCCCTCCCTCCCTGCAGAACATCGCCCCCCGTCCATCCTCATACTCACCTGTCAGCTCAGCTGCCTGTCCCACACACTGCGCGTGCCGCAGCCGCCGACATCCCTCTGGCGCTCTGTCCCGCCGCAGCGCCTTCTTCCTGAGTGAGCGGTCATGTGATACTGCTCAATAAGGTCATGAATATGCGCATATTCATGACCTTAATGACCGGTACCATGTGACCGATCACTCAGGACGTGCTACAGACGGTGAGAACAGGCATCGCTGGAGGCTGGAGCAGGTGAGTATCGTCTCTCTTCATGGAGGGTGGGTGGGATGCGGAGGCGGGGGGGCGCGGGGAGGCACGGGGGGGCGGGGTTTTGCGTCGGTCACGTTTATGCCTAAAAAAAAAAAAATCCTTGCCCAGGTGCCGCCCCCCCCGCAATGTCGCCGCCCTAGGCACATGCCCTCGAGTGCCTAGTGGCAAATACGGCCCTGCTCAGGGTCCAGACGTGTGACTGTGCAAAATTTTGTTTCTGTAGCTGCGACGCCTCCAACACTTTTCCTTTCACTTTTTTCCCCATTATGTAGATAGGGGCAAAATTGTTTGGTGAATTGGAAAGCGCGGGGTTAATATTTCACCTCACAACGTAGCCTATGACGCTCTCGGGGTCCAGACGTGTGACTGTGCAAAATTTTGTTGCTGTAGCTGCGACGCTTCCAACACTTTTCCTTTCACTTTTTTCCCCATTATGTAGATAGGGGCAAAATTGTTTGGTGAATTGGAACGCGCGGGGTTAAAATTTCGCCTCACAATATAGCCTATGACGCTCTCGGGGTCCAGACGTGTGACTGTGCAAAATTTTGTGGCTGTAGCTGCGACGGTGCAGATGCCAATCCCGGACATACACACATACACACACACACACACACATTCAGCTTTATATAGTAGATTATTATAGCGCCATTTATTACATGGTGCTTTAAATGTGAAAAGGGGTATACATAACAAAAAAACAAGTAGAATAATCTTGAACAGGTTTCAGGCTTTCAACAGCATGAGATAAGATTTCTGATCAAAAGAACCAATGAGTGTATTGCCATTTCTAGCCTCTAAATTGTTAAGTTCTATAGTTTGACAAATTGCTCATTGTCAAACCAAAAACTATACTAATTATAGGTCAGAGGAATTAAAGTATAACACAAATAACCTATACTCATAAAAAATATATAACAATAGCAATACCTTCATTAATATTAAATGAATCCATATAACATAACCACAGACATAACACAACAAACAACCGTGCTCTCTGCATATACCCTATCAGGGGGCCCTTGATACCCACTACATATCAGTGGAGGTTGGGACTCTACACAAAATCGAGATTGGCGCCCCACTCGACGTCGGCTGACCCTGATTCTCCTGTTGATGCCCTATATAAGTGTCACATTTGGGCTCCCAAATACTCAACAGGAAATAATTGGGTAAAGATAAAATTTATAATAATAATAATAATTTTATTTATATAGCGCCAACATATTCCGCAGCTTTACAAATTATAGAGGGGACTTGTACAGACAATAGACATTACAGCATAACAAAAATCACAGTTCAAAATAGATACCAAGAGGAATGTGGGCCCTGCTCGCAAGCTTACAAACTATGAGGAAAAGGGGAGACACAACAAATTTTAGCCGATATTGCCTATTATTTTGCCAGGCACAAAAATTGATAGGGTGAGAGACACAGACATACAAAGTGCAAAACAGTGCAAAAATAAAGTGCTAATGTGAACAAAAATAACCTTGCTACACTGCTCCCTAAGATGTCAATTCCTGCCTTGCTGTGGGGGTTGGCACCCTACTGTTCAGCGGAAATGGCGCCCCCACTCCACGTCGGCTATCCCTTGGATTCCCTATGGGTAGCTACAAAAAATGGCATAAAAAGTATATCTTGTTGCCAAATTGATATATCATAATATAAAGACCATATTGCAACAAGACAACAGGTATAATGATAAATACAAAAGCTGCTTAGCCATGTACACTAGAAATGTATCATCAGATAAAAGGGTATATATATCATACAAGGAATATCATAATGTGCCTCAATGATTAATACTGTTTCAATTTTGTATAAGATTAGAGGTCACATTAATGACTATTGCCAAAACTGACATAAAGTCAAACAATCTCTACACATTTATCCACATTGGTCTATCAGTGTACATATATTTTGATAAGGTAAAACATTGAGCAAGGAAAGAATACTCATCGTTCAGAAGATGTCATAGTACGCCTCTACGCGTTTCACCTTCACGGATCATCAGGAGGCCATGATGTATGGATGTGTCATACATCATGGCCTCCATACATCCATACATCATGGCCTCCTGATGATCCGTGAAGGTGAAAAGCGTAGAGGATACAGTAGGTGAGGGTAGAGCTGGTCGTGCAGTGTTATGGTTGAATGAGGGTTACTGCAGGCTGTAGGCTTGTCGGAAGAGGTAGGTCTTCAGGTTCCTTTTGAAGGTTTCCATGGTAGGCGAAAGTCTGATATGTTGTGGTAGAGAGTTCCAGAGTATGGGGGACGCACGGTAAATGTCTTGTATGCGATTGTGGGAAGAGGGGAGTAGAGGAGATCTTGTGATGATCGGAGGTTGCGTGTAGATAAGTACCGGGAGACGAGGTCACAGATGTATGGAGGAGACAGGTTGTGGATAGCTTTGTATGCCAAGGTTAGGCTTTTGAACTTTAGTATCTGGTCAGTGGGGAGCCAGTGAAGGGATTGGCAGAGAGGAGAGGCTGGGCAATAGCAAGGGAACATGTGGATTAGTCAGGCAGCAGAGTTTAGGATAATTACCTGTGTGAATGAAACTGAATAGCACCAGTCCTAAGTGGTATTAAATTGGGTAGTCCTTAACTGGAACAGTCGCCAGCCTGTAGCTTATTTTAGTGGTGCTTCACCGAGAAAATTCACATGAGCATACTGGTAAAGTTGAGCAAAAAAACACCATAAGAGGAAAGACCTCCACTATTCTAAAGAAAAAAACACCAGTATACAGGCAAAGATGCTTACCTGTTCAAGGCCTCCAACAATTGCACTAACCAGGGTGCAGCGGACCCTGGTTCGTGCAATTGTTGGAGGCCTTGAACAGGTAAGCATCTTTGCCTGTATACTGGTGTTTTTTTAAAGTTGAGCAAAGAAAGGTGGCACTCTCTCAAAGCTTCTTCTGCAGCCAGCGCAGAGGCTGGCAGCTGACATCGGTTTGCCTGCTATGGCGAAGCATGATGTCACTCAATGCGTTGCCAATGTCTGGTACGCCAACGTTAGTTGCCACCCACAGACTGGCCGGTGGGAGCTGGAGCATCTTTGCACTGCAACACACTTCATCTCACTGTGTGTACAAGGACGCACATACTGCTGAAATAGGCACTGGTGTTGGGGATCCCCTCCTGAATGGGCTCCGTTGCACCCCTGACAACACCCTATTATCCCTGTCCAGCATTACAGGGCCTGACTACATTAGGCAAAGTTGGTACTTGTGTAGTGTACTTACATCAGTGCTGGGAATCCTCCCTTATTTAATAGTATGCATATAACCAAACGGCTATTAGCCAGTATTGTGCACTACATATAACTGTGTGACTGGCACCCTGTACAAGCTTCATCTGTGTCACCTATAATACTAAGTAACACCCCCCCCCTTCATCTTATGGGTGATGTGTGAGTGGTTCTTAATCAGAATTATGTACCTGTGCTACCTCCATCATATATCACTAGGCTTGTCTGCATCCTGCGTGCATTGGTATATTAACCATGTATTGGTATGTTTGGTGTTTTATTCAGTGTTGTATTATAATCTCGAGTTTCGCCTCTGTAAGGCTACAATCACACATCTGTGTGGCATGTCCCTGTAATGTCTGCTTTTTCTCAGCATATGTACCCATAGAATTTCATAAATTACATAAACATCCAGGCAAAAAAACTGATCCATGTGTGAGATTCGTGAGACTCAGAGCGCGTCCTATTCTGATCTGTGTTTGCGAATCAGAATTGGTCATTAAAGTCTATGCACATCTGTGAAACATAGATAAAAATGAGAAGGTTTACAATTTGCTTCTGCTTTGCATCCGTGTGACATGGATCCATTACTTAGTGATACATTTGAAAACAAAAAGTTTTCACAGGTCCAAACATCATGGCTCTGCCCCTTGATGTTCACAAGTTAAAGAGGTATTCTCAAGTTATTAAATTACTTTAATTAGTTAAGCAGCATGAAAATAAGCAAGTTAGCATTTGACTTACTTTCTCTATCTGCTGTCATTCTCCTGTAATTACAGCTTTTATCTTTTATAGTGTACAGCTTGTTTCTAGAGAGCTCGGCCACTAGCACCTGCATAGACCTGGGGCAAGAGTGTGCAGTTGGAAAGAGGTCTTTTAGCAATGTCATTGAGTAGAGATCTCAATGCCTGCGGCACCATTTTATTTAAGGCCAGACGAGAAATCAATCTGTGCAAACGTTGCCCGTGGCAATGACGGTGCCGTTGCGAAATTTTAAATAGGAGGCAGGTTACAGAAACAGCAGTGACCTGTTATTCAAATACTGGAGGCAGTGGAGGGTCCAGGGAAGGTGAAGAAGACCCAGTGCCCAGTCTGAGCCCTGTGCAACGAAATCTCATTACCCAAAAAATTAAAATGTTGATTAAAGAAGAACCACAAAGCGGATTTCTTCACTAAAAGTATTAATTTAATCTGTATATCAGCCCCATTACAGCTATGTAAATACTTTCATTTGCAAAATTGTGCAGACAGATTCTCTTTAAAATGTTTAAAAGGGCTGTGCATTACTGGCTAACCTTTTGATTTTCCCCATTATCCTTCATCATTTATGTGAAGATATACTTCCCTCCTGGATTGGCACCATTCCTCCATTGTCAGCTTGGTGTTCACCACCCTTTATGTGACATAAATAATATCACGTTACGGATGTAGCCACCAACCTTTTGTCTGGCCAATATAAACACTGCTCTTCGTCTTGGACAGAATAGCGTAGGCTGAAACCTATGAGCTGCTGATTGACTGCAGTTGTCCTGTGACATTGATTATGTCGTAGGAATGGGCTGATAGTGGTTGAATTGTACCATTCCAGATATTTTTTGTTATATTTTTGGTAGGACTCTTGTTAAATTTAACAGCATTTTGCTAGTAGTACACAACCCTTTTAAAAATTTCAATGTAAATTTTTGAGCTGTCCACATTTTCTGCAAAAAAACTGTGTTATGACTTGTATATTGTGTGTCAGTTAAACACCAGAAAAACATAGACCTCTAAAAATTAACCTTTACTAAGATGATTAACCTTTTTTAACTAGATAAATGCCGCTGTCAGACTCTGACAGCCTGTATGTAGCAGAGCCGATCAGGTTATGGCAGCTTCTAGTCTCCAATGGAGACTATTGAAACATGCCAAAAGTAAAAAAAAAAATGTTTTCAAAAATATTAAAAAAATAAAAAAATATAAAAGTTCAAATCACCCCCCTTTCACCCCATTCAAAATAAAATTAAAAAATCAAACATACACATATTTGGTATCACCACGTTCAGAATTGCCCGATCTATCACTAAAAAAAAGGATTAACCTGATCGCTAAACAGCGTAGCGAAAAAAAGTCAAAAGGCCAGAATTATGTTCCCGTCACAGGTCGGTAAGGGGTTAACCGGCTTCTGGGCATCTAAGCCCTTCTGCGCTTTATGGGCACCCAGGCACTTCTGACTGGAAACAGGAAGATCCCTTCCTCCAACCTAAGTGACCCCTCCTACAGTAACTATTAACAGGGTGACTAGACTAAGGATACTGTACCCCGATCTAGTGGCTTTAGTACTAACTGCACTATCCCTATAATATACATCGTGCTGTAAAAAGATATATAACACACATATACATATATACAGTATTCAGCAGTGTCACGATTCCCCTGACCGCTGTCACCAATTGGTCAGGATTCACACCGTGACCGTCACCCCTACGTCACGGATTGAGGTGACTTTAGGCCAACAGACGGTTATCACATGTGCAGGGGGGCTTATCTTAGTTATCCCTCCACTCCACGATGTGATGAAAAACCACACACAAGGCTATTGACCTCTTAGTTTACAGCCGGGGCTTATTTTAGGTATCTGTTGTGAATTCTGTGGCTGAATTCACTCCTGTGGTCACAAGTGGTACTGCAGCTTCTGAGCTTCCTCCCTCAGGTGTTCTGGTGAGCTCGTTGGCTGCTTTGTTATTTAACTCCACCTGATTCTGTCTTCCTTGCTCCTTGTCAATGTTCCAGTGTTGGATCTGAGCTTCTGGATCTTTCCTGTGGCCTGCTGCTCTGCTTAGATAAGTGCTTCTTTGCTTTTGTTGCTACTTTTTCTGTCCAGCTGGTTTATTCGTTTTGCTGGAAGCTCTGAGACGCAAAGGGTGTACCGCCGTGCCGTTAGTTCGGCACGGTGGGTCTTTTTGCCCCCTTTGCGTGGTTTTTTGCTTTAGGGTTTTTTGTAGACTGCAAAGTTCTCTTTGCTATCCTCGCTCTATCTAGAATATCGGGCCCCACTTTGCTGAATCTATTTCATCCCTACGTTTGTCTTTTCATCTTGCTAACAGTCATTATATGTGGGGGGCTGCCTTTTCCTTTGGGGTATTTCTCTGAGGCAAGTCAGGCTTGTTTTTCTATCTTCAGGCTAGTCAGCTCCTCAGGCTGTGCCGAGTTGCATAGGTAGTGTCAGGCGCAATCCACAGCTGCCTTTAGTTGTGTTTAGGATAGGTTCAGGTATTGCGGTCTACAGAGATTCCACGTCTCAGAGCTCGTTCTATTGTTTTTTGGGTTATTGTCAGATCACTGTATGTGCTCTGATTGCTGGCACACTGTGTCACTGGATTGCCTACATAACAGTACAAGGAGCCAACCTAATGATTCTCAATAGAGGGAAAAAAGAAGTTCTGACATCATTTTTTTTTCTCAGCTCTGTGTTCAGTCTTTTTTTTCCCCTAGACATTTGGGTGTTTCAGGACACAGGTGTGGACATGGATATTCAGGGTCTGTGCTCTTCAATGGATAATCTCGTTACAAATGTACAAAGGATTCAAGATACTATTGATCAGAAATCTATGTTAGAACCAAGAATTCCTATTCCTGATTTGTTTTTTGGTGATAGAACTAAGTTTCTTAATTTCAAAAATAATTGTAAGCTATTTCTGGCCTTGAAACCTCATTCTTCTGGTAATCCTATTCAACAGGTTTTGATTATTATTTCTTTTTTGCGCGGCGACCCTCAGGACTGGGCATTTTCTCTTGCGCCAGGAGACCCTGCATTGAGTAATGTCAATGCGTTTTTCCTGGCGCTCGGATTACTTTACGATGAGCCTAATTCAGTGGATCAGGCTGAGAAAAATTTGCTGGCTTTGTGCCAGGGTCAGGATGATATAGAAGTATATTGTCAGAAATTTAGGAAGTGGTCAGTACTCACTCTGTGGAATGAATCTGCGCTGGCAGCTTTGTTCAGAAAGGGTCTCTCTGAGGCTCTTAAGGATGTCATGGTGGGTTTTCCTATGCCTACTGGTTTGAATGAGTCTATGTCTTGTTACCATCCACCTCTCGTGTCTCCCCTTTTCCTCATAGTTTGTAAGCTTACGAGCAGGGCCCTCACTCCTCCTGGTATCTGTTTTGAACTGTATTTCTGTTATGCTGTAATGTCTATTGTATGTACAAGTCCCCTCTATAATTTGTAAAGCGCTGCGGAATATGTTGGCGCTATATAAATAAAAATTATTATTATTTATTATTATTATGTCTTTGGCCATTCAGATCGGTCGACGCTTGCGCGAGCGTAAATCTGTGCACCATTTGGCGGTATTGTCTAAGATTAAACCTGAGCCTATGCAGTGCAATAGGACTATGACCAGAGTTGAACGGCAAGAACACAGACGTCTGAATGGTCTGTGTTTCTACTGTGGTGATTCCACTCATGCTATTTCTGATTGTCCTAAGCGCACTAAGCGGTTCGATAGGTCTGCCGTCAATGGTACTGTACAATCCAAATTCCTTCTGTCCATTACCTTGATATGCTCTTTGTCATCGTATTCTGTCATGGCGTTTGTGGATTCAGGCGCTGCCCTGAATCTGATGGATTTGGATTATGCTAAACGTTGTGGGTTTTTCTTGGAGCCTTTGCGGTGTCCTATTCCGTTGAGAGGAATTGATGCTACACCTTTGGCCAAGAATAAACCTCAGTACTGGACCCAGCTGACCATGTGCATGGCTCCTGCACATCAGGAAGTTATTCGCTTTCTGGTGCTACATAATCTGCATGATGTGGTCGTGTTGGGGTTGCCATGGCTGCAAACCCATAATCCAGTATTGGATTGGAACTCTATGTCGGTATCCAGCTGGGGTTGTCAGGGGGTACATGGTGATGTTCCATTTTTGTCTATTTCGTCATCCACTCCTTCTGAGGTCCCAGAGTTCTTGTCTGATTATCAGGATGTATTTGAAGAGCCCAAGTCCGATGCCCTACCTCCGCATAGGGATTGTGATTGTGCTATCAATTTGATTCCTGGTAGTAAAATCCCAAAAGGTCGATTATTTAATTTATCCGTGCCTGAACACGCCGCTATGCGCAGTTATGTGAAGGAATCCCTGGAGAAGGGACATATTCGCCCATCGTCATCACCACTGGGAGCAGGGTTCTTCTTTGTAGCCAAGAAGGATGGTTCGCTGAGACCGTGTATTGATTACCGCCTTCTTAATAAAATCACTGTTAAATTTCAGTATCCCTTGCCATTGTTATCTGACTTGTTTGCTCGGATTAAGGGGGCTAGTTGGTTCACTAAGATAGATCTTCGTGGTGCGTATAATCTGGTGAGAATCAGGCAAGGAGATGAATGGAAAACTGCATTTAATACGCCCGAGGGTCATTTTGAGTATCTAGTGATGCCGTTCGGACTTGCCAATGCTCCATCTGTGTTTCAGTCTTTTATGCATGACATCTTCCGTGAGTATCTGGATAAATTCCTGATTGTTTACTTGGATGACATTTTGATCTTCTCAGATGATTGGGACTCTCATGTGAAGCAGGTCAGAATGGTTTTCCAGGTCCTGCGTGCTAGTTCTTTGTTTGTGAAGGGATCAAAGTGTCTCTTCGGTGTGCAGAAAGTTTCATTTTTGGGGTTCATCTTTTCCCCTTCTACTATCGAGATGGATCCGGTTAAGGTCCAAGCCATCCAGGATTGGACTCAGCCGACATCTCTGAAAAGTCTGCAAAAGTTCCTGGGCTTTGCTAATTTTTATCGTCGCTTCATCTGTAATTTTTCTAGCATTGCCAAACCATTGACCGATTTGACCAAGAAGGGTGCTGATTTGGTTAATTGGTCTTCTGCTGCTGTGGAAGCTTTTCAGGAGTTGAAGCGTCGTTTTTGTTCTGCCCCTGTGTTGTGTCAACCAGATGTTTCTCTTCCGTTCCAGGTCGAGGTTGATGCTTCTGAGATTGGAGCAGGGGCGGTTTTGTCACAGAGAGGTTCTGGTTGCTCAGTGTTGAAACCATGTGCTTTCTTTTCCAGGAAGTTTTCGGCTGCTGAGCGTAATTATGATGTGGGCAACCGAGAGTTGCTGGCCATGAAGTGGGCATTCGAGGAATGGCGTCATTGGCTTGAAGGAGCTAAGCATCGCATGGTGGTATTGACTGATCATAAGAACCTTACTTATCTCGAGTCTGCCAAGCGCTTGAATCCTAGACAGGCCCGTTGGTCGTTATTTTTTGCCCGCTTCGATTTTGTGATTTCGTACCTTCCGGGCTCTAAAAATGTGAAGGCAGATGCTCTGTCTAGGAGTTTTGTGCCCGACTCTCCGGGTTCATCTGAGCCGGCGAGTATCCTCAAGGAAGGAGTCATTGTGTCTGCCATCTCCCCTGATTTGCGGCGAGTGTTGCAAAAATTTCAGGCGAATAAACCTGATCGTTGTCCGGCGGAGAAACTGTTCGTCCCTGATAGGTGGACTAGTAAAGTTATCTCTGAACTTCATTGTTCGGTGTTGGCTGGTCATCCTGGAATCTTTGGTACCAGAGAGTTAGTGGCTAGATCCTTCTGGTGGCCATCTCTGTCACGGGATGTACGTACTTTTGTGCAGTCCTGTGGGATTTGTGCTAGGGCTAAGCCCTGCTGTTCACGTGTCAGTGGGTTGCTTTTGCCCTTGCCGGTCCCAAAGAGGCCTTGGACACATATTTCGATGGATTTCATTTCTGACCTTCCCGTTTCTCAAAAGATGTCAGTCATTTGGGTGGTCTGTGATCGCTTTTCTAAAATGGTCCATCTGGTGCCCTTGGTTAAATTGCCTTCCTCCTCTGATTTGGTGCCTTTGTTCTTCCAGCATGTGGTTCGTTTGCATGGCATTCCTGAGAATATTGTTTCTGACAGAGGTTCCCAGTTTGTTTCAAGGTTTTGGCGAGCCTTTTGTGGTAGGATGGGCATTGACCTATCTTTTTCCTCGGCTTTCCATCCTCAGACTAATGGCCAGACCGAACGAACCAATCAGACTTGGAAACATATCTGAGATGTTTTGTTTCTGCAGACCAGGATGATTGGGTGTCCTTTTTGCCGTTGGCTGAGTTCGCCCTTAATAATCGGGCCAGCTCGGCTACCTTGGTCTCTCCATTTTTCTGCAATTCTGGGTTCCATCCTCGTTTCTCTTCAGGACAGGCTGAGTCTTCGGACTGTCCTGGTGTGGATTCTGTGGTGGACAGGTTGCAGCAGATCTGGACTCAGGTAGTGGACAATTTGACCTTGTCCCAGGAGAAGGCTCAACTTTTCGCTAATCGCAGACGCCGTGTGGGTCCCCGACTTCGTGTTGGGGATCTGGTTTGGTTATCTTCTCGTCATATTCTTATGAAGGTTTCCTCTCCTAAATTTAAACCTCGTTTTATTGGTCCGTATAGGATTTCTGAGATTCTCAATCCTGTGTCTTTTCATCTGACCCTCCCAGACTCCTTTTCCATACATAATGTATTCCATAGGTCGTTGTTGCGGAGATACGTGGCACCTATGGTTCCATCTGTTGAGCCTCCTGCCCCGGTTTTGGTGGAGGGGGAATTGGAGTATATTGTGGAGAAAATTTTGGATTCTCGTGTTTCTAGATGGAAACTCCAGTATCTGGTTAAATGGAAGGGTTATGCTCAGGAAGATAATTCCTGGGTTTTTGCCTCTGATGTCCATGCTCCAGATCTTGTTCGTGCCTTTCATGTGGCTCATCCTGGTCGGCCTGGGGGCTCTGGTGAGGGTTCGGTGACCCCTCCTCAAGGGGGGGTACTGTTGTGAATTCTGTGGCTGAATTCACTCCTGTGGTCACAAGTGGTACTGCAGCTTCTGAGCTTCCTCCCTCAGGTGTTCTGGTGAGCTCGTTGGCTGCTTTGTTATTTAACTCCACCTGATTCTGTCTTCCTTGCTCCTTGTCAATGTTCCAGTGTTGGATCTGAGCTTCTGGATCTTTCCTGTGGCCTGCTGCTCTGCTTAGATAAGTGCTTCTTTGCTTTTGTTGCTACTTTTTCTGTCCAGCTTGTTTATTCGTTTTGCTGGAAGCTCTGAGACGCAAAGGGTGTACCGCCATGCCGTTAGTTCGGCACGGTGGGTCTTTTTGCCCCCTTTGCGTGGTTTTTTGCTTTAGGGTTTTTTGTAGACTGCAAAGTTCTCTTTGCTATCCTCGCTCTATCTAGAATATCGGGCCTCACTTTGCTGAATCTATTTCATCCCTACGTTTGTCTTTTCATCTTGCTAACAGTCATTATATGTGGGGGGCTGCCTTTTCCTTTGGGGTATTTCTCTGAGGCAAGTCAGGCTTGTTTTTCTATCTTCAGACTAGTCAGCTCCTCAGGCTGTGCCGAGTTGCATAGGTAGTGTCAGGCGCAATCCACAGCTGCCTTTAGTTGTGTTTAGGATAGGTTCAGGTATTGCGGTCTACAGAGATTCCACGTCTCAGAGCTCGTTCTATTGTTTTTTGGGCTATTGTCAGATCACTGTATGTGCTCTGATTGCTGGCACACTGTGTCACTGGATTGCCTACATAACAGGTATCCCACTGCTTTTCTATATACCACGAACTGCAGGGATTTATGTATATCCCGCTTACAGTTCCACTTAACACTTGCAGCTCTCTGGCGCCCCCCTTACTCTCAGGTCAGATTAGGTACTGCACCTAGGGTAATTAGTCGCCAGACAGGCTGCCTGCTATGTACTGGCTATTGGGCACGCTGCAGCGACGCGATAAACTACTCCCACTTAGGCAGGAACAATAATTATCAACGCCGCAGTCGCTACAGCAGCACCCCAAAAGCCTGCACACGGTATCGCCGCCACCAGCTTCGATTAAACGGGTCCGAAGCTAACCCAACACAACAGTAGCGTATTTCCCTTCAGAAGACTTAGGGTACGGTTTAGAACAGGAGAACGAACTAATATTAAATATTATATTCCATAAAAATTAGGCAGTGCTTTATCAAAAATATTTTATAAAGATGTTACAAATGAGACAATTGCAAATATGTACACGGGTAATTATAACATAAAGGGAATAAAGGAGAAAAGATAACACTCACATGTTCAAAGCATGGCAGGCACCCAGGCTAGGGCAGTTTTCCATACGTCCCAGCTCATGGGATGTACTCAGCTCTTCCAGGAAAATAGGACAAGAAAAGCTGGGGATGCCTGCCAGACACTTAAAACCTGAAGGCTGTGACATCACAGAAAGGCTGTCTTATCCAGACCCTCCTCTCTCTACATTCTGAGTACTTCAATCTTAAATTTATCTACTTGCTATAACTTCGCTACAAAACATGTCATAGTCATAACGAACCCATAATTCATCTCGGATTAACGTGAGCATTCTAATGAGATCAAATATGTCCTATCTGGGATACATATTTACCAAGAAAACCCTACTTCTTTACCAGATGGAGTAAGAAGCCCGAGTTTCGGGGGATGGGTCGATACACCGAGTGAGAATACGAATATATATTTTCGTGGTCTTAACGTAAACCTGGTGCATACTATTGTACAAAACCCAAACAAAGAATCTTTCATGAATTTTGGAGCCATTTTTCCAGTTCCAGCTAGTGGAAGATTCTAACCTGGTCGTAAATACCGTTCGGCCATAAAACTTCTCTTCCCCCATACATTGGCAAAGCAGCTCTTGGCTGAGTGAAAGGGAAGGAATTTGAAGCTACAAACTGCTGCAGCATCACTCCAAGAAAGGGGGCTTAGCCCACGCAGGCTAGCAAGAAAACTACTTATGATATTTCATACCATATCGTGACAGCATACATTATTTCATTACAAAGGAGGATGTGCTTAAAGGGGTTAGGTGTGTAGCATAGTCCTTGTAACCCCTTATATATAAGCAAAGTTTTTCAGCACATTTTTTTGTGCTGAAAATGCCCCCCTCGACTTATAAACGAGTCATTGTCACAGAAAACGGCAGGGGAGGGGGTCACAGGATGCAAGAGCCGGCTGCTGCAGCTAAAGCCTGTGCCCGCAGCCAGGGCCGCCATCAGGGCATTACAGCCGTTACTGCTGTATGGGGCCCGGTCAGCAGCAGTACACAGAGCGGCCCGCAGATCCGGGGCCCCACTGTTGTGCTTCTACTGATCGGGCCCCCATCATGCACTAAAATACTGTGCACTGCAGCGCACACGTCGGAGCTGGGGCCCGGGAGCCGTTTTGGAGCTGTGCACGGCCGTCTCACCTAGTCGGCTGCGCAGCTCCTGCTCGGCTGTAGCTAGAATGTACCCTGCAGGTCCTGACTACAGCCCATACATTCTAGCCGTCTCAGTAGTGAATGTGCTAGACTGTAGGGGCTCCTGTCAGGTCCTCTCAGCAGCCCATACATTCTAGCTGCTGCTTCACTGCTGGAAACACTAGACGCCCCGGGAACGACTGAGGTAAGTATAAAAAACATTTTTGTTTTTTTTAAAATAGGTGAGGTGATGTGGGGGGGAGTGAGACTGCAGATGATGGGGTATGTTTTAGGGAGTACTGCACATGATGAAATAATAGGGGGCTGCAAATGATAAAGTGTATTTGAGGGGGTACATGAAATGATTGGGGCTGCAAATGATGAAGTAAGGGGGATAGGGGACTGCAAATGATGATGTGGGGGTGATGGGAACTGCGAATGATGTGGGGGTGATGGGGACTGCAAGTCATGATGTGGGGGTGATGGGGACTGCAAGTCATGATGTGGGGGTGATGGGGACTGCAAGTCATGATGTGGGGGTGATGGGGACTGCAAATGATGTGGGGGTGATGTGGACTGCAAATGATGTGGGGGGACTGCAAACGATGATGTGGGGGTGATGGGGACTGCAAATGATGATGTGGGGGTGATGGGGACTGCAAATGATGTGGGGGTGATGGGGACTGCAAATGATGTGGGGGTGATGGGGACTGCAAATGATGTGGGTGTGATGGGGACTGCAAATGATGTGGGGGTGATGGGGACTGCAAATGATGTGGGTGTGATGGGGACTGCAAATGATGTGGGGGTGATGGGGACTGCAAATGATGTGGGGGTGATGGGGACTGCAAATGATCATGTGGCGGTGATGGGGATTGCAAATTATGTGGGGGGACTGCAAATGATGATGTGGGGGTGATGGGGACTGCAAATGATGTGGGGGTGATGGGGACTGCAAATTGATGATGTGGGGGTGATGGGGACTGCAAATGATGATGTGGGGGTGATGGGGACTGCAAATGATGTGGGGGTGATGGGGACTGCAAATGTGGGGGGACTGCAAATGATGATGTGGGGGTGATGGGGACTGCAAATGATGTGGGGAAGACTTCAAATGATGATGTGGGGGTGATGGGGACTGCAAATGTGGGGGTGATGGGGGCTGCAAATGATGTGGGGATAATAGGGACTGAAAATGATGTGGGGGGACTGCAAATGATGATGTTGGGGTAATGGGGACTGCAAATGATGATGTGGGGGTGATGGGGACTGCAAATGATGTGGGGGTGATGGGGACTGCAAATGATGATGTGGGGGTGATGGGGACAGGAAATGATGTGGGAGTGATAGGGACTGCAGATGATGAAGTGTGTTTGAGGGGGTTCTGCACATGATGAAATGATGGGGGCTGCAAATGATGAAGTAAGGGGGACTGCAGATGAAGTGACGGGGGGGATAGGGGACTCAATGATGAAGTGGGGGTGATGGGGACTGCACATGAAGTGAGTGTGAGGGACGTGGACAGCAATTGAATTGAAGGTGGGGGTGGGAAGAGCAAATGGTGTATTGAAGGTGGGGAGAGCAAATAATGAATTTTGAGGGTGGGGAAGAGCAATTGATAATGAATAGAGGGTGGGAGAGAGAGAAGACATGGTAATGAATTGAGGCAGAAGGGGCATGTAACTATAATGAATTGGGGTAAGGGTTAGAGCGGGAGGTAAATAGTGGGGGTCGTTGAGGATAAAGTGACTGGTAATAAATTGGGAGAAAGAATACAGGTGCAAATTAATTTATATATTAAATGGGGAAAGTGGCTATATACAGCTAGTGGGGGCACAGTGGCGGATTATAATTTATATTTGGAATGGTGGGTTGCATAATAACCAATTATATATTAATGGTGGGTGAACGTCTGTAGTCAGATGTGTAGTGTAGAAGAAAGGGAAAAAATGGGGAATGTGCTATGGAAGCGGTGCTCTAGATAACTGTGTTATTTTATGCAGAGACGAGTCCTGGCAGGAAGAAGTGATAGCGGTCTGCGCTGGATTAAAAAGAAACGCAAAGATGAAGGACTTTAGCTAGAGATGTCACTGGTGAGTCAGTATGTTACCTGTACACTGACACCATACACTGTATACAGAGCTCCTGTGTATAATGTCACTGATGATCACTATATTATCTGTACACTATACACTATATACAGAGCTCCTGTGTATAATGTCACTAGTGATCGCTGTATTACATGTAAACTGTACCCTATATACAGAGCTCATGTGTATAATGTCACTGGTGATCCCTGTATTACCTGTACACTGACACTATATAAAGAGCTCCTGTGTATAATGGCATCGGTGACCACTGTATTACCTGTACACACACTGCATACTAAGTACAGATCTCCTGTGTATAATGGCACTTATGGTGATAGTATTTTTTTTAAAATTAATGATCAGTATTGTACTATTCAGTCACAATGTGGTGGTAATATGTTGTCCGGCCATGGTGTAGCGGTATTTGTTCCTTCTATGTGCTATTATTCGGTCACTGTGTGGTGGTAATATGTGGTCTGTTCATGCTGCGGTGGTATTTGTCCCTTGTATGTGATATTGTTCAGTCACTGTGGTGGTAATATGTGGTCTGCACATGGTGTGGCGGTATTTGTTCCTTGTAGATAGTATTATAGGTTACTATGTGGTGATAATATGGTGTCTGGTCATGGTGTGGTGGTATTTGTCCCTTGTATGTGGTATTATTGGTCATTTGAAAAATTGAAAAATAAATAAAAATACACCTAAATTGTATTGCATATTTTAACAAATGTTTAATAGGTTAGAGTAGAGTAGGGCCCGGCCAAAAGAGTCTACCTTGTTGTCGTCTCAGAGTAAAAAAAACCTTTTGGCCAAAACAAAAGCTGCTGGCTATGTGTCTAATCTGGTGATGGGAACTGTTAATGTGTGATTTGTGAGAAGTGGAGTTTTGCCAAGAGACAGCGGTGGGGCTGTGGACAGTTCGAGGGGGTGGAGGCGGGGCTGGGGTGGAGCATGGGCGGAGTCTTAAGGGGGCCCTGAAAATTTTGCCAGTATGGGGCCCTGAAATTCCTAGTGGCAGCCCTGCCCGCAGCTAAAGAGAAATGAATATTCATTTTTCTTATAGCATGCACAGTTACAGACGCAGCCGCCGGCTTTCAGCAGCTGCCGGGCGGTCACGTGTGCACGCTACTTAAGAGTTATGAATATTCACCTCTCTCCACTCCCAAAGACGTGGAGAAAGGTGAATATTCATTCCCTTAATGAGCGGGAATACATGATCGCCCAGCGCATTAGATGCTTGCACTGGAACAAGATGCTGCAAGGGCGCACAGGGAAGGTAAGTAGGATGGTTTTTGTTATGCTTTTCTCATGGGGGTCACGCATATAAGGATAGGGATAAGGAACCATTCAAATAAGGACAGGGATGAGGAGCCATGCATGCAAGGATAGGGATAAGGAGCCATGCAGACAAGGACGGGAATAAGAAGCCATGCAGACAAGGACGGGAATAAGAAGCCATGCAGACAAGGAAGGGAATAAGGAGCCGTGCAGACAAGGATGGGAATAAGAAACCATGCAGAAAAGGATGGGAATAAGAAGCCATGCAGAAAAGGTTGGGAATAAGGAGCCATGCAGACAAGGATGGGAATAAGGAGCCATGCAGAAAAGGATGGGAATAAGGAGCCATGCAGACAAGGATGGGAATAAGGAGCCATGCAGACAAGGATTGGAATAAGGAGCCATGCAGACAAGGATGGGAATAAGGAGCCATGCAGACAAGGATGGGAATAAGGAGCCATGCAGATAAGGATGGAAAGTAGGGAGTACAAAATTCGCGATTACATATCGTGTAACACCACCCATGTAATATATTATGCCACCTGCCCCTGCTCCCTTATTTATATCGGTCTGACTTCTAGGGAGCATAAAGTCAGGACACGTGAGCACGTGCGGGACATTAGGGCAGCTCGAGATATTGTAGACGCCGAGGCTTTGGCGTCCCTTAAAACACTCCCCAAACATTTTAGATCTTTTCATGGATCTGATCCCAGCGGCCTGAAGGTGCGGGGTATTGATAGAATTCACGGCGGAATTAGGGGCGGAAATCTATGCCAAATTCTAGCACAACATGAGTGTCGGTGGATTGCCACCTTGGACACCATGGCCCCTAAGGGACTTAATGAGAAGCTGTCCTTCCCCTCCTTTTTGTGATTGATACCATCTTCTCTTCTTATTTGAGCATCTGTGTCCACCTTTGTCCTTGTTCGCTGTGTAGCAGATATCATGCTCTATGTACAGTGGGGCAAAAAAGTATTTAGTCAGTCAGCAATGGTGCAAGTTCCACCACTTAAAAAGATGAGAGGCGTCTGTAATTTACATCATAGGTAGACCTCAACTATGGGAGACAAACTGAGAAAAAAAAATCCAGAAAATCACATTGTCTGTTTTTTTATCATTTTTTTTGCATATTATGGTGGAAAATAAGTATTTGGTCAGAAACAAACAATCAAGATTTCTGGCTCTCACAGACCTGTAACTTCTTCTTTAAGAGTCTCCTCTTTCCTTCACTCATTACCTGTAGTAATGGCACCTGTTTAAACTTGTTATCAGTATAAAAAGACACCTGTGCACACCCTCAAACAGTCTGACTCCAAACTCCACTATGGTAAAGACCAAAGAGCTGTCAAAGGACACCAGAAACAAAATTGTAGCCCTGCACCAGGCTGGGAAGACTGAATCTGCAATAGCCAACCAGCTTGGAGTGAAGAAATCAACAGTGGGAGGAATAATTAGAAAATGGAAGACATACAAGACCACTGATAATCTCCCTCGATCTGGGGCTCCACGCAAAATCCCACCCCGTGGGGTCAGAATGATCACAAGAACGGTGAGCAAAAATCCCAGAACCACGCGGGGGGACCTAGTGAATGAACTGCAGAGAGCTGGGACCAATGTAACAAGGCCTACCATAAGTAACACACTACGCCACCATGGACCCAGATCCTGCAGTGCCAGACGTGTCCCACTGCTTAAGCCAGTACATGTCCGGGCCCGTCTGAAGTTTGCTAGAGAGCATTTGGATGATCCAGAGGAGTTTTGGGAGAATGTCCTATGGTCTGATGAAACCAAACTGGAACTGTTTGGTAGAAACACAACTTGTCGTGTTTGGAGGAAAAAGAATACTGAGTTGCATCCATCAAACACCATACCTACTGTAAAGCATGGTGGTGGAAACATCATGCTTTGGGGCTGTTTCTCTGCAAAGGGGCCAGGACGACTGATCCGGGTACATGAAAGAATGAATGGGGCCATGTATCGTGAGATTTTGAGTGCAAACCTCCTTCCATCAGCAAGGGCATTGAAGATGAAACGTGGCTGGGTCTTTCAACATGACAATGATCCAAAGCACACCGCCAGGGCAATGAAAGAGTGGCTTCGTAAGAAGCATTTCAAGGTCCTGGAGTGGCCTAGCCAGTCTCCAGATCTCAACCCTATAGAAAACCTTTGGAGGGAGTTGAAAGTCCGTGTTGCCAAGCGAAAAGCCAAAAACATCACTGCTCTAGAGGAGATCTGCATGGAGGAATGGGCCAACATACCAACAACAGTGTGTGGCAACCTTGTGAAGACTTACAGAAAACGTTTGACCTCTGTCATTGCCAACAAAGGATATATTACAAAGTATTGAGATGAAATTTTGTTTCTGACCAAATACTTATTTTCCACCATAATATGCAAATAAAATGTTAAAAAAACAGACAATGTGATTTTCTGGATTTTTTTTTCTCAGTTTGTCTCCCATAGTTGAGGTCTACCTATGATGTAAATTACAGACGCCTCTCATCTTTTTAAGTGGTGGAACTTGCACTATTGCTGACTGACTAAATACTTTTTTGCCCCACTGTATATATATAATATCCTTTTCGATGTTTTCTTCCACCCTATTTTTTAACAGCGTTGTAGTTATTGTTGTGTTGTTTTTCGTTTTTAGTGTTCACTTACCTTCCTGCCCCAGGTGTTATGCGCACGCTCCTCGATAAATCTGTACCGTACAAGATGCATATAAATGGTGATGTTTCATCTATGTCCGATTCCAGCATGGATTCATTTTGCATATTGGAAGATGACCTACGCTGCATGTTACATCAGGATTATCCCGAGCTGTCTGCACACTGTGACTCTACGGACATGGCGTTTTTTTTCTATGTTTACATGTATTATGTCATGCACTATGTCACTTTATAAATGTCAACTTCTATTGAGCGTGATACGCTGCTTATTACGCCCATGTAATACATATGGGCCTTGTTATATTATGAGGTTAATTATTCTTTTTCACTTTGGGATACAGCTTTTGTTAATAATTATTTTATTTATTTAGTTCCACGTTACCTATTAATGTTTTTCTATTGGCTGTCACTTATACACGTCTCAGAATGGCCGTTGTGCAGGGAGACTCAATTTGATCTGTGCATTCCTGCCTTGCACTAGACGGTGGCTGTGCACGCCCCCTTTTGGTAGGTGTGACGGTTCTGACATCACAAATGCCTTTTTTACTCTCACGTCCGTGTTAGGCACCACTTACCATTAATCATTGTACTTCACAAACATGGCCGCCGCCTGGGTCTTTATAATCATGGACGCCACAGTGCGCACGCGCAGCTTGATCAGCGCATTACTTATCCATCCCTGCGGCTATCTTTCGTTACGATGTGCGCATGCTCCATGACGTCACCCGGCAAGATTTTGCCGCATGCGCACACCATACTGACGGCTACAGCTTGAGATGTGCACTTCCGGTTTTCGCTATTCGGGGCGCGTGCGCCGCACCTGTTGGCAACTAGGGGCAGTTCTATTTAAACTCAGGGGACACAACACACGCTACTCCCCTTCTTGAAGAAGCACTCACGCGAAACGAGCTTCAAGGGGTCACAGCAGGAAGACCTAGGACACCGGTGATTATGGGTGAGTGATGGCATCCTATTGAAACTTGTTGGGAGTTTGGGGATCCCATAGTGATGGTAGCATCCATAGGAGCCTATTTGTAGAACTTGGATGTTGGATCTATTTAGATTATACTTTTTTCTGCCCCCCCCCCCTTGCTTCAGGATTTGCTATACCTGCCCTCGCATATATTGCACTATTGGTCCAGATAGCCTGCTGTGCTAGCAGGTTCCTTGTACCCTTCTTTTTTGTATTTTGCCCTTTTGATTGGGCTGTTTTTGTACATTTTAAGTGCATTAATAAAATGATTGTTTTAACTTTTCAATCTGTTGGTGTTGACTGTACTCCATGTTCTCTAGTTCTTTATAAGGATGGGAATAAGGAGCCATGCTGACAAGGATGGGAATAAGGAGCCATGCAGAAAAGGATGGGAATAAGGAGCCATGCAGAAAAGGATGGGAATAAGGAACCATGCAGACAAGGATGGGAATAAGGAACCATGCAGACAAGGATGGGAATAAGGAGCCATGCAGACAAGGATGGGAATAAGGAGCCATGCAGAAAAGGATGGGAATAAGGAGCCATGCAGAAAAGGATGGGAATAAGGAGCCATGCAGAAAAGGATGGGAATAAGGAGCCATGCAGACAAGGATGGGATAAGGAGCCATGCAGTCAAGGATGGGGATAAGGCGCCATGCAGACAAAGATGGGGATAAGGAGCTAAGCAGGAAAGCATGGGGATGAGGAACCATGGATACCAGGATAGGGATGAGGTGCCAATGCATACCCAGCTTATACTCGAGTCAATAAATTTTCCCAGTTTTTGTGGCAAAATAAGGTGCCTCGGCTTATACTCGGGTCAGCTTATACACAAGTATATACAGTAGATAAAAAAGAGCCTATACATGTTTGGTGTCTATGAACTCGTAATGACCAGGAGAATCATAATGGCAGGTTTATTTTAGCATTTAGTGAACATAGTAAAAAAGCAAAACAAAAAACAACTGAGGGATTGCACTTTTTTTGCAATTTCACCGCACTTGGAATTTTTTTCCGGTTTTCCAGTACACGATATATTAAAATCAATGGCGTTGTTCAAAAGTACAACTCGTCCCTCAAAAAACAAGCCCTCATATGGCCATTTTGACCAAAAATGAAAAAGTTATGGCTCTGGGAAGAAGGGGAGCAAAAAATGAAAACGCAAAAACGAAAATATCTCCAGTCATGAAGGGGTTAAATAGGACCTGCCTGACAAAAAGTGAAGTAAACTAAAAGTTCCTCCAAAGCTAGACATTATGCCACAATCCAAAGACATTCTGCAACAAATGAGAAACAATGTAATTTAGATCTATCAGTCAGGAAAGTCTGGAAAAGGTTATAAAGCCATTTCTGAAGCTTTGGGACTCCAGCGAACCACATTGAGAGCCATTATGCACAAATAGCAAAAACATGGAATAAAGGTGAACCTTCCAAGGAGTGGCAAGCTGACCAAAATTTACCCCAAGAGCGCAGTACTGACTCATGTAAGAGGTCACAAAAGACCCCACAACAACATTCATAGAACTGCAGACCTCACTTGCCTCAACTAAGGTCAGTGTTCATGACTCCACCATAAGAAAGAGACTGGGCAAAAATGGCCTGCATGGCAAAGTTCCAAGACAAAAACCACAGCTTAACAATAAGAACATAAAGGCTCGTCTCAGTTTTGCCAGAAAGCATCTTGGTGATCCCCAAGACTTTTGGGAGAATACTCTGTGGACTGACGAGACAAAAGTTTGGAAGGTGTATGTCCCATCGGGCATCTGGCCTCGAAGTAATCAATCATACCAACAGTAAAATGTGGTGGTAGTGTGATGGTGTGGGGCTGTTTTGCTGCTTAAGGACAAGGAAGACGCTGTCTACCAAAAAATCGTTAAGGAGAATGACCGGCCAACTGTTCGTGACCTCAGGTAGAAACGCACTTGAGTTATGCAGCAGGACAATGATCCAAAACACACCAGCAAGTCCACTTCTGAATAGCATAATCAAAACAAAATTAAGACTTTGGAGTGTCCTAGTCAAAGCCCTGACCTTAACCCAATTGAGATGCTGTGGCATGACCTTAAAAAGGTGGCTCATGCTCTGAAACCCTCAAATGTGGCTGAATACAATGCTTCTGCAAAGATAAATGAGATAAAATTCCTCCAAAGCATTGTAAAAGACTCATTGCCAGTTATCCCAAACGCTTGGTTGCAGTTGTTCTTGCTAAGGGTGGCCCAACCAGTTATTAGGTTTAGGGGCAATTATTTTTGCAGCATGGTGGCTCAATAGATAGCACTGCAGCCTTGCAGCGCTGGAGTCCTGGGTTCTAAACCCACCTTGGACAACGTCTGCAAGGAGTTTGTATGTTCTCCCCGTGTTTGCGTGGGTTTCCTCCGGGCACTCCAGTTGCCTCCCACATTCCAAAGACATACTGATAGGGAATTTAGATTGTGAGCCCCATCGGGGACAGTGATGACAATGTGTGCAAAACTGTAAAGCGCTGCGGAATATGTTAGCGTTATATAAAAATAAAGATTATTATTATTATTTTTTTACACATGACCCTGTTGGTTTGGATTTCTTTTTCCCAAAATAAGAAAGACCTTCATTTAAAAACTGCATTTTGTGTTTACTTGTGTTATCTTTGTCTAGTATTTACATTTGTTTGGTATTCTGAAACATTTAAATGAGATGAATATGCAAAAGAATAGGAAATCAGGAAGGGGGCAAACACTTTTTCACACAACTGTATATGGATGACAAGTAAGGAAAATAAAGGGTGTGAGTTTTCTGAATGAAACTGAATTCTTTTTATACGCTCATGTGAATATGGCCTAATGCTAATACACCCGTCCAGGGGAGCAGCTATTCAGTCAGCTCAAGGTATTTCTCTCTTTTTTTCTTAAAGGTTTGTTTAATGTTTTTAGCAATACAATATAAAGTATAGGGGACAAGAATGCACCACTGTGCACCACAGTAAACAATTTTGCAGACGTTGCACAAGAAATATTGCACAATAATATATTATGACATGAAATGAAATCAGTAAACAGGAAATGAGAACAATCCATTCAGCATGTCTATTTGTAATACAACAAATATGTTAAATATTCTGTTATGACTGATGACCCATTCATACAGTTACATGTAGTTGCTCACACACTCCCACCCACAAACAGATTAGAATGAGAGACTTGAAACCACCTATTCGCCTGCCGCCCATGACACCCATGAGCTGAAGAGTGTCAAGCAGATTACTTGTAAGCAGTGGCAGTGACGGAGATCCACTCTGCCCAGATTTTGTCACATTTCTGTGTCCAGTTATATGTAAGATCTTACAGATATATTGATTGACCAGAATGAGCCACTGAGACAGTGGCAATCCCCACATGTATTCAAGCTGTCTAGCAGCCGCAAATCATGCGACATAAACACGATTTCCGAGCACGCCGAAATACTCGGAGGCCACCCGAGCATGCTGGGAGAAACTTGAGTAACGAGCATACTCGCTCATCACTAGTGGAGATCTTATAACAGCCTGCCTTCCCTACTGTCCCTAACTGAGTCCCTCACCAATACCTGAGCAGGAAACATAAGCCCTATGTATCCCTAGAGCTAGGCCCTGGAGGGAGGGGGGCATGAGCACTGGTTAGTCCAACAGAAGAATTAAGAAAGCATCTGCAATGCCAAATGCAGAGACCTTCTGCAGCCATATGTAGAGCGACTGTCTGTTGCATCTGACATACCCGTGACAGTGTCCCCCCTCTACGAGTGGCCTCCGGACACTCAGGACCAGAGATCTCAGGATAAGAGGAGTGGAATGAACAAACCAGCCTTGGGGCATTCACCTCTGATGCTAAAAATTACATTGTTTCTTCTGGATGCTAACCCTTCCAGTGCACCAAGTATTGTAGGGAACGACGTTGGAGGCGAGAATCTACAATACTCCAAATCTGAAACACTAGAAAACCATCAACCATTATTGGGAACGACGGTAGGGGTGAGAACTCAAGAGGTTCCACATATTTCTTGAGCAAAGATCTGTGAAAGACATTGGCCTGAGGTATTATTATTATTATTTATTGTTATAGCGCCATTTATTCCATGGCGCTTTACATGTGAGGAGGGGTATACATAATAAAAACAAGTACAATAATCTTAAACAATACAAGTCGTAACTGGTACAGGAGGAGTGAGGACCCTGCCCGCGAAGGCTCACAATCTACAAGGGATGGGTGAAGAAAAGAAGAAACAAACCGAACTCAAGCCCAAATCAATTAATAAATATTTATTTAAGGGGTAGAGTACACCATGTGGTAGGGGGGAAGAAACCAAAAGAAAAGCACTAAAACCAGGAGACGAAAATATTTAGACAAAAAATGTATACAGATGGCTGCACAAAAAAGGCATGACCAAAAAAGGTGGGTAAATAATGGGATATTGCTACATGTATATAAATAGATAAATAAATAAATAAATATACATATATATACACGCGGTACAAAAATTATATATATGAAAATGGCCTCATGAGTAAAAGTGCATGTGCAAAAAATAGTATATACTATATTTAAAAAAAAACAAAACAAAAAAAAAACAACAAGGAGACCACTTGTAAAATAAAGTGCATATAGTACTTGCGTGTTAGAACATGGGCATGTATGTAAAAAGTGTAATACAAAAAAGGTGCAGATGAGCAGCCACTAAGAGAAAAGAGATGACCAAATCTAGGTAGATGTGCTGAGGTATTGGTAAGTATACAAATAAATCCAGAAAATATTCCAATGATGTGGTAATAGTATAATGACCAGAGCCGCAAATACCTGAATGAGTGAGGGGTCGTCTCCTGGATGTGCCTGTCCCCGACGCGCGTTTCGGCGTCAGCCTTCGTCAGGGGGTGGCAACATCCAGAGGAGAGGAAGTATTTAAAGAGGGAGCAGCCAATGAGCAGGGGGAACGAGTGTGGAGCGACGCGCGCAAACGTTGAATGTAACCATGGCGACGACCGCCGCCAGTCCATGTGATCCCCGCCGTCGCGTGCAAATGACACAGCCACGGGGGACATGGAGCCGGCAGACGGAGCAGCCAGGACAACAACGGAAGCGCGCGTACCACCCGGCCCGCTGTCATTGGTGGATAAAGGACATGTGACCAACAGGTCCTCAAAACCAAAGGAGATGAAAAAAGGCAGGTCCTGGTGTGCTGATACTATGAGGGAATAGACGTGCAGGCATGTATCATAGACTGGAAATAATAACTAATGTGGGGACCACGAAGAAAAAGGGGAAGGAGAAGGAGATGGCAGTAATTAGAAATAAGAAGATAAATGAGTAGAATGGGAGACCAAATAAATAAAAAATAATAATGAAAAAAATTAATTAATAATTAAATAATACACAGTGATAGTGAAGAAATACTAAATAAATAAAAAATAAAAAATAAATATGAAAATTATATAACTGATGATGAAAAAATGATGAAAAAGATAATCAAAAATAAAAATAAAAATAAAAATAAATAAATAATAAAATAAAAAATAGAAAAAAAATAAATAAATAAAAAATAAAAACATGTGACAAAAAAAGGACAAGTGGAATGAAAAACTGAAAAAAGGAAAAAGAAAAATAAACATAGAAAAAACTGGAATGATGGAAGGGGAATATAAAGTGAAGTACTATGTGATGAGTGAAAACGTGTATGTGTATGTGGTGAAACAAGAATAATAATAATAATAAGACATAAAATACAACAAAACAGTGAATAACAAGTGGATAAAAATGAATAATAGATGTTCATAGACATATACATACATTCACTTAAATATGTATGCACATATACATACAAAAAGGTGAAAAAGAAAAAAGAAGAAAAAAGAAAAACAGCGTAAGCACAACGGTATGCCGATAAATAAAAAAGTATATACTATAAAGAAACGCAATTAACGATATTGACAATAAATAAATAATAAAAATATATATATGTGCACAAAATAACAATACAAAAAATCATAATAGTAAAGCAATCGAAAAAATAAATAAATGAAAAGTAGAAAATTAAAAAAATAAAAAAAATATGAATAAAAATAAAATAATAACAATGATAATAGTAAATAATAAATAATAATATATTAATGTGGTCCATCATTCTTTCTTTTAGATCTCAAGAGAAGAAAATCTTCATCAGGTATCTTCTTACGCGCCGGAAGAAGGAAATAAATGAGAAATGGAAAACTACTGCCATGACACCAATGCAAGATATATCTCCAGCTCGGAAAAGTGACTACAGTGATCCAAGAAACGACTAAAGGAAAAGAACAAATAGTGTAAGTATTATACAATAGCCCCTTAACAATAGAACATGCTTAAAAAACATAGACGGACACGGTGCTCGCTAAAAACAGAATAAAAACAACATTTTAATAGTATAAATAAATAAAATGCAATAAAAACATGAACTGGAATGACTGGTGGAAACAAGTGATCATAAAAATGGAACAAAGCTAATATTTTCATTAAGACCTCTGGGTTGTATTGTATCTAGTGACCATATCCATCTAGACTCCATTTGTGCCAGTTTTTGACTAATATTGCCTCCTCTGATTGATGGAATGATCCTGTCAATACCTCTGGCCTTAAAACACGTTGGGTCACAATTGTGAAACTGTTTAAAGTGTTTTGGAATGGTCTTTAAGATGGAAATGTCATTTTCATTCTGTGCGGCAATAATGCCATTCACGTGTTCGCGTACACGCACTTTAAATTGGCGAGTGGTGAGGCCGACATAGATTTTAGGGCAAGGGCAGGTAGCATAGTAGATGACGGCCTTGGTTTCACAATTGATAAAATGTTTGATAGTGAATTGTTTTGACCCCGACGAATCACTGAATGTATTGATCCTCTCAATGTTGGGACATGCTATACAATGGCCACATTTGAACGAGCCTTTCTTTTGTTGTGTTTGGGCAAGAAAAGTTTTTGGGTTACTCTGGTAGTGGCTCTTTACCAGCGTGTCGCGGATGTTTCTTGACCGCCGAAATGTGATATTGGGATACTCGTTAAGATATTTCGAAAGCATCTCGTCTGCAAGTAAGATAGGCCATGCTTTCTCGAGGACTTGTCTCATTTGGTGATTTTTTGAATGGTAGTCGGTGACAAAACGCACATTCTTAGTATCAGATTGTCTTGGGCCTGAATACAGTAATTCATGTCTGGGCGAGTGTCTAGCTCTATTGTAAGCTCTTTTTATGCTGCGGCGACTGTATCCACGATCCATGAACCTCGATTTTAATTCATGTGCCCGTATCTCGAAATCACTATCTGTAGAGCACAAGCGTCTGAGTCTTAGAAATTGGCCTACCGGAATTGATTTAATCAAAGACTTAGGGTGAGCGGATGAAGCATGTAGCAATGAATTTGTAGAAGTTTGTTTGCGGAATATATCAGTTTGAAGAGTGTTGTCCGCATCACGTTTTATCATGACATCCAGAAATTCAATCTGAGATCTATGATGATGATATGTCAATCTAATATTCAAATTATACTGATTGAGATTAGAAATGAAAGAATCCAGTAGTTCCTCGGTACCCTGCCAAATGAAAAAAATGTAATCAATGTACCGTGTCCAAAATAGGATACGGCACATGAATTGATGACTGTCAGACATAAAGAGGTCCCTCTCCCACAGCCCCAGGAATAGATTTTCATATGCAGGTGCATATGATGCGCCCATCGCAGTACCCTAGAGCTGTAGGTAGAGGGCCTCTTTAAAAGTAAAAAAATTGTGAGTCAGACTAAATTCTAATATTTCAATAATAAAGTCAATCATTGTGGCAGGGTAGTCGGACGTATTAAGGAACCATCTTGTTGCGCTTATGCCATCCGTATGTTTGATGTACACCATGCTCGTGTACAGTGATTCGACGTCACACGTGACGAGGATAGTGTCCTCGTCCACGTGTAGTCCGTCGATTTTTTTAAGAAAATCACCCGTGTCCCGAGTGTAAGAGGGGAGACATTCAACTAAAGATTGAAGTTTATGATCTATAAATTTCCCTATATTTTCCACAAAATTATAATTACCGGAGACGATTGGTCTACCAGGTGGTGATTCAGGGTTCTTATGCACCTTAGGCAATAAGTAGAAGGTTGGTATACATGGTTCTTTCATTGTCAATGCTTGGCAAAGTTCTTTGGATATGGTGCCTTCACTATTGGCCCTATTCAAAATGGCATTGAGTGCAGATGTAAAGGATGACAATGGATTGAAAGTAAGCTTTTTATAGCATATTTTATTTTTTAATTGCCTAAAGGCTTCAGCCTCGTACATAGAGTAAGGCCAGATGACAATATTGCCCCCTTTATCCGCGGGTTTTATTACTACCTCAGGTAAATCCCTCAGTCTCTGGAGGCTTTTTCGTTCCTCAAAATTAAGGTTGCCATTAGTGATGTGGCGAGGGATCTTTTTGAAATTTTCACTGACAATTTTGACAAATAGATCAATATTGGAGCAGGTGGCAAATGGAGGGAATTTTTTCGAACGTGGTGCAATACAAGGAGGAATCTTACCTCCTTCTGGTACTAGGTTTTCTTGAGCAAGTTCGGTTAAGGCTTGTAGTGCCGTTTGTTCCGTGTCTGTAGGAAACAATTCAAATGTGGCTTCATCATGGAAATATTTTTTGAACATCAGGGATCTTGCAAAAATGTGCAAGTCCTTGATGGCAGAGAAAGGGTCAAATTGGGAGTCAGGACAAAAAGAAAGGCCCTTATGAAGGACCTGAAGGTCACTTTGAGAAAGAGAATGGGAACTCAAATTAATTACCTTTAACCTGTTATCATCAGGATAATCGAAATTACGTCTGTAAGGCGTGTTGCGTAGATGTCGTTTGCGTTTAGATGTATCCTTGTATGATGTGGACGAGGAGGCAGAGGCATCAGAGTACTCACTCAATGATGGAGTAGATGATATGGATACAGTCCGGGTACGGGAGGGGTCAATAGTGGATGCTCTTTTCCACCGATATATCCTGTTCATTTGCACATCCTTTAAATCGCGTGATAATTTATTAGCGTGATTTTCTTGAATGTCCTTGACCCAAATGTCTAGATCTTTTTCCATGGCTAAGTTGATCGATTGAAAATTGTCCGCAGTTAATTGGGTTTTTGCCAAAGTATAAGTAGTTTCTAATTGTTGATCAATCATCAGAATGCTCTTAGTGTTGAGATTAATCAATAGTTCCATAAATTTTTTGGATGTACTGTTGCACACATCTTCCCAGTTTTTTATGAATTCGTCATCTTCTATGGGAAAAGAAGGTATCACTTTAACCCTAAGACCCCTAGGGATGAGATCTCTGGTAATGTAGTTTTGTAAAAAAGCTTTGTTCCACCACAAGCGGGTACGCTTGTGTAACAATTTTTTAATGGTGGTATTAAAATCAGTAGAACCTTGGCCACCAGGGCCATTGGAATCAGACCCACCACTACCAAATAGTTGGTTAACACAGCCGAGCCAAGAAAGTTCCTTGGCTTTTAGGCCCATGGCCAAAAGAGGAAAATCCTTTGCAAAACACAGTAAATAAGTTAAATATAGATCTCAAGGCAGGGTATACATCACAAATAAAAAAAAATGAAACAAAATATCCAACTGTATGCACTATGTAATTGTGCCTGATCTGTATCCCATATGGACAAGAATTGTGGACAATTCGGAGATATATATACAAGAAGAAAAGAAGAAACAAACCGAACTCAAGCCCAAATCAATTAATAAATATTTATTTAAGGGGTAGAGTACACCATGTGGTAGGGGGGAAGAAACCAAAAGAAAAGCACTAAAACCAGGAGACGAAAATATTTAGACAAAAAATGTATACAGATGGCTGCACAAAAAAGGCATGACCAAAAAAGGTGGGTAAATAATGGGATATTGCTACATGTATATAAATAGATAAATAAATAAATAAATATACATATATATTCACGCGGTACAAAAATTATATATATGAAAATGGCCTCATGAGTAAAAGTGCATGTGCAAAAAATAGTATATACTATATTAAAAAAAAACAAGGAGACCACTTGTAAAATAAAGTGCATATAGTACTTGCGTGTTAGAACATGGGCATGTATGTAAAAAGTGTAATACAAAAAAGGTGCAGATGAGCAGCCACTAAGAGAAAAGAGATGACCAAATCTAGGTAGATGTGCTGAGGTATTGGTAAGTATACAAATAAATCCAGAAAATATTCCAATGATGTGGTAATAGTATAATGACCAGAGCCGCAAATACCTGAATGAGTGAGGGGTCGTCTCCTGGATGTGCCTGTCCCCGACGCGCGTTTCAGCATCAGCCTTCGTCAGGGGGTGGCAACATCCAGAGGAGAGGAAGTATTTAAAGAGGGAGCAGCCAATGAGCAGGGGGAACGAGTGTGGAGCGACGCGCGCAAACGTTGAATGTAACCATGGCGACGACCGCCGCCAGTCCATGTGATCCCCGCCGTCGTGTGCAAATGACGCAGCCACGGGGGACATGGAGCCGGCAGACGGAGCAGCCAGGACAACAACGGAAGCGCGCATACCACCCGGCCCGCTGTCATTGGTGGATAAAGGACATGTGACCAACAGGTCCTCAAAAGCAAAGGAGATGAAAAAAGGCAGGTCCTGGTGTGCTGATACTATGAGGGAATAGACGTGCAGGCATGTATCATAGACTGGAAATAATAACTAATGTGGGGACCGCGAAGAAAAAGGGGAAGGAGAAGGAGATGGCAGTAATTAGAAATAAGAAGATAAATGAGTAGAATGGGAAACCAAATAAATAAAAAATAATAATGAAAAAAATTAATTAATAATTAAATAATACATAGTGATAGTGAAGAAATACTAAATAAAAAAAATAAAAAATAAATATGAAAATTATATAACTGATGATGAAAAATAAATAAAAATAAATATAAAAATAAATAAATAATAAAATAAAAAATAGAAAATAACATAAAAAAAAAAAATCTAATATACAGGTCCTTCTAAAAAAATTAGCATATAGTGTTAAATTTCATTATTTACCATAATGTAATGATTACAATTAAACTTTCATATATTATAGATTCATTATCCAACTGAAATTTGTCAGGTCTTTTATTGTTTTAATACTGATGATTTTGGCATACAACTCCTGATAACCCAAAAAACCTGTCTCAATAAATTAGCATATCAAGAAAAGGTTCTCTAAACGACCTATTACCCTAATCTTCTGAATCAACTAATTAACTCTAAACACATGCAAAAGATACCTGAGGCTTTTATAAACTCCCTGCCTGGTTCATTACTCAAAACCCCCATCATGGGTAAGACTAGCGACCTGACAGATGTCAAGAAGGCCATCATTGACACCCTCAAGCAAGAGGCGAGACAATTGCGCCTGGAGCGGACAGCAGCGCTCCTGCAGCAGACAGCAGCGCTCCTCCAGACTCAAGTAGAGCAGCAGGGCGTGACGCTGCGACACCTCTTGGGCCGTGGAAGGAGATAATTTTTTTTTTTTGGGGTTTATGTTATATTTTGTTGTTTAATAATTTAAAACCAAGAAATTGTTACAAAAAAAACCAAAAATCTTCGCATTCTTTCTTTAATGTTTACCAAGCTATAAGGGTTAACAGCACCATTTTATAGGCATCACATTTAAAGTTATTTAGAGAGGTTTATATGACAGCAAAGCAAAAAAAAATATTTTTTTATACGGCGCGATCCTGCCAGGGTACAGCTCCAGAACCATTAAAGTACTGACAGTATTTTTCGCGACAGTCCCTTGCATCGTCTGCCTGTCTGCCAGATCCAAGTGCTTGAAGAGCTGTAAAATTATCCGGTTGTGTACGCCATTCCCCGGGCACAATATCTCCGGTTCTTGCGTCCACTGCATCAATAAACGAAGGAGGAGAATAGGAGCTCGTATCATGACGTCTCAGGAAATTATGGAGCACACAGCATGCCAAAACCACAAAGTCTATAGACGGCAGCTTCAAGTTGATAGCTGTGTGGAACACTCTAAACCGATTTGCCATAATCCCAAAGGCATTTTCAACCACACGACGGGCCCTCGACAACCGGTAATTAAAGATTCTGCGCTCCGGTGTGAGTGTTCTCTGTGCAAATGGCTTCAGCAAATGTGGATGAAGAGGGAAAGCTTCATCAGCGATGAAGACAAAATTTAGGTTTGCTTTTGTGTCTTCATTTAGTGGCAACAGCAGTTCATTGTTCCTCAAGCTTTCCCCAAATGAAGTGTGTTCAAAAACACCACCGTCGGAGACTCGACCATTCATGCCAACATCCACATCGACAAACTCATAGTTCGCATTGACAAGGGCCATGAGGATCACACTGAAATATCCTTTGTAGTTGAAAAAAAAGGATCCAGAGTTGGCTGGTTGCGTGATGCGCACATGCTTTCCATCTAATGCACCACCGCAGTTTGGAAACTGCCACAGCTCATCAAAATCGGAAGCAATCCTCTTCCAGTCATCCGCCGTCTTGGGAAACTGCAAGATGAGAAGGAAACATGTACAAATTAGGTCAAATATATTATGCACATACACTCTCATGTGGACATCCTACAGTGATTGAGGCGCAGTATGGATTAGTATAACAAAGTCAACAACCCTGAGTATGCAGGCAGCCATTTTTTCAGATGGCTTCGGTGACTCAGAGGGGGTGCTAAACAATATATCTAAATTATCTAATCAATAAAATTACGTTGGGAGCAGCAAATAAAAGAAGGGTGGCGCAGGGTTGGAGCAGCACATATCAGAATGGAGACGCAAAATGGTAGCAGCACATGTCAGAATGGAGGCGCAGGATGGCGCAGGATCACAGCAGCACATGTCTGAATGGGGGCGCAGGATGGGAGCAGCACATGATAGGATGTAGAACATATACCAATAGAAATGCTCGCCATCAGGGCATAGAACGGGTTCAATAGCTAGTATAATATATCGACATAACACAGCAGCCAAAAAAAATATAGTAGTACCTCCATATAATGCCTTAAGCTCTGCACAATGGCCTCGCATGTCTCCGGAATCACAACGCTCAGGAAAGGTCTGGAAACAGCGGCGGAAAACTGCAAATCCTGAAGAGACCTTCCTGTTGCCAGGAACCGCAGTGTCACCGCCAACCTTTCCTCCACGGGCACGGCTGCACGCATCGGCGTATCACGCCTTTGTATGAGTGGCGTAACAGCAGACAGTATTATTTTGAAGGATTCCTCGGACATCCGAAGGTAGTTTCGGAAATCATGAGGGTTATTGTCACGTAACTCTCTTATGAGACCCATGTGTGACAATGTGGATCTTTTCTGCAGCCAGCTCCGGGTCCACATGCGACGTTTTCGTTTAGGACGTCTCTCCTCTTGGAGACGTGCTGCCTCAAACACCAGGGCAGCAGCAACAACAGAACTCTCATCGGAAGTGAGCATAGTTCCTAAAAAGAAAACAAACGTACAATAAATACACGTGCTTACAAAACAATGTTCTGACCATTGATCTAATAACTATATACAGTATGTTACTACTGGTATTAAATGGGGCAGTCAACCATCTCGATCTGTAAAAGGATTAATTAATTGGGCCACGCTACAGCTGTGTACCTGAGGTTCTCAGGCCTACCCTACTCAAAGGAACAATCGACCACACTCCAGCGTTTATCCCCGTTGAAGCGCAACATATGCTACGCTGTAGCGTTATACATACCTTTTGCGGTAAAAGTCTAGTAGTTAAAAGTCCAGGGAATCCAGCGAATTTAGGAGTTCTGTTTACAGCACGTGCTACAGAGAGAAATGAATAGCGCGCTCGAGAGCTCCGGTTTTATCCGCTGGGAACAATAGTCCTTTGTCGAATGAGCGCACAGTATTGTACCGCCCAATCAGCACACGGGAGGTGGAGAATTCAGAGCTCCTACGTAGCCAGCTCCTCCGCCCTTTACATCGTATACAATATCGTGCACATCTTTGTTACACCATGCGATCATGCCGCCACAGCGGGACACTAGACGACGAAAGAAAGTTTCAAACGATGTGCTACGACGTACGATTCACAGCGGGGTCCCTGATCGCAGGAGCGTGTCACACACTGCGATATCGTCCCTATATCGCTCGAACGTCACAAATCGTGCCGTCGTAGCGATCAAAATTGCACTGTGTGACGGTACCTTAAGACCCAGAAAGAAATTTCTCAACAAATAGGCTGTTCCCAGAGTGCTGTATCAAGGCACCTCAATGGTAAGTCTGTTGGAAGGAAACAATGTGGCAGAAAACGCTGTACAACGAGAAGAGGAGACCGGACCCTGAGGAAGATTGTGGAGAAGGACCGATTCCAGACCTTGGGGAACCTGAGGAAGCAGTGGACTGAGTCTGGTGTGGAAACATTCAGAGCCACCGTGCACAGGCGTGTGCAGGAAATGGGCTACAGGTGCCGCATTCCCCAGGTAAAGCCACTTTTGAACCATAAACAGCGGCAGAGGCGCCTGACCTGGGCTACAGAGAAGCAGCACTGGACTGTTGCTAAGTGGTCCCAAGTACTTTTTTCTGATGAAAGCAAATTTTGCATGTCATTCGGAAATCAAGGTGCCAGAGTCTGGAGGAAGACTGGGGAGAAGGAAATGCCAAAATGCCTGAAGTCCAGTGTCAAGTACCCACAGTCAGTGATGGTGTGGGGTGCCATGTCAGCTGCTGGTGTTGGTCCACTGTGTTTCATCAAGGGCAGGGTCAATGCAGCTAGCTATCTGGAGATTTTGGAGCACTTCATGCTTCCATCGGCTGAAATGCTTTATGGAGATGAAGATTTCATTTTTCAGCACGACCTGGCACCTGCTCACAGTGCCAAAACCACTGGTAAATGGTTTACTGACCATGGTATTACTGTGCTCAATTGGCCTGCCAACTCTCCTGACCTGAACCCCATAGAGAATCTGTGGGATATTGTGAAGAGAAAGTTGAGAGACGCAAGACCCAACACTCTGGATGAGCTTAAGGCCGCTATTGAAGCATCCTGGGCCTCCATAACATCTCAGCAGTGTCACAGGCTGATTGCCTTCATGCCACGCCGCATTGAAGCAGTCATTTCTGCCAAAGGATTCCCGACCAAGTATTGAGTGCATAACTGAACATTATTATTTGTTGGTTTTTTTGTTTGTTATTAAAAAACACTTTTATTTGATTGGATGGGTGAAATATGCTAATTTATTGAGACAGGTTTTTTGGGTTATCAGGAGTTGTATGCCAAAATCATCAGTATTAAAACAATAAAAGACCTGACAAATTTCAGTTGGTGGATAATGAATCTATAATATATGAAAGTTTAATTGTAATCATTACATTATGGTAAATAATGAAATTTAACACTATATGCTAATTTTTTGAGAAGGACCTGTATAAAGCTTTATGTGTGTGTGTGTGTGTGTGTATGTGTGTATGTCCGGGATTGGCATCTGCACCGTCGCAGCTACAGCCACAAACTTTTGCACAGTCACACGTCTGGACCCCGAGAGCGTCATAGGCTATATTGTGAGGCGAAATTTTAACCCCGCGCGTTCCAATTCACCAAACAATTTTGCCCCTATCTACATAATGGGGAAAAAAGTGAAAGGAAAAGTGTTGGAAGCGTCGCAGCTACAGCAACAAAATTTTGCACAGTCACATGTCTGGACCCCGAGAGCGTCATAGGCTACGTTGTGAGGTGAAATATTAACCCCACGCTTTCCAATTCACCAAACAATTTTGCCCCTATCTACATAATGGGGAAAAAAGTGAAAGGAAAAGTGTTGGAGGCGTCGCAGCTACAGAAACAAAATTTTGCACAGTCACACGTCTGGACCCTGAGAGCGTCATAGGCTACGTTGTGAGGTGAAATTTTAACCCCGCGCGTTCCAATTCACCAAACAATTTTGCCCCTATCTACATAATGGGGAAAAAGTGAAAGGAAAAGTGTTGGAGAAGTCGCAGCTACAGCCACAAAATGTTGCACAGTCACACGTCTGGACCCCGAGAGCGTCATAGGCTATGTTGTGAGGTGAAATATTAACCCCGCGCTTTCCAATTCACCAAACAATTTTGCCCCTATCTACATAATGGGGAAAAAGTGAAAGGAAAAGTGTTGGAAGCGTCGCAGCTACAGCAACAAAATTTTGCACAGTCACATGTCTGGACCCCGAGAGCGTCATAGGCTATGTTGTGAGGTGAAATTTTAACCCCGCGCTTTCCAATTCACTAAACAATTTTGCCCCTATCTACATAATGGGAAAAAATGAAAGGAAAAGTGTAGGAGGCAAATTGACAGCTGCCAGATGTGAACAAGGGGGACTTAAAGAATGAGAGCGATGGCGCCAAAGAGTATATACTGTACAGTTGCTAAGGTGGGGCCTCGACATGGGATACTCACCACACACGGGGATATGAACACACACAAAATGCGCCACACACTACCACGTGCTTGAACACATATTACCCTCAGCACACATTTCACCACAAATACACCAACCTCGCCACATAAAAGTCAAAACACAAAAGTCGCCACTCAAAACTCACCACGCGCAGAACTCGCCACATGCAAAAACTAGGCTCTTGCAAAACTCGCCACAAGTGCAAAATTCTCCTCATGAAAAACTCGCCACACGCAAAACTTGCACACGCGGAAAAATTGCCACATGCACAAAAGTTGCAACACATGCAAAAGTTGCCTCACACAAAACTTGCACATACTCAAAAGGCACCACACATAATACTCGCAACGCGCAAAACTCGCCATGCGCAAAACTTGCTGCACACAACTTGCTACACTAACCTGTCACATGTAACTCGACACACAAAAAGTTGCTACACGCATGTTGCTACACAAAACTCATCTCACAAAAGTCGCTACATGCATGTCGCCACACGCAACTCAACACACACAACTTGACAAACGAAACTCGCCCTAAAACACACACAAGTCTGGTATTGTCCTTCAAAAATAAAAATCTGATTAATAAGCAGACAAACTACAACAATTGCACCATATAGGAAATACGGCAGCTGTCAGTCACATGACCTGTCTATTATGTGTATGTGTGAGCTAATATATACTGCCAGGGGGAGGGCTTCCTGTTGGCTGGGGATTTATCAGGCTGCCAATTTAGCTTACAAATACTGAGGTAAAAATACTGAGCAAATAACGTGTGAACGAGGTCTAATACAGGAGGAGATGACACACAGGTATATACTATATACAGGGGAGATGACACACAGATATATACTATATACAGGAGAGATGACACACAGGTATATACTATATAGAGGAGGAGATGACATATAGGTACATATACAGTGGGGCAAAAAAGTATTTAGTCAGTCAGCAATAGTGCAAGTTCCACCACTTAAAAAGATGAGAGGCGTCTGTAATTTACATCATAGGTAGACCTCAACTATGGGAGACAAACTGAGAAAAAAAAATCCAGAAAATCACATTGTCTGTTTTTTTAACATTTTATTTGCATATTATGGTGGAAAATAAGTATTTGGTCAGAAACAAAATTTCATCTCAATACTTTGTAATATATCCTTTGTTGGCAATGACAGAGGTCAAACGTTTTCTGTAAGTCTTCACAAGGTTGCCACACACTGTTGTTGGTATGTTGGCCCATTCCTCCCTGCAGATCTCCTCTAGAGCAGTGATGTTTTTGGCTTTTTGCTTGGCAACACGGACTTTCAACTCCCTCCAAAGGTTTTCTATAGGGTTGAGATCTGGAGACTGGCTAGGCCACTCCGGGACCTTGAAATGCTTGTTACGAAGCCACTCCTTCGTTGCCCTGGCGGTGTGCTTTGGATCATTGTCATGTTGAAAGACCCAGCCACGTTTCATCTTCAATGCCCTTGCTGATGGAAGGAGGTTTGCACTCAAAATCTCACGATACATGGCCCCATTCATTCTTTCATGTACCCGGATCAGTTGTCCTGGCCCCTTTGCAGAGAAACAGCCCCAAAGCATGATGTTTCCACCACCATGCTTTACAGTAGGTATGGTGTTTGATGGATGCAACTCAGTATTCTTTTTCCTCCAAACACGACAAGTTGTGTTTCTACCAAACAGTTCCAGTTTGGTTTCATCAGACCATAGGACATTCTCCCAAAACTCCTCTGGATCATCCAAATGCTCTCTAGCAAACTTCAGACGGGCCCGGACATGTACTGGCTTAAGCAGTGGGACACGTCTGGCACTGCAGGATCTGAGTCCTTGGTGGCGTAGTGTGTTACTTATGGTAGGCCTTGTTACATTGGTCCCAGCTCTCTGCAGTTCATTCACTAGGTCCCCCCGCGTGGTTCTGGGATTTTTGCTCACCGTTCTTGTGATCATTCTGACCCCACGGGGTGGGATTTTGCGTGGAGCCCCAGATCGAGGGAGATTATCAGTGGTCTTGTATGTCTTCCATTTTCTAATTATTGCTCCCACTGTTGATTTCTTCACTCCAAGCTGGTTGGCTATTGCAGATTCAGTCTTCCCAGCCTGGTGCAGGGCTACAATTTTGTTTCTGGTGTCCTTTGACAGCTCTTTGGTCTTCACCATAGTGGAGTTTGGAGTCAGACTGTTTGATGGTGTGCACAGGTGTCTTTTTATACTGATAACAAGTTTAAACAGGTGCCATTACTACAGGTAATGAGTGGAGGAAAGAGGAGACTCTGAAAGAAGAAGTTACAGGTCTGTGAGAGACAGAAATCTTGATTGTTTGTTTCTGACCAAATACTTATTTTCCACCATAAAATGCAAAAAAAATGATAAAAAAACAGACAATGTGATTTTCTGGATTTTTTTTTCTCAGTTTGTCTCCCATAGTTGAGGTCTACCTATGATGTAAATTACAGACGCCTCTCATCTTTTTAAGTGGTGGAACTTGCACTATTGCTGACTGACTAAATACTTTTTTGCCCCACTGTATATACAGGAGGAGATGACATACAGGTATATACTATATACAGGAGGAGATGACATACAGGTATATGCTATATATAGAAGATGACATGCAGGTATATACTATATGCAGGAGGAGATGACACTCAGATATATACTGTATACAGGGGAGATGACACACAGGTATATACTATATACAGGAGGAGATGACATACAGGTATATGCTATATATAGAAGATGACATGCAGGTATATACTATATGCAGGAGGAGATGACACTCAGATATATACTATATACAGGGGAGATGACACACAGGTATATACTATATACAGGAGGAGATGACATACAGGTATATACTATATATAGAAGGAGATGACATTCAGGTATATACTATATACAGTGGGGCAAAAAAGTATTTAGTCAGTCAGCAATAGTGCAAGTTCCACCACTTAAAAAGATGAGAGGCGTCTGTAATTTACATCATAGGTAGACCTCAACTATGGGAGACAAACTGAGAAAAAAAAATCCAGAAAATCACATTGTCTGTTTTTTTTAACAATTTCTTTGCATATTATGGTGGAAAATAAGTATTTGGTCAGAAACAAAATTTCATCTCAATACTTTGTAATATATCCTTTGTTGGCAATGACAGAGGTCAAACGTTTTCTGTAAGTCTTCACAAGGTTGCCACACACTGTTGTTGGTATGTTGGCCCATTCCTCCATGCAGATCTCCTCTAGAGCAGTGATGTTTTTGGCTTTTCGCTTGGCAACACGGACTTTCAACTCCCTCCAAAGGTTTTCTATAGGGTTGAGATCTGGAGACTGGCTAGGCCACTCCAGGACCTTGAAATGCTTCTTACGAAGCCATTCCTTCGTTGCCCTGGCAGTGTGCTTTGGATCATTGTCATGTTGAAAGACCCAGCCATGTTTCATCTTCAATGCCCTTGCTGATGGAAGGAGGTTTGCACTCAAAATCTCACGATACATGGCCCCATTCATTCTTTCATGTACCCGGATCAGTCGTCCTGGCCCCTTTGCAGAGAAACAGCCCCAAAGCATGATGTTTCCACCACCATGCTTTACAGTAGGTATGGTGTTTGATGGATGCAACTCAGTATTCTTTTTCCTCCAAACACGACAAGTTGTGTTTCTACCAAACAGTTCCAGTTTGGTTTCATCAGACCATAGGACATTCTCCCAAAACTCCTCTGGATCATCCAAATGCTCTCTAGCAAACTTCAGACGGGCCCGGACATGTACTGGCTTAAGCAGTGGGACACGTCTGGCACTGCAGGATCTGAGTCCATGGTGGCGTAGTGTGTTACTTATGGTAGGCCTTGTTACATTGGTCCCAGCTCTCTGCAGTTCATTCACTAGGTCCCCCCGCGTGGTTCTGGGATTTTTGCTCACCGTTCTTGTGATCATTCTGACCCCACGGGGTGGGATTTTGCGTGGAGCCCCAGATCGAGGGAGATTATCAGTGGTCTTGTATGTCTTCCATTTTCTAATTATTGCTCCCACTGTTGATTTCTTCACTCCAAGCTGGTTGGCTATTGCAGATTCAGTCTTCCCAGCCTGGTGCAGGGCTACAATTTTGTTTCTGGTGTCCTTTGACAGCTCTTTGGTCTTCACCATAGTGGAGTTTGGAGTCAGACTGTTTGAGGGTGTGCACAGGTGTCTTTTTATACTGATAACAAGTTTAAACAGGTGCCATTACTACAGGTAATGAGTGGAGGAAAGAGGAGACTCTTAAAGAAGAAGTTACAGGTCTGTGAGAGCCAGAAATCTTGATTGTTTGTTTCTGACCAAATACTTATTTTCCACCATAATATGCAAATAAATTGTTAAAAAAACAGACAATGTGATTTTCTGGATTTTTTTTTTCTCAGTTTGTCTCCCATAGTTGAGGTCTACCTATGATGTAAATTGCAGACGCCTCTCATCGTTTTAAGTGGTGGAACTTGTACTATTGCTGACTGACTAAATACTTTTTTGCCCCACTGTATAGGGGAGATGACACACAGCAGGTATATACTATATACAGGGGAGATGACATACAGGTATATACTATATACAGGAGATGACATACAGATGTATACTATATATAAGAGAGATGACAAACATGTATATACTGAGGTGATGAGGTGAAAATGAGAGGTGTGAGGTGAAAATGAAAAGGTGTGAGTGCAAAATGAGAGAAGTGAGGAAAAATAGTGGAGTGATCAGAAAATGACAGATGTGAGGTTGAAATGACAAGTGTTAGGCTACATTCAGACTAGCGTTGCGCGCCGCTGCGTCGGCGACGCAACGCACGACGCACACAAAAACGCGGCAAAACGCACGCAAAAACGCTGCGTTTTGCGACACGTGCGTCGTTTTTTGCCGAAAATCGGACGCAAGAAAAATGCAACTTGCTGCGTTTTCTTGGTCCGACGCTAGCGGCAAAAAAGACGCAAGTGTTGCAAAACGCAACACACAAAAACGCATGCGTCCCCCATGTTAAACATAGGGGCGCATGAACAAAAGAACAAATAGTGTAAGTATTATACAATAGCCCCTTAACAATAGAACATGCTTAAAAAACATAGACGGACACGGTGCTCGCTAAAAACAGAATAAAAACAACATTTTAATAGTATAAATAAATAAAATGCAATAAAAACATGAACTGGAATGACTGGTGGAAACAAGTGATCATAAAAATGGAACAAAGCTAATATTTTCATTAAGACCTCTGGGTTGTATTGTATCTAGTGACCATATCCATCTAGACTCCATTTGTGCCAGTTTTTGACTAATATTGCCTCCTCTGATTGATGGAATGATCCTGTCAATACCTCTGGCCTTAAAACACGTTGGGTCACAATTGTGAAACTGTTTAAAGTGTTTTGGAATGGTCTTTAAGATGGAAATGTCATTTTCATTCTGTGCGGCAATAATGCCATTCACGTGTTCGTGTACACGCACTTTAAATTGGCGAGTGGTGAGGCCGACATAGATTTTAGGGCAAGGGCAGGTAGCATAGTAGATGACGGCCTTGGTTTCACAATTGATAAAATGTTTGATAGCGAATTGTTTTGACCCCTATTGTATAATACTTACACTATTTGTTCTTTTCCTTTAGTCGTTTCTTGGATCACTGTAGTCACTTTTCCGAGCTGGAGATATATCTTGCATTGGTGTCATGGCAGTAGTTTTCCATTTCTCATTTATTTCCTTCTTCCGGTGCGTAAGAAGATACCTGATGAAGATTTTCTTCTCTTGAGATCTAAAAGAAAGAATGATGGACCACATTAATATATTATTATTTATTATTTACTATTATCATTGTTATTATTTTATTTTTATTCATATTTTTTTTTTATTTTTTTTATTTTCTACTTTTCATTTATTTATTTTTTCGATTGCTTTACTATTATGATTTTTTGTATTGGTATTTTGTGCACATATATATATTTTTATTATTTATTTCTTGTCAATATCGTTAATTGCGTTTCTTTATAGTATATACTTTTTTATTTATCGGCATACCGTTGTGCTTACGCTGTTTTTCTTTTTTCTTCTGTTTTCTTTTTCACCTTTTTGTATGTATATGTGCATGCATATTTAAGTGAATGTATGTATATGTCTATGAACATCTATTATTCATTTTTATCCACTTGTTATTCACTGTTTTGTTGTATTTTATGTCTTATTATTATTATTATTCTTGTTTCACCACATACACATACACGTTTTCACTCATCACATAGTACTTCACTTTATATTCCCCTTCCATCATTCCAGTTTTTTCTATGTTTATTTTTCTTTTTCCTTTTTTCAGTTTTTCATTCCACTTGTCCTTTTTTTGTCACGTTTTTATTTTTTATTTTTATTTTTTAATTTTTATTTTATTTTCTATTTTTTATTTTATTATTTATTTATTTTTATATTTATTTTTATTTTTGATTATCTTTTTCATCATTTTTTCATCATCAGTTATATAATTTTCATATTTATTTTTTATTTTTTATTTATTTAGTATTTCTTCACTATCACTATGTATTATTTAATTATTAATTAATTTTTTTCATTATTATTTTTTATTTATTTGGTCTCCCATTCTACTCATTTATCTTCTTATTTCTAATTACTGCCATCTCCTTCTCCTTCCCCTTTTTCTTCGCGGTCTCTACATTAGTTATTATTTCCAGTCTATGATACATGCCTGCACGTCTATTCCCTCATAGTATCAGCACACCAGGACCTGCCTTTTTTCATCTCCTTTGCTTTTGAGGACCTGTTGGTCACATGTCCTATATCCACCAATGACAGCGGGCCGGATGGTACGCGCGCTTCTGTTGTTGTCCTGGCTGCTCCGTCTGCCGGCTCCATGTCCCCCGTGGCTGCGTCATTTGCACGCGACGGCGGGGATCACATGGACTGGCGGCGGTTGTCGCCATGGTTACATTCAACGTTTGCGCGTGTCGCTCCACACTCGTTCCCCCTGCTCATTGGCTGCTCCCTCTTTAAATACTTCCTCTCCTCTGGATGTTGCCACTCCCTGACGAAGGCTGACGCTGAAACGCGCGTCGGGGACAAGCACATCCAGGAGACGACCCCTCACTCATTCAGGTATTTGCGGCTCTGGTCATTATACTATTACCACATCATTGGAATATTTTCTGGATTTATTTGTATACTTACCAATACCTCAGCGCATTTACCTAGATTTGGTCATCTCTTTTCTCTTAGTGGCTGCTCATCTGCACCTTTTTTGTATTACACTTTTTACATACATGCCCATGTTCTAACACGCAAGTACTATATGCACTTTATTTTACAAGTGGTCTCCTTGTTTTTTTTTTTTTTAATATAGTATATACTATTTTTTGCACATGCACTTTTACTCACGAGGCCATTTTCATATATATAATTTTTGTACCGCGTGTATATATATGTATATTTATTTATTTATTTATCTATTTATATACATGTAGCAATATCCCATTATTTACCCACCTTTTTTGTTCACGCCTTTTTTGTGCAGCCATTTGTATACATTTTTTGTCTAAATATTTTCGTCTCCTGGTTTTAGTGCTTTTCTTTTGGTTTCTTCCCACCTACCACATGGTGTACTCTACCCCTTAAATAAATATTTATTAATTGATTTGGGCTTGAGTTCGGTTTGTTTCTTCTTTTCTTCTTGTATATATATCTCCGAATTGTCCACAATTCTTGTCCATATGGGATACAGATCAGGCACAATTACATAGTGCATACAGTTGGATATTTTTTTTCATTTTTTTGATCTATTTGTGATGTATACCCTGCCTTGAGATCTATATTTAAGGGATGGGTGAGGATACAGTAGGCGAGGATAGAGCTGGTCATGCAGCGGTTTGGTCGATCGGTGGTTACTGCAGGTTGTAGGCTTGTCGGAAGAGGTGGGTCTTCAGGTTCTTTTTGAAGGTTTCGATGGTAGGCGAGAGTCTGATGTGTTGTAGGGGTGATACGCGAGAGAAATCTTGTATACGATTGTGAGAAGAGGAGATAAGAGGGGAGTAGAGTAGGAGATGTTGTGAGGATCGGAGGTTGCGTGTAGGTAAGTACCGGGAGACGAGGTCACAGATGTATGGAGGAGACAGGTTGTGGATGGCTTTGTACGTCATGGTTAGTGTTTTGTAGTGGAGTCTCTGGGCAATGGGGAGCCAGTGAAGGGATTGACAGAGGGGAGAGGCCGGGGAATAGCGGGGGGACAGGTGGATTAGTCGGGCAGCAGCGTTTAGAATAGATTGGAGGGGTGCGAGAGTGTTAGAGGGAAGGCCACAGAGCAGGAGGTTGCAGTAGTCAAGGCGAGAGATGATGAGGGCATGGACTAGGGTTTTTGCAGATTCATGGTTGAGGAATGAACGGATTCGTGAAATATTTTTGAGTTGAAGTCGGCAGGAAGTGGAAAGGGCTTGGATATGTGGTTTGAAGGAGAGATCAGCGTCAAGGATTACCCCGAGGCAGCGAGCTTGTGGGACTGGGGAGAGTAGGCAGCCATTTACTGTAATGGATAGGTTCGTTGGGGGGGTTGCGTGAGATGGGGGAAAGATGATGAATTCTGTTTTGTCCATGTTAAGTTTCAGAAATCTAGCGGAGAAGAAGGAGGAAATAGTGGACAGACATTGAGGGATTCTGATTAGAAGGGAGATGATATCTGGTCCAGAGATGTAGATCTGTGTGTCGTCAGCATAGAGGTGATACTGAAAGCCATGAGATTCTATGAGCTGTCCCAGGCCGAAGGTGTAAATGGAGAAGAGCAGGGACCCAAGGACTTAACCTTGTGGGACTCCGACAGATAGAGGGCGAGGTGAGGAGGTGGTGTGTGAGTGGGAGACGCTGAATGTCCGGTCTGTTAGGTATGATGAGATCCAGGATAGGGCCAAGTCTGCGATGCCAAGGGATGAGAGGGTCTGTAGTGCATACAGTTGGATATTTTGTTTCATTTTTTTAATCTATTTGTGATGTATACCCTGCCTTGAGATCTATATTTAACTTATTTACTGTGTTTTGCACAGGTTTTTCCTCTTTTGGCCATGGACCTAAAAGCCAAGGAACTTTCTTGGCTCGGCTGTGTTAACCAACTATTTGGTAGTGGTGGGTCTGATTCCAATGGCCCTGGTGGCCAAGGTTCTACTGATTTTAATACCACCATTAAAAAATTGTTACACAAGCGTACCCGCTTGTGGTGGAACAAAGCTTTTTTACAAAACTACATTACCAGAGATCTCATCCCTAGGGGTCTTAGGGTTAAAGTGATACCTTCTTTTACCATAGAAGATGACGAATTCATAAAAAACTGGGCAGATGTGTGCAACAGTACATCCAAAAAATTTATGGAACTATTGATTAATCTCAACACTAAGAGCATTCTGATGATTGATCAACAATTAGAAACTACTTATACTTTGGCAAAAACCCAATTAACTGCGGACAATTTTCAATCGATCAACTTAGCCATGGAAAAAGATCTAGACATTTGGGTCAAGGACATTCAAGAAAATCACGCTAATAAATTATCACGTGATTTAAAGGATGTGCAAATGAACAGGATATATCGGTGGAAAAGAGCATCCACTATTGACCCCTCCCGTACCCGGACTGCATCCATATTATCTACTCCATCACTGAGTGAGTACTCTGATGCCTCTGCCTCCTCGTCCACATCATACAAGGATACATCTAAACGCAAACGACATCTACGCAACACGCCTTACAGACGTAATTTCGATTATCCTGATGATAACAGGTTAAAGGTAATTAATTTGAGTTCCCATTCTCTTTCTCAAAGTGACCTTCAGGTCCTTCATAAGGGCCTTTCTTTTTGTCCTGACTCACAATTTGACCCTTTCTCTGCCATCAAGGAATTGCACATTTTTGCAAGATCCCTGATGTTCAAAAAATATTTCCATGATGAAGCCACATTTGAATTGATTCCTACAGACACGGAACAAACGGCACTACTTGCTCAAGAAAACCTAGTACCAGAAGGAGGTAAGATTCCTCCTTGTATTGCACCACATTCGAAAAAATTCCCTCCATTTGCCACCTGCTCCAATATTGATCTATTTGTCAAAATTGTCAGTGAAAATCTCAAAAAGATCCCTCGCCACATCACTAATGGCAACCTTAATTTTGAGGAACGAAAAAGCCTCCAGAGACTGAGGGATTTACCTGAGGTAGTAATAAAACCCGCGGATAAAGGGGGCAATATTGTCATCTGGCCTTACTCTATGTACGAGGCTGAAGCCTTTAAGCAATTAAAAAATAAAATATGCTATAAAAAGCTTACTTTCAATCCATTGTCATCCTTTACATCTGCACTCAATGCCATTTTGAATAGGGCCAATAGTGAAGGCACCATATCCAAAAAACTTTGCCAAGCATTGACAATGAAAGAACCATGTATACCAACCTTCTACTTATTGCCTAAGGTGCATAAGAACCCTGAATCACCACCTGGTAGACCAATCGTCTCCGGTAATCATAATTTTGTGGAAAATATAGGGAAATTTATACATCATAAACTTCAATCTTTAGTTGAATGTCTCCCCTCTTACACTCGGGACACGGGTGATTTTCTTAAAAAAAATCGACGGACTACACGTGGACGAGGACACTATCCTCGTCACGTGTGACGTCGAATCACTGTACACGAGCATCAAACATACGGATGGCATAAGCGCAACAAGATGGTTCCTTAATACGTCCGACTACCCTGCCACAATGATTGACTTTATTATTGAAATATTAGAATTTAGTCTGACTCACAATTTTTTTACTTTTAAAGAGGCCCTCTACCTACAGCTCCAGGGTACTGCGATGGGTGCACCATATGCACCTGCATATGCAAATCTATTCCTGGGGCTGTGGGAGAGGGACCTCTTTATGTCTGACAGTCATCAATTCATGTGCCGTGTCCTATTTTGGACACGGTACATTGATGACATTTTTTTCATTTGGCAGGGTACCGAGGAACTACTGGATTCTCTCATTTCTAATCTCAATCAGAATAATTTGAATATTAGATTGACATATCATCATCATAGATCTCAGATTGAATTTCTGGATGTCATGATAAAACGTGATGCGGACAACACTCTTCAAACTGATATATTCCGCAAACAAACTTCTACAAATTCATTGCTACATGCTTCATCCGCTCACCCTAAGTCTTTGATTAAATCAATTCCGGTAGGCCAATTTCTAAGACTCAGACGCTTGTGCTCTACAGATAGTGATTTCGAGATACGGGCACATGAATTAAAATCGAGGTTCATGGATCGTGGATACAGTCGCCGCAGCATAAAAAGAGCTTACAATAGAGCTAGACACTCGTCCAGACATGAATTACTGTATTCAGGCCCAAGACAATCTGATACTAAGAATGTGCGTTTTGTCACCGACTACCATTCAAAAAATCACCAAATGAGACAAGTCCTCGAGAAAGCATGGCCTATCTTACTTGCAGACGAGATGCTTTCGAAATATCTTAACGAGTATCCCAATATCACATTTCGGCGGTCAAGAAACATCCGCGACACGCTGGTAAAGAGCCACTACCAGAGTAACCCAAAAACTTTTCTTGCCCAAACACAACAAAAGAAAGGCTCGTTCAAATGTGGCCATTGTATAGCATGTCCCAACATTGAGAGGATCAATACATTCAGTGATTCGTCGGGGTCAAAACAATTCACTATCAAACATTTTATCAATTGTGAAACCAAGGCCGTCATCTACTATGCTACCTGCCCTTGCCCTAAAATCTATGTCGGCCTCACCACTCGCCAATTTAAAGTGCGTATACGCGAACACGTGAATGGCATTATTGCCGCACAGAATGAAAATGACATTTCCATCTTAAAGACCATTCCAAAACACTTTAAACAGTTTCACAATTGTGACCCAACGTGTTTTAAGGCCAGAGGTATTGACAGGATCATTCCATCAATCAGAGGAGGCAATATTAGTCAAAAACTGTCACAAATGGAGTCTAGATGGATATGGTCACTAGATACAATACAACCCAGAGGTCTTAATGAAAATATTAGCTTTGTTCCATTTTTATGATCACTTGTTTCCACCAGTCATTCCAGTTCATGTTTTTATTGCATTTTATTTATTTATACTATTAAAATGTTGTTTTTATTCTGTTTTTAGCGAGCACCGTGTCCGTCTATGTTTTTTAAGCATGTTCTATTGTTAAGGGGCTATTGTATAATACTTACACTATTTGTTCTTTTCCTTTAGTCGTTTCTTGGATCACTGTAGTCACTTTTCCGAGCTGGAGATATATCTTGCATTGGTGTCATGGCAGTAGTTTTCCATTTCTCATTTATTTCCTTCTTCCGGCGCGTAAGAAGATACCTGATGAAGATTTTCTTCTCTTGAGATCTAAAAGAAAGAATGATGGACCACATTAATATATTATTATTTATTATTTACTATTATCATTGTTATTATTTTATTTTTATTCATATATATTTTTTTTTTTAATTTTTATTTTCTACTTTTCATTTATTTATTTTTTCGATTGCTTTACTATTATGATTTTTTGTATTGTTATTTTGTGCACATATATATATTTTTATTATTTATTTATTGTCAATATCGTTAATTGCGTTTCTTTATAGTATATACTTTTTTATTTATCGGCATACCGTTGTGCTTACGCTGTTTTTCTTTTTTCTTCTTTTTTCTTTTTCACCTTTTTGTATGTATATGTGCATACATATTTAAGTGAATGTATGTATATGTCTATGAACATCTATTATTCATTTTTATCCACTTGTTATTCACTGTTTTGTTGTATTTTATGTCTTATTATTATTATTATTCTTGTTTCACCACATACACATACACGTTTTCACTCATCACATAGTACTTCACTTTATATTCCCCTTCCATCATTCCAGTTTTTTCTATGTTTTTTTTTCTTTTTCCTTTTTTCAGTTTTTCATTCCACTTGTCCTTTTTTTGTCACATGTTTTTATTTTTTATTTTTATTTTTTAATTTTTATTTTATTTTCTATTTTTTATTTTATTATTTATTTATTTTTATATTTATTTTTATTTTTGATTATCTTTTTCATCATTTTTTCATCATCAGTTATATAATTTTCATATTTATTTTTTATTTTTTATTTATTTAGTATTTCTTCACTATCACTATGTATTATTTAATTATTAATTAATTTTTTTCATTATTATTTTTTATTTATTTGGTCTCCCATTCTACTCATTTATCTTCTTATTTCTAATTACTGCCATCTCCTTCCCCTATAAGCCGACCCCCCTAATTTTGCCACAAAAAACTGGGAAAACTTAATCACTCGAGTATAAGCCTAGGGTGGAAAATGCAGCAGCTACCGGTGAATGTCAAAAATAAAAATAGATACCAATAAAAGTAAAATTAATTGAGACATCAGTAGGTTAAGTGATTTTGACTATCCATATTGAATCTGGAGCCCCATATAATGCTCCATACAGTTCATGATGGGCCCCATAAGATGCTCCATACAAAATACGCCCCATATAATGCTGCACAAAGGTTAATAATGGCCCCATAAGATGCTCTATAGAAACATTTGCCCCATATAATGCTGCATAAAGGTTGATGGTCCCATAAGATGCTCCACACATTATGGCCACACAAGATGATCCACACATTATGCCCCATAAGATGATCCACACATTATGCCCCATAAGATGATCCAAACATTATGCTCCATACATTGTGGCCCCATAGATGCTCCATACATTGTGGCCCCATAGATGCTCCATATATTGTGGCTCCATAGATGCTCCATACATTGTGGCCCCATAAATGCTCAAAACATTGTGGCCCCATAGATGCTCGATACATTGTGGCCCCATAGATGCTCCATACATTGTGGCCCCATAAATGCTCCAAACATTGTGGCCCCATAGATGCTCCATACATTGTGGCCCCATAGATGCTCCATACATTGTGGCCCCATAGATGCTCCACACATTGTTGCCCCATAGATACTCCAAACATTGTGGCCCCATAGATGCTCCACACATTGTTGCCCCATAGATGCTCCAAACATTGTGGCCCCATAGATGCTCCATACATTGTGGCCCCATAGATGCTCCAAACATTGTGGCCCCATAGATGCTCCATACATTGTGGCCCCATAGATGCTCCATACATTGTGGCCCCATAGATGCTCCATACATTGTTGCCCCATAGATGCTCCAAACATTGTGGCCCCATAGATGCTCCATACATTGTGGCCCCATAGATGCTCCAAACATTGTGGCCCCATAGATGCTCCATACATTGTGGCCCCATAAATGCTCCAAACATTGTGGCCCCATAGATGCTGCATACATTGTGGCCCCATAGATGCTCCATACATTGTGGCCCCATAGATGCTCCATACATTGTGGCCCCATAGATGCTCCATACATTGTGGCCCCATAAATGCTCCAAACATTGTGGCCCCATAGATGCTCCATACATTGTGGCCCCATAGATGCTCCAAACATTGTGGCCCCATAGATGCTCCATACATTGTGGCCCCATAGATGCTCCATACATTGTGGCCCCATAGATGCTCCACACATTGTGGCCCCATAAATGCTCCATACATTGTGGCCCCATAGATGCTCCATACATTGTGGCCCCATAGATGCTCCATACATTGTGGCCCCATAGATGCTCCACACATTATGCCCCATTTGCTGTTGCTGCGATTTAAAAAAAAAAAAAATCACATACTCACCTCTCTTCGCTCCGGCCCCGGGACTTGCGATAGTCACCTTCCTCGTTCCACCATTGCGCGCTGCTCTGTCTTCCGTCCTGTGGCTGTGACTGTTCAGGCAGAGGGCACCGCGCACACTAATCGCGTCATCGCGCCCTATGACCTGAACAGTCACAGCCAGAGGACGGAAGACAGAGCAGTGCGCAGCGGTGGAACGAGGAAGGTGACTATCGCGCAATGCTCCCCCGATATACTCACCCGCTCCCGGACGGTCCATGGCAGCGTCTCACTGTCCGATGGTCTCCAGGAGCCGGCGGTATCTTCCTGTGTTCAGCGGTCACGTACCGCTGATTAAAGTACGGTACCACGTGACCGCTGAACACAGGAAGATACCGCCGGCTCCCGGAGACCATCGGACATGCAGGGACCGCGCTAGGAGCAGGTGAGTATGTCACCGCGCCGCTCCCCCTCACCCGCCGACCCCCACGCCGACACTGACTCGAGTATAAGCCGAGAGGGTCACTTTCAGCCCCAAAAAGTGGGCTGAAAATCTCGGCTTATACTCGAGTATATACGGTATATAATTTTTGTACTGCGTGTATATATATGTATATTTATTTATTTATTTATCTATTTATATACATGTAGCAATATCCCATTATTTACCCACCTTTTTTGGTTATGCCTTTTTTGTGCAGCCATCTGTATACATTTTTTGTCTAAATATTTTCGTCTCCTGGTTTTAGTGCTTTTCTTTTGGTTTCTTCCCCCCTACCACATGGTGTACTCTACCCCTTAAATAAATATTTATTAATTGATTTGGGCTTGAGTTCGGTTTGTTTCTTCTTTTCTTCTTGTATATATATCTCCGAATTGTCCACAATTCTTGTCCATATGGGATACAGATCAGGCACAATTACATAGTACATACAGTTGGATATTTTGTTTCATTTTTTTGATCTATTTGTGATGTATACCCTGCCTTGAGATCTATATTTAAGGGATGGGTGAGGATACAGTAGGCGAGGATAGAGCTGGTCATGCAGCGGTTTGGTCGATCGGTCGTTACTGCAGGTTGTAGGCTTGTCGGAAGAGGTGGGTCTTCAGGTTCTTTTTGAAGGTTTCGATGGTAGGCGAGAATCTGATGTGTTGTGGTAGAGAGTTCCAGAGTAGGGGTGATACGCGAGAGAAATCTTGTATACGATTGTGAGAAGAGGAGATAAGAGGGGAGTAGAGTAGGAGATCTTGTGAGGATCGGAGGTTGCGTGTAGGTAAGTACCGGGAGACGAGGTCACAGATGTATGGAGGAGACAGGTTGTGGATGGCTTTGTACGTCATGGTTAGGGTTTTGTAGTGGAGTCTCTGGGCAATGGGGAGCCAGTGAAGGGATTGACAGAGGGGAGAGGCCGGGGAATAGCGGGGGGACATGTGGATTAGTCGGGCAGCAGCGTTTAGAATAGATTGGAGGGGTGCGAGAGTGTTAGAGGGGAGGCCACAGAGCAGGAGGTTGCAGTAGTCAAGGCGAGAGATGATGAGGGCATGGACTAGGGTTTATGCAGATTCATGGTTGAGGAATGAACGGATTTGTGAAATATTTTTGAGTTGAAGTCGGCAGGAAGTGGAAAGGGCTTGGATATGTGGTTTGAAGGAGAGATCAGCATCAAGGATTACCCCGAGGCAGCGAGCTTGTGGGACTGGGGAGAGTGGGCAGCCATTTACTGTAATGGATAGGTTCGTTGGGGGGGTCGCGTGAGATGGGGGAAAGATGATGAATTCTGTTTTGTCCATGTTAAGTTTCAGAAATCTAGCGGAGAAGAAGGAGGAAATAGTGGACAGACATTGAGGGATTCTGATTAGAAGGGAGGTGATATCTGGTCCAGAGATGTAGATCTGTGTGTCGTCAGCATAGAGGTGATACTGAAAGCCATGAGATTCTATGAGCTGTCCCAGGCCGAAGGTGTAAATGGAGAAGAGCAGGGACCCAAGGACTGAACCTTGTGGGACTCCGACAGATAGAGGGCGAGGTGAGGAGGTGGTGTGTGAGTGGGAGACGCTGAATGTCCGGTCTGTTAGGTATGATGAGATCCAGGATAGGGCCAAGTCTGCGATGCCAAGGGATGAGAGGGTCTGTAATAATAGGGAATGGTCCACTATGTCAAAGGCAGCCGACAGGTCGAGGAGGAGGAGGACAGAATAGTGTCGCTTGCTCTTGGCAGTTAAGAGGTCATTGGTGACTTTAGTTAGGGCAGTTTCAATGGAATGGTGTGACCGGAAGCCAGATTGTAGGCGGTCAAAGAGGGAGCAAGAAGAGAGATGGGAGAACAGTTCAAGGTAAACGTGTTGTTCCAGTAGTTTGGAGACATAGGGGAGAAGTGATATAGGGCGATAGCTAGATACAGAGGATGGGTCAAGAGAAGGCTTTTGAGGATAGGTGTGATGGAGGCATGTTTAAAGCTTGAGGGTAGCTCAAGATGAAATGCTGCTGGGTTAATGACAGTGCTAATTTTATAGGGATCAATAAATCTAGGTCCCAAATTCCAGGAAGGAACCTACAACCTAATATTCCTGGTAGACTACCATACAAAGTCATTCACATTCAGGTCCAGACCTGGTAAGCGTTTTCTATCAGCCAAACTTTTGTAACTGTCTCCCATAATCTTCAAATTACACCCGCCACATTGAGGAGAGCGATGAAGCAAAACATTCCTCCTCTGGAACTCCCAAAGCCCCTTCCCTGCTAAAAGAATCAAACTGTGGATGGTAACAGTATGCACCAAAGAATGATGACTTGCCGGTAGATTCTTGATGGTGATTATTAATAGCAAATTCTGCCAGCGGTAAGTAGAATGCCTAATCCTGAACCCTAGTCCATGCCCTCATCATCTCCCGCCTTGACTACTGTAACCTCCTCTTTTGTGTCCTCCCATCTAAGACTCTCGCACTCCAATCTATTCTTAATTCTGTTGCCCAACTAATCCACCTGTCCCCCCCGCTATTCCCCAGCCTCTCCCCTCTGTCAATCCCTGCACTGGCTCCCCATTACCCAACGACTCCATTTCAAAACCCTAACCATGACATACAAAGTCATCCGCAATCTGTGTCCTCCATACATCTGTGACCTCGTCTCCCGGTACTTTCCTGCACGCAACCTCCGATCCTCACAAGATCTCCTTCTATACTCCCCTCTTATCTCTTCCCACAATCGCATACAAGATTTCTCCCGTGCATCCCTGATACTCTGGAACCCTGTACCCCAACACATCAGACTCTCTCCTACCGTGGAAACCTTCAAAAAGAACCTGAAAACCTACCTCTTCCGACAAGCCTATAACCTGCAGTTACCACCGATAGACCAAACCGCTGCACGACCAGCTCTACCCTCACCTACTGTATTCTCACCCATCCCTTGTAGATTGTGAGCCCTCGTGGGCAGGGTCCTCTCTCCTCATGTACCAGTCATGACTTGTATTGTATTGATTATGATTATTGTACTTTTTTTTTATGTATACCCCTTCTCACATGTAAAGCGCCATGGAGTAAATGGCGTTATAATAAATAATAATTTTCGGAGGCAAAACACCTGAGGTAAGTCTCCAAATTCTATTTAACACGCTCAGCCTGTCCATTTGGGGTTGGAAGGCAGAGAAAAAGGAGAGCTTCACCCCCAGAAGAGAACAGAACGCCCTCCAGAACATGGAAACAAACTGGGTCCCCCGATCTGACATCACATCGGAAGCAACCCCGTGAAGCTTCATAATCTCATTTATAAACACCTGAGCAAGAGTCTTGGCATGGCGGAAGTGTCAGTCATACCATGAAGTGAACCATTTTACTGAACCTATCTACAACCACCAAACCACAGTCCTGCCAACATATACCAGTAAGGTTAGTAATAAAATCCATGGACAGGTGTGTCCATGGTCTGCTAGGAATATTAGAAAATGTGCAGATACTACAAGCAGATACGTGTTCAACCACATCCCGATGCAACCCCGGCCACCAAAAACAACGACAAAGGAGGTCCGCAGTTGCCAAACCACCAGGATGACCAGCAAGACAGAGTTGTGTTGTTCCTTAATTTGTGGTGCAGATTAGATGGTACAAATAATCTTCCAGAAGGGAATGAGGCAGGGGCTTCCCCCTGAGCCTTCAACACCTCATCCTCCAGCTTAGGGTACAATGCCGAAATGACTAACCCCTTCTTCAAAATTGGGGCAGGGACCTCATGGTCACCAACACCACGGAAGCTCCGGGACAAGGCATCAGCCTTGACATTTTTGACCCCTGAACGGAAAGTGACAACAAAATTGAACCTAGTAAAAAATAGGGACCATGTAGCTTGCCTAGGGTTTAGACGTTTAGCCCATTGAAAATATGACAAGTTCTTATGGTCATGCATGTAGAGGAGCTTCGGAGACACCATCACGTGTTTCTCAATGCAGGCAGTGAATAGCCAGGCCTTTCCCCGGGAAGGAACAACCAAGGGAAGGGCAGCATCCAATAAAGGAAAACATCCAATAAAGGAAAACCACCTATGCCAAGCATGGTATCCATCCACAGACAGCTGTTTCGGGGGTTTTGCCCCTCATCAGTGTGGAGTAGGAAACTGGCTATCAGGAGCAGTGCCTAGTAGAACGTCTATAAAGGTACGGATGATTGACCTCGTGGAGACCAAAACATCCAACACCGCGGAGACACCATCACGTGTTTCTCAATGAAGTGATCCAGAACACTGCCCCCAAATATGCAAATGCATGTAGAGGAGCTGCGGAGACACCATCATGTGTTTCTCAACGCAGGCAGTGAATAGCCAGGCCTTTCCCCGGGAAGGAACAACCAAGGGAAGGGCAGCATCCAATAAAGGAAAACATCCAATAAAGGAAAACCACCTATGCCAAGCATGGTATCCATCCACAGACAGCTGTTTTGGGTTTTTTGCCCCTCATCAGTGTGAAGTAGGAAACTGGCTATCAGGAGCAGTGCCTAGTAGAAAGTCTATAAAGGCACGGATGATTGACCTCATGAAGACCAAAACATCCAACACCGCGGAGACACCATCACATGTTTCTCAACGCAGTGATCCAGAACACTGCCTCCAAATATGCAAATGCATATAGAGGAGCTGCGGAGACACCATCACGTGTTTCTCAACGCAGGCAGTGAATAGCCAGACCTTTCCCTGGGAAGGAACAACCAAGGGAAGGGCAGCATCCAATAAAGGAAAACCACCTACTCCAAGCATGGTATCCATCCACAGACAGCTGTTTCGGGGTTTTAGCCCCTCATCAGTGTGGAGTAGGAAACTGGCTATCAGGAGCAGTGCCTACTTTCTACTAATTTACGTATCCGAGTTGGGGTGAAGTGCAGTAGGACAGACATGGTGCAAATGTTACCACAACACACCAACAGATCCACAACAACAAAATGGCCATATGGGAGTGAGCCACCTGTTGTAGAAGCCTTAAATAGGGTTGTTGATGCTGATTTATATTAATTTCAGGCTCCAAAACCGTTAAATGTTCATTTTGTCAAGTTGCGTGTAAAAAACGCATTACGGATGTCATACGGATTACATACGCAACATTACATGTGCAAAATACGCGACCACACCCTGCCAACAGATTACATACGGATCACGATTTCTGGATTTTTTCTGCGTATTACGGCCGTAAAAAAACGGACTGTATTTCCCTACGCTGAGTGTGACGCCGGCCTAAAAGTCATCACTAGTGATGAGCGAAGATACTCGAGATTTATCGAGCATGCTCGGGGGTCCTCCGAGTATTTTTTAGTGCTCGGAGTTTTAGTTTTTCTTGCCGAAGCTGAATGATTTACATCTGTTAGCCAGCATAAGTACATGTGGGGATTCCCTAGCAACCAGGCAACCCCCACATGTACTTATGCTGGCTAACAGATGTAAATCATTCAGCTGCGGCAAGAAAAACTAAATCTCCGAGCACTAAAAGATACTCGGAGGACCCCCGAGCATGATCGAGAGATCTCGAGTAACGAGTCATCACCCGTTAGAGTATACATCAAATTTTATTGAAGAAACCTCCCTATGATCTACTATATAATTGTCTAAGGGTCACTTCCGTCTTTCTGTCTGTCCTTCTTTCTGTCACGGAATCCAAGTCGCTGATTGGTCTCGCCAGCTGCCTGTCATGGCTGCCGTGACCAATCAGCGACAGCCACAGTCCGATTAGTCCCTCCCCTGCAGTCAGCGCCCGGCACCCGCTCCATACTCCCCGCAGTCATCGCTCACACAGGGTTAATGCCAGCGGTAACGGACCGCGTTATGCCGCGGGTAACTCACTATGTTACCGCCGCTATTAACCCTGTGTGACCAAGTTTTTACTATTGATGCTGCCTATCCAGCGTCAATAGTAAAAACATCTAATGTTAAAAATGATTAAAAAAAAATTAAAAATTATTATATACTCACCTTTCGCGACGCTACAGTGACCGTTCTATGCAAGCGGCAGGTTCCGGTGCCAAGGATGATAAGGGAGAAGGACCTGCCATGACGTCACAGTCATGTGACCGCGACGTCATCACAGGCCCTGCGCGCCTGCGCGAGAAGGACCTGCCATGACGTCACGGTCATATGACCGAACTACAAAGGGCCCTCGGAAGGTGAGTATATGTTTATTTTTTGTTTTTTAACCTGTGACATACATGGCTGGGCAATATACTACGTAGCTGGACAATATAGTACGTGACTGGCCAATATACTACGTGGCTGGGTAATATACTACGTGGCTCTGTGCTGTATACAACGTGGCTCTGTGCTGTATACTACGTCGCTGTGCAATATACTACGTGGCTCTGTGCTGTATACTACGTCACTGGGCAATATACTACGTCACTGGGCAATATACTACATGACTGGGCAATACACTACCTCACTGGGCAATATACTACGTCACTGGGCAATATACTACGTAGCTGGACAATATACTACGTGCCTGGGCAATATACTACGTCACTGGGCAATATACTACGTGACTGGGCAATATACTACGTGACTGGGCAATATACTACGTGGCTGGGCATTATACTATGTGGGCTGTGCAATATACTATGTGACTGGGCAATATACTACGTCACTGGGCAATATACTACGTCACTGGGCAATATACTACGTAGCTGGGCAATATACTACGTGCCTTGGCAATATACTACGTCACTGGGCAATATACTACGTGGCTGGGCAATATACTGCGTCATTGGGCAATATACTACGTGACTGGGCAATATACTACGTGACTGGACAATATACTACGTGGCTGGGCAATATACTACGTAGCTGGGCAATATACTACGTGCCTGGGCAATATACTACGTGCCTGGGCAATATACTACGTCACTGGGCAATATACTACGTGACTGGGCAATATACTACGTGGCTGGGCAATATACTACGTGACTGGGCAATATACTACGTGACTGGGCAATATACTACGTGACTGGGCAATATACTACGTGACTGGGCAATATACTACGTGGCTGGGCAATATACTATGTGGGCTGTGCAATATACTATGTGACTGGGCAATATACTACGTCACTGGGCAATATACTACGTCACTGGGCAATATACTACGTCACTGGGCAATATACTACGTAGCTGGGCAATATACTACGTGCCTGGGCAATATACTACGTGCCTGGGCAATATACTACGTCACTGGGCAATATACTACGTGGCTGGGCAATATACTACGTCACTGGGCAATATACTACGTGGGCTGTGCAATATACTACATGGACATGCATATTCTAGAATACCCGATGCGTTAGAATCGGGCCACCATCGGGCCACCATCTAGTAACAGTATAATCTCCAAAATGATTAAAAACTCAAAATACACTGTTCCAAATTATTAGGCACAGTAGAATTTCTAAACATTTGATATGTTTTAAAGAACTGAGAATGCTCATTTGTGGAATTTGCAGCATTAGGAGGTCACATTCACTGAACAAAAAAGCTATTTAACTCCGAAACATCCTAACAGGCCAAGTTACATGTTAACATAGGAACCATTCTTTGATAGTTTTTGGAGAGTTTCTGCTTATATTTCTTTGCATGAAGTCAGAATCGCCTCCCAGAGCTGCTGTTTTGATGTGATCTGCCTCCCACCCTCATAGATCTTGTGCTGGATGATACTCCAAAGGTTCTCTGTACGGTTGAGGTCAGGTGAAGATGGTGGCCACACCATGAGTTTATCTCCTTTTATGCCCATAGCAGCCAATGACTCAGAGGTATTCTTTGCAGCATGAGATTATTATTATTATTTATTTACTAGATGGTGGCCCGATTCTAACGCATCGGGTATTCTAGAATATGCGTAGCCACGTAGTATATTGGCCAGCCACGTAGTATATTGGCCAGCCACGTAGTATATTGCCCAGCCACGTAGTATATTGCCCAGTCACATAGTATATTGCCCAGCTGCGTAGTATATTGCCCAGCCACGTAGTATACAGCACAGAGCCACGTAGTATACAGCACAGACACGTAGTATACTGCCCAGCCCAGTCACATAGTATATTGCCCAGCTACATAGTATACTGCCCAGGCACGTATGTAGCAGGTTAAAAAATAAACATATACTCACCTTCTGAGGGCCCCTTGTAGTCCTGTCGCCTGTGTGCGGTGCACGCGGCAGCTTCCGGTCCCAGGGTTGGTATGAGCGCAGGACCTGTGATGACGTCGCGGTCACATTACTGTGACGTCATGGCAGGTCCTTCTCGCATAGCATCCTTAGCACCGGAACCTGCCGCTTGCACTGCCGAGGAGAGGACGCGACGTCGGAGGGCGAGAATAACGTTTTTTTAACCCCTCTCTGACCTTAGACGTACTATCCCGTCGAGGTGCCCTGGGCTTATCTGACCCTGGACGGGATAGTACGTCATAGCGATCGGCAGCGCTCACGGGGGGAGCGCGGCCGATCGCGGCCGGGTGTCAGCTGTTTATCGCAGCTGACATCCGGCACTATGTGCCAGGAGCGGTCACGGACCGCCCCCGGCACATTAACCCCTGGCACACCGCGATCAAAGATGATCGCGATGTGCCGGCGGTGCAGGGAAGCACCGCGCAGGGAGGGGGCTCCCTGCGGGCTTCCCTGAGCCCCCCGCAGCAACGCGATGTGATCGCGTTGCTGCGAGGGTCTTACCTCCCTCCCTGCCTGCTCGAGCCCCGGATCCAAGATGGCCGCGGATCCGGGTCCTGCAGGGAGGGAGGTGGCTTCACAGAGCCTGCTCAGAGCAGGCACTGTGAAGGCTGCAGCGCTGCTAGTCAGATCAGTGATCTGACAGAGTGCTGTGCAAACTGTCAGATCACTGATCTGTGATGTCCCCCCCTGGGACAAAGTAAAAAAGTAAAAAAAAATTTTTCCAAATGTGTAAAAAAAAAAAAAAAAAAAAAAATTCCAAAATAATGAAAAAAAAAAAAATTATTATTCCCATAAATACATTTCTTCATCTAAATAAAAAAACAAACAATAAAAGTACACATATTTAGTATCGCCGCGTCCGTAACGACCCGACCTATAAAACTGGCCCACTAGTTAACCCCTTCAGTAAACACCGTAAGAAAAAAAAAAACGAGGCAAAAAACAACGCTTTATTATCATACCGCCGAACAAAAACTGGAATAACACGCGATCAAAAGGACAGATATAAATAACCATGGTACCGCTGAAAACGTCATCTTGTCCCACAAAAAACGAGCCGCCATACAGCATCATCAGCAAAAAAATAAAAAAGTTATAGTCCTGAGAATAAAGCGATGCAAAAATAATTATTTTTTCTGTAAAATAGTTTTTATCGTATAAAAGCGCCAAAACATAAAAAAATGATATAAATGAGGTATCGCTGTAATCGTACTGACCCGAAGAATAAAACTGATTTATCAATTTTACCAAACGCGGAACGGTATAAACGCCTCCCCCAATAGAAATTCATGAATAGCTGGTTTTTGGTCATTCTTCCTCACAAAAATCGGAATAAAAAGCGATCAAAATATGTCACGTGCCCGAAAATGTTTTCAATAAAAACGTCAACTCGTCCCGCAAAAAACAAGACCTCACATGACTCTGTGGACCAAAATATGGAAAAATTATAGCTCTCAAAATGTGGTATTGCAAAAAATATTTTTTGCAATAAAAAGCGTCTTTCAGTGTGTGACGGCTGCCAATCATAAAAATCCGCTAAAAAACTCACTATAAAAGTAAATCAAACCCCCCTTCATCACCCTCTTAGTTAGGGAAAAATAAAAAAAAATGTATTTATTTCCATTTTCCCATTAGGGCTAGGGTTAGGATTAGGGCTAGGGCTAGGGTTAGGGTTAGGGCTAGGGTTAGGGTTAGGGCTAGGGTTAGGGCTAGGGTTAGGGTTAGGGTTAGGGTTAGGGCTAGGGTTAGGGCTATGGCTAGGGTTAGGGCTAGAGTTAGGGCTAGGATTAGGGCTAGGGTTAGGGTTAGGGCTAGGGTTAGGGCTAGGGTTAGGGTTGGGACTACAGTTAGGGTTGGGGCTAAAGTTAGGGTTAGGGTTTAGATTACATTTACAGTTGGGAATAGGGTTGGGATTAGGGTTAGGGGTGTGTCAGGGTTAGAGGTGTGGTTAGGGTTACCGTTGGAATTAGGGTTAGGGGTGTGTTTAGATTAGGGTTTCAGTTATAATTGGGGGGTTTCCACTGTTTCGGCACATCAGGGGCTCTCCAAACACGACATGGCGTCCGATCTCAATTCCAGCCAATTCTGCGTTGAAAAAGTAAAACAGTGCTCCTTCCCTTCCGAGCTCTCCCGTGTGCCCAAACAGGGGTTTACCCCAACATATGGGGTATCAGCGTACTCAAGACAAATAGGACAACAACTTTTGTGGTCCAATTTCTCCTGTTACCCTTGGGAAAATACAAAACTGGGGGCTAAAAAATAATATTTGTGGGAAAACAAAAAGATTTTTTATTTTCACGGCTCTGCGTTATAAACTGTAGTGAAACACTTGGGGGTTCAAAGTTCTCACAACACATCTAGATAAGTTCATTGAGGGGTCTAGTTTCCAATATGGGGTCACTTGTGGGGGGTTTCTACTGTTTAGGTACATTAGGGGCTCTGCAAACGCAATGTGACGCCTGCAGACCAATCCATCTAAGTCTGCATTCCAAATGATGCTCCTTCCCTTCCGAGCCCACCCATGCGCCCAAACGGTGGTTCCCCCCACATATCGGGTATCAGCGTACTCAGGACAAATTGGACAACAACATTTAGGGTCCAATTTCTCCTGCTAACCTTGGAAAAACACAAAACTGGGGGCTAAAATATAATTTTTGTGGAAAAAAAATATTTTTTATTTGCACGGCTCTGCGTTATAAACTGTAGTGAAATACTTGGGGGTTCAAAGCTCTCACAACACATCAATATGAGTTCCTTAGGGGGTCTACTTTCCAAAATGGTGTCACTTGTGGGGGGTTTCTACTGTTTAGGTACATTAGGGGCTCTGCAAACGCAATGTGACGCCTGCAGACCATTCCATCTAAGTCTGCATTCCAAATGGCGCGCCTTCCCTTCCGAGCCCTCCCATGCGCCCAAACGGTGGTCCCCCCCCCACATAAGGGGTATCAGCGTACTCAGGACAAATTGGACAACAACTTTTGGGGTCCAATTTCTCCTGTTACCCTAGGGAAAATACAAAACTGGGGGCTAAAAAATAATTTTTGTGGGAAAAAAAATTTGTTTTATTTTTATGGCTCTGCATTATAAACTTCTGTGAAGCCCTTGGTGGGTCAAAGCGCTCACCACACATCCAGATAAGTTCCTTAGGGGGTCTACTTTCCAAAATGGTGTCACTTGTGGGGTGTTGTGAATTCTGTGGCTGAGTTCACTTCTGTGGTCACAAGTGGTATTGCAGTCTCTGGGCTTCCTCCCTCAGGTGTTTTGGTGAGCTCGTTGGCTGCCTTGCTATTTAGCTCCACCTGAGTCTGTCTTCCTTGCTCCTTGTCAATGTTCCAGTGTTGGATCTGAGCTACTGCATCTTTCCTTGGGCCTGCTGCTCTGCTAGATAAGTGCTTCTAGTTTGTTTTCTGTTTTTTCTGTCCAGCTTGCTATTATCTTTTGCTGGAAGCTCTGAGAAGCAAAGGGGTGCACCGCCGTGCTGTTAGTTCGGCACGGTGGGTCTTTTTGCCCCTTTGCGTGGTTTTCGTTTTAGGGTTTTTTGTAGACTGCATAGTTCTCTTTGCTATCCTCGCTCTGTCTAGAATATCGGGCCTCACTTTGCTGAATCTATTTCATTCCTACGTTTGTCTTTTCATCTTGCTAACAGTCATTATATGTGGGGGGCTGCCTATTCCTTTGGGGTATTTCTCTGAGGTAAGTCAGGCTTGTATTTCTATCTTCAGGCTAGTCAGCTCCTCAGGCAGTGCCGAGTTGCATAGGTAGTTGTTAGGCGCAATCCACTGCTGCTTATAGTTGTGTGAGGATAGATCAGGTACTGCAGTCTACAGAGATTCCACGTCTCAGAGCTCGTCCTATTGTTTTTGGTTATTGCCAGATCTCTGTATGTGCGCTGATTACTGCACGCTGTGTTGCCTGATTGCCAGCCATAACAGTACAAGGAGCCATACCAATGATTCCCAATAGAGGGAAAAAAGAAATCCTGACATCATTTTTTTTTCTTAGCTCTGTCTTCAGTCTTTTTTTTCCCCTAGACATTAGAGTGCTTCAGGACACAGCTGTGGACATGGATATTCAGGCTCTGTGCTCCTCAATGGATAATCTCGTTGTAAATATACAAAGGATTCAGGATGCTATTGATCAGAAATCGATGCTAGAACCAAGAATTCCGATTCCTGATTTGTTTTTTGGTGACAGAACTAAGTTCCTGAGCTTCAGAAATAATTGTAAGCTATTTTTGGCCTTGAAACCTCATTCTTCTGGTAATCCTATTCAACAGGTTTTGATTATTATTTCTTTTTTGCGCGGCGACCCACAGGACTGGGCGTTTTCTCTTGCACCAGGAGATTCTGCATTGAGTAATGTTGATGCATTTTTCCAGGCGCTGGGATTGCTTTACGATGAGCCTAATTCAGTGGATCAAGCTGAGAAAAATCTGCTGGCTTTATGCCAGGGTCAGGATGATGTAGAAGTATATTGTCAGAAATTTAGGAAATGGTCAGTACTCACTCTGTGGAATGAATCTGCACTAGCGGCTTTGTTCAGAAAGGGTCTCTCTGAAGCTCTTAAGGATGTAATGGTGGGATTTCCTATGCCTGCTGGTTTGAATGAGTCTATGTCCTTGGCCATTCAGATCGGTCGTCGCTTGCGCGAGCGTAAATCTGTGCACCATCTGGCGGTATTGTCTGAGAGTAAGCCTGAGCCTATGCAGTGCGACAGGACTATGACTAAAGTAGAACGGCACGAACACAGACGTCTGAACAGACTGTGTTTCTATTGTGGTGATTCTACTCATGCTATTTCTAATTGTTCTAAACGCACTAGGCGGTTCGATAGCTCTGCCGTTATTGGTACTGTACAGTCCAAATTCCTTTTGTCCATTACCTTAATGTGCTCTTTGTCATCATATTCTGTCATGGCGTTTGTGGATTCAGGCGCTGCCCTGAATCTGATGGATTTGGATTATGCTAAACGTTGTGGATTTTTCTTGGAGCCTTTGCGGTGTCCTATTCCGTTGAGAGGAATTGATGCTACACCTTTGGCCAAGAATAAGCCTCAGTACTGGGCCCAGCTGACCATGTGCATGGCTCCTGCACATCAGGAAGTTATTCGCTTTCTGGTACTGCATAATTTGCATGATGTGGTCGTGTTGGGGTTGCCATGGCTACAAACCCATAATCCAGTATTGGATTGGAACTCTATGTCGGTAACCAGCTGGGGTTGTCAGGGAGTACATGGTGATGTTCCATTTTTGTCTATTTCGTCATCCATTCCTTCTGACATCCCAGAGTTCTTGTCGGACTTTCAGGATGTATTTGAAGAGTCCAGGTCTGATGCCCTACCTCCGCATAGGAATTGTGATTGTGCTATCGATTTGATTCCTGGTAGTAAATTCCCTAAGGGTCGTTTATTTAATTTGTCCGTACCTGAACACACCGCTATGCGCAGTTATGTGAAGGAGTCCCTGGAGAAGGGACATATTCGCCCATCGTCGTCACCATTGGGAGCAGGGTTCTTTTTTGTAGCCAAGAAGGATGGTTCGCTAAGACCGTGTATTGATTACCGCCTTCTTAATAAGATCACTGTTAAGTTTCAGTATCCCTTGCCATTGATTTCTGACTTGTTTGCTCGGATTAAGGGGGCTAGTTGGTTTACTAAGATTGATCTTCGTGGTGCGTATAATCTGGTGAGAATCAGGCAGGGAGATGAATGGAAAACGGCATTTAATACGCCCGAGGGTCATTTTGAGTATCTGGTGATGCCGTTCGGACTTGCCAATGCTCCATCTGTTTTTCAGTCTTTTATGCATGACATTTTCCGTGAGTATCTGGATAAATTCTTGATTGTTTACTTGGATGACATTTTGATCTTCTCAGATGATTGGGAGTCTCATGTGAAGCAAGTCAGAATGGTTTTCCAGGTACTGCGTGCTAATTCCTTGTTCGTGAAGGGATCAAAGTGTCTCTTCGGTGTGCAGAAAGTTTCATTTTTGGGGTTCATCTTTTCCCCTTCTACTATCGAGATGGATCCGGTTAAGGTTCAGGCCATCCAGGATTGGACTCAGCCGACATCTCTAAAAAGTCTGCAGAAATTCCTGGGCTTTGCTAATTTTTATCGTCGCTTCATCTGTAATTTTTCTAGCATTGCCAGACCATTGACCGATTTGACCAAGAAGGGTGCTGATTTGGTTAATTGGTCTTCTGCTGCCGTGGAAGCTTTTCAGGAGTTGAAGCGTCGTTTTTGCTGTGCCCCTGTGTTGTGTCAACCTGATGTTTCTCTTCCGTTCCAGGTCGAGGTTGATGCTTCTGAGATTGGTGCAGGGGCGGTTTTGTCACAGAGAGGTTCTGGTTGCTCAGTGTTCAAACCATGTGCTTTCTTTTCCAGGAAATTTTCTGCTGCTGAGCGTAATTATGATGTGGGCAACCGAGAGTTGCTGGCCATGAAGTGGGCATTCGAGGAGTGGCGTCATTGGCTTGAGGGTGCTAAGCATCGCGTGGTGGTTTTGACTGATCATAAGAACCTTACTTATCTTGAGTCTGCCAAGCGCTTGAATCCTAGACAGGCCCGTTGGTCGTTATTTTTTGCTCGTTTTGATTTTGTGATTTCATACCTTCCGGGCTCTAAAAATGTGAAGGCGGATGCTCTGTCTAGGAGTTTTGTGCCCGACTCTCCGGGGTTATCTGAGCCGGCGAGTATCCTCAAGGAAGGAGTCATTGTGTCTGCCATCTCCCCTGATTTGCGGAGAGTGTTGCAGAAATTTCAGGCTAATAAACCTGATCGTTGTCCGGCCGAGAAACTGTTCGTCCCTGATAGGTGGACTAGTAAAGTTATCTCTGAACTTCATTGTTCGGTGCTGGCCGGTCATCCAGGAATCTTTGGTACCAGGGAGTTGGTTGCTAGATCCTTCTGGTGGCCATCTCTGTCACGGGATGTGCGTGCTTTTGTGCAGTCCTGTGGAATTTGTGCTAGGGCTAAGCCCTGCTGTTCACGTGCCAGTGGGTTGCTTTTGCCCTTGCCGGTCCCGAAGAGGCCTTGGACACATATTTCGATGGATTTCATTTCCGACCTTCCCGTTTCTCAAAAAATGTCGGTCATTTGGGTGGTCTGTGATCGCTTTTCTAAAATGGTCCATCTGGTGCCCTTGGTTAAATTGCCTTCCTCCTCTGATTTGGTGCCTTTGTTCTTCCAGCATGTGGTTCGTTTACATGGCATTCCTGAGAATATTGTTTCTGACAGAGGTTCCCAGTTTGTCTCAAGGTTCTGGCGAGCCTTTTGTGGTAGGATGGGCATTGACCTATCTTTTTCCTCGGCCTTCCATCCTCAGACTAATGGCCAGACCGAACGAACCAATCAGACCTTGGAAACATATCTGAGATGTTTTGTTTCCGCTGACCAGGATGATTGGGTGTCATTTTTGCCGTTGGCTGAGTTCGCCCTTAATAATCGGGCCAGCTCGGCTACCTTGGTCTCTCCATTTTTCTGCAATTCTGGGTTCCATCCTCGTTTCTCTTCAGGACAGGTTGAGTCTTCGGACTGTCCTGGTGTGGATTCTGTGGTGGACAGGTTGCAGCAGATCTGGACTCAGGTAGTGGACAATTTGACCTTGTCCCAGGAGAAGGCTCAGCTTTTCGCAAATCGCAGACGCCGTGTGGGACCCCGACTTCGTGTTGGGGATCTGGTTTGGTTATCTTCTCGTCATATTCCTATGAAGGTTTCCTCTCCTAAATTTAAACCTCGTTTTATTGGTCCGTATAGGATTTCTGAGATTCTCAATCCGGTGTCTTTTCGTCTGACCCTCCCAGACTCCTTTTCCATACATAATGTATTCCATAGGTCGTTGTTGAGGAGATACGTGGCACCTATGGTTCCATCTGTGGAGCCTCCTGCCCCTGTTTTGGTGGAGGGGGAATTGGAGTATATTGTGGAGAAGATTTTGGATTCTCGTGTCTCTAGACGGAAACTCCAGTATCTGGTCAAATGGAGGGGTTATGCTCAGGAAGATAATTCCTGGGTTTTTGCCTCTGATGTCCATGCCCCAGATCTTGTTCGTGCCTTTCATGTGGCTCATCCTGGTCGGCCTGGGGGTTCTGGTGAGGGTTCGGTGACCCCTCCTCAAGGGGGGGGTACTGTTGTGAATTCTGTGGCTGAGTTCACTTCTGTGGTCACAAGTGGTATTGCAGTCTCTGGGCTTCCTCCCTCAGGTGTTTTGGTGAGCTCGTTGGCTGCCTTGCTATTTAGCTCCACCTGAGTCTGTCTTCCTTGCTCCTTGTCAATGTTCCAGTGTTGGATCTGAGCTACTGCATCTTTCCTTGGGCCTGCTGCTCTGCTAGATAAGTGCTTCTAGTTTGTTTTCTGTTTTTTCTGTCCAGCTTGCTATTATCTTTTGCTGGAAGCTCTGAGAAGCAAAGGGGTGCACCGCCGTGCTGTTAGTTCGGCACGGTGGGTCTTTTTGCCCCTTTGCGTGGTTTTCGTTTTAGGGTTTTTTGTAGACTGCATAGTTCTCTTTGCTATCCTCGCTCTGTCTAGAATATCGGGCCTCACTTTGCTGAATCTATTTCATTCCTACGTTTGTCTTTTCATCTTGCTAACAGTCATTATATGTGGGGGGCTGCCTATTCCTTTGGGGTATTTCTCTGAGGTAAGTCAGGCTTGTATTTCTATCTTCAGGCTAGTCAGCTCCTCAGGCAGTGCCGAGTTGCATAGGTAGTTGTTAGGCGCAATCCACTGCTGCTTATAGTTGTGTGAGGATAGATCAGGTACTGCAGTCTACAGAGATTCCACGTCTCAGAGCTCGTCCTATTGTTTTTGGTTATTGCCAGATCTCTGTATGTGCGCTGATTACTGCACGCTGTGTTGCCTGATTGCCAGCCATAACAGTGGGGGGTTTCAATGTTTAGGCACATCAGTGGCTCTCCAAACGCAACATGGCGTCCTGTTGTGAATTCTGTGGCTGAATTCACTCCTGTGGTCACAAGTGGTACTGCAGCTTCTGAGCTTCCTCCCTCAGGTGTTCTGGTGAGCTCGTTAACTGCTTCATTACTTAACTCCGCCTGATGCTGCTATCCTTGCTCCTTGTCAATGTTTCAGTGTTGGATCTGAGCTTCTCCTGATTGTTCCTGTGACCTGCTGCTCTGTATAGCTAAGTGCTTTTTGTTTTTTTGTTGCTTTTTTTTTCTGTCCAGCTTGTCTTTTGTTTTGCTGGAAGCTCTGAGACGCAAAGGGTGTACCGCCGTGCCGCTAGTTCGGCACGGTGGGGTTTTTTTTGCCCCCTTTGCGTGGTTTTGCTTTAGGGTTTTTTGTAGACTGCAAAGTTCGCTTTACTGTCCTCGCTCTGTCCTAGAATATCGGGCCCCACTTTGCTGAATCTATTTCATCCCTACGTTTTGTCTTTTCATCTTACTCACAGTCATTATATGTGGGGGGCTGCCTTTTCCTTTGGGGAATTTCTCTGGGGCAAGTCAGGCCTATTTTTCTATCTTCAGGCTAGCTAGTTTCTTAGGCTGTGCCGAGTTGCCTAGGTAGTTGTTAGGCGCAATCCACAGCCGCTTTTAGTTGTGTTTAGGATAGGATCAGGTGTGCAGTCTACAGAGTTTCCACGTCTCAGAGCTCGTTCTTGTATTTTTGGGTATTTGTCAGATCACTGTGTGCGCTCTGATCGCTAAGCACACTGTGTTTCTGGATTGCCTTCATAACACCTGTCTTTAGCAAACATAACAGTACAAGGAGCCAACTAATGATTCTCAATAGAGGGAAAGAAAAAGTTCTGACATCATTATATATATATTTTTTTTTCCTCAGCTCTGTGTTCACTTTTTTTTTTTTTCCCCTAGACATTTGGGTGATTCTGGACACAGGTGTGGACATGGATATTCAGGGTCTGTGCTCTTCAATGGATAATCTCGTTATAAATGTACAAAAAATTCAAGATACTATTGATCAGAAATCTATGTTAGAACCAAGAATTCCTATTCCTGATTTGTTTTTTGGAGATAGAACTAAGTTTCTAAGTTTCAAAAATAATTGTAAGCTATTTCTGGCCTTGAAACCTCATTCTTCTGGTAATCCTATTCAACAGGTTTTGATTATTATTTCTTTTTTGCGAGGCGACCCTCAAGACTGGGCATTTTCTCTTGCGCCAGGAGACCCTGCATTGAGTAGTGTCGATGCGTTTTTCCTGGCGCTCGGATTGCTGTACGATGAGCCTAATTCAGTGGATCAGGCTGAGAAAAATTTGCTGGCTTTGTGCCAGGGTCAGGATGATATAGAAGTATATTGTCAGAAATTTAGGAAATGGTCAGTACTCACTCAGTGGAATGAATCTGCGCTGGCAGCTTTGTTCAGAAAGGGTCTCTCTGAGGCTCTTAAGGATGTCATGGTGGGATTTCCTATGCCTGCTGGTTTGAATGAGTCTTTGACTTTGGCCATTCAGATCGGTCGACGATTGCGCGAGCGTAAATCTGTGCACCATTTGGCGGTACTGCCTGAGGTTAAACCTGAGCCTATGCAGTGCGATAGGACTATGACTAGAGTTGAACGGCAGGAATACAGACGTCTGAATGGTCTGTGTTTCTACTGTGGTGATTCCACTCATGCTATTTCTGATTGTCCTAAGCGCACTAAGCGGTCCGCTAGGTCTGCCGTCATTGGTACTGTACAGTCCAAATTCCTTCTGTCCATTACCTTGATATGCTCTTTGTCGTCGTTTTCTGTCATGGCGTTTGTGGATTCGGGCGCTGCCCTGAATCTGATGGATTTGGATTATGCTAAACGTTGTGGGTTTTTCTTGGAGCCTTTGCGGTGTCCTATTCCATTGAGAGGAATTGATGCTACACCTTTGGCCAAGAATAAACCTCAATACTGGGCCCAGCTGACCATGTGCATGGCTCCTGCACATCAGGAAGTTATTCGCTTTCTGGTGTTGCATAATCTGCATGATGTGGTCGTGTTGGGGTTGCCATGGCTACAAACCCATAATCCAGTATTGGATTGGAATTCCATGTCGGTATCCAGCTGGGGTTGTCAGGGGGTACATGGTGATGTTCCATTTTTGTCGATTTCGTCATCCACCCCTTCTGAGGTCCCAGAGTTCTTGTCTGATTATCAGGATGTATTTGAGGAGCCCAAGTCCGATGCCCTACCTCCGCATAGGGATTGTGATTGTGCTATCAATTTGATTCCTGGTAGTAAATTCCCTAAAGGTCGATTATTTAATTTATCCGTGCCCGAACACGCCGCTATGCGCAGTTATGTGAAGGAATCCCTGGAGAAGGGACATATTCGCCCATCGTCATCACCACTGGGAGCAGGGTTCTTCTTTGTAGCCAAGAAGGATGGTTCGCTGAGACCGTGTATTGATTACCGCCTTCTTAATAAGATCACTGTTAAATTTCAGTATCCCTTGCCATTGTTATCTGACTTGTTTGCTCGGATTAAGGGGGCTAGTTGGTTCACTAAGATAGATCTTCGTGGTGCGTATAATCTGGTGAGAATCAGGCAAGGAGATGAATGGAAAACTGCATTCAATACGCCCGAGGGTCATTTTGAGTATCTAGTGATGCCGTTCGGACTTGCCAATGCTCCATCTGTGTTTCAGTCTTTTATGCATGACATCTTCCGTGAGTATCTGGATAAATTCCTGATTGTTTACTTGGATGACATTTTGATCTTCTCAGATGATTGGGAGTCTCATGTGAAGCAGGTCAGAATGGTTTTTCAGGTCCTGCGTGCTAACTCTTTGTTTGTGAAGGGATCAAAGTGTCTCTTCGGTGTGCAGAAAGTTTCATTTTTGGGGTTCATCTTTACCCCTTCTACTATCGAGATGGATCCAGTTAAGGTCCAAGCCATCCAGGATTGGATTCAGCCGACATCTCTGAAAAGTCTGCAAAAGTTCCTGGGCTTTGCTAATTTTTATCGTCGCTTCATCTGTAATTTTTCTAGCATTGCCAAACCATTGACCGATTTGACCAAGAAGGGTGCTGATTTGGTTAATTGGTCTTCTGCTGCTGTGGAAGCTTTTCAGGAGTTGAAGCGTCGTTTTTGTTCTGCCCCTGTGTTGTGTCAGCCAGATGTTTCTCTTCCGTTCCAGGTCGAGGTTGATGCTTCTGAGATTGGAGCAGGGGCGGTTTTGTCACAGAGAGGCTCTGATTGCTCAGTGATGAAACCATGTGCTTTCTTTTCCAGGAAGTTTTCGCCCGCTGAGCGTAATTATGATGTGGGCAATCGAGAGTTGCTGGCCATGAAGTGGGCATTCGAGGAGTGGCGTCATTGGCTTGAAGGAGCTAAGCATCGCGTGGTGGTATTGACTGATCATAAGAACTTGACTTATCTCGAGTCTGCCAAGCGCTTGAATCCTAGACAGGCCCGTTGGTCGTTATTTTTTGCCCGCTTCGACTTTGTGATTTCGTACCTTCCGGGCTCTAAAAATGTGAAGGCGGATGCTCTGTCTAGGAGTTTTGTGCCCGACTCTCCGGGTTTATCTGAGCCAGCGGGTATCCTCAAGGAAGGAGTCATTGTGTCTGCCATCTCCCCTGATTTGCGGCGGGTGCTGCAAAAATTTCAGGCGAATAAACCTGATCGTTGTCCAGCAGAGAAACTGTTCGTCCCTGATAGGTGGACTAATAAACTTATCTCTGAACTTCATTGTTCGGTGTTGGCTGGTCATCCTGGAATCTTTGGTACCAGAGAGTTAGTGGCTAGATCCTTCTGGTGGCCATCTCTGTCACGGGATGTACGTACTTTTGTGCAGTCCTGTGGGATTTGTGCTAGGGCTAAGCCCTGCTGTTCTCGTGCCAGTGGGTTGCTTTTGCCCTTGCCGGTCCCAAAGAGGCCTTGGACACATATTTCGATGGATTTCATTTCTGACCTTCCCGTTTCTCAAAAGATGTCAGTCATTTGGGTGGTCTGTGATCGCTTTTCTAAAATGGTCCATCTGGTGCCCTTGGCTAAATTGCCTTCCTCCTCTGATTTGGTACCTTTGTTCTTTCAGCATGTGGTTCGGTTGCATGGCATTCCTGAGAATATTGTTTCTGACAGAGGTTCCCAGTTTGTTTCAAGGTTTTGGCGAGCCTTTTGTGGTAGGATGGGCATTGACCTATCCTTTTCCTCGGCTTTCCATCCTCAGACTAATGGCCAGACCGAACGAACCAATCAGACCTTGGAAACATATCTGAGATGTTTTGTTTCTGCAGACCAGGATGATTGGGTGTCCTTTTTGCCGTTGGCTGAGTTCGCCCTTAATAATCGGGCCAGCTCGGCTACCTTGGTTTCTCCATTTTTTTGCAATTCTGGGTTCCATCCTCGTTTCTCTTCAGGACAGGTTGAGTCTTCGGACTGTCCTGGTGTGGATTCTGTGGTGGATAGGTTGCAGCAGATCTGGACTCAGGTAGTGGACAATTTGATCTTGTCCCAGGAGAAAGCTCAACTTTTCGCTAATCGCAGACGCCGTGTGGGTCCCCGACTTCGTGTTGGGGATCTGGTTTGGTTATCTTCTCGTCATATTCCTATGAAGGTTTCCTCTCCTAAATTTAAACCTCGTTTTATTGGTCCGTATAGGATTTCTGAGGTTCTCAATCCTGTGTCTTTTCGTTTGACCCTCCCAGACTCCTTTTCCATACATAATGTATTCCATAGGTCGTTGTTGCGGAGATACGTGGCACCTATGGTTCCATCTGTTGAGCCTCCTGCCCCGGTTTTGGTGGAGGGGGAATTGGAGTATATTGTGGAGAAGATTTTGGATTCTCGTGTTTCTAGACGGAAACTCCAGTATCTGGTTAAATGGAAGGATTATGCTCAGGAAGATAATTCCTGGGTTTTTGCCTCTGATGTTCATGCTTCCGATCTTGTTCGTGCCTTTCATGCGGCTCATCCTGGTCGGCCTGGGGGCTCTGGTGAGGGTTCGGTGACCCCTCCTCAAGGGGGGGGTACTGTTGTGAATTCTGTGGCTGAATTCACTCCTGTGGTCACAAGTGGTACTGCAGCTTCTGAGCTTCCTCCCTCAGGTGTTCTGGTGAGCTCGTTAACTGCTTCATTACTTAACTCCGCCTAATGCTGCTATCCTTGCTCCTTGTCAATGTTTCAGTGTTGGATCTGAGCTTCTCCTGATTGTTCCTGTGACCTGCTGCTCTGTATAGCTAAGTGCTTTTTGTTTTTTTGTTGCTTTTTTTTTCTGTCCAGCTTGTCTTTTGTTTTGCTGGAAGCTCTGAGACGCAAAGGGTGTACCGCCGAGCCGTTAGTTCGGCACGGTGGTTTTTTTTTTGCCCCCTTTGCGTGGTTTTGCTTTAGGGTTTTTTGTAGACTGCAAAGTTCGCTTTACTGTCCTCGCTCTGTCCTAGAATATCGGGCCCCACTTTGCTGAATCTATTTCATCCCTACGTTTTGTCTTTTCATCTTACTCACAGTCATTATATGTGGGGGGCTGCCTTTTCCTTTGGGGAATTTCTCTGGGGCAAGTCATGCCTATTTTTCTATCTTCAGGCTAGCTAGTTTCTTAGGCTGTGCCGAGTTGCCTAGGTAGTTGTTAGGCGCAATCCACAGCCGCTTTTAGTTGTGTTTAGGATAGGATCAGGTGTGCAGTCTACAGAGTTTCCACGTCTCAGAGCTCGTTCGTGTATTTTTGGGTATTTGTCAGATCACTGTGTGCGCTCTGATCGCTAAGCACACTGTGTTTCTGGATTGCCTTCATAACACCTGTCTTTAGCAAACATAACAGCGTCCCATCTCAATTCCTGTCAATTTTGCATTGAAAAGTCAAACGGCGCTCCTTCCCTTCCGAGCTCTCCCATGCGCCCAAACAGTGGTTTACTGCCACATATGGGGTATCAGCATACTCAGGACAAATTGGACAACAACTTTTGAGGTCCAATTTCATCTCTTACCCTTGGAAAAATAAAAAATTGGGGGCAAAAATATAATTTTTGTGAAAAAATATGATTTTTTATTTTTACGGTTCTGCATTATAAACTTCTGTGAAGCACTTGGTGGGTCAAAGTGCTCACCACACCTCTAGATAAGTTCATTAGGGGGTCTACTTTCCAAAATGGTGTCACTTGTGGGGGGTTTCAATGTTTAGGCACAACAGTGGCTCTCCAAACGCAACATGGCGTCCCATCTCAATTTCTGTCAATTTTGCATTGAAAAGTCAAATGGCGCTCCTTCCCTTCCGAGCTCTCCCATGCGCCCAAACAGTGGTTTACTGCCACATATGGGGTATCAGCGTACTCAGGACAAATTGGACAACAACTTTTGGGGTCCATTTTCTCCTGTTACCCTTGGTAAAATAAAACAAATTGGAGCTGAAGTAAATTTTTTGTGTAAAAAAGTTAAATGTTCATTTTTATTTAAACATTCCAAAAATTCCTATTAAACACCTGAAGGGTTAATAAACTTCTTGAATGTGGTTTTGAGCACCTTGAGGGGTGCAGTTTTTAGAATGGTGTCACACTTGGGTATTTTCTATCATATAGACCCCTCAAAATGACTTCAAATGAGATGTGGTCCCTAAAAAAAAATGGTGTTGTAAAAATGAGAAATTGCTGGTCAACTTTTAACCCTTATAACTCCCTAACAAAAAAAAAAAATTGGTTCCAAAATTATGCTGATGTAAAGGAGACATGTGGGAAATGTTACTTATTAAGTATTTTGTGTGACATATCTCTGTGATTTAATTGCATAAAAATTCAAAGTTTGAAAATTGCGAAATTTTCAAAATTTTTGCCAAATTTCCGTTTTTTTCACAAATAAACGCAGGTACTATCAAAGAAATTTTACCACTATCATGAAGTACAATATGTCACGAGAAAACAATGTCAGAATCACCAGGATCCGTTGAAGCGTTCCAGAGTTATAACCTCATAAAGGGACAGTGGTCAGAATTGTAAAAATTGGCCTGGTCATTGACGTGCAAACCACCCTTGGGGGTAAAGGGGTTAAATTATTCTTCTTTGTAACATTAGATATTTTTACTATTGATGCTGCATACGCAGCATCAATAGTAAAAAGTTCCTCACCCAGGGTTAATAGTTAAGTTGTCCCCCCTCACTGTATACATGGCCCCCATTATTCCAGTAGGCCCCCACACTGTATGCATGTCCCCCAGTAGCTCTCCCCCCACACTGTAAGCAGGGCCCCCAGTAGCTCTCCCCCCACACTGTATGCAGGGCCCCCAGTAGCTCTCCCCCCACACTGTATGCAGGGCCCCCAGTAGCTCTCCCCCCACACTGTATGCAGGGCCCCCAGTAACCCCTCCACACACACTGTGTGCAGGGCCTCACAGTAGTCCACCCACATTGTATGCATGGACCCCAGTAGCCCATCCACACTGTACACATTCCCCCAGTATTCCAGTAGTCTCCCCACACTGTATGCAGGGCCCCTAGTATCCTCCACCACACTGTATGAAGGGCCCTCAGTTGCCCTTCCATATTGTATGCATGGCTCTCAGTAGCCCCTGTACATTGTATGCAGGGCTGGACTGGGACTAAAATTCAGCCCTGGCATTTGAAGTTACACAGGCCCACTTGTCACATGGTGACTGTATAACATCTTTGTACACTTGTAGGCAGGGCCGGTTTTAGGCAAAGTGGGGCCCTAAGCACAGTTTAAAATGGGGCCCCAAATGCTAACATATTGCACATCACACAAAAGTATTTCGGTTGTATTTACATGTACTGAGTTCAGGCCGCTAAATGAGTTTGATCAACAATACTGAAGTTGTTCAACGCCTGTTCCCCGGCCTCTTTCCACCAGCTGAGGAATAATGATGGGACAGAACGATCACTAATAGATCACTAACAGATCACCATACAGTATCATGTTATCAGCAGCACATCTACAGTTTACACCAGGGATGTGCTGCTGAGAACAATGATTTTTGTTCCAGCAAAAACACTCTGAATATGCAGCATTTTACTTGTTTAGTAAAGTACACCCCAGAGTCCTCCATATATTATAATGTGCACCACAGTCCTCCATATAGTATAATACACTCCCTATAGTCCTCCATATATTAAAATACACTGCTCAGTCCTCCATATAGCATAATACACTCCTCATAGTCCTCCATATAGCATAATGCGCCGCCATAGTCATCCATGTAGTACAATTCACTTCCCATAGTATAATGCACCCCATAGTTCTTCAAATAGTATAACGTATTCCCCATAATCCTCGATACAGTATAATGCAGCCCACATATAGTATAATGCAGCCACCACCCTACAGAATATAATGCAGTCACCACAGAGTATAATGCAGCCACCCCAGAGTATAGTGCAGCCACCACATAGAATATAATACAGCCCCCATAGAATATAATGCAGCCCCCATAGTATAACACAGCCTCCCCCATAGAATATAATATACCCCCACAATAGTATATAACAGCCACATAGTATATAACACAGCCTCCCCCATAGAATATAATATACCCCACATAGGATATAGCACAACCCGCATAGCAGATAACGCAGCCCACGTAGCAGTATACAGCACAGCCCACACAGTAGTATACAGCACTACTCACATAGTAGTATATAGCAGAGCCCACATAGTAGTATATAGCAGAGCCCACATAGCAGAATACAGCACAGCCAACATAGTAGTATACAGCAGAGCCCACATAGCAGTATACAGCACAGCCCACATAGCAGTATACAGCACAGCCCACACAGTAGTATATAGGAGAGCCCGCAAAGTAGTATACAGCAGAGTCTGCACAGTAGTATACAGCAGAGCCCACATAGTAGTAAACAGCACTGCCCACATAGTAGTATATAGCAGAGCCTGCACAGTAGTATACAGCAGAGCCCACATAGTAGTAAACAGCAATGCCCACATAGTAGTATATAGCAGAGCCCACATAGTGGTATATACCAGAGCCCACACAGTAGTATACAGCAGAGCCCACATAGCAGTATACAGTACTGCCCACATACTAGTATATAGCAGAGCCCACATAGTAGTATATAGAAGAGCCCACATAGTAGTATATAGCAGAGCCCACATAGTAGTATACAGCAAAGCCCACATAGCAGTATACAGCACTGCTCGCCCACATAGTAGTATATAGCAGAGCCCACATAATAGTATATAGCAGAGCCCACATAGTACTATATAGCAGAGCCCAAATAGCAGTATATAGCAGAGCCCACACAGTAGTATACAGCAGAGCCCACATAGCAGTATACCGCACTGCCCACATAGTAATATATAGCAGAGCCCACATAGTAGTATATAGTAGAGCCCACACAGTAGTATACAGCACTGCCCACATAGCAGTATACAGCACAGCCCACATAGTAGTATATAGCAGAGCCCACACAGTAGTACACAGCAGAGCCCACAGAGCAGTATACAGCACAGCCCACAGAGTCGTATACAGCACTGTCCACATAGTAGTATATAGCAGAGCCCACATAGTAGTATACAGCAGAGCCCACATCTCTCCTCCCCCCCTAGAATGGCCCCATAGTCCAGTAAAAAAAACACTCCTCACCTCCCCCCATGCCTGCGGTGCTCCCTGCTCCTGTCTTGGCGGCTGCCGCGGCACTGCCTGCAGTGCCTGGGACACAGTGAGTGCGTGCGCACCCGCAGTGTGAGGCAGAGCAGGGAATGTTTGGAGAGGGAGCGTCAGGTGATGCTCTCTCCTCCATCATTGCATTCAACTGGCCGGTATATTTGAATGCGGTGGCGGCGCTGGGGGGGGAGGGTGAGTAGGCATGCAGCGGCCCACTACTGGCACCGGCCCTTCTGGCATTTGCCAGAACTGCCCGATGGCCAGTCCAGCCCTGATTGTATGCAGGGCCCCCAGTAGCCCCCCACAGTGACAGTTCCTTAAAGCAGTAAAAAATACAATTGAGTCTGAAAAACCTGCAGAAAATAAATCACAGATGTCTAGATTCATTTGGACTGGCTTTTCATAGTGAGCGGTGTGTAGAAATAAGATGGAGTGAGCCTTACCAGAAATGTTACTCCAGTCAGACGCCTCTACTTTTGAAGAATTTGAGAAGCGGGCCTAGCCACTGAAAACCAAAACTGACATGAAAATGATAAAACTCAAATGTTACAGCAATTTCACGTTGTGCAAAAATGTTGCGACTTTTTGAAGTGTTACAACAGTTTTCTGATGTCAACACTTTGGTGAATCGGGGCCAAAACTTTTTCTTTGTTACTCCTAAAAAGAGAAAGTACTTTACTCCCTATTAATGAGTGAAGTAAACAAGACAAAAGTTTACCCAGGCGTCACATTTAAATCGCTACATCTTTGGAGTTCAGCCAGTATATAGGAGTGGGTCTCTACTCAGGAAATTAATTTAGCAATTGTTATGCTATCAAGACAAGCTATTTTATGTCTGAGCAATCTTCTTTAAGAGCAGCTTCTTCATTACAAGAGTTAAAGGGAATCTGGTACCTTGTTTTTGCTACCTCATCTGAGAGCTGCATCATGTAGGTAAATCACTGAGTAGACCCTGAATCCAACAATGTATCACTTAGTTTACTGGGTGCAGCAGTTATGACACAATCAGAGTACTTAGATGTAGCATGAAGCATAGCTAAGAAAGCTAACCCCGTCCCCACCAGGCTCTCTATGTACATTATCTATTGACAGTGAGCTGCTTATAACAGGAGGGGGCGTGGTCAGTCTAGCAAGCGTGTGCCATGTAGTCATGTTAATGATAATCATCAGGTGATAAAACCTTCATTGTATGGAAACAACAGAACATAGCTGAATAGTGACACATTGTTGAAATCTGTGTTTTAATCCCTATGTCATGCTGTCCTCAGATTGCATAGCAAAAACCTGCTGACAGATTCCATTTAACTGGTAAGCAAGGTCCTCCTTATCCTATGTTCCAGTTGCCAGAGCCTTACTTAAATGGCTTTTAGTCATCTGTCTTCCAATCTACAGGAAGGTGTTTCCAAAGAAGAAATGCTACAACAAAAATTGATGAAATAACATGCTTGTTTTTTTATTTATTTTTCCTTTGCTTGCTGTAAGATTTGCTTCCAGGTGTATGGATGCCTTCTAATACAGCTTTATGAGCTTAATGGATGAAACCGTGAAATTAGGACCACTCAACTAATCCTCACTTTTACTCCTGACTGTCTTATTCAGGTAGTCTGGTTTAAAAGGAACCTGTCACCAGAAAAAAACGCTATTACCCTGCAGATTTGGGGTTAATGTGCAGGTTAATAGCGTTATTAATCTGCCCAGCGCCTGCACTTAGCCGAATGCTGCGGGGAGAAAATGAACTGTAGTCCCCCTGCAGCGTTCCGGTGTCAGTCACGTGGCGGCGCTGGGTCATCACGATTCTGAGTATACAGAGCGGCAGCTGTAACTGCGCCCCTCACCCTGGCTGACCCTGGCACTGCATATAGGCCGGCTGTCAGTCAGGGCCAGGGGCGCAGTTACAGCTGCCGCTCTGTATACTCAGACCAGTGACTGAACACACAACGGCACGATGACGTGATTGAAACCGGAACGTTGTTGGAAGGAATAAAATTAATTTTCTCCACTCAGCATTTGGCTAAATACTGACGCTTGGCAGGATAATAACGCTATTAACGTAAGGATTAACACCATATCTGCACCTTCACCCCCCAGCCTGTTCTCACTTTCATGACCAAGCCAAGTCTTACAATTCTGACCACTGCCGCTTTATGAGGTAATAACTCTGGAACGCTTCAACGGATCCCAGTGGTTCTGAAAAAATTGGTTCTATATGACTTGCGCATATTTGTGGAAAAAATCTGAAATTTTGCAATTTTCACATTTTAAATTTTTATGTCCTTAAATCAGATTTTTGTCACACAAAAAAGTTTATAAATAACATTTCCCATATGTCAACTTTACATCAGCACAATTTTTGAAACATAATTTTTTTGTTAGGAAGTTGTAAGAGTTAAAAGTTGACCAGCGATTTCTCCAATAAAATTTACAAAACCATTTTTTTTTTAGAGACAACCTCACATTCTAAGTGACTTTGATGGGCCTATATGACAGAAAATACCCAAAGTTGATACCATACTAAAAACTACACCTCTCAGAACCACATTCAAGAAGTTTATTAACCTTTCAGGTGCTTCACAGGAACTGAAGCAATATGGAAGGAAAAAATGAAAAATTAACTTTATTTTCACAAAATGTTTATTTTAGACCCCAATTTCTTTATTTTCAAAGGGTAACATGAGAAAATGAGCCCTAAAATTTGTTGTGGAATTTCTTCTCAGCATGCTGTTACCATATATGTGGGGGAAAACTACAGTTTGGGCACACAGGAAAGTTTGGAAGGGACTGAGTGCCATTTGACTTTTTGCATGCAAAAAATTTGATGGAATAATTAGCGGACGCCATGTTATGTTTGGAAAGCCCTTGGGGTGCCTAACCAGTGGAAACCCTCACAAGTGACCCCAGTTTGTAAACTAGACTCCAAAAGGAACTTTTAAAGATGTGTGGGTGTTGTGAGCACCTTGAACCTCCAAGTGTTTCACAGAAATTTATAACCTTGAACCGTGAAAAAATATATATTTTTTCCACAAAAAAAATTCTTTTAGCCCCCAATTTTTTATTTTCACACGCTGATTCCCCATATGTGGGGGAAACTACTGTTTGGGTGCACAGAAGAGCTTGGAATTGAAGGAGTGCCAGTTGACTTTTTGAATGCAAAATTTGCTGAAATCATTAGCAGACGCCATGCCGCATTTGGAGAGCCCCTGATTTGCTTAAACATTGGAAAATCCCCACAAGTGACACCGTTTTAAGTTCAAGTACAAGCTGCAATGGGCCCTAACAGTACTAAGCTTCCAACCAGTAAGAAGAAGCACCAAGAGTCTATCTTATGTTCCAGGACCAATGCCGGCAGAGGCATTGATATGCATGTCACATTCTCTTCAAACAGACAGAGGAAATGGTGCCGAGCCTCAGGAAAGCTGGGTTGCTGGACAGGGAGTCCCTAGTGCCAACACGAGCTGCTGAGGTGGGGACAGTTCAGGCAGAGCGGAGGTAAGACCTAGAAACGTAGTGTGAAATGGGAACCATAGCGAGGGGGGCTCTGCCCCATACTGTATGCCGCGGGGGTCTCTGCCCCATACTGTATGCCGCAGCCAAATGTACCTAAACTTTGTAGTAAAATCGAACCTGTTGAACCAGACCCACGGTCTCCTGGTGTGTGTTACTAATCCTGGTCCCAAGGACGCAGATGTAACAGAGGTTTCCATCCCACAAGGGAGTAGAGATCGCATCCTACAGCACAACACACACACGTCAGATTCCCATTTAGAAGAGGGGTTTCAGGGGTTCCGGCCCACAGCTACCGGCCTGGCCTCCCCTTCCTCCGATATGGGCCTGCGGATCGCATTGTTTAGCTGCAGGTAACCCGCCAGCCGATGTCAGCCCGGTGACTTTCTCATAGAAAACATAGAAACACTCGGCAAAGTGCGCGCTCCTGTGTACGGAGAGTCGGCTGCACTTTGGTACAAGGAGACTCCTGGTCTGTTAGGCCCCTGGATGTGTCACATGAATGATGGCGGCTGTGCCAGGTGAATGCACAGAGCTTTACCTGCACCATACATTGGGCATATCTATTACACATACGTGATCCTTTCTGGATAGTAAACTATATAGTATATTGATGCACGTTATTGTAAAAAACAAACAGCACAGTGATTAAAATAAGTGTCAGTCACAGGGTGCTGCCCACCAGCTGCATCAGTAACACTGGAGAAGCAGGCAGCCCTCCGTGACTAGTAGTGTAAGACCAGGGGCAACACACTAACCGCATACTGCGCGTAGTCTACAGGTGTGCACAACACTGAGCCGTGCCGCGTCTCCCACACGCTGATCTGCACTGACACCTAGTGGCGTCACACATCCACTGCAGCGCCTCAGCACAGTGCCCGCCTCCTCACAGTCACGTGACTGGTCATATGATCATGACATCACGGAAGGTCCTTCCTGCTCTGTGCCCTTATAACCTCCGGAGGCAGGAGAGCACGAGGTGAGTACAGCACCGGGATATCCACTCACCGATCACCCGGTGCGGATCCGGTTCTCGCCAGTCACCTGTACTGGTCCACATGGAGATGTATGTTGCAGCAGGTTGGAGATTTACCCTGCCAGGCACATAATGTCTGTGTGTGTGAGAAACAGAGGGACGGGTTCATCAGTATGCTTTGAGAGCACACTGACAGGCCTGACAACCAGTCACCGGATGGAGCCGCTGATCCCAGCGCAGTTCATTCATTAAAGGGGTTGTCCAGGCTCCCTCTGACTGCAGACTTGTGGATCCCCATGGTGTCTGGGCTGTGATCTGTGAGTGCAGTCATGTGCTGACTAGACTAGTCGGAATGTGGCCACAAGTATGCGAGGAGAATCCTGACAGTGCACCGTGAGGATTCACAAGTCTACAGTCGCACAGTGAGCCCCCAAGCCTGGACCTTTAAGTTTTCTTTGAAAAGTTGCAAAATTTAGACACAACTTGGATGTCCGCCAAAAGTTTGCTGTCTTTGGCATTTTGATACCAGTTTCTCCCAGCTCTGCCGCAGTGGCCAGAGTGAGGTGTGATGCCGCAGCTCGTCTCATTTATGATGGGCTGTGACACTGCGTACCTCAGAGATCGCACTCCAGCACCTGACTGGACTGGCATGTCGCACTGTGCCCCAGACTCATTAAGAGACGTGCACCGCTTCATGGATCAGGACTGTCTGACTCCAGCACCAACAACTCTGGTCTTGATGAATTGGGCTCATGAAAAGCCAGCTGGGATCCGTAGGGTGAAATCTGACTACCCGGGCGCGGTCTCCAGTTGAGAGGCCTGAGTGAGAAAAAATTCCGGCACTGCAGGTGATTGACAGGTCAACTCCATAGCAGCGCGATCACCTTCAGCAGCGCCGGGAAGGGCCGGCTGGGGCCAGAGCTGGACTAGACTCCTCTCCTTATGGAGTCCAGACGGATCTTTACAGTATATTATCTCTAAAACGCCGGAGCATTTCAAAGAACAATATACCTGCCTGCTATTGTGCAGTAAAGTCAGGAACTAATTCTTATTGCCTGTGTTTCAGGCAGCATAAATCAGATGACAGGTTTCCTGTTTATGGGCTCATCCAAGCTCTGAAAAACCAGAAATAAAAAAAACGAACTCCAGACGTCAGTAACAATTGCATAATCATGGCCGGAGGAGCGCTGGAGCATCGGAGTGGTGTTTATCTTTTTATTTTACATTGTTGCTGTTTAATTCATTTTCTGGAAGTCTGATAACCCCATTTAGAGGTTAACAGCCCCATAAATTAAAGGGATGTTCTCAAGTTGTAAAGTTATTCCCTATACTCAGGCAATAGCTTTCAAACTTGATTGTTCTTTAAAGGGGTTATCCAGTGTAAATGAATAAGTCTGCGTCTACTGAGTTGCTCTATACAAGTGAATGGAGCGAGGCCGTGGCCACTAGATGAGTTCTGCCCGCAAGTATGCCTAACGCATACATTCCCGCTGGTCCCGGATCAGAAACTGGTGAATCCCTGTAGAACACAGTGCGTTTACTGGGAGGGGGGAATTCATAAGCCTGCAGTCAACAATTGCAGACTGATCAATTTAGACAGGGCAACCCCTTTAAGGTTTTTAAAGAGTCCCCTTTATGGTTTGCATTCCTTGGTTCTGAGCATCCGGCCACTGTTAGAGATGCTTCTGTGTAGAGAACAGAGCATTGTAAGCAATAAAGTGGATATCATGTATACAGGAGAGGCAGCTGATGCATAAGGATGCCGACTCAGAGCCCATCCAATCTATATCCTCATGGTATCAGCTTTAAGACCTGGATAATCTCCTCCATGAAATGTTCTGTGTGATAACACCGATATCTTCTTCTCTTTAGGATGCTGCGGCATATACAGCGTATTTGTCCTTTCCTCAGTGAGGCAGTTTTACACCCAGCCAGCGCAACCCCAAAGGACTGCAGAAACGGAATAAAATGTCTGATCCATAAAAGAGGCATATCCACATCTCCCACATTACAGAAATCCCAACCACCGGGCTCCGCCAAGGCGCCAATATCACTACGAACAAGGCTGCTTGTTAGCTGCATTATTGGCGGAAGTGCAGTGGGAATCTGGCAATATCTGCGATGGGAAAAACAGGAGAAGAAGAAGCTGGACCGCATTCAGCAGCTTCGTACCTTAGCAGTCGGTCAGGGAGACTTCAGCCTCACTGATCATAAAGGCGAGCCTTGCTGTAAGAAAGACCTAAGAGGTAATTGGGTGTTAATGTACTTTGGCTTTACCCATTGTCCTGACATTTGTCCAGATGAACTGCAAAAGCTGAGTTCAGCAGTGTCCCTGCTGGACAAGGACAGCACTCTGCCCACTGTGCTGCCCGTCTTCATTTCTGTGGACCCAGAGCGTGATAACGTCGCAGCACTAGCAAAGTATGTTAGTGAATTCCATCCACGTCTCAAAGGGCTGACCGGCAACCAGGAGCAGATCAAGGCGGTAGCCCAAGCCTATCGTGTGTACTACAGTGCAGGGCCCCGTGATGAGGACAACGATTACATTATTGATCACACCATCCTCATATATTTACTTAATCCTGACGGACTCTTCACAGATTACTATAGCCGGAGTAAAAATGATCAGGAAATAGCAGAAAGTGTAAAGCAACATATGAAGAGTTACAAGTCAATATTCAGCTGACTGTGATCAGAAGTGCTGTCTCTGAAGCGTACCCTTTCTCTAATTCTCACTGGTCAAAAAAATTCCAGGGGATTTCAGTTTTGGGCTGCCTTTGCCCTCTTTATATTTCATATTGCTATTTTTTTTTTTTTACAGTTTAAATTAACTACACTTTTTTGTACTTTGAAATCATAATATCATGAATCATGCTATGCTTCTGGATGAAAGATGGCAATACAATAAATGACATTATTAAGCCTGTCAGCACGTTTTCTGTACATGTAAGGGCTCAGGCACACAACTACAGGTGCTTCTCACAAAATTGGAATATCATTAAAAATGTAATTTCTTTCAGTTCTTCAATACAAAAAGTGAAACTCATATTATATAGAGTCACTACAAACAGAGTGATCTATTTCGAGTGTTTATTTCTGTTAATGTTGATGATTATGGCTTACAGCCAATGAAAACCCAAAAGTCATTATCTCTGTAAATTAGAATATTTTATAACAGCTTGAAAAATTATTTTAAAATCTGAAATGTTGGTCTACTGAAATGTATGTTTAGTAAATGCACTCAATACTTGGTCAGGGCTCCTTTTGCATCAATGTGGCGTGGAATGGAGACGATCAGCCTGTGGCACTGCTGAGGTGTTATGGAAGCCCAGGTTGCTTTGATAGCAGCCTTCAGCTAGTCTGCATTGATGGGTCTGGTGTCTCATCTTCCTCTTAACAATATCCTATAGATTCTCTATGGGGTTAAGGTCAGGCAAGTTCACTGGCCAATCAAACACAGTGATACTGTTGTTTGTAAACCAGGTATTGGTACTTTTGGCAGTGTGGACAGGTGTCAAGTCCTGCTGGAGAATGAAATCTCCATCTCTAAAAAGCTAGTTGGCAGAGGGAAGCATGAAGTGCTCTAAAATTTCCTGGTAGATGGCTTCACTGACTTTGGTCTTGATAAAACACAGTGGATCTACACCAGCAGATGACATGGCTCCCCAAACCATCACTGATTGTGGAAACTTCACACAAGACCTCAAGCAGCTTGGATTGTGGCCTCTCCACTCTTCCTCCAGACTCTGGGACCTTGATTTCCAAATGAAATGCTAAATTTACTTTCATCTGAAAACAACACCTTGGACCACTGAGCAACAGTCTGGTTCTTTTTTTTTCCTTGGCCCAGGTAAGACGCTTCTGGCGTTGTCTATTGGCCATGAATGGCTTGACACAAGGAATGCGACACTTGTAGCCCATGTCCTGGATACGTCTGTGTGTGGTGGCTCTAGAAGCAATGACTCCAGCAGCAGTTCACTCCTTGTGAATCTCCCCCAAATTTTTGAATGGCCTTTTCTTAACAATCCTTTCAAGGCTGTGGTTATCCCGGTTTCTTGTGCACCTTTTTCTACCACACTTTTTCCTTCCACTCAACTTTCCATTAATATGCTTGGATACAGCACTCTGTGAGCAGCTAGCTTCTTTAGCAATGACCTTTTGTGGCTTACCCCCCTTGTGGAGTGTGTCAATGACTGCCTTCTGGACATCTGTCAAGTCAGCAGTCTTCCCCATGCTTGTTCACATGTCCTGGTTTTTCCCAGACACGGTGTGTGTCTCTGCAAAGCACTCAGACATGTTTTTTTTTCTGGCAGCACGGATGAAGAGGGCCAATTCAAGTCTATAGGTCTGTGAAAAACACGTACAGCATGCAGATGGAAAACGGATGGCATCTGTGTTTTGTCCTTGTTAAACACTGCTAAGTATAGGAGAAGCTTTGTCATTTATTTTATTTTTTTTATCCATCCATCCATGAAAAACACATGCACAACACTGTTGACACCGGTGCTATTTTTTTTTTCTTATGTGTCTAAACACGGACTTGTAAATGAGGCCTTTTACTATATGGATGTCATAATGTCATAGAAGGGAGGCTTAGAAGATAGAGGAAGAAATCAATTTAGTGAGTCCATGTAGTACTACATTTCCCCTGGTGCAGAAAAAACTATGAGCGCATTATCAATTTTACTAAAACATGAGTGAACATCCATATTTGTTCCAAGAATCAATCTTTATTGACTATCAGAAAAACAAACTAGGATTAAAAACATAAGTGTCTCACTTGTTCCAAAATTTCTTTTGATCATGGCAGGATGGCTAGCTTTTAATTTCAAAGATTTTTATAAATTTTCCATTTAAACAATTTTAAAGGGTGTAGGGTATAGAAAGAAAAAGGTGGTAGGTAAAAGGGGGGGGGGGGGGGGGGTAAGAAGGGGGAATGGGAAAAAGTAAATGGCATTGACACCTAACAATAGCATATATAGTATTTGACATTGTAAATCACTTTCAACACATTGCTGTATTCAACATAACAAGAGATACTCCATAAAATCATCTCGTGATTCCTTATCAAAATTTCCAAATCCTTTAAGGTAAGATATCTAATGCTACACATATAGAGGTGTTACATTGACAGTCTATCCAATGGGACCATATACTGAAGAATTGTTAATGTATTGGTTCTTGTAGCGTCTATATGTTCATACAACATTGTGTTTATTCTCTATATAACCTCAGGTAAAGATAATATTGGAGTCTTCCACTTAGAAGCAATATGTATTCATGAGGCCATAGGTTAATTAATTTTTATAACTATCAGTTTTATCATTTGTACCCTTCGCATTATTCCCTAACAGCAGGATTGCAGGGTCAAGCCGTATTGATTTACTTAATATTTATTGATTAAAGTGATTTTTTTTTTTCCAGAAAGTTTTCACATGTGGACAGGACCACCAAAAATGCTTTATATCACCTGGTATATTACATCCCCTAAGCGTCTATCCAATGTATTAGGGTAAATCTTGTGCAATTTCGTGGGGTCATAGTATTTTCTGTGCAGCAATTTGAGAAATGTTTCAGTTAGAGAAGTTTGATTACTGCCTTCTGACAAATTTAAAGACAACAGTGAGACCAAGTCTCATTAGATAACACAAAACCCAGGTCTTCTTCCCATTGAGCCACGTATTCCATTTTCTTGTTCTTAGGTGAAGCGTTAAATATAGAGTAAAGTAAAGAGAGAGTCCCAGAACTGAAGGGGTCATAAAGGCATTTTCGTTGGAAACTTTTAAACATACAGTGGGGCAAAAAAGTATTTAGTCAGTCAGCAATAGTGCAAGTTCCACCACTTAAAAAGATGAGAGGCGTCTGTAAATTACATCATAGGTAGACCTCAACTATGGGAGACAAACTGAGAAAAAAAAATCCAGAAAATCACATTGTCTGTTTTTTTTAACAATTTATTTGCATATTATGGTGGAAAATAAGTATTTGGTCAGAAACAAAATTTCATCTCAATACTTTGTAATATATCCTTTGTTGGCAATGACAGAGGTCAAACGTTTTCTGTAAGTCTTCACAAGGTTGCCACACACTGTTGTTGGTATGTTGGCCCATTCCTCCATGCAGATCTCCTCTAGAGCAGTGATGTTTTTGGCTTTTCGCTTGGCAACACGGACTTTCAACTCCCTCTAAAGGTTTTCTATTGGGTTGAGATCTGGAGACTGGCTAGGCCACTCCAGGACCTTCATATGCTTCTTACGAAGCCACTCCTTCGTTGCCCTGGCGGTGTGCTTTGGATCATTGTCATGTTGAAAGACCCAGCCACGTTTCATCTTCAATGCCCTTGCTGATGGAAGGAGGTTTGCACTCAAAATCTCACGATACATGGCCCCATTCATTCTTTCATGTACCCGGATCAGTCGTCCTGGCCCCTTTGCAGAGAAACAGCCCCAAAGCATGATGTTTCCACCACCATGCTTTACAGTAGGTATGGTGTTTGATGGATGCAACTCAGTATTCTTTTTCCTCCAAACACGACAAGTTGTGTTTCTACCAAACAGTTCCAGTTTGGTTTCATCAGACCATAGGACATTCTCCCAAAACTCCTCTGGATCATCCAAATGCTCTCTAGCAAACTTCAGACGGGCCCGGACATGTACTGGCTTAAGCAGTGGGACACGTCTGGCACTGCAGGATCTGAGTCCATGGTGGCGTAGTGTGTTACTTATGGTAGGCCTTGTTACATTGGTCCCAGCTCTCTGCAGTTCATTCACTAGGTCCCCCCGCGTGGTTCTGGGATTTTTGCTCACCGTTCTTGTGATCATTATGACCCCACGGGGTGGGATTTTGCGTGGAGCCCCAGATCGAGGGAAATTATCAGTGGTCTTGTATGTCTTCCATTTTCTAATTATTGCTTCCACTGTTGATTTCTTCACTCCAAGCTGGTTGGCTATTGCAGATTCAGTCTTCCCAGCCTGGTGCAGGGCTACAATTTTGTTTCTGGTGTCCTTTGACAGCTCTTTGGTCTTCACCATAGTGGAGTTTGGAGTCAGGCTGTTTGAGGGTGTGCACAGGTGTCTTTTTATACTGATAACAAGTTTAAACAGGTGCCATTACTACAGGTAATGAGTGGAGGAAAGAGGAGACTCTTAAAGAAGAAGTTACAGGTCTGTGAGAGCCAGAAATCTGGATTGTTTGTTTCTGACCAAATACTTATTTTCCACCATAATATGCAAAAAAAATGATAAAAAAACAGACAATGTGATTTTCTGGATTTTTTTTCTCAGTTTGTCTCCCATAGTTGACGTCTACCTATGATGTAAATTACAGACGCCTCTCATCTTTTTAAGTGATGGAACTTGCACTATTGCTGACTGACTAAATACTTTTTTGCCCCACTGTAGGTGTATTCAAATCACCCAAGATTTTTTCTAGGGAAATGTAAAACTTGGTTGATTTGCATCACTTCTGTTGAGGGTGGGTTGTATTTTTGAATACATTTTGGTCTAGTCATAACAATAACCACCATTTTAGAGCTTTTGGCATACTTCACTTTGTCAGGCAGGTCCTATTTAAGTGATTTCTTGATGGAGAACATGTGGCAGCAACAAAAGGAGCTCATACAATGTTATAAACAGCAAAGGTACAAAAGGTAAATACAAGGACAGAGCAAAGGTGGTAATTGGCTGATCATAAGTGAATTAATAATATTAACCCCTTCTTGACATGCCCCGTACTAGTACTGCTCTGCAGGAACTGAGTTCCCGCAAACCCCAGTACTAGTACGGCAGCATGATCGCGCAGCCTCACGCTGAGCGCCGCGGTGATTGTGTGCGGGTGTCAGATGTATATGACAGCTAACACCCCGCAGCAATGGATCGTGGGCATTTAACCCCTCTGATGCTGCTGTCAATAGTGACAGCGACATAGAGGGGCATCGCGCAGGGACGGGGGCTCCCTGCGCTCTCCCACCGGAACAACGCGATGCGATTGCCTTGTTCCGGTGATCCGGAAGGAGTCCTCGGATCCAAGATGGCCGCAGGACTCCTTCCGGGTCATGAAGTGAGGTGGCAAGCGGAGGCGGAAAGCCTCCTGCACTGAATGTCAGATCAGCGTTCTGATCTAATATAGTGATGTCCCACCCTGGGACAATGTTAGGAAGTAAAAAAAAAGAAAATCCCCAAATAAAGAAAAAAAAAAATATTTCCCAATAAATCCATTTATTTATGTACATTAAAAAAATAAAAGTACACATATTTGATATCGCCGTGTCTGTAATGACCCGCTCTATAAAACTATCCCACTAGTTAACACCTTCTGTGAACACAGCAAAAAAAAATAAAAAAAAAAAGGGCAAAAAAACAACGCTTTATTATCATACAGGCGAACAAAAAGTGGAATAACACGCGATCAAAACGACGGATATAAATAACCATGGTACCGCTGAAAACGTCATCTTGTCCCGCAAAAAAAAAAGCCACCATACAGCATCATCAGCAGAAAAATAAAAACGTCAACTTGTCCTGCAAAAAACAAGACCTCACATGACTCTGTGGGCCAAAATATGGTTAACCCCTTCACCCCAAAGCCTGTTTTCACCTAAGTGACAGGGCCAATTTTTACAATTCTGACCACTGTCACTTTATGAGGTCATAACTCTGAAACGCTTCAACGGATCCTGGTGATTCTGACATTGTTTTCTCGTGACATATTGTACTTCATGATAGTGGTAAAACTTCTTCGATATGACTTGCATTTGTTTGTGAAAAAAACAAAAATTTGTCGGAAATTATGAAAATTTAGCAATTTTCAAACTCTTAGTTTATATGCCCTTAAATTAGAGAGTTATATCACATAATATAGTTAATAAACAACATTTCCCACATGTCTGCTTTACATCAGCACAATTTTGGAAACATAATTTTTTTTTGTTAGGACGTTATAAGGGTTAAAAGTTGACCAGCGATTTCTCATTTTTGCAACAAAATTTGCAAAACCATTTTTTTACGGACCACCTCACACTTGAAGTGACTTTGAGGGGTCTATATGACAGAAAATGCCCAAAAGTGACACCATTCTAAAAACTGCACCCCTCAAGGTACTCAAAACCACATTCAAAAAGTTTATTAACCCTTCAGGTGCTTCACAGGAATTTTTTGAATGTTTAAAAAAATTGAACATTTAACTTTTTTTTTCACAAAATTTTTACTTCAGGTCCTATTTGTTTCATTTTACCAAGGGTAACAGGAGAAATTGGACCACAAAAGTCGTTGTACAATTTGTCCTGAGTATGCCAATACCCCACATGTGGGGGTAAACCACTGTTTGGGCACATGGCAGAGCTCGGAAGGGAAGGAGCGCCATTTGACTTTTCAATGCAAGATTTGCTGGAATTGAGATCGGACGCCATGTCGCATTTGGAGAGCCCCTGACGTGCCTTAACAGTGGAAACCCCCCACAAGTGACCCCATTTTGGAAAGAAGACCCCCTAAGGAACTTATCTAGATGTGTGGTGAGCACTTTTAACCCCCAATTGTTTCACTAAAGTTTAGAATGTAGCATTGTGAAAATTAAAAAATCATTTTTTCTTTCCACAAAATGATGTTTTAGCCTGCAATTTTTTTTTTCCCAAGGGTAACAGGAGAAATTGGACCACAAATGTTATTGTCCAATTTGTCCTGAGTACGCTGATACCCCACATGTGGGGGGGAACCACCGTTTGAGTGCATGGCAGAGCTCGGAAGGGAAGGAGCACCGTTTGAAATGCAGACTTAGATGGAATGGACTGCAGGTGTCATGTTGCATTTGCAGAGCCCCTGATGTACCTAAACAGTAGAAACCCACCACAAGTGACACCATATTGGAAACTAGACCCCCCAAGGAACTTATCTAGATGTGTTGTGAGAGCTTTGAACCAACAAGTGTTTCACTACAGTTTATAACGCAGAGCCGTGAAAAATAAAAAATATTTTTTTTTCCACGAAAATGATTTTATCCCCTATGTTTTTATTTTCCCAATGGTAACAGGACAAATTGGACCCCAAAAGTTGTTGTCCAACTTGTCCTGAGAACGCTGATACCCCATATGTTGGGGGGAACCACTGTTTGGGTGCACGGCAGAGCTCGGAAGGGAAGGAGCGCTATTTGAAATGCAGACTTAGATGGATTGGTCTGCAGGCGTCATGTTGCATTTGCAGAGCCCCTGATGTACCTAAACAGTAGAAACCCCCCACAAGTGACCCCATATTGGAAACTAGACCCCCCAAGGAACTTATCTAGATGTGTTGTGAGAGCTTTGAACCAACAAGTGTTTCACTACAGTTTATAACGCAGAGCCGTGAAAATAAAAAATATTTTTTTTTCCACGAAAATGATATTTTATCCCCTATGTTTTTATTTTCCCAAGGGTAACAGGACAAATTGGACCCCAAAAGTTGTTGTCCAACTTGTCCTGAGAACGCTGATACCCCATATGTTGGGGGGAACCACTGTTTGGGCACACAGGAGAACTCGGAAGGGAAGGAGCCCTGTTTTACTTTTTCAAAGCAGAATTGGCTGGAATTGAGATCGGACGCCATGTCGCGTTTGGAGAGCCCCTGATGTGCCTAAACAGTGGAAACCCCCCAATTATAACTGAAACCCTAACCCTAACCCTAGCCCTAATGGGAAAATGGAAATAAATACATTTTTTTACATTTTATTATTTTTCCCTAACTAAGGGGGTGATGAAGGGGGGTTTGATTTACTTTTATAGCGTGTTTTTTAGCGGATTTTTAGGGTTGGCAGCCGTCACACACTAAAAGACGCTTTTTATTGCAAAAAATAGTTTTTGCATCACCACATTTTGAGAGCTATAATTTATCCATATTTTGGCCCACAGAGTCATATGAGGTCTTGTTTTTTGCGGGACGAGTTGACGTTTTTATTGGTAACATTTTCGGGCAGATGACATTTTTTGATCGCTTTTTATTCCGATTTTTGGGAGGCGGAATGAACAAAAAACAGCTATTCATGAATTTCTTTTACGGGGGGCGTTTATACCGTTCCACGTGTGGTAAAATGGATAAAGCAGTTTTATTCTTCGGGTCAGTACGATTACAGCGATACCTCATTTATGTCATTTTTTTTATGTTTTGGCGCTTTTACACAAACTATTTTATATAAAAAAATAATTGTTTTTGCATCGCATTATTCTGAGAGCTATAACTTTTTTATTTTTCTGCTGATGATGCTGTATGGTGGCTTTTTTTTTGCGGGACAAGATGACGTTTTCAGCGGTACCATGGTTATTTATATCCGTCGTTTTGATCGCGTGTTATTCCACTTTTTGTTCGCCTGTATGATAATAAAGCGTTGTTTTTTGCCTTTTTTTTTTTTTTTTTTGCGGTGTTCACTGAAGGGGTTAACTAGTGGGATAGTTTTATAGAGCGGGTCGTTACGGACACGGCGATACCAAATATGTGTACATTTATTGTTTTTTTGGTTTTTTTTACATAAATAAATGGATTTATTGGGAAATGTTTTTTTTTTTTTATTTGGGGATTTTTTTTAATTTTTTTTTACACATTCTATTTTTTTTTTTTTTAAACTTTCTAACATTGCCCCAGGGTGGGACATCTCTGTATTAGATCAGATCGTTGATCTGACAGTGTGCATAGCACACTGACAGATCAACGATCTGACAGGCAGTTTAGCTGGCTTTCCAGCGCCTGCTCTCAGCAGGCGCCGGCTAGCCAGGTCACTTGTGGGTGGGTTTCCACTGTTTAGGCACACCATGGGCTCTCCAAACGCGACATGGTGTCTGATCTCAATTGCAGCAAATTTTGCATTGAAAAGTCAAATGGCGCTCCTTCCCTTCCAAGCTCTGCCATGCGCCCAAACAATGGTTTACCCCAACATATGGGGTATCGGCGCACTCAGGACAAATTGTACAACGACTTTTGTGGTCCAATTTTTCCTGTTACCCTTGGTAAAATAAAACAAATTGGATCTGAAGTAAAAATTTTGTGAAAAAAAGTTAAATGTTCCTGTGAAGCACCTGAAGGGTTAATAAACTTTTTGAATGTGGTTTTGAGTACCTTGAGGGGTGCAGTTTTTAGAATGGTGTCACTTTTGGGCATTTTTTGTCATATAGACCCCTCAAAGTCACTTCAAGTGTGAGGTGGTCCCTAAAAAAAAATGGTTTTGCAAATTTTGTTGTAAAAATCAGAAATCGTTGGTCAATTTTTAACCCTTATAACTTCCTAGCAAAAAAAGTTATGTTTCCAAAATTGTGCTTATGTAAAGCAGACATGTGGGTAATGTTATGTATTAACTATTTTGAATGATATGACTCTCTAATTTAAGGGCATAAAAACTAAAAGTTTGAAGGTTGCAAAATTTTCGCCAAATTTCCATTTTTTTCACAAATAAACACAAGTCAAATCGAAGAAATTTTGCCACTATCATAAAGTACAATATGTCACGAGAAAATCTCAATCACCAGGATCCGTTGAAGCGTTTCAGAGTTATGACCTCATAAAGTGACAGTGGTCAGAATTGAAAAAAATGGCCTGGTCAGGAAGTTGAAAACAGGCTTCGGGGTGAAGGGGTTAAATAAAGTGCATACAGTTTGAAACCATGTAAGTACAATTGGAAATTCACAAATTGTATCAAAAAACTACACTGTAATAAGCTGCTGAACGCAAATCCCCATGCCGTTGGCAGGAGCGTTTATTGCATTCCATTTATTACATTTTCTCAGCATCTTATCCTATATTTTAAATATCTTAACAATTTTGAAATATTCATTTTTTTTCTCATTATTGTTGGTCACTTGTATTTTTATACCAGCAATTACATGGTTGTTTTGGTATTAATTTTGTTTTAGTATCCCAATCTAAAAATTGTACAGAAATGGTTTGAGAAATATGACATAGTTCAAGTTCTCAATGTAATTGATCATATGTGGAATGCGCAGGAAAAACGAGGCTGCACTATGCAACTTATGGACTTAAAGGCGCTCCTACTGAAGTCTTGTTGCCCGATATCACAAAGCACCTGCAGAGGTGAATCCATGCTTTGACAGGGCAGAGCTATTTTGGAGACAAGATGTTTTTTCTATGAATAAGGGTGCCAGATCTCCTGAAATGAAAAGCTGTTGCATGCCTTGTAAGCTGTAAGTCTTGCTTTATCCTCCACTAAGCACTTTGAGAATAGCCATTTCACAGTTCGTTGAGTTGGATCCCTCGTTTTCTTTGGATTGCTTCACGCTCTGACGCAATGTTATGTGGGCTCCAAATGAATCTTATGTCTCCAATGGTGAGGTGGATTGATCTTTATCTATGAATCAGTCATACAAATCACTGCATGGGCTCAGCATTACTTCGAGAAATCATTGTGACCACAGTTTTCTATGAAATCCCAAAAGCAAGTTAAAGCTCCATCACGCAAAGGTGAAGTCATATTGTTACGATCCTGAAACGCTGCCGTCTTTTCTGGGCAAAAGCTCATTTAAAATGGACAGGCAAAATGGAAAACTGTTCTCTAAGCAAATGAATCAATATTTCTGTCGCTTCATTGGGGGACACAGGAAACTGGGTGTACTCTGCTGCCACCAGGAGGCTGACAGAATTCCATCCAATAAAAAAAAAAATTCATCCCCTCCCCAGAAAACTACATCTGCATACTGACAACCAAGCTATTCTGCTTAGCAGGCAGACATGGGTCTGGAGCTCCAGATCAGTTTCTGCCCCCAAATATTTTTTTTCTTCAAATTTTATTTTATTAAACGCTTGTTCCCAAAGGAAGGGCAATAGAGCAGGGCTGGGGTACTCTGATTTACCGACCAGCGGACAAAAAGCACAGTCTTCCAGGAGTCAGTCTGTAGCCTCTCGCCTCTCTGGGACAGCACAACCATTATTTCTACCAACACAATCCGCGTTATGCTTTTCTTTTCCTGCCCACCTTGCCCCCCAGAGCAGGCGCATTCATTGAGTAAATACTTAGCCGAAAATAAATTTGAAGACTAGGATCATCTAAAGATTACCAAGCCGAAGATCATCCCTGAGAAGAATCCAGCATCCATCCTTCAAGACAGGCAAGTGGTTCTCCTCCTTCCCCAGTCTGTTCCAGCAACGGTTTTCCCATCTTACCTTATTCAATCTTTCTCTGCCTCTTTTATCATTTCTGAGATTGCTTACAGGCTCCTTCATTTTTGACTGCCTTCTGAAGCCTCAGTTGGGGTTGGGATTCAAATTTAGTCCCCGGCTTCAGTTTTGTTGCGTAGTGGAGCCGGAGGCTATGCCCCATTTCTCCTCAGCCAATCATACCCTTGCATGGGTAATTATTATTATTAAAGCGCCATTTATTCCATGGCGCTTTACATGTGAGGAGGGGTATATATAATAAAAACAGGTACAATAATCTTGAACAATACAAGTCACAACGGGTACAGGAGGAGAGAGGATCCTGCTCGCAAGGGCTCACAATCTAAAAGGGATAATTGAGGATACAGTAGGTGAGGATAGAGCTGGTCGTGCAGTGGTTTGGTTGATCGGTGGTTACTGCAGGTTGTAGGCTTGCCGGAAGAGGTAGGTCTTCAGGTTCTTTTTGAAGGTTTTGATGGTAGGTGAGAGTCTGATATGTTGTGGTAGAGTGTTCCAGAGTAGGGGTGATGCGCGAGAGAAATCTTGTATGCGATTTTGGGAAGGAGAGATAAGAGGGGAGTAGAGAAGGAGATCTTGTGAGGATCGGAGGTTGCATGCAGGAAAGTACCGGGAGACGAGGTCACAGATGTATGGAGGAGACAGGTTGTGGATGGCTTTGTATGTCATTGTTAGGCTTTTGTACTGGAGTCTCTGGGTAATGGGGAGCCAGTGAAGGGATTGACAGAGGGGAGAGGCCGGAGAATAGCTGGGGGACATGTGGATTAGTCGGGCAGCAGAGTTTAGAATAGATTGGAGGGGTGCAATAGTGTTAGAGGGGAAGGCATGTACTAGGGTTTTTGCAGATTCTTGGTTTAGGAATGTACGGATCTGTGAAATATTTTTGAGTTGAAGGCGGCAGGAAGTGGAAAGGGCTTGGATATGCGGTTTGAAGGAGAGATCAGTGTCAAGGATTACCCCGAGACAGCGAGCTTGTGAGACTGGGCAGCCGTTTACTGTAATGGATAGGTTCGTTGGGGGGAAGGGGTTGCGTGACCCTTCGCGTAATTCTTCTACCCTGGAGTGTCCCCCCACCCGCCCTTTCCTGGAGTAATAAAGATCTCCAGCAGCTTTTTATGTGGGTCTTCACCTGTCACCAGCACACCTTCTCCAGAGCTTTTCTGCCCTAAAAGACAGATCTCCAGCACTGGCTGCCTACTCTAGGACCCCATATAATAGACCACAGCTACTCTCCTCACTCCCGGCAACCATTAACACCTTTGTGCTTGCAAGAATCTTTATCCTTTTTTCCCGTGTCTGACCTCAAGGAAACACGTATACGCCAGTCCTCTCTGGTCTGGTACTTTTCTTGCATATCCTGAGAGCAAAAATTCCCATCTGGTTAGCCCATGGCAACCTCATTTGCCTACACCCTCCCCCGCCTATAGCCCAGAAGTCTTCTGCAGCCTGTGAATGCAGTTTGTCACCTCCCTAGCGTTGGCCACTAACCTCTCTGTTACAGATTTGACCAAGGTGTTCCAGGCAATGGTCACTATCATGGAGCGGCTATCCATTACGATCGCTGCATCAGGTACCTTGACCATTATCCAGAGTGTATTTTTCATTTCGGTTTCCATCTCTTTCGATGATTCCACTCACCATCATGCTCTCCCTCCAGAAGCTGTCAGCTCAGGTATCAGATCACCATTCTGACTCAGACCTGCATTCCACATAGGCTGCCAAGCTGAACGATATGGTAAAAAGTCTAGTTTAAGCGGTCATCCAAACCCTTAATGAAAAAAAATAAGTGGAGCCCTCACCCTCTGCAGACTCTGTATTCTTCAGGAGGGTCAGACTCTCCAGCAAATGTTTTTCAAACCACTCTGAATTAAGTGAAGTCCTGAACAAGGTGTGGGCCCAGCCTAAAAAAACATTTTGTCACTTTCTTGCATATCTGGTTGCCACCTTTTCCGTCTCTCCTCCAGCTGATCCTGTAGGCTATGTGCACAGGTTGTGGATTTTGCTGCGGATCCGCAGTGGATTTAACGCTGTGGATCTGCAGCTGTTTTCCATGCCTTGTACAGTACCATGTAAACGTATGGAAAACAAAATCCGCAGTGCACATGCTGCAGAAAAAAACATGCAGCAACGCAGCGGTGTTTTTTCCGCAGCATGTCAATTCTTTCTGTGGATTCCACAGCAGTTTACACCTGCTCCACAATAGGAATCAGCACAAAAACCGCGGGTAATCCGCAGTGCGGTTTACCTGCAGATTTTGCTAAAACAGTGCGGAAAAAATCCGCACACCAATCCGCAAAGTGTGCACATAGCCTCAAGGACCATGATCCTACCAATCTCCGATGCAGCATCTCTAAGGCTAGTTTCACACTAGCATTCAGCAGGGCTGCAGACTTCCTCCATGAAGCCCCGCCCACTGTCGCGCTTCTTCAGCTCCGCCTATGGCTGCATACGTCCTGCTACCCTATCTTTAACATTGGGTATGCAGATGTTTCCTCATGCGTTGTCTTGACGCTGCGCTGACCTACGTCAAACGCAACATGTTAGGATTTTGTTGCGGTCGGCGCAGCTTCAAAATGATGCATGCGGAGGCATCCTGTCACCACCTCACGGCCCGGGGCTCCTACTTTCTCTTCTCCGCCTGTTCTTACCTCCTCCGGTCCTGTCCTGAGCCAGCAGGGTCACGCTCCGGTCGTCCGCCGGCGCTCCGGGGTCCGTCTCTGCAGACATGCTGCCCAGGTCCTTGCTCCCATGTCCGCTGCACTTCCTCCTTCCTCTCCCTCTCCTAGAGAGTGCATAGGGGGCGGGCAGGCGAGCTCTCAGGCTTCTTAAAGGGCCAGCCCGTTCCTACTCACTGCCCCTCCTCCCGACCTATCACCTGGAGGCTGGAGGGATAAAAGGATCTCAGTCACTCCTGGACGCCGCCTGGGCAACTTCTATTATCCTGAAGTTGCTGCTCCAGGTCTGATCCTGCTAGGCTTACCAGTCCAATTTGCCGGTCTTACTCTGTGTTCCTTTTTCCCTAGGATCGAGTCTGGTCTTCATAGCATCCTGAGTCCAGTATCCTGTGTGGTTCCCTGCAGTCTTCTTCCTGCTTCCAAGTTCCACATTCTGCCCTGTTTTGTTTATTAATTTCTTCCTACCTCCTAGGTCGGTTTAACACAGGTGTCTGCCTCATCGGACCCTCTATTGGTGGTCAAGGGGAAATCCCTGTATAGGTGTCACTCCAAGCCTTGGACGCCTTAGAGGCACCCTGGTGTTGTGGCCCTGTGGCCTTCCTTTGGGATGTCTCCCCTAGTACTTGTATTACAGTACAATAAAGCGTTTGAACCTGCTTTCCTGGTCTGGTTCTCCCTTCCTGGTATCAGTAACCGCTGTATTTGCGGTCCAGTGGGTCCACTCGATAGACACATCTGGGGCGTGACACATCTGCATGACCTGCGTACCCAATGTTAAAAATAGGGTACGCAGGACATATGCAGCCGTAGGCGGAGCTGGAGGAAGAGGCGCAGCAGTGGGCGGGGCTTCATGGAGGAAGTCCGCAGCCCTGCCGAACGATAGTGTGAAACTAGCCTAAGTTCACATTAGCGTATCTGTGCGCAGCATACCTGCATGCACAAAAACATGCTTACGCTGCGTTTTTACTCCGCATCATCTTATGCATGATGCAAAAAACCCCAGCGTGTGCATGCATTTAAATGTGTTTGCATGGTTTATGCGCATGGTGGAGGTGGTGAAATCATTTCCTGGACATGCGCAGTCTGAAGTACGCATGCGTATCGAACACATGCGTACACACGTCCTAGCAATCCAATGTGTTCCCATAGACAGTAATGCGTTTTTAACGCACTCATCTGCATGCGCAAGCCTGTGCATATTTGACGCCTCAAAAAAATGCAACATGTTGTGTTTGCCACACACCGCAAAACAACGCATGCGAACTGATGCAAACTCATGTCCCTACATACACAGTGTTAAATATATAGACGCATGCGGATCGGTACGCAGGTATACGCCGCGCACACATACGCTAATGTGAACCTGGCCAGGACCTCACTGACGCTCATGGAATTCTTAGCCATGTCCACCTTTGAAGTTGCAGGTTTGTCCTTGCATCCGTCCTTTGTTGCAACCTGGGTCACCAACGCAGTCATGGCTAGTCAAAGCATCTATGCTAAGGCATCATCTTCATCTCCAGTTCCCTTCCATTGAATCTTGCAGACAGATCGCCCAGGCAGGTAAGTACCTCTGTTCTCCCTCTAGAAGCTGCTAAGCACACCCCTAGAGCAATATGCTGGATATCCGTCGTAGCCTTTGCACAAGGTGGGGGAATGCAGATCATGCATTCAAGCAGTCCCTGATGTTCTTACCCTTCCGCAGATTTCACTTCTTCAGGTAAAAGCTGTTAAATTCACTTCAGTTTTGCTTCTTTAGTCAATTTCCGTCTACTCGCCAAGGGAGACCGACCATACCTCAAGAAAGTTCCTTCTTGGCACCCAAGCACTCAGTCTTGAGTCAGTTCATACCCAGGAATTGTTCTAGGGTTTTTATTGTACCTTTATGTTGTCCCCAAAAAGGATTTTTGCAGTCCTTCCTGGTCTGGATTTCATATTGCTGAACAAGCGCATTCACCTATGCTGATCCAGGATGGAGTCTATTCGATCTGTTGTTACCTCCTGTGAAGAAACGCAGAGGGAGTCACACCTTGCCAGACGTCAATATTACGTCAGCGGGGTCACGTGATAAGGCCTCCCCATGTGTACCAACATGACGTTCCGCACCCCCTAGGGACAACTTGGCAGTTTTACACAGACCCACCCCTGTCCTTACAGGCCCAGGATGGTACGGGGAGCGAGAGAAGGTGGCCCACGCAGTCACTGACGTGGCACCACTCATCCACAGCCATGACAGGCTAAGAGGCCCCTTTCGCTAGCCACCAGTGAAACAGCGCAGTAGGATTGCCACCAGTTCTTCATTCGATATACACCTGCTTCGTTAACAGGGTTATATCAGACCAGAAACCAGCCCCAAGTAGCATGTGATTAGGCTGAGAAACAGACATGTGGGTTTATGGATCGAGAAAAAAGAGCAACCCAAGATTAAATTATATTGGTTTGGGCATCATTTTTAAACCCCACACTATCATTGCAGTTATGCCCCACTGACGAAGGCTATCTGAAATAGGGATTTTTGTGTTACTCACCGTAAAATCCTTTTCTCCGAGACGCTCATTGGGGGACACGACACAGGACTGTGGGTGTATGCTTCTGCCGCCAGGAGGCTGACACTAAAATAAAAAAAGTTTAGCTCCTCCTCCGTCGTATACACAGTGACACTGGCTACCAGAGAATCTAGTTCGGTGCAAAAGCAGTAGGAGAACCAGAAAATAATATTATCAGCATCAATACAGGAAACTTATGTCTAGAAAAGACCTCACTTTACTGATAATATCAGATACAAGAAGACAGTAGCCGCCAGGGAGGGAGCTGTGTCCCCCAATGAGCGTCTCTGAGAAAAGGATTTCACGGTGAGTAACACAAATATCCCTATTTCTCCTTCGCCTCATTGGGGGACACAGGACTGTGGGATGTCCTAAAGCAGTCCCTGGGTGGGAAATTAACTCACCAGTAATAATTATCCAGACAACTGTTGTCTATAAGTGCGTCACCGCCGCTTGAAGAATCCTTCTACCCAGACTCGCATCAGCAGAGATCTGGGAGTTGACATTGTAGTGCTTGGCAAAGGTATGCAAACTAGACCATATTGCAGCTTTGCAAACCGGTTCTGCTGAGGCCTGATGCCGAATCGCCCAGGAAGCCCCCACTGCTCTTGTGGAGTGAGCTTTGATTCCAGCCGAAACCATCATGCCCTTGGCGCGATAGGCCTCCTGAATGGTCGCACGTATCCACCTAGCCAGGGTAGATTTTGAGGCCGCGCATCCCTTCCTTCGACCCTCTGGGAGGACAAACAGAGCATCCGTCTGACAAAATGGAGCTGTTCGGGAAATGTATCTCAGCGCTCTCACTAGGTCCAACGTATGGAGAGCTTTTTCCACACGGTGCGTAGGCTTCGGACAAAAAGAGGGAAGAACTATATCCCCATTAATGTGGAACGAGGAAACAACCTTCGGCAAAAAGGAAGGTGCTGGTCTGAGCACTACCTTAGGCCGGATTCACACGTCAGTGGCTACGGTACGTGAGGTGACAGTTTCCTGCACAGGGGGTGGGAGGGGGCAGATTACCGGCAACTTTATTTTAAAAACAAAAATAATAATAAAAAAAAAGATTATTCATTCCTTCTTTCCAGCAAACGCTGGAATACCGGCTTCAGCACCGCACACAGGGAACAGCGCTTAACTCTAGCGCTGTCTCCTGCACGGTCCGTGTGGTCCTCAGTCGGCACACGGGCGGCACATGGCTGCCGCACGTGTACTACACTGATGTTCAACGTAAGCACACCGATTTTTCCGGTACCGGAATTATCTGGACGTGTGAGACTGGCCTTATCCTGATGAAACCGTAAAAAAGGAGTACGACAGGAGAGGGCTGCCAGCTCTGATACCCGCCTTATGGAAGTTATGGCCACTAAGAATACAACTTTCCAGGAAAGGAAAGTTAAGGAAATATCTTGAAGAGGCTCAAAATGAACTTCCTGTAAAGCCCTTAAGATCAAATTAAGGTCCCAAGCTTCCAAAGGAGTCTTATAAGGAGGGACCTTATGAGCGACTCCCTGAAAAAAAGTCCTGACCTGTCGGTTAGTTGCAATCCTGCGCTGAAAAAGGACCGACAAGGCTAAAATCTGCCTTTTAAGGGTACTTGGAGCCAGCCCTGAATCCAGGCCTGCTTGGAGAAAGGCTAGAATATTTGGGACGGAAAAACGCAGAGGAGGCACCAAGAAAAACTTTCCAAGTGTGATAATAAATCCTGGCCGAAACGGTTTTACGTGCACTGATCATGGTATCTGCTACCTCTTGGGAGAACCCTGCCTGAGTTAAAACCCAAGAGTCAACAGCCAGGCCGTCAAACGTAGGACCCCTGAGTTCTGGTGGTAAATCGGCATTTAAGATAGAAGATCCGGACTATCGGGGAGCCGCCATGGAACTCCGGCGAGAAGCTGTACTAGGTCCGCCCCGGCCAACCCGGGGCGATCAGAATAGCAGGCACTCTTTCTGACTTGATTTTCTCGATTACCCTCGGGAGCAGTGCCAGAGGAGGGAACAGATAAGAGAGATGAAACTGGTTCCAAGTCAGCACTAGCGCATCCTTGGCGATTGCCTGTTGGATCTCAGTACCGGGCGACAAATCTGGGTACCTTGGAATTCCTCCTGGACGCCATTAGATCCACGTCCGGAGTCCCCATAGATGGCATATTTGCTGAAATATCTCGGGATGGAAAGACCATTCCCCAGACGCTAGACCCTGTCGACTGAGGAAATCTGCCGCCCAGTTCTCTTCGCCCGGAATGTGGACTGCTGAAATCACCAAGTGATTCCTCTCGGCCCAGTACAGTATTCGTTTTACCTCCTGCATGGCTGCCTTGCTGCGGGTGCCCCCCTGATGATTTATGTATGCCACGGCTGTGGCGTTGTCCGATTGAATCCAGACAGGGCGACCTGCCAGAAAATGGTGGAAATACTGCAAAGCTAGTCGAACTGCCTGAATCTCTAAGAGATTGATAGGAAGATCTGATTCCCGAGGAGACCAGCGCCCCTGAGCAGTGTGGTGAAAGAACACCGCTCCCCAACCTAGGCGACTGGCATCTTTTGTAACCACTAGCCAATTGGTTGGAGGAAAGGGTTTCCCCTTCAGTAGGGTCGAGCTGTTTAACCACCATGAAAGAGCCTGCCTGACCTGGGGAGACAACCGACATCTGCGGTTGAGGGACAATGGATTCCTGTCCCATACTGCTAAGATTGCATGTTGGAGAGGTCGGCGGTGACGCTGTGCAAATGGTACTGCTTCTATAGTTGCAACCATCCTTCCTAAGACCTTCATGCAGGATCGTATGAGGGTACGGTTGCTGAAGATTCCTCACTTCCCGCCGAAGGGCTAGGTCCTGGGAAAGGATTGATAGGGCTTGAGAGGTGTCGAAAATCATTCCTAGAAATTAAATCCTCCAAGATGGTTCTAGGGATGACTTCCTTAAATTTACTAGCCAACCCAGACGAGAAAGGGTGTCTAGAGAAATGCTGACATTTTCCTTGCAAGCTTGAAAGGTCGGCCCTTTGATCAGAAGATCGTCTAAATATGGCAAGACTACTATGCCTCGGGAGTGCAGAATGGACACCACAGTTGACATGACCTTCGTGAACACCCTGGGGGAGGAGGCCAGCCCGAAGGGTAAAGCCGTGAACTGGAAGTGTAAGTTGTTTAGGGCGAACCGGAGAAATCTTTGATGAGGAGGAAAAATGGTAATATGTAGGTAGGCATCCTGAATGTCTATCGAGGCTAAGAACTCTCCCTTTTCCATTGAGGCAATAACTGACCGGAGAGATTCCATCCGAAAGTGACAACCGTGGACAAACTTGTTTAAGCGTTTCAGATCCAGAATGGGCCTTACTGTTCCATCTTTTTTGGGTACTATAAAAGGATTGGAATAAAACCCCTGAAACCTTTCTTCCCTTGGAACAGGAGAGATGACCCCGCTGAGACGAAGGGACTCTATGGAATTAAACAGGTCTTGTCGGTGGGACTCGGACCTGGGAAGACGGGATGGGAAGAAGCGGGGAGGAGGCTGACAGACCAGTTTACAAGATAGAGCTGAAGACACGAGCTCTCCCACCCACCGGTCGTGGATTAATTGAAGCCAGACTTGGTGAAACAAAAGTAGACTTCCGCCTACTCTGTTGGAGGCACTCCGAGGAGGCCTCCAGTCACTTGGCCGAAAACCTTTGAGTCCTAGATCCTCTGGATCTAGTTGGCTGGGAATGCATTCTTCCCCCCCTGGTTGGTCGTATAGGAGTGACGATTATCTCGGTCCTGATTGGGTCGACCCTGCGCAGCAGAGCCCGGTGCTGGAGCCCATCTAGTATTACGAAAGGGTCTGAAACGGGCCTGGAATTGGCGACGAAAAGGCTGTCTAATCCTCTGCTGTGGAAGAAACTTGCTTTTCCCTCCTGTGGAATCTGAAATAAGCTAATCCAGCTTCTCTCCGAATAAGCGACCCCCCTGATACGGTAGGGTTGTAAGAGACTTCTTAGAGGTAGAGTCTGCCCGCCATGTTCTTAACCAGAGCGCCCTTCTAATGGCAATTGCATTTGCCGCCTGCAGATAAGGCACACTCTGCAGCATCTAAGGATGCATTCATCAGATAGCTTGCAGCAAGCGCTATCTGAGTTGACATTTCTGCCAGCTCCGCTGGCAAATCCCTTTCTTGAAGAACCTTTGTTAAAGACTCTGACCAAGACATCATAGCTTTAGCAACCCAAGTTGCCGCAAGAGGGAAAACGTGCTGAACTCGAAGCCTCAAAAACGGAACGAGTCAAGCTCTCTATAAGACGATCCGTAGGATCCTTAATAGACGAGCCATTAGGAAGGGATAACAAAGTGTTAGAGGCTAAACGGGACACCGGTGGATCTACTGAAGGAGTTTCTGCCCATTTACTACATAGCTCAGCAGAAAAGGGGTACCTAGCCTTCATGGCTTTTTGCCCTGAAAAATGCTTGTTCGGGTGCTCCCGGTTTCGCCGAATCAGGTCCTCAAACTCGGGGTGAGAGGAAAACACCTTATGGGCCCGTTTAAATGAAACCTTGTGATCTGAGGATAAGGAGAGTTCGTCTTCTATCCTCAGGGACTGATTGACAGCCTCAATCAGGCTATCTACAGACTCCTGAAACCCAGGAGTCTCCAAATTAAGGGACCCTTGTGACTCATAGTCTGTCTCAACTTCCCCGCTCTCTGCTGGGGAGGGAGAGCATGATACGGAGCACCAGGATGCCGAAGCACCTGACGGCCCGGGCGACGCTGTGCGAATTCGCTTTCCACGCATCTGTCTAGTGCAAGCACAGACCCTGCAGGCCGAAGGCTCCTGAGACCCCGAGGCCCTCTCTGAGACAGATGCACTGCTGGCCCTGAGGGGGGGGGGGCTCCTGGGCGCATTCGGAGTCACAGGCCTCGCAGAGGCGATTGCTATGGGCATGCGGGAAGGCCGAATGACAGGTTACACAAATGGTATATAGAACCGTGTGAGATTTGACTTTTCCAGACATAGCGACTGTTATGCTCAACCCAGGCCTTATACTGGGAAAAAAAACAAAGCTGTAAGGCTGGAAGGTAGAAGCACTTACCCCAGTCCTGTGTCCCCGACACCAAATGAAGAAGAAAAAGTGCCTGTTTTTATCTCAGCTACCCCCAAGGGGCGGAACCGCCGTGATTGTAGCGCCATGCGGCCTGCAGCAGGCTGAAGCCGGGACCTAGATTTGCCTCAGCGCGAAGAGTGGTGACCCGGAAGTAGATGCGTCAGGGGTGGGGCTTAACAGCGCAGCCTGCCCTGAACGGAAGCAGGCCTGACTGACCTGGAAATGCACTCGGGACGCAAGGTCAGGTCCTGGGCCTCTGAATGACAGTGGCGCCGACCGGTGCCGGGAAACTCAAAACGCCGACCGGAGCTCAGTGGCCCATGGGGAATGAGACGCCGCTGCCGGCGACAGCTGGCACAGCGCAGTGTGAAGACCCTAAGGTAAAACTCATTAATCAGGAGCCCCCCTTCTTCTGCCCCCTCCATTTGCAAGCTATACTCCTCTGAAGGAGAGGAGCAGCGTGTAGCATTACAAAATATAGCGGGGGAAAGCCTGACGGTGCAAGAACCCTGGCTCCATATTCCGCCAAGGATTAGGAGAGGGATCGTCTACTACCCCTATATCACCGCAGTAAAACATAGGTGTAGGAATCAGGGGGGATGCTCGGACATCTGTGGGCTCCTGTACAGCCTATGGTCTAAGAGTACTTTAGGGTGGTCAGGGCTAAGTCCGGCATGCAATCCCACGTTGCGGGAAAGGATACATGGAGGAAAACTCGCACATGCTTGCCCGTTGCTGGTTTGGGGAGATCGGACCCTCAAAAGGGTCCGTCGCCCCTCTCAATCCATACGAAGTTGAAACAAGGGTCCATGGGATCCGGACCCAGACGTGTGCCTCCTTCAGACACTAAGCATGATTGGATTCTCTGGTAGCCAGGGTCAGGGTGTATACGACGGAGGAACTAAACTTTTTTTGTTTTCTTAGTGTCAGCCTCCTGGCGGCAGAAGCATACACCCACAGTCCTGTATCCCCCAATGAGGCGAAGGAGAAACACCTGTCAGGTGGACGCGCAAGTATTCGGAGCCACTGCACAAACTGATGGTCAAGGTTATACTATAATACAACTATATGTATTGTTTGGCAACTGTGACATAGCCCTACACCAGTGGTCCCCAACTCCGGTCCTCAAGAGCCACCAACAGGTCATGTTTTGAGGATTTCCTTAGTATTACACAGGTAAGTGAATGCTTGCCTGTGCAGGTGATGCAATTATCACCTGTGCACTACTAAGGAAATCCTGAAAACATGACCGGTTGGTGGCTCTTGAGGACCGGAGTTGGGGAACACTGCCCTACACGCATCGTTTGTTACATAGCCTTAACAGTTATTACCTCCTCCAGCTTTCCTATGCAGGATTATTCATATTCTATCTAGTAGTAGCACTGTATGTTACATGTACAGGTATATAACACCATTGCTCCCATCTTATGTGCCCCTTTTTAGTTTCTTGCACAGTGTTTCCACATGTGTATTTGCTTCTCATTTCCCTTAATGTACCAATTCACATCCTGGGAGTGGACAACAATGGGTCACAGACTTTCCAAGTCAAAAATGGCTAACCACAGGGGTTGTGTCGGGGAAGGGGGGGGGGGAGGGAGGGTTGTCCCTGCATCCGACCATCTTCAATGGATCATCCAGACACAATCACAAGGTGCCCCTGTTAATATCCAGAGCTCCCGATCCTCTAGCACAGTGTTTCCCAACTCCAGTCCTCAAGAGCTTTTTGGAAGTGCATTGAACAGCAAGGTGGATTGCAGCTGAGGGGAAAAAGAAAAAAAAAAAAGCTGAGCGGAGTGTGAAAGGCAGTATGTGCGACTTGTGATTCAGTGACTTTGGATTCAGGGAGTTTCCAAGGGAGGAATTACTGAATTGCTGTCTGTATTTTATTGATACTTTGCATTATTTGTTTTATTTAATGGTTCTGTCTGGTGCAAACCCCATTAGGAAATGTGCTCCACTATTGTTAATGCCATCCAGTGCACATCTTGCCACATGTCTGCAGTCCTTGATCAGCCGGTCGAGGGTGCATACTGCTGTGCGAGATGTGAGCATGTTGTGCATTGGGAAGCCCAGATTCTGGATCTAAATGTGCAGCTGGCAACACTGAGATCCATTGACAACATGGAAAGGAGTCTTCTGCTCACTGAGCAGACTCTCAATGGAATAGATGAGGCAGGGGATGGTAGGATGGAGCTGCAGGACAGTGAAGTAGCAAGCTGGATAACAGAAGGCCGGGTAGAGGGAAGAGTGCCAGGAAGGCTAGTCCTGATCTGGCACACCCCAATAAGTTTGCTAAGTTGGCAGATGAGGGGGGTGCCAGTACAGGGGTAGCACTGCTGCAGCAAGGCATGTCCTCTGAAAGCCGGAGGAGTGACTGCTCTAGTAAGGAGGGAAATAGGAGAGCAGGGCAGGCCAGACAGGTGCTGGTAGTGGGGGACTCAATTATTAGGGGAACAGATAGGGCAATCTGTCACAAAGACAGGGATCGAACGGTGTGCTGCCTACCTGGCGCTCGAGCCCGACACATCGCTGATCGGGTGGACAGATTACTGGGAGGGGCTGGTGAGGACCCAGCGGTCATGGTGCACATTGGCACAAATGACAAAGTTAGGGGTAGGTGGAAGGTCCTTAAAGATGATTTCAGGGAATTAGGCTGCAAGCTGAAAGCGAGGACCTCCAACGTAGTATTTTCCGAAATACTGCCTGTACCACGTGCCACGCCAGAAAGGCATCGGGAGATTAGGGAGGTTAATAAATGGCTCAAGAATTGGTGTAGGAAGGAGAGGTTTGGGTTCCTGCAGAACTGGGCCGACTTCTCAGTTGGCTACAGGCTCTACGCTAGGGACGGGCTGCACCTCAATGGGGAGGGTGCAGCTGTGTTGGGGGAGAAAATGGCTAGAAGGTTGGAGGAGTGTTTAAACTAGGGATTGGGGGGAGGGTATTCATTTTATAGGAAGGGAAGATAGTGCAGATAGAGACCTGGGCACAAATAAGGAAGATTGGGGTGGCGGTAGCATGGGGGGGAGGGGTTAGAACAGTTAATTTAAGAAAGAAAAGAGGTACAGAGAGGAACATCAAGTGCATTGTATACTAATGCCAGAAGCCTTGCCAACAAAATGGACGAATTAGAATTAATGTTGTTGGAGCATAATTATGACATGGTGGGGATATCTGAAAAGTGGCTGGATGAGAGCCATGACTGGGCTGTTAACTTGCAGGGTTATAGTCTGTTCAGAAATGACCGAATAGATAGGCGAGGGGGACGGGTGTGTCTATATGTAAAATCGTCCTTAAAACCCATCCAGCATGATAATATAGGTGAATCTAATGAAAATGTAGAGTCCCTGTGGGCGGAGATATGGGGAGGGGGAAAAATAATAAATTACTGATAGGGGTTTGTTATAAATCTCCAAAAATAATGGAAGCAATGGAGAATATCCTCGTAAAGCAAATAGATGAAGCTGCGACTTAAAGGGGTTGTCCACTACTTTCAATTAACCCCCCAATGTATTCCCCCGGGGCCCCTAATGATTTGTGCAATTACCTTCCGTTGCAGTTTTCTCCTGTGAGCGGCGCTATTCTGGCTGCTGAGTGCGGGTCACATGACCCCCAGGCTGCAGCCGCCGCTCATTTCCGCCGACGTCACGTCAATTTCCAGGCTCTGAAAATTGATGTGACGTCAGCAGCAAGCGTGACCAGCCCCCACAGTCAGCAGTCACTCAGCAAGAGTGACTGGGCTGTGGGCGGTGCTGGGGGCTGCCTGCAGGGCTGTGCTGGGGGCGGGCGGGGCTGTGTGTTCACTGCTGCTGGGATCTGCGGGCGGGGCTGTGCTGCAGTGAGCGGTCGCCGGGGCTCTGGCGGCCGGTGTTTGTGCTGCGGTCGGTGAGCGGTCGCCGGGGCTCTGGCGGCCGGTGTTTGTGCTGCGGTCGGTGAGCGGTCGCCGGGGCTCTGGCGGCCGGTGTTTGTGCTGCGGTCGGTGAGCGGTCGCCGGGGCTCTGGCGGCCGGTGTTTGTGCTGCGGTCGGTGAGCGGTCGCCGGGGCTCTGGCGGCCGGTGTCTGGCAGTGTGTGTGTGTGGCGGCGCTGTGTGTGTGTGCAAGCATCGTCCGATGGGACTACAAGTCCCATCGGGCTCTGCCTGATACACTGACAGTGAGTGACACATTAGCCAATGATGGGACAGTAGTAGTCCCATCATCCGGCTAATGTGTTGAATGTAAAAAAAAAAGAACACTTACACAGTACATACATACAACACACACCATGTGACATCATGCAACACATGGACCATGCGACATGCTACATGCGATGACATGCACCATGCGACACCATACGGCGACATGCTACATGTGGCACCATGCGACGACATGCACCATGCGACGACATGCACCATGCGACGACATGCACCATGCGACGACATGCACCATGCGGCAACATGCTACATGCGGCGACATGCACCATGCGGCGACATACACCATGTGACGGCATGCACCATGCGACGACATGCGACATTCACCATGCGAAATGCACCATGCGACGACATGCTACATGCACCATGCGATGACATGCGACATTCACCATGCGACGACATGCACCATGCGACGACATGCACCATGCGACGACATGCACCATGCGACGACATACATAGTAACATAGTTAGTAAGGCCGAAAAAAGACATTTGTCCATCCAGTTCAGCCTATATTCCATCATAATAAATCCCCAGATCTACGTCCTTCTACAGAACCCAATTGTATGATACAATATTGTTCTGCTCCAGGAAGACATCCAGGCCTCTCTTGAACCCCTCGACTGAGTTCGCCATCACCACCTCCTCAGGCAAGCAATTCCAGATTCTCACTGCCCTAACAGTAAAGAATCCTCTTCTATGTTGGTGGAAAACCTTCTCTCCTCCAGACGCAAAGAATGCCCCCTTGTGCCCGTCACCTTCCTCAGCGAGATATTTGTATTGTCCCCTTATATACTTATACATGGTTATTAGATCGCCCCTCAGTCGTCTTTTTTCTAGACTAAATAATCCTAATTTCGCTAATCTATCTGGGTATTGTAGTTCTCCCATCCCCTTTATTAATTTTGTTGCCCTCCTTTGTACTCTCTCTAGTTCCATTATATCCTTCCTGAGCACCGGTGCCCAAAACTGGACACAGTACTCCATGTGCGGTCTAACTAGGGATTTGTACTGAGGCAGTATAATGCTCTCATCATGTGTATCCAGACCTCTTTTAATGCACCCCATGATCCTGTTTGCCTTGGCAGCTGCTGCCTGGCACTGGCTGCTCCAGGTAAGTTTATCATTAACTAGGATCCCCAAGTCCTTCTCCCTGTCAGATTTACCCAGTGGTTTCCCGTTCGGTGTGTAATGGTGATATTGATTCCTTCTTCCCATGTGTATAACCTTACATTTATCATTGTTAAACCTCATCTGCCACCTTTCAGCCCAAGTTTCCAACATACGATGACATGCGACGACATGCACCATGCGGCGACATACACCATGTGACGACATGCAACATGCACCATGTGACGGCATGCACCATACGACGACATGCGACATTCACCATACGAAATGCACCATGCGACGACATGCTACATGCACCATGCGATGACATGCGACATTCACCATGCGACGACATGCGACATGCTACATGCGACGACATGCACCATGCGACATGCTGCATGCACCATGTGACGGCATGTGACATGCACCATGCGACGACATGCGACATGCACCGACATGCACCATGCGCTGACATGCACCATGCGACAACATGCACCATGCGACAACATGCACCATGTGACATGCACCATGCGACATGCTGCATGCACCATGTGACGGCATGCGACATGCACCATTCACCATGCGAAATGCACAATGCGACAACATGCGACATGCACCATGCGACGACATGCACCATGCGACAACATGCACCATGTGACATGCACCATGCAACGACCTGCGACATACAGTACATACATACATACTACAGACATACAGTACATATAACAGAGTACATACTCACCATCACTTGTCACTTTGTTCCCCGAAGCCATTGTCACCTGTAAAAAATATTAAAATAATAAACAATATACTCCCTGTCCGCAGAAATCCAATTAAAACAAGTGTCCCACGACGATCTCCCGTGGAGAGCAGGAGCATCAGTTGATGCGACCACTCTCCAGGGGCTCCAGGAACACAATGATTGGAAGGTATCCTTCCATCATGTATTCCTCACAAGGTATTCCTACGCCCCTGTGAGAAAATAGTCCCTAGTCTCGCTATTGGCATTGCTGGGTGAGACATTTTCCCACGCAGCAATTGCCATAAAGTGAGACCAGTGAACTAGAGTAACCTCGGTGATGCACTGCAGGAGCCATTGTCTCCTGTCAGTGTGTCACTGAGGGTCCTATAGAGCAGTGACATCACCCGATGTCACTGTTCTATAGGGGAGATCGTCGTGGGACACTCGTTATTAATTGGACCACGGCGGATAGGTAGTATACGGTTTATTATTTTACTTTTTTTTGCAGGCGCTGAAGTATGGTAAGTATGGTTAAATGAAGAATATTAAAATACTTTTTTCAAAATGTGTGTGTGTTTTATTAACCCTTTCTTACTATTGGATTAATAATGGATAGGCGTCCTATTGACGCCTCTCCGTTATTAACCCGGCTTAATGTCACCTTACAATAGCAAGGTGACATTAACCCCTTATTACCCCATATCCCACCGCTACTCGGGAGTGGGAAGAGAGGGGCTAAGTGCCGGAATTGGCGCATCTTACAGATGCGCCATTTCTGGGGCGGCTGCGGACTGGTATTTGTAGCCGGGGGGGGGGGCTTGGCAATATCCATGGCCCCTCTCTAAGCTATGAATATCAACCTGCAGCTGTCCGCGTAGCCTTTCTGGCTATAAAATATAGGGGGACCCCACGTCATTTTTTTTTTGGGGGGGGGGGGTCCCCTTCTTTTAATATCCAGTAAAGGCTACACAGACAGCTGCGGGCTGGTATTCATAGCAGGCTACAGATATTGGCCCCGGCCGTTGGCTTTCCCCCTCTGGCGCAGAAAATTGCGCGGGAGCCCACGCCGTTTTTTTTTCTTTTTAAATTCAACGCTCATTAAGGCCTCTTTCACTCTTGCGTCAGTACGGGTCCATCGCTATGCGTCGGGCCGACGTACGGACGCACGTTGTGAAATTTGTGCACGACGTGGGCAGCGGATGCAGCTTTTCAACGCATCCGCTGCCCATTCTGAAGTGCGGGGAGGAGGGGGCGGAGTTTCTGCCGCACATGCGCGGTAGAAAATGGCGGGCGAGACGGCCGAAAAAATTTTCAATTGAACATTTTTTCGTGCCGACGGTCCGCCAAAACACGACGGATCCGTAGCACGACGGAGGCGATGTCTGGCCATCCGTCACGATCCGTCGCTAATACAGGGCAGCACGGTGGCGCAGTGGTTAGCACAGCAGCCTTGCAGCGCTGGAGTCCTGGGTTCAAGCCCCAATAAGGACAACATCTGCAAAGAGTTTGTATGTTCTCTCCGTGTTTGCGTGGGTTTCCTCCGGGCACTCCGGTTTCCTCCCACATTCCAAAGACATACTGACAGGGAATTTAGATTGTGAGCCCCAATGGGGACAGCAATGATAATGTGTGTAAAGCGCTGCGGAATATGTTAGCGCTATATAAAAAAAAAATAAAGATAAATAAATAAAGATAATACAAGACTATGGGTAAAACGCATCCTGCGAGCACATTTGCAGGATCCGTTTATTTGCACCGGATCGTTTTTTCCGCCAGATCCGTTTTTTTCAACCGAATCCGTTTTTTTTCCGCTGGATCCATTTTATTCCACCGGATGTTTTTCTTTCCGCCAGATCTGTTTTTTCTCAGAGTTGTATTAGCGCCGGATTGCGCCTGGTGGCCACACGTTTAATCCGTTTTTGCAGGATCCGTCAAAAAAGCTGTTTCCACTGGACGGAAAACACATACAGAGGAACGGTTTTTCGGTACGTCGAAAAAATGCACAGCGACTGATCTAGCAAAAAACGGATGAAACGTGTGGCCATCAGACGCACTCCGGCGCTAATACAACTCTATGAGAAAAAAACGGATCTGGCGGAAAAAAACGATCAGGTGGTAAAAAACGGATATGGCGGGAAAAAAAAAATCCGGCAGAAAAAAAAAGGATCCTGCAAATGTGCTCACAGGATGCATTTTGTACCCATAGACTTGTATTAGCAACAGATCCGTCGTGTTTTGGCAGACGCAACGCACAAAAAAAAGTTCAATGTAACTTTTTTTGTGCGACGTGTCTGCCATTTCCGACCGCGCATGCGTGGCTGGAACTCCGCCCCCTCCTCCACGCTCATCACAATGGACAGCGGATGCGTTGTAAAACTGCATCCGCTGCCCACGTTGTGCTAAATTTAGCATAACGTCCGTCGGTACGTCTGGCCGAAGGTTTGCGACGGCCCCGTACCGATGCAAGTGTGAAAGTAGCCTTAGGCCGGCGTCACACTCAGCGTATGAAAATACGGTCCGTATATTATGGCCGTAATACGCTGAAAAGTCCCGAAAATAGTGGTCCGTAGCTCCTCCGTAGGCAGGGTGTTTCAGCGTTTTTTGCGCATGGCATCCTCCGTATGTAATCCGTACTGCGTGTTTTTATCGCAGGCTTGCAAAACCGACATACGGCTATACAAGGGATCCATGTGTTAAAAAAAAAACAAAACATATATACTGTCTATATATACACTGTATATATATACTGTATATATATATATATATATATATATATATATATATATATATATGTCAGTAGACGCATATATGTATATATATTAATATTTCATCCAGCGCGATATAGCAGAAAGCCGGCAATTCAATTACCGGCTTTTGCCTTCTCCTTCCTAAACCCGACATGATATGAGACATGGTTTACATACAGTAAACCATCTCATATCCCCTTTTTTTTGCATATTCCACACTACTAATGTTATTAGTGTGTATATGCAAAATTTGGCCGTTCTAGCTAGTAAAATAAGGGGTTAAATGGCGGAAAAAATTGGCGTGGGCTCCCGCACAATTTTCTCCGGCAGAGTAGTAAAGCCAGTGACTGAGGGCTGATATTAATAGCCTGGAGAGGGTCCATGGTTATTGCCCCCCCCCCCCCCCCGGCTAAAAACATCTGCCCCCAGCCACCCCAGAAAAGGCACATCTGGAAGATGCGCCTATTCTGGCACTTGGCCACTCTCTTCCCATTCCCGTGTAGCGGTGGGATATGGGGTAATGAAGGGTTAATGCCACCTTGCTATTGTAAGGTGACATTAAGCCTAATTAATAATGGAGAGGCGTCAATTATGACACCTATCCATTATTAATCCAAAACTAGTAAAGGGTTAAAAAATAAAACACACATATTATTAAAAATTAATTTATTGAAAAAATCACAAAGGTTGTTGTATTAATTTATTCTACTCTCAATCCACTCACTGAAGACCCTCGATCTGTAATTTAAAAAAAAATAATAAACCAACAATATCCATACCTTCCGAGGATCTGTAAGGTCCAACGATGTAAATCCATCTGAAGGGGTTAAAATATTTTGCAGACACGAGCTCCGCTAATGCAGGCTGCTCATGTCTGCAAAACCCCGGCGAATGAAGCTAAATATAGGTCAATGACCTATATTTAGCTTCATTTGCGGTGAGGCGCCCTCTGCTGGCTGTTCCTAGATCGTGGGAACTTTCCTAGAAAGCTCCCTTGCTCGAGATCATAAGAGGGCGCCCTCTGCTGGTTGTCCTCATATGAACTCGAGCAAGGGAGCTTTCTAGGAAAGTTCCCACGATCTAGGAACAGCCAGCAGAGGGCGCCTCACCGCAAATGAAGCTAAATATAGGTCATTGACCTACTTTACCTTCATTCGCCGGGGTTTTGCAGACATGAGCAGCCTGCATTAGCGGAGCTCCTGGCAGCAAAATATTTTAACCCCTTCAGATGGATTTACATCGTTGGACCTTACAGATCCTCGGAAGGTATGTATATTGTTGGTTTATTATTTTTTTTTTAATTTACAGATCGAGGGTCTTCAGTGAGTGGATTGAGAGTAGAATAAATTAATACAACAACCTTTGTGATTTTTTCAATAAATTAATTTTTAATAATATGTGTGTTTTATTTTTTAACCCTTTACTAGTTTTGGAATAATAATGGATAGGTGTCATAATTGACGCCTCTCCAATATTAATTAGGCTTAATGTCACCTTACAATAGCAAGGTGGCATTAACCCTTCATTACCCCATATCCCACCGCTACACGGGAATGGGAAGAGAGTGGCCAAGTGCCAGAATAGGCGCATCTTCCAGATGTGCCTTTTCTGGGGTGGCTGGGGGCAGATGTTTTTAGCCAGGGGGGGGGGGGGGGGGCAATAACCATGGACCCTCTCCAGGCTATTAATATCAGCCCTCAGTCACTGGCTTTACTACTCTGCCGGAGAAAATTGTGCGGGAGCCCACGCCAATTTTTTCCGCCATTTAACCCCTTATTTTACTAGCTAGAACGGCCAAATTTTGCATATACACACTAATAACATTAGTAGTGTGGAATATGCAAAAAAAAGGGGATATGAGATGGTTTACTGTATGTAAACCATGTCTCATATCATGTCGGGTTTAGGAAGGAGAAGGCAAAAGCCGGTAATTGAATTGCCGGCTTTTCTCTCTAACAGCGCTGCGTATTCCTCGTAAGTCACACTGCTGGTCCGTGTAATCCGTATTTTGGGGGCTTCCATAGACTTTTATTGACGCTTTATTTGCGCAATACGGTGACAAACGCAGCATGCTGCGATTTTCTACGGCCGTAGAAAGCCGTATAATACTGATCAGTTTAATACGGCAGATAGGAGCAGGGGCATAGAGAATAATTGTGCCGTATTTTTTGCGAGTTTTACCGACGTAGTTTCTGCGCTCTTACATCCGTAAAACTCGCAAGTGTGACGCCGGCCTTACATCTGAATTTGCTGAGTATAATGCAGCCACCCCAGAGTATAATGTAACCCCCCAAATAATATAATGCAGCCCCCCATAGAGTATGATGCAATCACCCCTCATAGAATATAAATATAATACAGCCCCCATAGATAATGTAGCCCCGAATAGAATAGAATGCAGCCCACCTCCCCATAGAATATAATGCAGCCCCATCAAAGAGTATGATGCAATCATCCCTCATAAAATCTAATACAGCCCCCCATAGAATATAATGCAGCCCACCTTCCCATAATATATAATGTAGCCCACATCGAATATAATATAGCCCCCATAGTATATAAAAGACAGCCTCCCCCATAGAATATAATATACCCCCCATAGTATATAAGACAGCCTCCCCCATAGAATAGAATATACCCCCGCAATAGTATATAACACAGCCACATAGTATATAACACAGCCACATAGTATATAACACGGCCTCCCCCATAGAATATAATATACCTCCCATAGTATATATCAAAGCCCGCATATAATATAGCACAACTTGCATAGTATATAGCACAGCCCGCGTAGTAGTATACAGCACAGCCCGGGTCGTTGTATATACAGCACAACACGCGTAGTAGTATATACAGCACAGCCCGCGGAGTAGTATACACAGCACAGCCCACACAGTGGTACATACACAGCACAGCCCACACAGTGGTACATACACAGCACAGCCCACACAGTGGTACATACACAGCACAGCCCACACAGTGGTACATGCACAGCCCACACAGTGGTACATGCACAGCACAGCCCACACAGTGGTACATGCACAGCACAGCCCACACAGTGGTACATACAGCACAGCCCACACAGTGGTACATACAGCACAGCCCACACTGGTATATACACAGCACAGCCCACACAGTGGTATATACACAGCCCACACAGTGGTATATACACAGCACAGCCCACACAGTGGTATATACACTACACAGCCCACACAGTGGTATACACAGCACAGCCCACACAGTGGTATACACAGCACAGCCCACACAGTGGTATATACACAGCCCACACAGTGGTATATACACAGCACAGCCCACACAGTGGTATATACACAGCACAGCCCACACAGTGGTATATACACAGCACAGCCCACACAGTGGTATATACACAGCACAGCCCACACAGTGGTATATACACAGCACAGCCCACACAGTGGTATATACACAGCACAGCCCACACAGTGGTATATACACAGCACAGCCCACAGTGGTATATACACAGCCCACACAGTGGTATATACACAGCCCACACAGTGGTATATACACAGCCCACACAGTGGTATACACAGCACAGCCCACACAGTGGTATACACAGCACAGCCCACATCTCATCCCCGCGATAATGGCTCCACACTCTCCTCACCTTTCCTCTTGCCCGCGCTGCTCCTGTCTCGGCGGCTGCAGTCTGCCCGGGACACAGCAGGTGTGCGATGATATGATGTCATCACGCACCCGCAGTGTCAGAGGCAGAGCGGGGAATGATGGGAGAGGGAGCGTCAGCGGACGCTCTCTCCTCCATCATTGCATTGAACTATACTGGCGTCATAGACGCCGGTATAGTTGAATGCGGCGGCGGCACTGGCGGGAGTAGGGGGGAAAGAGTGCAGCGGCCCACTACTGGCATTTGCCAGAAGTGCCCGATGGCCAGTCCGGCCCTGGTCACCGCCCACACACTTCCCTCCTCTTGAACTGCAGCATTTCTCGGACCCACATCCGCAGCAAAACTGCAGATATTTTTTACATCTCAATGAAAGTGTAAGGCCGGAGTCACAGTACAGCGAGATACGGCCGAGTCTCGCAGGTTAAATACAAGCTCTGGCACCGGCATTCCGGAGCGGAGCGTGCGGCTCCACGTATTGCTGTGCGGCCGCACGCTCCGCTCCAGAGTGCCGGTGCCAGAACTTGGTTTTAACCTGCGAGACTTGGCCGTATCTCGCTGTAGTGTGATCCCGGCGTAAGTGAGCAGAAACGCTGCAGTTCGGCACAAAAGAAGTGACATGCTGCGGAGAAAAAAAAAAAGCTGCGTTTCGGTGTGGCCTTTTCCGCAGCATGTGCACAACAAGTCTGCGGCTCCCATAGACTTACATTGGTTGTACACTACACTGCGGATTTAATGCAATTCTGTGCGGCAAAAAACGCTGCAGATCTGCAATCAAATCCGCAACATGTGCACACAGTCTTAGCATTTAGTGAACCTAGCAAAAAGGCAAGCAAAAATCAAGTGTGGGATTGCACTTTTTAGCAATTTCATCATACTTTGAATTTTTTTCACATTTTCTGTTACACGACATGGTAAAACCAATGGTGTCGTGCAAAAGTAGAACTTGTCCCACAAAAAAAAATCCCTCACATGGCCATATTGACGGAAACATTATGGCTCTGGAAAGAAGGGGAGCAATAAACGAAAAAAGCTCCAGGGGTGAAGGGGTTTAGAAACATGGATATGGACATATCTATGGAAATAGATATATCTGTATGTATCTATCTATCCCATATTTATCTAATATCTATGTAATATCTATCTATCTATCTAATATCTATCTAATATCTATCTATCTATCCCATATCTATCTAATATCTATCTATGTAATATCTATCTATCTAATATCTATCTATGTGTAATGGAGTGTGGGTTGGACAAATGTAAAAGAGGAGGTGGACAGAAATGACACCACACATCTTTTTGAAGAGAGAGGAGGGAGGGGTTTGGGTGTGTTTTTGGAGTGGGTGTGGTAGGTTCTAGCTTAGTGGCAGTGCAAAGCATCATGGAACTTGTAGTATTAGGGCACAATAAGGAAGTTGTCGATTAACCCCATGAGAGCTGAATCCAGCACTGAAGATGTGCTGCTACAGCATGATAATAGGTAATATTGCTAAAATAAACACAGTAGATGTTTTCAGTGGCACATAATAGCAAGATTTATGAAAAAAAAAAAAAAACTTTATAGTAGTGGACAACTTTTTTACCCCTTTACCCCCAAGGGTGGTTTGCACGTTAATGACCGGGCCAATTTTTACAATTCTGACCACTGTCCCTTTATGAGGTTATAACTCTGGAACGCTTCAATGGATCCTGGTGATTCTGACATTGTTTTCTCGTGACATATTGTACTTCATGACAATGGTAAAAATTCTTTGATAGTACCTGCGTTTATTTGTGAAAAAAACGGAAATTTGGCGAAAATTATGAAAATTTCGCAATTTTCCAACTTTGAATTTTTATGCAATTAAATCACAGAGATATGTCACACAAAATACTTAATAAGTAACATTTCCCACATGTCTACTTTACATCAGCACAATTTTGGAACCAAAATTTTTTTTTTGTTAGGGAGTTATAAGGGTTAAAAGTTGACCAGCAATTTCTCATTTCTACAACACCATTTTATTTTAGGGACCACATCTCATTTGAAGTCATTTTGAGGGGTCTATATGATAGAAAATACCCAAGTGTGACACCATTCTAAAAACTACACCCCTCAAGGTGCTCAAAACCATATTCAAGAAGTTTATTAACCCTTCTGGTGCTTCACAAGAATTTTTTGAATGTTTAAATAAAAATGAACATTTAACTTTTTTTCACAAAAAATTTAATTCAGCTCCAATTTGTTTTATTTTACCAAGGGTAACAGGAGAAAATGGACCCCAAACATTGTTGTACAATTTGTCCTGAGTATGCCAATACCCCACATGTGGGGGTAAACCACTGTTTGGGCGCATGGCAGAGCTCGGAAGCGAAGGAGTGCCATTTGACTTTTCAATGCAAAATTGACTGGAATTGAGATGGGACGCCATGTTTCGTTTGGAGAGCCCCTGATGTGGCTAAACATTGAAACCCCCCACAAGTGACACCATTTTGGAAAGTAGACCCCCTAAGGAACTTATCTAGAGATGTGGTGAGCACTTTGACCCACCAAGTGCTTCACAGAAGTTTATAATGTAGAACCGTAAAAATAAAAAATCATATTTTTTCACAAAAATTATCTTTTCGCACCCAATTTTTTATTTTCCCAAGGGTAAGAGAAGAAATTGGACCCCAAAACTTGTTGTACAATTTGTCCTGAGTACGCTGATAGCCCATATGTGGGGGTAAACCACTGTTTGGGCGGATGGGAGAGCTCGGAAGGGAAGGAGCGCCGTTTGACTTTTCAAAGCAAAATTGACAGGAATTGAGATGGGACGCCATGTTGCGTTTGAAGAGCCACTGATGTGCCTAAACATTGAAACCCCCCACAAATGACACCATTTTGGAAAATAGACCCCCTAAGGAACTTATCTAGAGGTGTGGTGAGCACTTTGACCCACCAAGTGCTTCACAGAAGTTTATAATGCAGAGCCGTAAAAATAAAAAAAAATTTTTCCCACAAAAATTATTATTTTAGCCCCCAGTTTTGTATTTTCCCGAGGGTAACAGGAGAAATTCGACCCCACAATTTGTTGTCCAATTTGTCCTGAGTGCGCTGATACCCCATATGTGGGGGGGAACCACTGTTTGGGCGCATGGGAGGGCTCGGAAGGGAAGGAGCTCCATTTGGAATGAGGACTTAGATGGAATGGTCTGCAGGTGTCACATTGCATTTGCAGAGCCCCTAATGTACCTAAACAGTAGAAACCTCCCACAAGTGACACCATTTTGGAAACTAGACCCCCTAAGGAACTCATCTAGATGTGTTGTGATAGCTTTGAACCCCCAAGTGTTTCACTACAGTTTATAACGCAGAGCCGTGAAAATTAAAAAAAAAAATCTTTCCCCCCAAAATTATTTTTTAGCCCCCAGTTTTGTATTTTCCCGAGGGTAAGAGGAGAAATTCGACCCCAAAAGTTGTTGTCCAATTTGTCCTGAGTACGCTGATACCCCGTATGTTGGGGGAAACCACCGTTTGAGCGCATGGCAGAGCTCGGAAGGGAAGGAGCGCCATTTAGAATGCAGACTTAGATGGAATGGTCTGCAGACGTCACATTGCGTTTGCAGAACCCCTAATGTACCTAAACAGTAGAAACCCCCCACAAGTGACCCCATATTGGAAACTAGACCCCCCAGGGAACTAATCTAGATGTGTTGTGAGAACTTTGAACCCCCAAGTGTTTCACTACAGTTTATAACGCAGAGCCGTGAAAATAAAAAATCTTTTTTTTTCCCACAAAAAATATGTTTTAGCCCCGAGTTTTGTATTTTCCCAAGGGTAACAGGAGAAATTGGACCCCAAAAGTTGTTGTCCTATTTGTCCTGAGTACGCTGATACCCCATATGTTGGGGTAAACCCCTGTTTGGGCACACGGGAGGGCTCGGAAGGGAAGAAGCACTGTTTTACTTTTTCAACGCAGAATTGGCTGGAATTGAGATCGGACGCCATGTCGCGTTTGGAGAGCCCCTGATGTGCCTAAACAGTGGAAACCCCACAATTATAACTGAAACCCTAATCCAAATACATCCCTAACCCTAATCCCAACAGTAACCCTAACCACACCTCTAACCCTGACACACCCCTAACCCTAATCCCAACCCTATTCCCAACCGTAAATGTAATCTAAACCCTAACTGTAACTTTAGCCCCAACCCAAAACTGTAGCCCTAGCCCTAACCCTAATCCTAGCCCTAACCCTAGCCCTAACTCTAACCCTAGCCCTAATGGGAAAATGGAAATACATTTTTTTAATTTTTCCCTAACTAAGGGGGTGATGAAGGGGGGTTTGATTTACTTTTATAGCGGGTTTTTTAGCGGATTTTTATGATTGGCAGCCGTCACACACTGAAAGACGCTTTTTATTGCAAAAAATATTTTTTGCGTTACCACATTTTGAGAGCTATAATTTTTCTATATTTTGGTCCACAGTGTCATGTGAGGTCTTGTTTTTTGCGGGACGAGTTGACGTTTTTATTTTTAACATTTTCGGGCACGTGACATTTTTTGATCGCTTTTTATTCCGATTTTTGTGAGGCAGAATGACCAAAAACCAGCTATTCATGAATTTCTTTTGGGGGAGGAGTTTATACCGTTCCGCGTTTGGTAAAATTGATAAAGCAGCTTTATTCTTCGGGTCAGTACGATTACAGCGACACCTCATTTATATCATTTTTTTATGTTTTGGCGCTTTTATACGATAAAAACTATTTTATAGAAAAAATAATTATTTTGGCATCGCTTTATTCTCAGGACTAACTTTTTTATTTTTTTGCTGATGATGCTGTATGGCGGCTCGTTTTTTGCGGGACAAGATGATGTTTTCAGCGGTACCATGGTTATTTATATCTGTCTTTTTGATTGCGTGTTATTCCACTTTTTGTTCGGCGGTATGATAATAAAGCGTTGTTTTCTGCCTCGTTTTTTTTTTTTTCCTCTTACGGTGTTTACTGAAGGGGTTAACTAGTGGGCCAGTTTTATAGGTCGGGCCGTTACGGACGCGGCGATACTAAATATGTGTACTTTTATTGTTTTTTTTTTTTTTATTTAGATAAAGAAATGTATTTATGGGAATAATATTTTTTTTTTTTTTCATTATTTTGGAATATTTTTTTTTTTTTTTTTTTTTTTTACACATTTGAAATTTTTTTTTTTTTACTTTTTTACTTTGTCCCAGGGGGGGACATCACAGATCAGTGATCTGACAGTTTGCCCAGCACTCTGTCAGATCACTGATCTGACTTACAGTGCTGCAGCCTTCACAGTGCCTGCTCTGAGCAGGCACTGTGAAGCCACCTCCCTCCCTGCAGGACCCGGATCCGCGGCCATCTTGGATCCGGGGCTGGAGGGAGCAGGGAGGGAGGTGAGACCCTCGCAGCAACGCGATCACATCGCGTTGCTGCGGGGGGCTCAGGGAAGCCCGCAGGGAGCCCCCTCCCTGCGGGAAGCTTCCCTGTACCGCCGGCACATCGCGATCATCTTTGATCGCGGTGTGCCGGGGCGGTCCGTGACCGCTCCTGGCACATAGTGCCGGATGTCAGCTGCGATAGGCAGCTGACACCCGGCCGCGATCGGCGGCGCTCCCCCCGTGAGCGCCGCCGATCGCGCTGGACGTACTATCCCGTCCATGGTCATAGGGGCCCACCCCACATGGACGGGATAGTACGTCCGATGTCAGAAAGGGGTTAAGGGGAAGTCATTATTATGGGGGACTTCAACTACCCTGAAATAGATTGGGGAACGGAAATCTGCAGTTCCAGCAAAGGTAATCGGTTTTTGACAACTATGAGACACAATTACCGTTCACAATTGGTTCAGGACCCAACAAGAAGGGGGGCACTGCTAGACCTAATATTAACCAACAGGCCAGACCGCATAGCAAATATAAGGGTTGGGGGTCACTTGGGGAATAGTGATCACAAAATAAGAAGTTTTCATGTATCCTTTAATAAGATGTGTAGTAGAGGGGTTACAAGGACACTAAACTTCAGGAGGGCAAATTTCCAACGGATGAGAGAGGATCTTGGTGCAATTAACTGGGACGATATCCTGAGACATAAAAATACACAAAGAAAATGGGAGACATTTATTAGCATCCTGGATAGGACCTGTGCACAGTATATACCATATGGGAATAAAAATACTAGAAATAGGAGGAAACCAGTATGGCTAAATAGAGCTGTAAGGGGCACAATTAGTGACAAAAAGAAAGCATTTACAGAATTAAAGGAAGTAGGTAGTGATGAGGCATTAAATAAATACAATTAAATGAATTCTGTAATAAGCAAATCAAGGCAGCAAAGATTGAGATAGAGAGACTCATTGCCAGAGAGAGTAAAAAAAATCCCAAAATATTCTTTAACTACGTAAATAGTAAGAAACTAAAAAATGATAGTGTTAGCCGCCTTAAAAATAGTCTGGGTGAAATGGTGGCTGAGGAAAAAGCCAATATGCTAAATGACTTTTTTTCATCAGTATTTACACAAGAAAATCCCATGGCAGACAAAATGACTAGTGATAAAAATTCCCCATTAAATGTCACCTGCTTAACCCAGCAGGAAGTACGTCGGCGTCTAAAAATCACTAAAATTGACAAATCTCCGGGCCCGGATGGGATACACCCCCGAGTACTGCAGGAATTAAGTACAGTCGTTGATAGACCATTATTTTTAATCTTTAAAGACTCCATAAGAACAGGGTCTGTACCACAGGACTGGCGTATAACAAATGTGGTGCCAATATTCAAAAAGAGGACAAAAACTGAACTAGGAAATTATAGGCCAGTAAGCATAACCTCTACTGTGGCTAAAATCCTGGAGGGCATTCTAAGGGATGCTATACTGGGGTATCTGAAGAGGAATAACCTCATGACCCAGTATCAGCACGGGTTTACTAGGGACCGTTCCTGTCAGACTAATCTGATCAGCTTCTATGAAGAGGTAAGTTCCGGACTGGACCAAGGGAACCCAGTGGACGTAGTGTATATGGACTTTTCAAAAGCTTTTGATACGGTGCCACACAAAAGGTTGATACATAAAATGAGAATAATGGGGATAGGGGAAAATATGTGTAAGTGGGTTAAGAGCTGGCTCAGGGATAGGAAACAAAGGGTGGTTATTAATGGAGCAAACGCGGACTGGGTCGCGGTTAGCAGTGGTGTACCACAGGGGTCAGTATTGGGCCCCCTTCTTTTTAACATATTTATTAATGACCTTGTAGGGGGCATTCAGAGCAGAATTTCAATATTTGCAGATGACACTAAACTCTGCAGGGTAATCAATACAGAGGACAATTTTATATTACAGGATGATTTATGTAAACTAGAAGCTTGGGCTGATAAATGGCAAATGAGCTTTAATGGGGATAAATGTAAGGTCATGCACTTGGGTAGAAGTAATAAGATGTATAACTATGCGCTAAATTCTAAAACTCTGGGCAAAACTGTCAATGAAAAAGACCTGGGTGTATGACAAACTCATTCAGTGGCCAGTGTCAGGCAGCTGCTACAAAGGCAAATAAAATAATGGGATGCATTAAAAGAGGCATAGATGCACATGAGGAGAACATAATTTTACGTCTATACAAGTCACTAGTTCGACCACACTTAGAATACTGTGCACAGTTCTGGTCTCCGGTGTATAAGAAAGACATAGCTGAACTGGAGCGGATGCAGAGAAGAGTGACCAAGGTTATTAGAGGACTGGGGGGGTCTGCAATACCAAGATAGGTTATTACACTTGGGGCTATTTAGTTTGGAAAAACGAAGACTAAGGGGTGATCTTATTTTAATGTATAAATATATGAGGGGACAGTACAAATACCTTTCTGATGATCTTTTTAATCATAGACCTGAGACAGGGACAAGGGGGCATCCTCTACGTCTGGAGGAAAGAAGGTTTAGGCATAATAACAGACGAGGGTTCTTTACTGTAAGAGCAGTGTGACTATGGAACTCTCTGCAGTATGATGTTGTAATGAGTGATTCATTACTTAAATTTAAGAGGGGATTGGATACCTTTCTTGAAAAGTATAATGTTACAGGGTATATATGCTAGATTCCTTGATAGGGCGTTGATCCAGGGAACTAGTCTGATTGCTGTATGTGGAGTCGGGAAGGAATTTTTTTTCCCCAAAGTGGAGCTTACTATTCGCCACATGGGTTTTGTTTTGCCTTCCTCTGGATCAACATGTTAGGTTAGGCTATGGGTTGAACTAGATGAGATGGACTTAAAGTCTTCCTTCAACCTTAACTAAGTTACTATGTAACAGGTCATGTTTTCAATATTTCCTTAGTATTTCCCAGGTGATAATTTCATCACCTTCACAGGCAATAATTCCATCACCTGTGAAACACTAAGGAAATCCTGAAAACATGACCTGTTGGTGGCTCTTGAGGACTGGAGTTGGAGAACACTGCGACACCCTGGCGATTCCTTGGTCCCAGTTCTCCCTTTATCTATAACACAGGCTTCTGAAGACCAGGTCAGAAGGATTCTAGTAATGATGAGCGAGTATATTCGTTGCTCGGGATTCCCCAAGCACGCTCGGGTGGTCTCCGAGTATTTGTAACTGCTCGGAGATTTAGTTTTCTTTGCCTCAGCTGCATGATTTACAGCTGCTAGCCAGACTGAGTACATGTGGGGGTTGCCTAGTTGCTAGGGAATCCCCACATGTATTCAACCTGTCTATCAGCCGTAAATCATGCAGCTGAGGCAACATAAACTAAATCTCCGAGCACTTACAAATACTCGGAGACCACCAGAGCGTGCTTGGGAAACCCCAAGCAACAAGTATACTCGCTCATCACTACATTCACACCTGGTGACTCTGGACAGACCCAGATCATGGTACATGGAAGTGGTCAACATTCCAACAGACGTTCAGTGTAGTCTCCCGGACAAAACAGACCTTCTCTCCAAGGTCCCCATCTTCCACCCAAATTCTCAGCTGCTCAATTTAATAGCATGGTTGTTGAAGCCGCAGTTCTAAGAGCCCAAGGTGTACAGACTAAGATCAAGCATCAGAAGCCATCCTCATTGCGTATCTATCATCATACTTGGATGGTCCTTTTCCACTGGTGTGAATTCAATGATCTCGACTTTTGGGTCTCGAGTCCGGTTTAGCCATCAGCTTTCCCTTTCAAAAGGACTTTGTTTCCAAGCCACAAGTCAAGACTTTTGAGGCTGTGGCCCTCCTTTGGATCCTTGTGACTTTAATCTGTCCCTCAGCACTTTTATGCGCCCTCCCTTTAAACCAATCCAAAGCATTTCCCCAGAAGGTGGGTGTTCCTGATCAATATTCACTTCTATTAGGTGAGTATTTGAACCAGCGGCCCTGTCCTGTCGCTCTTTTTTGTTCCTTGTCCTTCACTTGGACTAGGAGGTAGTGTGTCCGGTGCCTTTATTTCTTCGCAAGGTTGTCTCTTCCTTCCACCTTAAAGGAAACCGGTCAGCAGAAATAACACTATTAACCTGCAGATATGGGGTTAATCTGCAGGTTAATAGCATTACTAACCTGCCTGGCGGCTGCATGTAGCTGAATGCAGCTGGGAGAAAGGATTTTTTTCCTACTTGCCACAAAATTTCTCACTCACCCCTTGGTTGATGTTGCTTCGTTGGCCGAGTTTGTTTATTAATGAAGATCTTCTCTGCTTCTCTTACTGCTTTCCCTCACCTGATGGGGAGGAGCTAACTTTTTTCTTAGTTTTAAGTCTTTGTGTCAACCTCCTCCTGGCAGTGGCGGCAGCTTACACCCATAGTTTCTTATGTGCCCCAATGAAAGCTACGAGAGATTTAACGGTAAGTACAAAAATCTTTTTAAATACCTTAATGGAAACCACAGACACTGTGTCCTGCGGACTCTAGAGAGACCATCCAGCTTGTCAGCGCACAGATTAAAGCCTGCATCTCTGATGGTAGGTGGTTGCATTAGGGCTTATGGCATGGGCAGCTTACATATCTTGAAATATAAGTAACTATTTTAAAACAACATATGCTCACATCTAGACAACGTATTTCATGGAGGATCATGCATATTTTAGCAAGACAATCCTAAGCCATACTGTATCCATAACAGCATGAATTTACGGAAGAAGGGTGCAGGTGAACTGGCAGCCTGCAGTCCAGACCTTTCACCAATAGAAAACATTTGGCACATTATGAAATGAGAAATTCAGCAGACTCCTCAGGACTGTTGAGCAGCTAGAAGCCTGCAGCAGACAAGAATGGGACAACATTTCTCACCCAAAACTCCAGCGATTGATCTACCTAATTCCCAGACTGTTGTAAAAATCAGAGAATGCTACATAAATGGTAGACATGGCCCCGTCCCAACTTTTTTGAGATGTGTTGCTGCAAATTTATAAAAGTATTTTATTTTTTCAAATGAAATGGAAGTGTCTAGTGTTCAACATCTGATCTGTGTTCTGTTCTGAATAAAATATGGTTAGAAGTTTTTTCCAAATCATTGCATTCTTGTTTTCTTTACATTTTATCCAAAGTCCCAACTTTATTTCTAATTGTGGTTGTACATTAGTAATCAATTATAACTACTTCTTGTAATTGTGTTTTTTTTATAGTTTGGCCAGGTTAGACATTATGTAGTCATGTTAGTTTACTTTGTTAAATCTGTGAGAATTTTTAACCCCTTTGAGATGAAGCCTGTTTTCACCTAAATGACCGGGCCAATTTTTACAATTCTGACCACTGTCACTTTAGGAGGTTATAACTCTAGAACGCTCTGGAAGAAGAAATTTAGCGAAAATTTCACAATTTTGAAACTTTTGGTTTTTATGCCCTTAGAGAGTCATATCACACAAAATAGATAATAAATAACATTTCCCACATGTCTGCTTTACATCAGCATAATTTTGGAAACTTTTTTTGTGGTTAGGACATAAGAGTTAAAGGTTGACCAGCGATTTCTCATTTTTACAACAAAATTTGCAAAACCATTTTTTTTTAAATTTAGGGACCACCTCACACTTGAAGTGACTTTGAGGGGCCTATATGACAAAACAATGATGAAAAGTGACACCATTCTAAAAACTGCACCCCTAAAGGTGCTTACAACCACATTCAAGAAGTCTATTAAACTTTCAGGTGCTTCACAGGAATTTTTGGAATGTATATTAAAAAAATAAATAAATAAATAAATAAATATTTAACCTTTTTCACAAAAAAATTACTTCAGATACCCTTTGTAAAATTAAACAAATTGGAACAGGAGAAATTGGACCCCAAAAGTTGTACAATTTGTCCTGAGTGCGCCGATACCCCACATATGCAAGTAAACCACTGTTTGGGCGCACGGCAGAGCTCAGAAGGGAAGGAGCGCCGTTTGACTTTTCAATGTAAAATTGGCTGGAATTGAGATCGGACGCCATGTTGCGTTTGGAGAGCCCGTGATGTGCCTAACCCCCCCCCCCCCACACACACACACACACACACACACAAGTGACCCCATTTTGGAAAGTAGACCTCCTAAGGAACTTATCTAGATGTGTGGTGATTTTAAAATATATATATTTTTAAATGATTTTTCACCCCCAATTTTGAATTTTACCAAGGGTAACAGGAGAAATTGGACCCCAAAAGTTGTTGTGCAATTTGTCCTGAGTACGCCGATACCCAATATGTTGGAGAAAACTATTGTTTGGGCACACGTCGGGGCACGGAAGGGAAGTTGTGGCGTTTTGAAATGCAGATTTTGATGGAATGGTCTGCGGGCATCATGTTGCGTTTGCAGAGCCACTGATGACCCCCTAAACAGTAGGAACCCCCCCCCCCCCCACAAGTGACCACATAGGAACCCTCCCACATTTTGGAAACTAGACCCCCCCAAGGAACTTATCTAGATGTGTTGTAAGAACTTTGAACCCCCAAGTGTTTCTCTAAAGTTTATAACGCAGAGCCGTGAAAATAAAAAAAATAATTTTTTTCCCCACAAAAATGATTTTTAGCCCCCAAATTTTTATTTTCCCATGGGTAACAGGATAAATTGGTACGCAAAAGTTGTTGTCCAATTTGCCCTGAGTATGCCGATACCCCATATGTGGGGGTAAACCACTGTTTGGGTGCATGGCAGAGCTTGGAAAGGAAGGAGCACCTTTTTACTTTTTCAACACAGAATTGGCTGGAATTGAGATTGGATACGATGTCACATTTCGAGAGCCCCTGTTGTGCCTAAACAGTGGAACCTCCCTCCCCCCCCCCCCCAATTCTAGCTCCAACCCTAACCCGAACATACCCCTAACCCTGATCCCAACCACACCTAACCCCAACACACATTCCTAACCCTAACGATAACCACACCCCTAAACCTCCTCTAATCCCAACCGTAAATGTAATCCAAACCCTAACCCCAACTTAAGCCCCAACTTAAGCCCTAACCTTAGCCCTAACCCTAACTTTAGCCCTAACTAATAGGAAAATGGAAATATATATTTTTTATTTTATTATTTTTCCCTAACTAAGGGGGTGATAAAAGGGGGTTTGATTTACTATTTATAGCGGGTTTTTATGTTTGGCAGCTGTCACACACTAAAAGATGCTTTTTATTGCAAAAAATATTTTTTACATCACCACATTTTGAGACCTATAATTTTTCCATAATTTGGCCCACAGAGTCTTGTGAGGTCTTGTTTTTTTGCGAGACGAAATGACATTTTGATTGGTACCATTTTTTGATCGCTTTTTATTCCGATTTTTGGGAGGCAGAGTTTACACCGTTCCACGTGTGGTAAAATTGATAAAGCAATTTTATTGTTCGGGTCAGTACGATAACAGCGATACCTCATTTATTTTTTTTAATGTTTTGGCGCTTTTACATAAAAACTATTTTATAGAAAAAATTTATTTTTGCATCGCTTTATTCTGTGAGCTATATTTTTTTATCTTTCTTCTCATGGAGCTGTATGGTGGCTTGTTTTTTGCAGGACAAGATGACGTTTTCAGCGGTACCATTTTTATTTACATCCATCTTTTTGATCGCGTTTTATTGCACTTTTTGTTCGGCGGTATGAAAGCATAGTTTTTTTGCCTTTTTTTATGGTGTTCACTCAAGGGGTTAACTAGTAGGGCAGTTTTCTAGAGCGAGGAGTTACGGACACGGGGATACCAAATGTGTACTTTTATTGTTTTTTTTTTATTTACATAAATGGATTTATTGGGAAAAAAAAAATTCTCTTTATTTGGGGATTTTTTTTCAAAAAAAATATTTTTACACATTCCAATTTTTTTTTTTTTTACTTTATAACATTGTCCCAGGGTGGTACATCACTATATTACATCAGATCGCTGATCTGACACTTTGCACAGCACTGTGTCAGACCAGCGATCTGACAGGCAGTGAAGGATGCTTGCCGGCGCCTGCTCTCAGCAGGCGTTCGCACGGCCACCTCACTGCAGGACCCGGAAGGACCCCGTAGCCTTCTTGGATCCGAGGGTCTCCATGGAGACCATTGCATTATTCTGAAGGAAGTGTGCAGGGAGCCCCCGTCCCTGCACGATGCCTCTCTATGTCGCTGTCACTACTGACAGCGGCATCAGAGGGGTGAAATGCCCGTGATCGGTGCTAGCACCGATCGTGGGCATTGCTGCAGGGTGTCAGCTCTCACATACAGCTGACAACTGCACGCGATCGCCGCAGCGCTCACCATGAGACCGCGGTGCCGCACTAGTACTGCGGCTGGCATAAATGCAGTTCCTGAAGCTCAGTACTAGTATGGCGCAAGTCACGAAGGGGTTAAAAGGGTTCCTATGTGAAGCTATGTTCAAAGTTACCATGTCATAATGAGAGAAGAAAAAAAAACAATAGTGGGTATATAGATTAATTTTATACATACAAAAATTTAAAAACAGGTACAGTAGACCAAAAGAAACTGTACAAAATATGGGTTAAAAAAAGTATGTACAGAATATAAATGTAATAAAAACTTGTTTCTCTAATGAAATGCATTAAAAAAAAAGACAAAAGACTCCTCCATCACTAGAAGACATGGGAAAAATGAGTCCCATTAGGCAATGTAATTGCCTTTTTTGGGGGGGCAGCCACGTCACATGCTGAATTATGCATCACTGTGTTACAAAAACTAGTAAAACTGATGGACTCTGCTGTAAGAAGGTGCAATAAACTGTTTTTTTTCTTTACTGTCACTGATCTGAAACAGATGGAGCAGTATATGTCTTAAATCTCTCGTGTGCCTTCTGCTGACTGAGAAGACGTAGAGCCATTGTATCCAGTCCTTCATGCAGCTGTGGCTTCTGGGACACCTCCACTGTGTAATCATTGGCCTATTGGAAAAAACAAAAGTCAGTACTGCATTGTTTGTAAATACATTGTGCCCACGTGCTCCATGCAAATAGAGCAGGGAAGCCAATGGGAACTTTGATTCTCCAGAGATTAACCGTCAGTCAATAGATCATGGATAATGGTCAAGGAAAAAATTAAAAAAAACAACAGTTCATAGTCTGACAACAAAAAGCCATGTAAAATAATAATGCTGTAAGCTGCTCATAATCTTTATCCTAAAGGTTTAGATAATGTTGTGTACTCCTTGTTTGTGTTGCAGTACTACTGATGCACAGAACTACCAAAAATAATTACATTATTTTCTGGTGTATAAGACGAATGGGTGTATAAGACGACCCCCAACTTTTCCATATAAAATATGGAATTTGGGATATACTCGCCGTATAAGACGGGGGTCATCTCATACGTCCAGTCATCTTATACGGTGTGTGCGGTGCAGATGGTTCCCAGGATCTGGAGGAGAGGAGACTCTCCTTCAGGCCCTGGGATCCATATTCATGTTTAAAAAAAAAAAAATATGGATATACTTACCCTCCGACGGCCCCCGACTCTCAGCGGTGGCCTCCGTTCCTAAGGATGCATTGAGCGTAGGACCTGCGATGATGTCGCGGTCACGTGAATGTGACGTACCCAGAGTATAAGACGACCCCTGACTTTTGAGACAATTTTCAGGGGTTAAAAAGTCAACTTATACCCCGGAAAATACGGTACTATACAAATATTGCCCAGTTCAGCCTGCAGATCTATGCAAGTCCATTAATATCGGATCACAGCAATATCAAAGAATAAGATCAGCTTTGCTCACTTACCAGTTGTAAAGATGCCAGCATGTATCTGCAAACTTCATAGGGTTGTCTGTTGGCCATTAGACTTGCAAACGATCTCCACTCTCCCACCCTACTAAACTGTGACACTAGACGGTCTCCATAATCATGAATATCGAAGGCTCCTCTGTCTTCCTGCAATGCAATACATAAGAAGATCTTTTCATTCTAATACTATACCAAAGTCAGTGAAACTGAACTTTACAAGTCACAACGAGGGCCCAATTTCCGTTTTGTCCTTCAAGAACAACGCCGCTTATTTTTATGTCCACACAGATATATGAGGGCTTTTTTTGCCGACATGTTGTACTTTTCAATGACACCATTTATTTTAACACATAGTGTACTGGAAAACGAGAATTCTGACATTGTTTTCATGGTGTATACAGTGGGGAAAAAGTGTTTAGTCAGCCACCAATTGTGCAAGTTCTCCCACTTAAAAAGATGAGCGAGGCCTGTAATTGACATCATAGGTAGACCACAACTATGAGAGTCAAAATGAGAAAAATCCAGAAAATCACCTTGTCTGATTTGGCAAGATATATTTTCAAATTATGGTGGAAAATAAGTATTTGGTCACCTAAAAACATGCAAGATTTCTGGCTCTCACAGGCCTGTAACTTCTTCTTTAAGAGGCTTCTCTGTCCCCCACTCATTCCCTGTAGTAATGGCACCTGTTTGAACTTGTTATCAGTATTAAAGACACCTTTCCACAACCTCAAACAGTCACACTCCAAACTCCACTATGGTGAAGACCAAAGAGCTGTCGAAAGACACCAGAAACAAAATTGTAGCCCTGCACCAGGCTGGGAAGACTGAATCTGCAATAGGCAAGCAGTTTGATGTGATGAAATCAACTGTGGGAGCAATAATAAGAGAATGGAAGACATACAAGACCACTGAATCTCCCTCGATCTGGGGCTCCACGGAAGATCTCACCCCGTGGGGTCAAAAGAAAGATCAAAAGAACGGTGAGCAAACATCCCAGAACCACATAGAGGGACCTTGTGAATGACCTGCATAGAGCTGGGATCAAGGTTAACAAAAGCTACCATCAGTAACACACTACGCTGCCAGGATCCTGCAGTGCCAGATGTGTCCCCCTGCTTAAATAGTACAGTACAGGCCTCATCTTTTTAAGTGGGAGAACTTGCACAATTGGTGGCTGACTAAATACATTTTATCCCACTCTGTGTATTGTGGTCAAAATTGACCTTGCAATTTGATTCTGCTCATCAGTACGATTACGGAGATACAAAAAAAAATGTCCAGTGTTTTTGTTTTTTTTTCGTGGCTGAAAAAAATAAAATAAAAAATCAAATGCTGTCCCAGACCCGTTATTTTTTCTCTCAAAGGGGTTGTGGGACTACATTTTTCGCAGGGCAGGACAATTTTTTAAATTTAAGCTATTTTGCGATAGATGAGACGATTCGATTGTCCATCACAACAATTTTGGCATTATTGAATTCTTTTCAATTACGGTGTTTACCGGCTGGGTTAATTATATCTTGATTGGTTGGACTTTTCAGAACACTGTGAATCTATATATATATATATATATATATATATATATATATATATATATATATATATATGTGTGTGCGGTGTGTGTGTGTATATATGCATATATGTGTGTGTACACGGTATACACATACATACACACATACGTGTGTGTGTGTGTATATATATATATATATGTATATATATATGTGTGTGTTAATGGTGACAAAGTGGGGCAATTTTAACTTTAAGGGTGTATTTTTTTAATTTTTTTTTTTTTTTTTTAATATTTAAAACTTTCTTAGTCCCCTCAGGGAGGACTTGAGGCTGAGATGGTCTGATCACCTGTGTTACATACAGCAATGCTGTGGCATCGCTGTATAAAGCAGAAGTTACGGTCTCCTTTCAATCCCGGTCACTGGCAGGGTTTCAAAGGAGCTCTGTAATGACAAACACAGAGGTCTTCTACAGACTCCTGGCTATCACAACAATTAATTGGCGACCCGTGATCATGTCACGAGCCCACCGATGAGCGTATGGAATGACGCACCCCTATGCCGGCACGTGTTAAATGCCGCTGTCAGAGGCATTTAACAGGTTAACATTGTTACAGGCAAATCCAGTGAGACTGCTCCATACACCAGCTTCCTATTAGAACTGTACATGTATGGCACATGTCATGAATGAGGTAAAACTGATTGTCGGGTTTTGATTACAGTTGTGAAAATCTGGAAGCAGTGGGTGATCAGTTTTAATTGTGAGGGTAAGCGTTTTTAACATTCAATTTTTTCCATCAGCTTACCCTATGTAAAGCCAGTAAAATCACTGTTACTCCCATGCGCCATCTCTGCATTACAGGCTGCAATGGTGAAGTCTTGACTACAGTAGGATCACTGCTGAGCCCAGAGATTGGCTGTAGCACGCATGTGCACTGTAATTGGGACTTCACCGCTGAATCCTGTAAAGGAGCAGTGATGGAGAGACAGCGCTGGAGCAGGGGAAGAGAGTAACATGGATTTTACCATTTTTCACATCAGGTGAGCTGGTAGGTTGAAGAAATTAGAATGTTAACTGATTACACTGGATTAAGACACGTCCTTCAGAGGTAAAGCAGCTCTCCCTTGGGCCCATTAGATGATGGTCCACGTGGAGGATCCAATCTATGATTTCTCGATTAAATCGTGTACGGTATATGGAAATTGAGATGGGTGCTCGGCTTTAATTATGTTAAAAACAAATTAAAATTCACTGCTGATGTTGATTCGCGTTTGCATTAAGAGCCTATTCTTCATATACCTGTTCTTGAAGTTGTGGTCCCATTTTATCCTCCCACTCTCGCACACGCAAGGAGAGTACCGTTTCTTGTGCATACTTCTGAGAATTTGCAATAAATAAATCCTAAAATTAGAGAATAAAATAGAATCACTTTGTATTCTAAGCAACATTAAATGTCACCCAAGAAATTATATAAAAAAAAATCCCATTATGAAAAACATCCTTACACTAAAAAACAGGGCTCGTAGTATTATTCAGCCTTTTAAAACATGGCTTACCGCAAAATAGCCAATCCATATTTTATCAGAGGAGGCTTTAAGATCAAAACCCACCACTGATCAGATGTTTGAAATGGCCATGGTGCAAGTGAGAGCTTTTCAGTTTTTATAAATGTCAATAGGCAGCCTGGTTTGTACTTGCCTGTTCTGTACATTTCACAGCGCGAAACAAGTTATTGCAGTATCGTCCTATTCACGTCAGTGGAACTGCTGCAGAATCTTGTATTGTACGATGCAGACAAATAGTCTGCAAGTTGCAGTAAACAATGAAGAAGCAGCCTCTTCAATCAGCTAATTGGAGGGGGTGCTGATCATTGTACTCCAACAGCTTGAAAATGATAGCAGAGTCTCATTAGAAGGCTGGATAATTCCTTTAAGAAATGGATCTCCAAAGCCCACATTTTATCTAAATACTGGGCTAAAGGAATCGGCGTTGCTAAAAGTGGACCTATATATGTAAAATAGACTTTTATTCAACATATGATCCTTACATTTTAACTTCTCAAATGTCCAGAAATTACAGGTAGAAAAAAAAAGGCACTGGCCTTCAGAGAAATTATAATTTGTGTCCACCTGAACAGAATTTGATGTATTGCACTTACAACATTTCTTCTCACAAGGTCTTCATATGTCAGTTGGTCATTGAGGTACAACGGATCTGCAAAGAAGAAAGTATCTTTTACAGCCTTTCGGCAAGAATAAGCAAGTCTAAAATCAAACAAGCACATAAGTAATGATAAGAGAACATGCTGAGATAAGGTGTTATCCGATCACGCTCGTATGCTAACCCAGTGTCTTCGGAACGCTCGAAAAATATGTTCGAGTCCTCACAGCTGCATGTCTCATGGCTGTTCAACAGCCACAACACATGCAGGGATTGCCTAAGCACTGTATAGAGATTTGGGTGCAGAATTTTCTGAACAAAATCAGCATCTCCTGGCAGAAAACGCAGGTGCATATTTGCTGCGTTTTTCTTGCAGCTTTTGTGCGTTTTTGTTGCGGATTTCATGCGTTTTTTTACCCCTGCGTATTTCTATAATGGAAGGGTGCAGAAACGCTGCAGATCTGCACAAAAGTATTGACATGTTCCTTCTTTCAAGGGAACCTGTCACCCCCAAAATCGTAGAGCTAAGCCCACCGGCATCAGTGGTATCAGCCTCTGTAATGCTGTAGATAAGCTCCTGATGTATCCTGAAAGATAAGAAAGAGGTTAGATTATACTCACCCAGGGGCGGTCCCGCTGCGGTCCGGGGCCTCCCATCTTCTTACGATGACGTTCTCTTCTTATCTTCACGCTATGGCTCCGGCGTACTTTGTCTGCTCTGTTGAGGGCAGAGCAAAGTACTGCAGTGCGCAGGCGCCGGGAAAGGTCAGAGAGGGCCGGCGCCGGCGCACTGCAGTACTTTGCTCTGCCCTCAACAGGGCAGACAAAGTACACCTGCGCCAAAGCTGCGGTGTGAAGACAAGAAGAGGACGTCATCGTAAGAAGATGGGAGGCCCCGGACTGCGATGGGGGACACAGGACCATGGGTGTTATGCTGCTGCCACTAGGATGACACTAAGTAAACAAAAAGATTAACTCCTCCTCTGCAGTATACACCCTTTCACTGGCTACAATTTCACCAGTTCGGTAGTAAAGCAGTAGGAGCATGAACAAATGACAAACTATGTCCAAAACCAAGAAGTAACAACAAGCCAAACAGGCTAACAGGGTGGGTGCTGTGTCCCCCAATGAGTAGCTCGTAGAAAAATATTTTACGGTGAGTACACAAAAATCTCCTTTTCTCCTACGCCTCATTGGGGGACACAGGACCATGGGACGTACAAAAGCAGTCCCTGGGTGGGGAGCAATATGCTAATACCCCATGTACCACTGGCTTACGGCTGCAGAAGACAGAGAATGAATGTGGTAATGTTTGGTAAAAGTGTGCAAACTGGACCATGTCGCAGCCTTGCAGACCTGCTGTGCTGACGCCTGGTGCCGAATGGCCCACGAGGCGCCCACCGACCAGGTAGAATGGGCCTTGATCCCAGCTGGGATAGGAACACCTTTGGCACGATAGGATTCTTCAATGGCCGACCGAATCCATTTAGCTAGAGTAGCTTTGGAAGCGGGAGAACCCTTCCTTGGCCCCTCTGGAATTACAAACAGGACATCAGACGTGCGGAAGGGAGCCGTCCGCGAGACGTACCGACAAAGAGCCCTTACCACATCAAGAGTGTGCAGAGCCTTTTCAATGCGGTGGACCGGTGCCGGACAGAACGAAGGCAGAACAATCTCCTCATTGAGGTGGAAAGAAGAAACGACCTTGGGAAGAAAAGCGGGAGAGGTCCTCAATACCGCCTTGTCCGGATGAAAAATCAGAAACGGAGGGCGGCAGGAGAGTGCAGCCAACTCCGAAACCCGCCTGATGGACGTAATGGCCACTAGGAAAACTACCTTCCAGGAGAGGAAGGTCAGAGAAACATCCTGTAGCGGTTCGAAGAGAGTCTCCTGAAGGGCTCCGAGAACTAAATTAAGATCCCACGGATCCAAGGGCATTTTGTAGGGAGGCGCCACATGGGAGACTCCCTGGAAAAAAGTCTTCACCGGCAATCTATTGGCAATCTTTCGCTGGAAAAGGACTGACAATGCCGAAACTTGACCCTTTAGAGAGCTAAGGGCAAGTCCCGACTCTAGTCCAGATTGGAGAAAATCCAATATGGCAGGGATAGAAAATACTAGGGGAGATCGCCCCTGTGCATCGCACCATGAGAAGAAAATTCGCCAGGTACGGTGGTAACTGCGCATGGATACGGGTTTCCTAGCCCTGATCATGGTGGAAGACACCTTGGGAGTGAAACCCGCTTGGCCTAGAATCCAGGATTCAACGGCCAGGCCGTCAAAGACAGGGCCCCTGAGTTCTGGTGGTAAATCGGGCCCTGTGAGAGAAGATCCACGTGATCTGGAAGACGCCAGGGAACGTCGGCGACCAGCTGAACTAGTTCCGCGTACCATGCCCATCCCCTCTGCCCTGATCTTCTTGATGACCCTCGGCAGCAGGGGAAGAGGGGGAAAATGTACGGGAGGCGGAATTGGTGCCAAGGCAAGACCAGGGCGTCTGTTCCGATGGCCCGTGGGTCGAGTGACCGTGCAAAGAACTGTGGAACCTTGTTGTTCAACGTGGATGCCATGAGATCCACATCTGGGGTCCCCCAGCGATGACAGATCTGCTGGAAAACCTCCGGGTGAAGGGACCCCTTGCCTGAGGTGAGGCCCTGGTGGCTGAGGAAGTCCGCCGCCCAATTCTCCACACCTGGAATGTGGATCGCCGCGATGGGCGAAAGGTTGGATTCCGCCCAGAGCAGGATGTGGGACACCTCGAGCATAGCCGTCTTGCTGCGGGTTCCCCCTTGACGGTTGATTTACGCCACGGCCGTGGCGTTGTCGGACTGGATTCTGACTGGATGACCCGCCAGAAGGTGGTGAAACTGGAACAATGCTAGTCTGATGGCTCGTATCTCCAAGAGATTGATGGGAAGGCGAGACTCTCGAGTGGACCACCGCCCCTGAGCTGTGTGATGGTTGAAAACCGCCCCCCAGCCTATCAGGCTGGCATCGGTGGTCAGCACCAGCCACCGCACAGGGAGAAAAGATCTTCCCTGGGTTAGGGAGGACTTCAACGTCCACCACCTGAGGGTCTTTCTGACCCGTGGGGGCAGAATGAAGCGGCGGTCGAGGGAGGACGGGTTGCCGTCTCACGCCGACAGAAGCGCATGCTGAAGGGGATGGAGGTGAAATTGCGCAAATGGAACCGCTTCCATGGCTGCTACCATCTGCCCGAGAATGCGCATGCTGAATCGGATGAGTAGGAGACTGGATGGGAAAGACTGAGCTCCCTGCTGCAAGGCCAAGGCCTTGTCTTGAGGGAGGATGACCAGACCGCGAGAAGTGTCCAGAGTCATCCCAAGAAAGGAGATCCGCTGGGCCGGAATCGGAGAAGATTTCTCGAAGTTTATCTTCCAACCCAGGCGAGAAAGAGTATCCACCGTGAGAGCGACGGACTCTTCGCGGGCTGGGTAAGAAGGACCTTTTATCAGTAGGTCGTCCAGGTACGGAAGTACCACCACTCCCCTGGAATGAAGAATGGCCATGGCAGCCGCCATGACCTTCGTGAAGACTCTGGGGGCGGTGGCGAGACCGAAAGGCAAGGCCACAAATTGGAAGTTTTCTTCGCGACATGCGAAGCGGAGGAAAAATTGGGATGTGGAGGTAAGCATCCTTGATGTCTATGGACGCCAGGAATTCTCCTTTTTCCATGGATGCGATCACAGACCAGAGGGATTCCATTCTGAAGTGACGGATTTTTACAAATTTGTTTAGCAGTTTCAGGTCCAGGATCGGACGGAGCGATCCGTCCTTCTTTGGGACCACGAATAGGTTCGAGTAGAACCCTTTGAACCTTTGGTCTAGGGGAACCGGAATGATGACTCCGTCCCTTTGAAGTGCCCGTATGGCCTGGAAAAGAGCTGTTGTCTTTGATTTTGGAGAGCAAGACTGGAAGAAGCGCGTAGGGAGGGGAAGAAAATTCTATTTTGTATCCGGTGGACACCAGTTCCCTGACCCACTCGTCGGAAACGACAGAGCCAGGCTTGGCGGAACAAAAGTAACCGCCCTACTACCCTGTTGGTGCTCCCTGGATGCTGCAAGTAGTCATTGCGAGGAGGATCTAAGGGAAGTGGCTCCCTTAGACCCGGGAGGTCTTGGTCTGGGTTTCCAATTATGGTTAGGTCTGTAAGAGACCTGGGAGCCTCGGTCACCGCGCGGGCCACGTCCTGATGCGGAGGTAGAGGGAGTAGAAGACCAGTTGGTATTGTTACGAAAAAGCCGAAATCGGGGTTGTTGTTGATACCGAAATGGCCGGGTAGGCTTTTGCTAGGGAAGAAATTTACTTTTTCCCCCGGTGGCATCCGAGATCATTTGGTCTAATTTTTCTCCAAACAAATGACCAGCCTGGTAGGGCAGAGACGTCAAAGAGCGCTTGGAGGCCGAATCTGCTCGCCAATCCCTGAGCCACAGGGCTCTTCTAATGGAGATTGCATTTGCGGCTGCCTGTGCAGTGCAATTGGCTGCGTCTATTGAGGCGTTGACTACGAAGTCCCCAGCCTGGGCTATCTGGTTAGCCAGGTTGATCGCTTCTGGAGGTAAGTTGCTAGCTTGCATGGTCGAGGAAAGCGTCTCGGCCCAAGCGACCATAGCCTTAGCCACCCAGGAGGCAACGAAGGATGGGAAGAGAGAGGCTCCTGTGGCCTCGAAGACTGAGCGAGCCAGATAAGAACCCCTCTGACCGCCAGATTAACAGAGGAGCCGTCTGACAGGGACAGGATGGTTTTGGAAGCGAGATGTGACACAGCAGGGTTGACTGAGGGGGACTGAAGCCAGTCCTTGATTAGTTCCTGAGAAAAGGGATATTGGGCCTCTATGGGCTTTTGACCCATGAAGCGTTTATCAGGACGGTCCCTATGTTTTTGTACAATTTCCTTGAACTCAGGATGAGTGACAAAAACCTTTTGGACACGTTTAGTCTTTTTGAACGACACCACGTGTTCGGGCGTGGATGCGGATTCCTCGGTCACCTTTAGGGTCTGGTTGACCGCCTCGATGAGAGAGTCGAGCATCTCTTGGGAGGGGGAGAGATCCTGAACACAGGAATCGTCGGACTCATTCAGAATCGTTCGGGTTGTCTGGAGAAGGGGACCGGGAGGCGGAGGCTGTCGACGTTGAAAAACCAACTGGCCCATGGACAGGGGATGAAACCTGGACCCGTTTTCTGGAACCCCGAGAAGGAGGAGATAGAGTACGCCCCCTGCTGGTGGACGGATCCGAACCGTCGCCCGAATCCACCGCGGACTGACCTGAAGGGGGACCCCGGAGGGAATCAACCGCCCTGACTAGAAAATCCATAGAACGTGACAGAGAAGCTGCCCACTCAGGGAGACTAGGCTCCACAGGGTCGGCGGCATCGGTATCGGCGGAAGGCGGCTGCATGGAGGCCGGGACACAATCCGCACACAAAGGGTTAGTGTGAGCTCAGGGCAGGGCCGTATTGCAAGTGGCACATACAGTGAAAAACACTGTGTGCTTCTTGTTACCCTTTTTTGTCTCCTTGGATTGAGACATAGTGCCTTTAAAGACAGAGCGGGCAGTATACGCAGGGAAAGGGTTAAGCTTTCTTGAAGCAGCTTACCCACGGTCCTGTCTCTGTGTCCCCAGGGAGGAATTAGCCGTGGCGGTTCCTGGAGTGCCGGAGGACGCGTGTGCTCCTTGCAGAGAGGGAAAACAATATGGCCCCCGAGATCTGCAGGGCGCCTCTCGTCCCAGACGAGAAGTGCCGATATAGGGGGCGGGGTTACAGCCGTGGGAGGGATCTGCCCACTTGCGGCCTACTCCGGCTGAAAAAGCCGGGGACTAAATTTCCGGCCTGCCCGGCGGCGGCAAGAAGAGTCGCTGACACCGCAGACCCCCGACACCTCTCCCCAGGGACTCCCGCAGTAACGCCGGCGCCTCCCTAGAGCTTCGGGGGGCCGGAGGGATGTGTACTTACAGTGCCCTCCGGTCGGCGGTCCCCCTGTGCGTTCCACTCACATTCGGAGCCTCTTCAGGTAACGCCGGAGCGGCCTACTCCGGCTGTGCCTGTCTGATACAGGGCGCTGGAATAGCCTATGTACAACACCATGTAGTGGGCCTAGTCTGTAGGGCCCTCGGAGAGGTACATCAGAGCGGGCTCTGTGTGCTCGCCGTCCAGCAGGGGGGGGGAAGGGAGATCGGGGCCAATATGGAAACCGTCGCCCCAGTAAATATTGGTGTGCTCCAGCGTCGCAGGAGAGGGACGGGGAGGTATACTCGCCGTGCTCGCCTGTTGCTGGTTCGGGGGAGAGCGGACCCTATAAAAGGGATCCGTCGCCCCCTTCACTCCGTTGGGTAAAAAATAAAATTAAAAATTAAAATAAAAATTAAAATAATAAAGTTGGGGCCTGAAACCAGACCCAAGTGCCTCCTACAGACACTAAGCAAGAACTGGTGAAATTGTAGCCAGTGAAGGGGTGTATACTGCAGAGGAGGAGTTAATCTTTTTGTTTACTTAGTGTCCTCCTAGTGGCAGCAGCATAACACCCATGGTCCTGTGTCCCCCAATGAGGTGTAGGAGAAAAAGACAGCCATGCAGATTCCCCAACAGACCCTCGGACAGCCCGCAGACGCGCCCGCACACACATACACGCACACAGTCACCGCCCACACACTTCACTTCTCCTGAACTGCAGCGTTTCTCGCACCCACATCCGCAGCAAAACTGCAGATCTTTTCTAAATCTGCGGTTTTGCTGCAGATGTGCCGGACTCCATGCAAGTCTGTGGGTGCAGAAACGCTGCAGTTCCGCACAAAAGTAGTGACATGCTGCGGGAAAAAAGCTGCGTTTTGGTGCGCATTTTTCCGCATGTGCACATCAAGTCTGCAGTTCCCATAGACTTACATTGGTTGTGCACCACACTGCGAATTTGATGCAATTCCGCGCGGCAAAAAATGCTGCTGATCCTCAATCAAATCCGCAATGTGTGTGCACACAGCCTAAGGGTTAAAAGTTGACCAGCGATTTTTCATTTCCTCAAATTTTAGGGACCACCGCACATTTGAAGTCACTTTGAGGGGTCTACAGTATATGACAGAAAAGTGACACCATACTAAAAACTGAACCCCTCAAGGTACTCAAAACCACAATCAAGAAGTTTATTAACCCTTCAAGGAGCTGAAGCAACGTGGAAGGAAAAAATGAACATTTAACCTTTTAGTCCTAAAAATCTTTCAGCAACAATTTTTTTTTATTTTTACAAGGGTAAAAAGAGAAAATGGACCACAAAAGATGTTGCGCAATTTCTCCTGAGTACGCAGATACCCCATATGTGGGAGAATATCGTAGTTACTTACCGATAACGGTATTTCTCTGAACCCATGACGGCACTAACGAGAGAGAGGGATCCGCCCTCAGGGACAGGAAACCCACAGGTTAAAAAGGCGGGACCTCTCCTCCACCTCAGTTGGTTTACAGAGCCTTGCAGGGAATTTCTGCTGTAACTTAATTGGTTATTTTTACACAACAAAATATAACTGTATAACTTATATAAGCGCCTCTATATATATATATATATATATATATATATATATATATATATATATATATATATATATATATATATATATATATATATATATATATATATATATATATACACATTTTTTTTTTTTTTTTTTTTTATGCACACCTCGTGACTTAATTTATAAGTAGTGTGGACACCCATACGTGAAGGGAGGGAATATACAGGTGCCGTCATGGGTTCAGAGAAATACCGTTATCGGTAAGTAACTACGATATTCTCTTACCCCATGACGGCACTAACGAGAGAATTTCAAAGAATGAAAGTTTTAGGGTGGGACTACTGCCTCAAGAACTCTCCTACCAAAAGTTAAGTCTGAGGGAGAAGATAGATTAAGCTGATAGTGCTTGAAGAATGTAGAGGGGGAAGACCAAGTGGCTGCTCTACATATTTGATCTATTGATGCTCCACCACGTTCAGCCCAAGAGGTTGCCACCGACCTGGTTGAATGGGCCTTAATTGTGTCCGGAGCTTGTTCTCCGGAAGAGGTATATGACATCTTGATGGCATCTCTTACCCACCTCGCCAACGTGGCTTTCGATGCCTTGTGACCCTTATTTGGTCCCTGAAAGCAGACAAACAGAGCCCTCCCTTTTCTACACTCCCTTGTGGCTGATAGATAGTGTGTTAGACATCTCTTTACATCTAGAGTGTGTAGAGCCTCCTCTTTTTTGTTTTTTGGATTGGGGCAAAAAGATGGTAACGCTATCTCTTGAGATCTGTGGAATTTTGATGCCACTTTGGGAAGGTAAGAAGGGTCAGTTTTGAGGATTACTCTGTCATCTAATATTTGTGTTAGAGGTGGGTAGGCTGATAAGGCCTGCAGATCACTAATCCTGCGAGCTGAGGTTAGGGCCACCAATAAACAGGTTTTCCAAGATATTATTTTTAGTGAAGCCTGAGATAAAGGTTCGAACGGCGCTTTAGTTAGTGCTGAAAGGACTAAGTTCAGGTCCCAGGGAGGAGCGGTGAGATGTATAACTGGTCTGGACCTAGTAGATGCTCTAACAAATCTTTTTACCCAGTGATTCCCCGCCAAATCCTGGTTGTAAAGGGCACCCAATGCTGCAATCTGAACCTTCAGAGTATTTATTGCTAGGCCTTTCTCTAAACCTTTTTGAAGAAATTCTAAGATTTCCTGAATTGGCATCTGATTTGATAGGATAACTCCTGACGTGGAGAGGAACTTTTTCCAGACTTTGCCGTAGGCTCTGGTAGTTATAGGTTTTCTACTGGCCAGCAGGGTAGAAATTAAATTTGAAGAAAACCCCCTTTTTGTTAACAGTTCCCTTTCAAAAGCCAGGCCGTCATGTGCAAACTTTTTATTTGAGGGTGATTCACTGGCCCTTGATGCAGAAGGTCTGGGATATCTGGGAGTACCCATGGATCCGCTATGGACATTAGGCGTAGCCATGGGAACCATACTCTTTTCGGCCAGAACGGAGCTATCAGTATCACTTTGGCTCTGTCTTCCCTGATTTTCTTCAAGACTAAGGGAATTAGAGCTATCGGAGGAAACACATAAGCTAGATGGAATTTCCATGGAATTAACAACGCGTCTATGGCCACTGGACTCCCCCGAGGATCTATCGAGCAGAAGGCCTCCGTTTTCCGATTTTGATTGTTTGCAAATAGATCTATATCCGGGGCCCCCCAAAGATCCACTATGCGTTTGAATATACTTGTATTTAACTCCCATTCCCCCTGTTTTAATTGGGTTCTGCTTAGAAAATCTGCAGTTTGATTTTCTGACCCTTTTATGTGAAGGGCTGTCAGGGAGGACAAGTTGGCTTCTGCTTGTGACATGATGAAATTTGTCACTTTCATTAGGGATTGAGACCTCGTCCCTCCCTGATGGTTTAAATATGCTACTACCACCCTGTTGTCCGTCAGTACTCTCACGTGGTGGGAACGGAGGGAAGTTAAAAAATGATTGATGGCGTACTGAACTGCTAAAAGCTCCTTCATGTTTGAAGTAAGGTCTTTTTCTTCTACTGACCAAGGACCTTGGGCAATTTGCCTGTTTAGGTGGGCCCCCCACCCCCAAGGGCTTGCGTCTGTGGTCAGGATTATCGAGACCGGCCATACCCATGGAACCCCCCTCCTGAGATTGGACGGGTCTGTCCACCAAGCTAAGGAAGTTTTTGTCCGAGAGGATATTTTTAATTGCTTTTCTAAATTTCCTCCTGCGTGGGATACCGCCTCTAGTATTTCCCACTGGAGATCTCTCGAGTGGCTCTGAGCCCACTGTACCGCTGGGATACAGGATGTCATTGATCCCAGTATGGACATGGCTCTCCTTAGAGAGATCAGAGGAGAGATACTCAACTGATTCACTAGATGTATCATGTTGGATACTTTTTCTTCTGGCAGACGACACTCTTGCTTTGTTGAGTCTATTAATATCCCCAAGTACAACTGTACTTGAGATGGGATAAGCCTGGATTTTTCCAGGTTCAGAAACCATCCTAGATTCGATAGGGCTACCATCACTCTGTTTAGTTGCTGGCTGCAATGTAGAGAGGAACTGCCCATCACTAGGAGGTCGTCCAGATAAGGCACAATCAATATGTTTTGTTCCCTTATATGGGCCATTACTTCCGCCATTAATTTTGTGAATACTCTCGGGGCAATGGCTAGACCAAACGGAAGAGCCTTGTATTGGTAATGTTTCAGTTCCCCTTGTATCATTACTGCAACCCTGAGATATTTCCGGAAATCCGGATGGATTGACACATGATAGTATGCGTCCTTTAAGTCTATAACAGTCATGAAACAAGACGGGATAAGGGATCTGACACATGATTTTATTGTCTCCATTTTGAATTTTTCTATTATCAGGTATCTGTTTAGTTGTTTTAAATTTATAATTACTCTGAAAGTTCCGTCCGGTTTTGTTCGAAGAAAGAGTGGAGAATAAAACCCCCTCGTCTCTTCCTGTTGTGGAACTTCCTGTAAGACTTTCTTCTCCAGAAGACTGAGAACTTCTCTCTGGATGCTCAGCTGCTCGATCTCTGACTTTCTTCGTGGTGTGACCACAAACTGATTGTGTGGCATTGTGTGAAAGCTTAGTTTTAGGCCCGTCTTTATGATGTTTAGAGTCCAGGCACTTCCAGAAATTTTTTCCCAGGTTGGAAGAAAGTGGGTCAGTCTCCCTCCTACCTGGGGCACACCCTCATTGTGGCTGTTTTTTATTATCCGGCTTGTTGAACATGAAACCTCCTCTTTTGAATTTTCTGTCTTCCCACCCCTCCTTTTGATTTTTTGGGGGGCGTCTTTGTGTGAACCTCCTTCCTCGAAAGGGCCGCCTATAAGATTGATTTAGGAATCCCGGAAAGGCTTTCTTTTTATCAACCGCTTTTTCGAGGACATCGTCTAGGGTGGGACCGAACAAATATTCACCTTCACACGGAATGGAACACAACTTAGCTTTAGTTTGCAGGTCCCCCGGCCAGCACTTTAGCCATAATGCTCTCCTAGCCGCATTTGAGAAGGAAGCCGATCTTGCCGTCAGTCTAACTGAGTCTATTGAGGCATCTGCTAAATATGCAGCGGCCCCTTTCATCGCTGACACGGAGTCTAGTATAGACTCTCTCGGGGTTTTATTTTTTAATTGAGACTCCAAATGATCCAGCCAGACCATTAGTGCTCTAGCTGTACACGTAGCAGCTATACCGGGTTTTAGCCCCCCGCTGGCGGCCTCCCAGGACCCTTTTAGGAAGACATCGGCCTTTTTATCCATAGGCTCCTTGAGGGTCCCCATATCTTCAAAAGGCAGAGCGAACTTTTTAGAGGCTTTCGCAATGGCGACGTCTAATTTTGGCGCTTTTCCCCATGAGGCGCAGGCTGGGTCATCAAATGGGTATTTCCTTTTGGGTGTTAACAGTACTTTTTTGTCTGGTCTTTTCCACTCCTTTTTTATAAGGGCTTGAATTTTTTCATTTAATGGGAACACTCTGTACTTCTTTTGTTCCAGGCCACTAAACATAAGATCTTGTACAGATTTTTTGGAACGAGTATCTGCCAGACCCATTGTCGCCCTAACCATTTTCACCAACGCATCCGTTTCATCTATTGGGAAACAGTTGCGACCGCTTTCTGAAGATGCAGAGGAGGATGATGAAGCTGTAGAGCTATCAGAGTCCCCACTCGTACTATCTCCCTCGCTGGAGCTGTAATCTGGAGATTTTTCTTTATGTTTTCTTTTACGGTTTTTTACGCTTTTTAATGCGTCTGCTACTTGGGTTTTAATTAAATCTTTTAATTCAGATGTGAAACTTGGTGCCTCCTCATCAATGGTGTTCTTAATACATGACGCACAGAGTTTTTTAACCCACGAATCTGGCAAATCTGCTGAACAAAGTGGGCACACTTTATGTTTACTTTTCCCTTGGCATTTCTTTCCCTAGGAAACAATAAACCCCTATTAGAATATACACTTTCACGGAGGTCACTTACCCTCCTAATGTGAGGAAGATACCGGCTGTGGCTTTGAGGATGCCTCCTCCACTTGAACCACCGTCTCCCTCCTGGATCCACCAGAGCCTCTGCTGCGCTGGGATCCTGAGCTGCTGCGCTGCGTAGGTTTCCGTGACGAATGGCGCTCCTTCGGATTCTTTGTCACAGGGGCCTGTGAAATTTCTTCCACCGACTGCTCTATTCCACTCATGGTGGTAATTACTGAGCAGCGGTATGCCCCTTTTTTTCCCTTTTTATGCTGACAGAGCGGCGCCAGGTAACTTCCGGTTTACCCAGAGGTACCTTGCGCCGACCCCGGAAGTGACCCCAGCGCCTGCGCAGTAAGTTGCCGGACCTCGCGCGCGCGCTCACTACTTGCCGGCTCACAGGAGGGACGGAGCTTCTGCAGCCGCCGCTGCAATCTGCGTCTTGCCGCTTGTCGGTGACCGGCGTCACCACCCCCTGTGCGCCTCATGGACCGGCGGAGGAAACCTCCAGGTAGCCGCCGCTACCTATTACCGACCACTCCATTGAAAAGAGAAGAGGCAGGCTCGGTAACCTCTTCACTGCCTCCCCTCCGCGCATATCCACGAGGCCCGCCGACCCCGGAACGCGCCTTCAGGGAGGAATCCACCTGAACCGTGGCAGGGCCCCCCGCTGCCTGAACTCGGCCCGATGGTCCCTGGACTCCTGGATGGTGAGTTGTGGGATCCCCGTCGGGGACAGGAAACCGAACTGAGGTGGAGGAGAGGTCCCGCCTTTTTAACCTGTGGGTTTCCTGTCCCTGAGGGCGGATCCCTCTCTCTCGTTAGTGCCGTCATGGGGTAAGAGAAAACCACTGTTTAGGTGCATGGCAGGGCTCAGAAGGGAAGGAGCACCTTTTAACCTTATGAACGCAAAATTGTCTGGAATTGAGAGCGGACGCCATGTCACGCTTGAAGAGCCTCTGATATGCCTAAACATTGGAAAACCCTCACAAGTGACCCCATTTTTGAAACTAGATCCATTAAGGAACTTATCTAGCTGTGTGGTGAGCACTTTGAACAACCAGGTGCTTCATAGAAGTTTATTATGTAGAGGCTTGAAAATAAAAAATAAAAAAAATCTATTTTTTCCCCAAAAATGATCTTTTATTAACAATTGTTTTTATTTTCATAAGGGTAAAAGGAGAAAGTGGACAGGTAAAGTTGTTGTGCAATTCTCCTGGGTACGCTGATACCCCATATGTTGGGGGAAAACCACTGTTTGGGTGCACGGCAGGGCTCAGAAGGAGTGATGTTTTGGATTGCAGACTTTGATGGAATGGTATGCGGGTATCATGTCACGTTTGCAGAGCCCTTGATGTGCCTAAACCGTGGAAATCCAACACAAGTAACCCCATTTTAGAAACTATACCCCTGAAGGAATTTATCTAGAGGCATAGTTTTATAGTATAGATTATAATGCTTTTGGTTTTACTGGTGTATGAATTTGTAATGTGGTGCTATGTGTAAGTTGTGTGGAGTATATCAGAATATGAAAGTGTGTTGTGTCAACAGGGTAAAACCAAATTTTATTAATTTGTGGAAGTGTGGTACACTTTGAAGCAATCCTTAATGCAAAGGCCGGGTTTCTCAGGGCAGGTTTTACAATGTTATGTCGTGTCCTTTCAGATTCCTCTCTTCGAGCATACTCTGCACCGTTTTTGTGATACTCCTTTCCTCGCTGTTTGGGGAACCTCTCCTTGAAAATGTTGACCTGGCACAATACGAGCACTATCATTTTCTGAATTACTGGAACTCACCTCCCAGAGTGCCAAACATTAGGGCCTTGATGACTACCTCCAGAAACTGAAGGAAGGTCCCCATATTTTCTGCAGATCAGATAGCACAAAAGCTTTGTTCATTGCCATCTGTACAATGTGCTCGGCCAATTATTTGTACCATACTTTGGCTTTTTGCATGGCACAGTATGGTTGGAGGACCTGAGCTGAGAGATCTATGCCCCCCGTGTACCGATTGTAATACAAGACAATCTGGCTTTGGGACTTATGTTGTGGTACCACGAACAGTGACAAGGGAGCTGTTGTCACTGTGTATGGTGGTCAAGATAAGGACATCCCTTTTGTCCTTATTCTTGATCAGCATGTTGTCGCTGCATTGGGCTCTGCTTTCACCTTTTCTCAGCGTATGCCCAATTAGCGGCATAAGGAGGACTCGCTGATGAAATAAACAGGCTCTCCATGCATGTGCTGACCGACACATCCGTGACACATGCAGATGCGGCGCAGATCAGCTGGCGCAATCCAGAAAGCCGTGTTCCCTCTGCAGCTTTAGGGCTTGCCGAATAAGAGGGAACCCGAGCAAATTCCCTCAACTCTAGTCACTAACACTATGATGCTGGCTACACTACCTTGCCATCTCGAAAACTACACTGTACATTTTTTTTTCTTTCCTAAAACAAGATCAGTTGTCACCAAACACTGGCTACACTAACATGCTACCTCTAGAACTACGCTGTACTAACTACAATTATTTCTTTCTATAAAAAAAAATACAAAAATCATCTGTCGCTTACACTGCTACGCCAGTTACGCCAACTAAAAAAAGAAAGTCCTGCAGCACAGTCTCTGATCAGTAGTAATACTGATAAGAGCGCTGCGGACACAGAGCAAGAATGCTCTGCGCAGGATGCTGCACACGAAAAAACGCGTGAAAAAGCGCGCTAAAAATTCAATTGGAAGGGGAGGAGGTGCTGCTGCTGTGATCACAGACGAGTCACACAGCAGACAGCACAGCAGTCAGTTCACAACACACAGCACAGCAGGACACTGGAGCAGGAGATCGCACTGGCCACCAATGGATTCTTTACTTAGGTGACAGAGGGGCTAGACAACCTATCTGCGCGCCAAATCTGAGACAAAGATGGCGTGCAGGGTGGTGATCGCTATTTCAGACTAACCCCTTTGGCGCTGATTGGCCAGAAACTATTGTTCAGCCAATCAGCGCCAAGGGGGTTAATCAGGTGAGGTGACGTCGCAATCACCCCACCCATTGTGAAGGCTGTGATTGGTGCGCTGTTACACAGCAACGATGATAGAATGTTACACGTTTTTTTCTTAACTTTTTGACATATTGCTGTGATCGCCGATATGGGGTGGAAGGGAGGGGGTTGCGGTACAGACCCCCGGGGCGACGTGCAGGGAAGCTCTGCTGTCAGGGACAGCAACCATCGTAAACCGATCACCGCAAGATGACTGGTAATGGTGCTGCTGTACATATACTTCTCTTTGCGGGAACGCACCTCCCACAGAGCAGTATATGTACGGCGCATATTGGGTTAAACTTGCACATAAATCTGAAAATGTGCCCTGTCAGAAATGTGGGTAAATGGCCTGGTCTTGACTAGAGATGAGCGAATAGTTCAATGTTCAATTTACAATCGCCGATTTTGCAATATTCGTTGATTTATTTTCGTTGAATATTAGTCAAACGCCATTGTAGTCAATGGAAGGCAAAAACAAATGTATACACAACACCTTCAAACGGGCCCAAAAGCTGCCAAAACACATCAAATTAGGGGCAAACACCAGGAAAGTGGCCTCAATTCACCAACAGCACATATTTTAGAATGGTATGACAGCAATCAGCCATACATGAGGTATCTGGGTCTGGGCCAGCATTTACAGCTTTGAATTGAAAGTCAAAGTAAGACCAGGTGCTTGAGGGATCGGTGTAGGCCTGCTGTGCTGGGAGCACTGACACCACATTCAACAGCTCAACCTGCTTTCATGCTCAGCCACACTCAGGTGGCACAAATATCAGTTTCGCAGACTACGATTGTCAGAAGAATCTTGTTACTATTATTAGAGTCGTTGACTCAAAGGTAGTGGAGGTCTGCTGATCTTGGAGGCCTACTAGTACAGACAACACACATAAAGGAGACCTAACTAGGAGTCTACACATTTACAAAAATTAGTGGGAGACACCAATAAAGTGGCATCAATTTCACCACAGTAAAAATAGGGACCAACACATCTTCCACTGCAGCCAACCCTGCAAATGTAAACCCAAATCAGGAGTTTTCAATTTTAAAATAATTCGGGGCAGACACCACCAAAGTGGCATCAATTTCAGAATGAAAAAGTATAATGGGGAGCGACATCTCTTCCACTACAACCAATCCAGCAGATGGAGAGACCCAATCAGGACTCTCCACATTTCCAAAAATTAGTGGCAGACAACAAGTGGCATCAATTTCACCAGAGTAGAAATAGTATAACGGAGAGCGACATCTCTTCCACTATATCCAACTCAGCACATGGAGACCCAACCGGGACTGTTCACATTTCCGCAAATTAGTGTTAACATCTGAGCAGCAACAGAAGGCACAGAAGCCTCACTAAAGATATCACAAACTGCAATTACACGAGATCAATCAAGCACACTAAAATCTACAACATCGCCTAGTACCGTATGTACAGTCTGTGATTGAGGTGCAAAAGTTCTTTGAGATCCATGACTTGTTCATCTTGATGAGAGTTAGGCAGTCTACACTTTCAGTGGACAGCCGGATGCGCTTATCCGTCAGGACACCACAAGCAGAACTGAATACATGTTCTGAGAGAACGCTGGCAGCTGGGAATGATAAACCTCCAAGGCGTGAGAGGCAAGGTCAGGCCACTCATCCATTTTTGAAGACCAAAATGTGAAAGGATCCAAACCCTCCATTATGGTATTATTCAGTTCTAGATAATCCTGGACCATTCAGCGTCAGACTTGGACTCTGTTGTGCTGGTGCATGAGCTAGTTTAACCCCTTAGTGACGGAGCCAATTTGCAACTTAATGACCAAGCCAATTTTTACAATTCTAACCACTGTCACTTTATGAGGTTCTAACTTTGGAAAGCTTTAACGAATCCCGCAGATTCGGAGATTGTTTTTTCGTGAAATATTGTACTTCATGTTAGTGGTAAAATTTCTTGGATATGACTTGTGTTTTTTTTTTTATGGAAAAAAACAGAAATATGGAAAAAAAATTTTACATTTTGCGATTTTCAAACTTTGAATTTTTATGCCCTTAAATCAGATATGTCACACAAAATAGTTAATAAATAACATTTCCCATATGTCTACTTTACATCAGCACAATTTTGGAAAAAGACACTGAGGGATGTGCATGACAGAAAATACCCAAAAGTGACACCATTCTAAAAACTGTACACCTCAATGTGCTCAAAACCACATTCAAGAAGTTTATTAACAGGAACTGAAGCAATGTGGTAGGAAAAATTAAAACGTTTGTAAAAAAAAAAAAAAAAAAAAAAGTTACTTCAGAACCATTATTTTTTATTTTCACAAGTGTAAAAAGAGAAAATGAACCACAACATTTGTTGCGCAATTTCTCCTGAATACGCCGATACCCCTATAGGTAGGGGGTAAACCACTGTTTGGGCTCATGGCAGAGCTCGGAAGAGAAGGAGCGCCGTTTGACTTTTTCAATGCAGAATTGGCTGGAATTGAGATTCACGCCATGTTGCGTTTGGAGAGCCCCTGGTGTGCCTAAACAATGGAAACCCCCCCCACAAGTGACACCATTTTGGAAACTAAACCCCTTAAGGAACTTATCTAGATGTGTGGTGAGCACTAAGTACCCCCAAGTGCTTAACAGAAATTTATAAGGCAGAGTCGTGAAAAAAAAAATCATTTTTTTTTTCCACAAAAATGATATTTTTACCCACAAATTTTTACTTTCACAAGGGAAACAGGAGAAATTGGACCACAAAAGTTGTTGTACAATTTGTCCGGAGTGCGCTGATACCCCATATATGGGAGGGGGGGAGGGGGGGGGAGGGAAACCACTGTTTGGGCACACGTCGGGGTTCGGAAGGGAAGTAGTGAGGTTTTGGGATGCAGACTTTGATGGAATGGTCTGCGGGCGTCATGTTGTGTTTGCAGAGCCCTTGATGTGCCTAGACAGTAGAAACTCCCCACAACTGACCCAGTTTTGGAAACTAGACACCCCCCCCCCCCCCCCCCCCAAGGAGCTTATCTAGATATGTGGTGATTTTTAGCCCCCAATTTCTTATTTTCCCTAGGGTAACAGGAGAAATTTGACCTCAAACGTTGTTGTCCAATTTTTTCTGAGTATGCTGATGCCCAATACGTGGGGGTAAACCACTCTTTGGGCGCACAGCAGAGCTCAGAAGCCTCCCTTTGACTTTTTGAACGCAAAATTGGCTGAAATCAATGGTGGCGCCATGTCGTATTTGGAGACCCCCTGGTGTGCCCAAACAGTAGAAACTCCCCAATTCTAACCCCAACACACCACTAACCCTAGTCCCAACCCTAACCCCAACACACCACTAACCCTAGTCCTAACCCTAACCCCAACATACCCCTAACCATAACCCTGATCACAACCCTAACCCCAACACACCCCTAAGCCTAATCCCAATCCTAACCCAGACCCCATCCCTAACCCAAACCCTAATCCCAGCCCGCAAGATAAATAGATGCGCCACATGTCTGGTTATGCAGGGCCGCCGGATGCCACCCTCCACGCATAGTGGAGACGGGATTTCATAAAATCCCCTCCACTATGCTGTAACATCTGAACGCTGCGGATTGGACGCTGCGGCTGTACACAGTGTCCAATCAGCAGCAAATCCTGAACAAATCCTTAACGTGGAAACAGACACTAACCCTAATTATAGCCCCAATGCTAACCCTAGCTTTAGCCCAACTGTAACCCTAATGGGAAAATGGAAATAAATTCATTTTCTTTATTTTATTATTGTTCCTTAACTAAGGGGGTGATAAAGAGGTGGGTTATTTACTATTTTTTTTTATTTTGATCACTGTGAGAGCCTATCACAGTGACCAAAATGAACCAATAGGAAAAATCTTCCTATGGTTGCCGGGTGTTTATCGGCAGATCCCGGCGGGTGCACTGCGCCCACCATTTTCGTACCAGAAGACGACACCAGCGGCCGTGGGGAGAAGCAGAAGGATCCAGGGACACCGGGAGACACTGGTAAGTATCAAATGACAAATCGTGCTTTTTTGCGGTCGTCGGTAAAGGGTTAATACTGCAATCGCAACCCGTGGGTCGGTAAAAAACGACCCTAATCATGTTTTCTAGGGTCTCCCCCGGGCAGCCAAGACCCTGGAGAAAATCTGACACTGGGGGGGTTGAGGCGCTATAGACTTTTTCCACAGCGCTGTTAATTAACGGCGCTGTGGTTTAAGTACCCTTAACCAGCGACGTTAAAAAGGTGTATCGGCGATCGTTAAGGGGTTAAAAAGATTAAAACGTTAGAAAGAGGTTAATACGTGATATGCGCCACATCCATACTGCGTTGGTCCAGGCTATACGACATGACAGCGTGTCAGGGCTCGTTGCTACTGCCACACTCACTGCAACATGTGCAGAGTGCAATTCCACCGTGTCGGCACATATCAACCTGTTAACTGGCGTGGACCAAGACTTCTGTATCTATGCAAGTCGATGACCTGAGGGGTGCGAACGTCGGAAGTGAGCACACAACTTTCGTGCTCTCTGCAGCAGCTCACCCAGGTCAAGATCGTGGCCGAGAAATCGCGGTACCACAGGTTGAGGATGTGAGCCATGCAAGGCACATGTGTGAGCTTGCCTCGGCGTAGGGCCGCCACCATATTCGTACAGTTATCGGACAAGGTCTTGGCCTGGAGAGTTGTCCACAACTCTTCAGCTGTATGACTGCGATCTCCAAGGCATATCAATTTTAATGGCCGATTGCTATGAGCCCTGCCAGCCCAGCAAGGAGATGGTGGGGACTCACTCAGCACTTTTGGAATGCGTGTCTCATTAAGGCAGAGGGCACAGGTGGAGATCCTAGAGGAGGCAGAAGCAGTGGAGGAAGTGCAAAATACAGAGGTTTTTCCTGCAAGCCTTGGGGATTCCAAGACTTTTGGAGCAGCCCCTTCTCCACCTGCCCCCACAGCCACCAGTGTCGCCCAGTGCCCAGTCAGCGAGATGTAACGCCCTTGGCAATGCTTGCTCGTAATAAACCAGAAAATATATAGATAGGGTTTACTTTGATTTAACAACCAACAGAGAAAAAAAAAAAAAAAAAAACACCCTTAAAAATTAACTTTTACTATTCCTCATTAAAAAAATTCACAAAAATCTACTATATAGTTGTCTAAGGGGTACTTCCATCTTTCTTTCTGTCTGAACCGGATATTCATTGGTCGTGGCCAGCCAGTGGGCGTAGACAAAAGTGCAGAGGAGACCAGGAAGTATGCAGAGCGAGTCCCCGCCCATTCCATACAGGCCCGGCCAGAAACGTTGTAAAGGGGGAGGAGTCACCATGAGGAGGGCGGAGCCGGCTGGGACCATGGACACTGTTGGGCCTACCCCGGCAAAAAGCCGGGGACTAAATTAGCGGCCGCAGGTCGCGGCCAGCCAGTACAGGCCCGGCCAGAAGCGCTGCAAAGGGGGGAGTCGCCGTGAGGAAGGCGGAGCCGGCCGGGACCATGGATGTTGTTGGGTCTACCGCCGCCAAAAGCCGGGGACTAAATTTGCGGCCGCAGTCAATGATGACTGCCGCGGTTATTCATGATGGCTGCCGCAGTTATTCATGATGGCTGCGACAGCAGGAAACAGCGCAGCACATGCGGCGGTGACAGCTGCAAACAGAAGGTGAGTATATACTACTTGGAATGTGCTATATACTCTCTCTGCCTGTGCTATATACGACGTGGCTGGGCAACATACGACGCGGGCTGGGCAACATACTACGTGGGCTGTGCAACATACTACGCGGGCTGTGCAACATACTACGTGGACATGCATATTCTAGAATACCCGATGCGTTAGAATCGGGCCACATTTAGTTATTTTAAAAATTGCAAAATATCACAAGCACCTCTCGGGTCTTTTCAAAATAGGGAAATATTCAAGGGATGGGACAGTCTGGCAGTGTAGTTTCACAGTCCTACACTGACCTTAATAGGTCCCTATTAAGCTGTTCCCCTTCCTGACAGCAGAGGTTGGCACCCTAAAATTTGATGTGGCGCCCCCGCTCAACGTCGGCTGTTCTTTATATCCCTACACCCCCCATTAGCTACCCCGTGACCAATACAAACCCCAGACATACACACAATAATGTCTATGACCTCACTGAAGTTTTATCTCGTAGTTTCTAATTAAAGGGGTAAATGTAACCATCAATCCCATTAATTGAATATCTCTAAGTGTATAGCATAACTAAGATTTTTTAAAGTGCATCTATGCTCAATGTAAACAATGCATGGGGGGCTTGGCTATGTAGCCAAGCGGAGAGGACGTGTCTGGCTGGAGCTCCCGTGATCCTGCTTAAAATCCTGCGATATACTCACCCAGGAGGGTTCCTTCGGCTGCCGCTGTGTTCCCCTGGGTACTTGGTGGCGCCCGGCTTCAGAGGTGTTGTTCGGTGCCGCTCTGGCTGGGTGAGCGCCGGGGAAGCCAGGATGCAGGACGGGCCTTGAAGGAGACGGCGGCCATTTTTCTTGCCGCATGCGTTGGCGGTGAAGGACGAGGCGCTGCGGCACTCGGCTCAAGGGGAGTTAGCTGGACGCAGGCAAAGCTCCGGGAGGTACCAAAGGGGGACCGTGCGGTGTGAGCCATGAGAAACGGGCCCTGCGCTCCCCCCATCCTTAATACGGTATAACGCCTGATAGTTCCAGCATCTGCTCCCAAACAGATATATCGCCCTCCGTTCCCGCCATCCAGAATATAACTGCAGACACTGTAGTGTCTGATGGGTGGCTGACCTACAAAGCACCACAGAGATTGATATATAGACAAATTCATTGCATACCAACATAGTCTGGAGGAGGACCCTACATTTCTTGATAGACACTGCGCTTTATTTATCTTGGCTTTGTCCCCCTGACCTGCACCTCCCCCCAAGGTAATAAGTGCAGCAACTGCAATAAATCCTTGGTGCCACATGCTGCTGCTTCCTCTGTAAGGACCTTCTGTAGGCTGTGCGGATACTTAACACAGACTTATTTGCTCTGCAACACATTGCTGCATTAACTAAGTAGTGACTGTATTTAAAGGGAACCTGTCACCCCGTTTTTTGAGATTGAGCTATAAATACTGTTAAATAGGGCCTGCGCTGTGTGTTCCTATAGTGTATGTAGTGTACCCCGATTCCCCATGTATGCTGAGAAATAACTTACCAAAGTCGCCATTTTCGCCTGTCAATCAGGCTGGTCAGGTCGGGAGGGCGTGGTGACATCGCTGGTTCTTCCTCAGCTTTACGTTGCTGGCGTAGTGGTGAACAAGCAGCGCGCGATCTGCGCTGTAATCCCTTGCATCGGTGGGGGCGGCCATCTTCCTGGACAGCGATAGGAGCAAGAAACTTTGCTCCCTCTTGAAGCGTATTTTGCTTTATTTTGTTTCAGTATTGTTAGGTATTCGTTATATAGGAATTGCTGCAATGTCTTTTTCCATTGTATACCAAAAATGTGATTGGCGGGACAATGTATATTATATGGGGATGAAGAGGTATAGCATCTGATCTTACATGTTTGACCTGGAATGTGAGAGATCTTGGATCACCCCGAAAGAGTGAAAGTATTTTTTCAAATAAGACATCACCATCCTCATATTGTAACCCTAGCTGAAACACACTTGACCAGAGATTCGGCCCGCTATGTACAAAAACCGTGGGTACAATGGTCAGTACATACATTCCATACTAGTTATTCTAGGGAGGGTCTCTCTATTAATTCACAGGAATGTTAGATGGGAGGTTGGGGAGGTACAGCGGGATCCTGAGGGCTGCTTAATCTTTGTACATGCGTGGATTAATTTGAAAGACTATGTTATAATATGTATATACAACCCCCATCCTGCTAATATGTCCATCATAAAAAAAGGCGCTGAGTTTTGCTCTAAATTATCCAGATTCATATATCTTATACATGGGAGACTTCAATTTGGCTACGGACGAGGGCCTTGATAGGCTCAGGTTGGATGGTGAGGCTTTGGGGGTGACTTCCTCCCCATCTCGTTTGTCCACATTCATGGAGGGTAGTGGGTGGCTAGAATTCGGAGAATACGTCATCCTGATGTAAAAGAATACACCTGCCACTCGTCCGTTAGATGCACTCTATCCCGCTTGGATTATATTTTTGGCTCTAGTAACTTGGCGATGTGGGTGGGGGAGATAGAAGATGGAAACAGGGGCATTTCAGACCATAGTCCGGTAATACTTAAGCTCAACTTTGGTCAGACAAGATCTGGAAACTAAATCCATTCTGGCTAAAGCTGATAGGCCCTAATGATAGAACTATAGACCAACTAGACTGCTTCATAACGTCTGACCCGGAGCCACAAAATATAAATATGTTTTGGGATGCTCTTAAGGCGTACCTGAGAGGATGCTTGACCTCTACAATTTCCTACATTAAACGTATGACCTCACGGGAAGATGATGAGATGGAGAGACGACAGACTTAGAAGCGTCCTATATTACTAGCCAAACCAGTGGGAATAGGGCTGAATGGTTGCTTTCCCATAGATTATATACTCAATATGTAGATACTAAGTCTAAACTTAAACTGTTTTACTCGACAAGCATATTTTGAGTTAGGGAATCAATCGAGTAAACTACTAGCATTCATGGTACGACAACACAATGCATCTAATACTATACTTAAAATCTGGAAACCAGATGGTGCAAAAGTGACCTCCACAAATGATATACTTCAATGCTTTCAGGAATATTATAAAGAGTTGTATTGCTCTCAGGGGGACCTCGATACACCAGGTTGTTTAGACTATTTATCAGACATTGAGTTTCCTACGTTGAGTCCTACACAACAAGCTTTTCTAGATGCAGACTTCATTCTGGAAGAGATTAATGTGGCTATAGCAGATATGGCTTCTGGGAAGGCACCAGGCCCAGACGGGTTCCCCATAGAAATGTATAGACAATACCGGGATATTTTAGCATCGTGTCTTTTGAAGGGATTTGGAAGGGAGGTTCTTTGCCAGACTCCTATTATGAAGTAAATATTATAGTTTTAAAAAAGCAAGGTAAGGACCCCCAGGAATGTGGATCATATCGCCCTATCTCATTGGTAAATGTAGATAATAAAATTTTCACTAAAATATTAGCCAGTAGATAAAATACGGTAATACTAGACATAATACACCCATACCAGACCAGATTCATGCCAGGTAAAAGTATATCCATTAATATTAGGAGGGTCCAGTCGGTAGCCCAATATAGCTCACTGGTATTGGAGAATAGATGGGCTTTGGCCTCGCTGGACGCGGCCAAGGCGTTTGATTCCCTTAAATGACCCTACCTGTCCGCACGTTTACAGAGATACCGATTTGGCCCCAAATTTCAAAAATGGATTAGTGCAATATATATGTAACCTAAAGCCCGGATAATTATTAATAGCTCCATGTCACACATTTTCCCTAAAAAGGGGAACCCGACAGGGTAGCACTAGCAATACGCATGAGATCCACTCCATCAATTAAAGGTATTGAGATAGCAGACCGCGTGGAGTTTATTGGCTTATATGCCGATCTGGTAATATTCATGGATGACGTAGAGGAGACACTGCCGCATGTGATTACCACCCTAAATAGATTTAGTAAATGCTCGGGATTGTATATAAATTGGGACAAATCCGCCTTGATGCCTCTCTCCCATATTTCAGCAGATCATCTTAAAGAGCTATCCTTATTGCCAGTGGTGTCCCACTTTAAATATTTAGGGATAATTATACCTAAATACAGTAGATTTGACCTACAATTTAATGTTCTCCCGTTATTGGATCTAGTTAAGCATAAATTTGCAGTATGGAGTAAATTACCCTTGTCTGTTTCCGGTCGCATAAATTTAATCAAGATGATATTACTTCCGAAGCTCAATTATTCCCTTCAGCACAGTGCTATTCCTGTTCCCAGATCCTTTTTCTCAAATCTAAATTCTTTAATCTCATCCTTTATATGGGGGAAAGCCAGGCCTAAACTTAAATTATCTACCTTACATAGATCCAAGCAAATGGGAGGTGTGGCGTTATCTGACTTTTTTCTGAATTACTTGGCCGGACAACTTAGGGCTCTGGGTAAGTGGATGCCTGTGGGTCATTTACTAAATTCGGAGAGTCATCTGGCCCACACGGCAAAGCTTGATTGCCCGTTAGGCTTTTTGGAAATTGATAGACCCAATACCTCTAAATTATTACCGCTTCTCCGCTTAGCGAGGTTGGTTTGGAAACAGGTGAAAAGGGCCATTTATTTTGAAGGTATTATAGCCGAAATGCCATTATGGAATGATATGTATTTCCCGGAGCTACTGAACCATCCATCTACTCAATTCTGGACCTCATGCGGTGTTTCCATTAATAATTTATATGAGCGGGGCGTCTTAATGTCTTTCGAACAGTTACAGACTAAAGGTACCTTCACACAACGATATCGTTAACGATATCGTTGCACGTCACGCTTTTTGTGACGTAGCAACGATCCCGCTAACAATCTCGTTATGTGTGACAGTGACCAACGATCAGGCCCCTCACATTCCGATGTCTGTCACGTCCCCCGCCGTCAGCTTCCCTGCACTGACTGTCAGCGCCGCCGTAAAGCAGAGCACAGCGGTGACGTCACCGCTGTGCTCTGCTTTACGGCTGGCGCTGACAGTCAGTGCGGGAAGCTGATGGCGGGGGACGTGACAGACATCGGAATGTGAGTATGTAGTGTTTATTTTTTTTTTAAACTTTTACAATGGTAACCAGGGTAAATATCGGGTTACTAAGCGCGGCCCTGCAATTAGTAACCCGATGTTTACCCTAGTTACCCGGGTGCTGCAGGGGGACTTCCGGCATCCTTGAAGACAGTTTCAACGATGCCGAAGTCTTTCCCCTGATCGTTGGTTGCTGGAGAGAGCCGTCTGTGTGACAGCTCCCCAGCGACCACACAACGACTTACCAACGATCACGGCCAGGTCGTATCGCTGGTCGTGATCGTTAGTAAGTCGTTTAGTGTAACGGTACCTTAAAGTAACTTTCGTTATCTGCAGCTCAGATCAGCAATACAATTGTACATGCGCAGAGTAAATACCGTGCTAACAATGTCATCCTTCCCATTAATAGGGATCCTTAAATCACAGGGGCCCCAGGGTCTTATATCCACATTGTACACTCATATCCTGTCCGTGAGTGCGGATTCGGCAGCATTGCCGGTTAAAGAAAAATGGAAACTCCTAGTTCCTGATCTTCAAGATGAGGACTAGGAGACAATTCTTGAATCCCCATCTAGGGTGTCCCCCTCGGCCACCAATAAAATGATCCAACTATATATAATACATCAATCATATTTAACCCCGTCACGACTATTTAAAATGGGTAGGACTAATTCTTCAGAATGTCTGAGATGCCATACAGGGGAAGCACACTTTTTACATATGGTCTGGGGATGTCCAGTTATTCAATCCTTTTGAAGTGAGGTGACATCGTTACTAACCTCCCTTGTACATATCTCCGTTCCTTTGAACCCATTAATATGTTTATTCGGGGCACTGGAAGAAGAGACGTGGGGACACCATGTTCAAATTTGTTTTGAGAGAAACGCTTTTTCTGGCAAGGAAGATAATAGCTTTGCGCTGGATGGGAAACAATCACCCATCTGTTAGGGCCTGGATTGATCTGGTGAATTCAGTTATACCTTATGAACGTACATTATACCAGAAACAGGATTTTTGGTTGCTTACCGTAAAATCTGTTTCTCGGAGCCTTCATTGGGGGACACAGGGACCATGGGTGTATGCTGCTGCCACTGGAAGGCTGACACTATGCAAATAAAAAAGTTAGCTCCTCCTCTGCAGTGTACACCCCACCGACTGGCATTATACACTTCAGTTAGTGAGAAAGCAGTAGGAAAAGAAAAAATAATAAGGTTGAAATAACATAACCACAAACATGAGAACTGCAATCATGAAAACAGTGATAGAACACAACCACAGAAACTGACTAATATGGGAGGGTGCTGTGCCCCCAATGAAGGCTCAGAGAAACAGATTTTACGGTAAGCAACCAAAAATCCTGTTTTCTCTACCGCCTCATTGGGGGACACAGGGACCAAGGGACGTCCCAAAGCAGTCCCTGGGGTGGGAAAAACAGACTTCCATCAGGTCAGAGGACTCACCACTGCCGCCTGCAAGATCCTTCTGCCTAGGCTGGCATCCGCTGAAGCATAGGTATGGACTTTGTAAAATTTGGCGAACGTGTGGATGGAAGACCAGGTTGCCGCTTTGCAAAGCTGTAGGGCGGAAACCCTGTGGTGCATCACCCAGGAGGCGCCGACTGCCCGGTAGAGTGAGCCCTAACCCCAGGAGGGCCACTCTGTTCTTGACCTGGTAAGCCTCCAAAATTGCCATTCTGATCCAGCGAGCCATAGTCGCCTTGGAAGCCGGCAGCCCTTTACACATGCCATCAGGAATGACGGAAAAAAAGTCTGTCTTCCGAAAGGAAGTCATTCTAGCCAGGTAGACCCTCACAGCCCTGACGAGGTCTAGCTTGTTCAATGATCGCTCCATAGGATGAATCGGAGCTGGACAAGGAAGTTAGGACGATGTCCTCGTTGAGGTGGAAATCACCTTAGGAAGGAAGGAAAGTGGAGCACTCCGGACCACCCTGTTCTGGTGCATGACCAAGAAAAAAAGAGGACGGCAAGAAAAGGCCACCAACTCGGAAACGCGCCGGATAGAGGTGATGGCCAAGAAAAGCACCTTCCAAGATAGAACTGACAGCGAACCTCCCCGAGAGGCTCAAAGGAGGGACCCCTCAGAACCTCCAGCACAAGAGTAAGATCCCGTGAATCCACAGGAGCCCTGTACGGAGGGACAACAGGGGCTACTCCCTGGAGGAAGGTCTTGAGCTGTGTCCGAGAAGATAACGTCTTCTTGAAGAGGATGGAGAACGCAGAAACGTGGCCCTCTAGGCAAGGCCCGCATCCAATCCTGTCTGAAGGAAGGCCAAAATAGAGGGAAGAAAAAAAGGGCATAGGTAGAACCTGATTGAACTCGCACCAGCGAAAATAGGCCATCCAAGTTCGATAGTAGATCCTGGAAGGCGAAGACTCCGGAGCCTGGATCATGGTGTGAATCACTCGATCTCGAGACAGCAGACCGGATCTGTCTGGAAGCCTCCAGGGAGCATCCGCGAGAAGGCTGACGATCTCCGCGAACCAAGACCTCCTGGGCCAATCCGGAACGATAAAAATGACAGTTACCCCCTCCGCTTTGATCTTCAGTAGTTTGGGAACAAGAGGAAGAGGGGGAAACAGATAGGGAAGCATGAACTGCGACCAAAGAATGGCCAGAGCGTCGGCACCCACCGCGAGAGGATCGCGGGATCTGGGGACGAAAAACGAGGGACCTTCCTATACAGACGGGATGCCATGAGGTCCACATCCGGCGGCCCCCATTAAGGCAAATTTGCTGGAAGACCACCTGATGCAGGGACCATTCCCCTGCCGCAAGGCCCTCGCGGCTGAGGAAGTCGGCGGCCCAATTGTCTACACCAGGGATATGCACAGCAGATGTCGCTGGAAAACCGTCACCTCACCCAAGGAGATTCTTGGAGACCTCGGAAAACGCCAAGGAACTCCGAATCCCTCCTTGGTGTTTGACATATGCCACAGCCGTGGCATTGTCCATCTGAATTCGGACTGGTAGACCCATGAGAAGTCTCTCCCAGTGAAGGAGGGACAAGTAAAAAGGCCCGTATTCCGAGGACGTTGACTGGCAGCGAAGACTCCAGCGCCGACGAACCCCCCCCCCCCCCCCCCCCAGCCGAGAAGGCTGGAATCCGTCACAACCTGCCAGGAAAGGAAGGAAGGACTGACCTAAGAAGATGAGAGGAGACATCAGACACCAATTGAGGGACCGTTTGACTCAGGGCGAAAGACGAGTTGGACGATCCAGAGAAAGGACAGACTTGTCCCACTGCCAAAGAATTGCTTGCTGAAGAGGTCGTGAGTGGAATTGAGCAAAGGGGATCGCTTGTGATGTTGCCACCATTCTTCCCAGGGCCTTCAAGGCCGTTCTCAAGGATGTAAGCTGGGTACCCTGAAACAACCGAATTATCCGGTGGAGCGAAGCTCTCTTCTCCTCGGAAAGAAAAATCCTGGTTCGACAGGTGTCGGACCGCATGCCTAGGAACACGAGGCGCCGAGTCGGAATAAGGCAAGACTTCTTGTTGACAAGCCGCCCGAAACGGGACAGGGTGTCGAGAACGATGGACAAGCTTTCCTGGACCTGAGAAAAGGATGGAGTCTTGAAGAGAATATCGAGGTACGAACGAGTACCAGACCTCTGACCATCCAGATGGCCAGCGAGGCTGCCCTGATCTTTGTAAAAACCCTGGGAGCAGTTGCGAGACCGAAAGGCAGGGCGGCATCTTCCTTGGGAATAGCGGGAGACCCAGGAAGAAGTGGGCCTAAAGGAAAACTTCTTATCTTGGCGCGCTTGCGAACTCTGCTGTAGAGGAAGAGGTCGGCGAGGTTTGGATTGGGGGAAAAGGGAACTTTGTCCACCCCGGTCGCGTCCTTAATAATTTGGTCCGGTCTAGAACCAAAAGACACGATCCCTGAAAGGGCAAGGTGATAAGGGACTTCTTAGAAACAAGTCCGCTTGCCAGGCCTTAAGCCAAACTGTCCGGCAGATGGCAACGACATTGCTGGATGCCTGAGCTGCATGAGACGCGGCATCCAGGGAGGCAGAGACCAAATACTCACTCGCGTGAGAAATCTGGTTGGCAAGCTCAGCTAGCTGTTCTGGTTGGGCCCAGCCAGAATGCCTTGACGGAGTTGCTTTGCCCATTTGGCCACAGACTTTGAAACCTATGAGGAGGCAAAAGCCGGGCAAAAAGTGGACTCAGCCGCTTCGAAGGCTGACTTCGCAAAGGATTCTAAAGTCTACCATTAGATTCCTTCAAAGATGCCGCACCAGGAAAAGGGCCGGACTGTGTAGGTAGATAGTCTGGAGACTGGCGGGTCAACAGAGGGAGCTGTTCTCTTTGAAAGCGTCTGGTCAGATTTTCTCTTTCTCTGGCCATCAGCTCCTCATATTCAGAATGAGGGGCGAAAACTTTGGAAGGTGGCTTGGACCGTCTAAACGAAACCGCCTGATCTGCGGGTTCCGTAGCGGAGTCTTTGATGCCACAGGTCTGGTTAACTGCAGCAATGAGGTTCTGAACCATATCCCTCATGCTAGCGATTTGGTTAGAATCCAGCTTCAAAACATCTTCTGAAGGCGCATCAGAGAACGCTTCGCCTGACTCGGGGGAGGAAGACTGGAAAAAAAAAAAAAAAAGACTCAGACCGGCGTTCCTGTCTAGATCCTTTGCAGCCAATATTGTTAGGCTCGGACGGAGCTTCCTGTGACCCGCTGGCCACAGCGGAAGTCGTCAGGGGCAACCTATCAAGCACAGACACTAAGGTCTGAGACACTCGGGTGAGATCGCAGGGATTGGGACAGAGGAGACCCACCCTGGGATAGGGAACTCACTCCCTCGGACAGCAGGGGTGTCCAGGGCGGTGGGCACCGTGGAGCTGTTGCAGTCCTGACAGAGGGAGGGAAGTCTGATATGTAGGGCCAACGTACAAAGTGACGGATCAAGATAGCGGAAGAAGCAGGAGGACGGGAGCGTTCTCCCTTAGAATTAGACATGGTGCCAGAGGGTTAGGGGACGGAAGCAGAGGGGAGTGTCAGTCTGCTGTGCAGATATACTCACAGCAGATGTCCTGTAGCTTCCAGGCTGTAGAGGAGCAGGTCCTGCAGACAGATGCATCGCTGGATGCGATGACCCATGGCGACGCCAGAGGAAACAGAATAGGCATGCTGCAGGGAAAAGGGCGGGAGGGCAAAAGGCCCGCTCATTAAAGCCGGAAGAGGAGCAGGGCCGACAGCGCTAGCCTCGGGCAGGAAGATGGCGCCGGCTGTAGAGAGAGCGGTGGCTGGGAAGAAGTGGGCGGAGACAAGCGCGCACATCAGGAGAACCAATATGGCGCCAGATGGGGGCACAGCTATGTGGGCGGAGCTAGGCACCGCTGCAGGAAGGTACGGGTGGGAGAAAGCCCGCCCGAAGGAGAGCAAGTGGAGGGCGGAGTTACCGCGCCAGAGTAGGCCCGAGAAGCCGGGGCCTAAATTAGAAACTGGCGACCGCCACGCCGAAGTAGGCCCGAGAAGATGGGGCCTAGATAGGAACCCGGCGGCCGTCACTCCGGAGTAGGCCCGAGAAGATGGGGCCTAGATAGGAACCCGGCGGCCGTCACGCCGAAGTAGGCCCGAGAAGATGGGGTCTAGATAGGAACCCGGCGGCCATCACGCTGGAGTAGGCCCGAGAAGCCGGCGACCGCCTCAATGAGAGGAGGCAAATAAGCCTTCCCGCAGCGAAAGTCATGCCTGTGCCTCTGAAAAGGTAGCCCCTCAAGCGCCGGACCCGCGTCCAGACGGGGGGCGGCGAGAGAGGGGGCCTGGGCAGAGCTAAAAGTCCTGCAGAAAGCCCTGGTATTTCCCCTAGGAAAAATCCCCCCACCTCCCTAAAGGGAAACCCTAACCTAAAGGTCCTGAGGGAAATAGATGGGGCACCTTCTAAATACTCGCCTTCTTCATCTGTATATCTTCTTCCGGAAAGACCTGAGGAAAAGGAGAAATATACCTCATTATTCCGGAATGCAAAAAAAGACGTCCAGAACTTGCTGGTGGACGTCCTCGTCTCCTCCAACCGACAGGCTCTGGTGGGCGAGTGGGTGGGGAACGGAACTAGGACCGGACTTCTGAGCACGCTTGTGTGCTAGGATCATGGTCCTGCTGAGGGATCTATGAGGATACGGGGTGGCAGTACACGCCGTACTCAGTCCATAATGTGGTATTACAGGTTCACCATGTATCACTCCGGAAAACCTGAAAGAAAACGACGCACATTGAGGTAGATAAGGGTCTAATGAAAGACCCGTGTCCACCTCCTACTGACACTAAGCTAAACTGAAGTTCTTAATGCCAGTCAGTGGGGTGTACACTGCAGAGGAGCAGCAAACTTTTGTATTTGCATAGTGTCAGCCTCCTAGTGGCAGCAGCATACACCCATGGTCCCTGTGTCCCCCAATGAGGCGATAGAGAAATAGTGGTTGCATGGGAAAATTTGATAAGATCTGGGATATATGGAACTCCTCATACCTCACCATGTCATCACGTGACAGATAGCCTAGCTTTATTACAATAAATGGTAGAATTCTACATTGGTTCGCACCTCGTTTCAACATTTAAACACAATAAAAATGGAACTGGTTTTGGCAGCAAGACAGTTTTAGAGTTTTAATACAGGTCCTTTGGATATACTGCATTATTTTAAATTTTCTGAGAGCAGGTCTATGTACAAAGATATGTACTGATATTACTTGGGCTATACATTTGTACTGGCTTGGTTGAAAAAAAAAAGTAAACAATGCATAAACTCACAGGTATACCTTCAGATGAAGATTAAGAGTAAGTTCACACAGAGCGTTTTTGCTGCGTTTTTTTCTGCAGCAAAACATCATCTTGGCAGGAAAGAAGCTGCGCCAGGTGCGTTTTTTCCATGCATTTTTTTTCTCTTTGTGCATGCCAATAAAGTTGCGTGCACACAGAGAAAAAAAGAACAAGATGCGACAGATAGAAATGCGACAGATAGAGATGCGACAGATAGAGATGCGACAGATAGAGATGCGACAGATAGAGATGCGACAGATAGAGATGCGACAGATAGATGCGACAGATAGATACTACAGATAGATAGAATAGATAGATTGATAGAATAGATAGATACATTACCTGCGGTATCCTCTTCCCTGGCATTTTCCCACAATGCAGAGGCTACTTCCGGTCAGTGTGTGAGGGAGCACAGGCTCAGAGACGTCAGCGCTAGTTACTGAGCCTGTGCCCGTTCCGTCTTATTCATTCGCCAGTCGCTTACAGCCGGGAGCGGTTGCATTAGCAGCGCTCCCGGTTGTCAGCTTTTAACTCCTCCACATACTGCGTGGGACACTCGTTATATTGGACTACGATGCATCAGGAAGTATACTTTCGCTTTGTTTTTATTATTACAGAAGATTGAGGGCTTCGCTTTGGAATGGACGAACAATAAAAAGATGGTCAAAACTGTGTGGTGTTTTATTTCATTAAAAGACTTTTTTCTGTATGTGTGTCTTTATATCCTTTTATTTACTACAGGATTAGTAATGGATAGGTGTCTTATTGACGCCTCTCTATTACTAAGCCAGCTTAATGTCACCTTACAATAGGAAGGTGACATTAACCCCTCATTACTCCCCTTGCCACTGCTACAGGGCAAGTGGGAAGAGTCGGGCAAAGCGCCAGAATTGGTGCATCTAATAGATGTGCCTTTTCTGGGCAGCTGCGGGCTGATATTTTTACCCTACTGTACAGCGTCATAGGAATCTAACGATTCCTATGACGCTGCACAGTAGGAAAGAGGCGGAGGGAGATAAGGGAGAGCCGCAGAGAAGTATTGCGCATGCCCAAGATTACCAGCCCCGCAGTGTGAATCAATCAGAAGAGACTGCGGGGTGGGATCTCAGGCCGCGCGTTCACGCAGGCCCAAGAAGGAAGACATCATGTGATGTCAGTGGACGGGCAGCGCTAACTGCGCATGCCTAAGAAAAAAAAAAAGATTACAGCGCAGGTGCCGGGTAAAAAACTGAACGCTGAGGAGGCGGCGCCCAGAAGAAAGGAGGAAATGACTGATAGCTGTGAGGCGACTGTGTCAGGGGGGAAAGACCTGCCCCCCCTGACAAACTAGAGGTATGAGGAACAAATTATAAAAATGATTCTTTCAGCGGTGGCAGGGACCCGAACTAAAAGAGCCGCCTTGGCAGAATGCAGCATTAGTGCTGCACAAGGTGGCTCTTTTAGTTAAAAAGCCAGCGGTGGGTGCATACTGCAGAGGAGGAGCTAATTTTTCTATATTCACTTAGTGTCAGCCTCCTAGTGGCAGCAGCATACACCCATGGTCCTGGGTCCACCAATGAGGCGAAGGAGAAATATATTTTTGTTTTAATGTGCAACAGCTCAAATCACAGAACAATTTAATTGCCACTAAAAGACAATGACATTTTTAAAGGTCTAATCGCGAATGGAGCAGAATAGAAGTAGTGCGCAACAAATTTCTATGAAATGTGCCATGCTGTCTTTGTCACCGCCACACAGGACACTACCTATATTAACTATTTGACTTAGATTTTAGCTAGTTAGCTAGGCGGTTGCTTCTATCAGCATCCAGGACCAGTCTCTCTGCAATGTTATATTGAGAAAATGAGGCTAAAACAAGATGTCCGCTCTTTATATAGAGAGGGACATGTGATTTCAGCAACCAATGACACAACCTGTTGTGTCTGGACACTGTGGATGTTTCCTTCGCCCTGATTTTGTACAGATTGCGGCTAGCCAAAGTTACAAAAAAAAAAAAATGTTTCCTCTCATCAAACAAGTGCCCTACGCTCATCATACACCACCACTACCCTAGCCAAAGTGCTCAAAATACTTTAGTGGCAGCACAATTCTTTTCCTGGACTTCTTACCAAATGTTACAGATTTTTCACGAATTTATGAAAATTTGCTTGTGTTTGAGATCACAAATCCGAATGTGCCATAATCGTGACGAATTTATGTTCGGCGATAATTCTCCAAACATATTCGCTAATCTCTAGTCTCAACCTGGTTAAGACTGCCCCAAAACCATGAGGTTTTTATAGGTCCATATTGTGCAGCTGCTGCCATATCAGGATGGTAACCTGTCTGTCAAGAAAACCAAACATGCAATGGAAGGAAAAACCATAAAGCATGGATCTTTAACTGCGTTGCCGAAGGCACCATATGATGAAAGAGGAGATCCAGAGGTCAATGTGTAGAAAATTGCGTTTTTATTAATCAACGCATTTCAAAGTTCACAGACTTCTACAATCAAGAAGAAACTACATTGCAAGGAAGCATGCAACAACATTTAAAAAGATATCACATTCAAATAGAAGAGCCAAAAAGACACAAAGTATCAGGTGACTCATCCTTTTGTCAGTTTGAAAAAAGGTTGCTGAAAAGTGAAAAAAAAAAAAACCCACAGTATACACTGCACAAAAAATAGAGGGAACACTTAAACAACACAATATAACTCCAAGTCAATCACACTTCTATGAAATCAACCTGTCCAGTTATGAAGCAACACTGATTGTGAATCAATTTCTCCTGCTGTTGTGCAAATGGAACAGATAACAGGTAGAAATGATAGGCAATTAGCAAGACAACCCCTATAAAGGAGTGGTTCTGCAGGGAGAAGCCACTGACTATTTCTCAGTTCTCATCCGTTTTGGTCACTTTTGCATTTTTTTCATTGCTCTCAGCCCTACAGTAGCATGAGGTGGTGTCTACAACCCACATAAGTTGCTCAGGTAGTGCAGCTCATCCAGGACGGCACATCAATGCAAGCGGTGTCAAAAAGGGTAGCTGTGTTTGTCAGCACAGTGTCCAAAGCATCGATCAGATGCCAGGAGACAGGCCAGTGCACTAGGAGACGTGGAGGAGGCCGAAGTATGGCAACACCCCAGCAGCAGGACCGATGGCTCCTTCTATGCGCAAGGAGGAATAGGAGAAGAATTGCCAGAGCCCTGCAAAGTGACCTCCAGCAGGCCACTAACATCCATGTGTCTGCTTAAACTGTAAGACTCCATGAGGGCCCGACGTCCATAAGTGGATGTAGTATTACAGCCCAACAACGTGCAGGGCGATTGGCCTTTGCCAGAAAACACTAGGATTGGCAGATTCAACATTAGCGCCATGTGCTCTTCACGGATAAGAGCAGGTTCGCACTTAGCACATGTGACAGACGTGACAGTCTGGAGATGCCGTGGAGAACATTCTGCCTGCAACATCCTCCAGCATGACCAAGTTTGGTAGTTGGTCAGTAATGGTGTTGGGAGGCATCTATGTTAGCCAGAGGTACCGAAATTAGATCCTCAGACCCATTGTGAGACAGCAGTTCATGATGAAGGCACTGATGCTCTGGACTGGCCTGCCGTTCCCCAGAAATGAATAAAATGGAACACATCTGGGACATCATGTCTCTCTCCATCCACCAACGCTCCCCGTTGCACCACCACAGATTGTCCAAAAGTTGATTGATGCTTTAATCCAGGTCTGTGAGAAGATCCCCCATAAGAACATCCACTGCCTTATGAGGAGCATGCCCAGGAGCTCTAGGGAGGTCACAAAGGCACATGGAGGCCTGAGAGTCATTTCCTTGTCTTAAAGGCATTTCCACTTAAGTTGGATCAGGCTGTAATTTGATCCTAAATATCATTCGAAATCCAGACCTCCATGGGGTATTCATTTTGATTTACATTGATCATTTTTATGTGTTAATGTTCTCAACACATTCCACTATGTAATAAAGATATGCAACTGGAATATTTCATCTAGTGATATCTAGGATGTGGTATTTTAGTGTTCCCTTTAATTTTTTCAGCAGTGTATATGCTGGGTGGAAATGCCACGTACAGGAAATACCAGAGTTTTGGTTTATCGCTGCATCCAAAGTGCTGAGTTCTAATCAAGCAGTTATACCCGCATGTGTTATCTCATCTAGTGAATGGAAATGAGCAAAACTACCCAGCGCAGACTAGTGTTTCTGCTGCAGATAACTGACATGCTGCGGTTCATAAACCTGCATAGAAGCACAGTGGGCATGGGATTTCTATAAACCCCATCCACTGTGCTTCTAATTTAGAACTCAATAGTTTTTTGATGCAACGCAGGTGATCCACAGCCAAAACAGTTGCTGTTCCCGATCATGGACATGTACCCCAAGATTGTGTATAAATACATGTGTTAACTACCCTATGTTTTTAGATAAAAAAAAAAAAGGGGGGGGGGGGGGGGGGGGTTTGGGGAAGAGAGGTCTGAGGCATACTTACCTGCTTCCGGGGCTCCTTGCGCTCCCCCTGCCTGTCCCACGGTCTTCGGGTGCTGCAGCTCTTCCCCTGTTCAGCGGTCACGTGGGACCGCTCATTAAAGTTATGAATATGGACTTCACTCCCATAGGGGTGGAGCAGCATATTCATTTCTCTAATGAGCGGTGCCATTGACCGCTGACAGAGGAAGAGGCTGCGGCGCCCGGAGACCAGCGACGCCAGGAGCAGGTAAGTATTACATATACACCTGTCCGCGTTCCACATGCCGGGCGCCGTTCTGTCTTCGCGTCCTCTTGCAGTTACTGTGCAGGTCAGAGGGCGCGATGACGTACTAGTGTGCGCGACGCCCTCTGCCTGAACAGTCAGTGCGGAGAGACGCCGAGACAGGACGCTAAGGAGCTGCAAGCAAGAGAGGCGAGTATGTCATTTTTTTTTTTATTGCAGCAGCATTATATATGGCACAGTTTTATATGGCACATCTATGGGGCAATAATCAACGGTGCAGAGCATTCTATATGGCAGAGCACTATATGGCACATCTATGGGGCAATAATGAACGGTGCAGAGCACTATATGGCACAGCTTTATATGGCACATCTATGGGGCAATAATGAACGGTGCAGAGCACTATATGGCACAGCTTTATATGGCACATCTATGGGGCAATAATGAACGGTGCAGAGCACTATATGGCACAGCTTTATATGGCACATCTAATGGGGTAATAATGAACGGTGCAGAGCACTATATGGCACAGCTTTATATGGCACATCTAATGGGGTAATAATGAACGGTGCAGAGCATTCTATATGGCACAGGTTTATATGGAGCATCTATGGGGCCATAATGAACGGTGCAGAGCATTATATGTGGCACAGCATTATACGGAGCATCTATGGGGCCATAATGAACGGTGCAGAGCATTATATGTGGCACAGCTTTATATGGAGCATCTATGGGGCAATAATGAATGGTATGGAGCACCTATTTTTATTTTTGAAATTCACCGGTAACTGCTGCATTTCCTACCCTAGGCTTATTCTCGAGTCAATAAGTTTTCCCAGTTTTTTGTGGCAAAATTAGGGGGGGTCGGCTTATACTCGGGTCGGCTTATGCAAAAATATTTTTTAATAAAGTTTTTATTCCAGTCCTCATATGTTTATATACAATCTTAGACATTTCCACCCAGCAAGTATATATAAATATATATTTTTTGTTTGTTCTAAAACCTTTGTTCAAACTGTAAGGAAGAGTCATCTGATACCATGTCTTTTTGGCACTTCTATTTGAATGCGGTATCTATTTAAATGTTAATGCATGCCTCCTTGCAATGTAGTTTTGTCCTAATGAAAAAGTCTGAACTTTGAAACGCATTGACTAATAAAACTACAATTTTCAGCTCATCAACACCTGGATCTTCTTTTTTTCATCATATAGTGTCTTCAGTAGCACAGTTAAAGATTAGTGATGAGCGAATATACTTGTTACACGAGATTTCCCGAGCACGCTCAGGTGTCCTCCGAGTATTTTTTAGTGCTCGGAGATTTATTTTTTTTTCGCCGCAGCTGGATGATTTACAGCTATTAGCCAGCTTGATTACATGTGTGGATTCCCTAGCAACCATGCAAACCCCACATGTACTTATGCTGGCTAAAAACTGTAAAACATTCAGCTGCAGCGATGAAAACAATCTTCGAGCACTAAAAAAATATTCGGAGGACACACGAGCGTGCTCGGGAAATCTCGAGTAACGAGTATATTCGCTCATCACTATTAAAGATCCATGCTCTATGGTTTATCCTTAAATTGCATATATCCTGGATCTGCAACAACCATTTTACTGATCGTTCTTTGGGCTTATGGCACACAACACTGCCAGGTGAGCACATCCCAACACCCTTCGTTCTCATAGCCTATTATCCAGGTAAGACCCAATTTTGCATTATTGTCTTCCAGTTCTCTCTTATTAGAAATCCAAACATGAATGTGTATATATAAAAATGGCTGCTCACGACTAGTGATGAGCAAATATACTCGTTACTCGAGATTTCCCGAGCATGCTCGGGTGACCTGAGTATTTTTTAGTGCTTGGGAGATTTAGTTTTCATCGCCGCAACTGTATGATTTACATCTGTTTGCCAACATAAGTACATGTGGGGGTTTCCTGGTTGCTAGGGAATCCCCACATGTAATCAAGCTGGCTAAGAGATGTAAATCAGTCAGCTGCGGTGATGAAAACTAAATTTCCGAGCACTAAAAAATACTCGGAGGACACTAGAGCATTCTCAGGAAACTCGACTAACGAGTATATTCGCTCATCACTACTCACGACCTCCCCTCCAAGAACAGTTTCATACCTGTCCATGTCCTCAGAAGTGAATGGAGCAGGCTTGCAATATCTGCAGTGTTTGGATTTATTTGAATTAGTTTTTGGATATAATTTATACATTTTGCAATGATTGCATGCCAGCTTTGTAATGACGAGTATATAGGCAAGCTCCCTTTAAATATCCTATAGAATACTACATAATACTAGCAACAGCAGCCATGATTATTCATTACCAACATTCGCAGAAGCTGGCTCTTCACGCAGACTAGCTGGAATATTCATACCAAAATCTTCATGGTCCGAAAGCTCTGCCATAATAAAGAAGGTGCAACAGGTGGTCATTTCAATTTATACAAGTTTGATAATACCATAAGCATTTCTGATTTTCACAGAAAGCATTTCTAAAATATCTTATAGACATAGGCAAAACCATATGACTGCTGTTCTCAGCCCAATTTATGGGATAATAAAATGACTAATACAGACTTGAGAAGCTAGCAGACCCAGGACTTGTGATTTAGCATCTCAAATCATTATGAAATGTTAAGGCTATATTCACACAGCGTTTTTCCAGCAGACAAAACCTTCCCAAGTTATTTGTTCCTTTTTTGAGTGTGTGTGTGTGATTTGTCTACAGTACATGTTTAATCAGTTAGTTTTCACGTGTCTGCTACATGTCTCCACTCATTGCTTTCTATGGGTGAGAAAAACACTGCAAAAATGCTGAAAGAATTGACATGCTGCAGTTTTCAAATAACGGAGTGCTCAAATTCAGTCAAGAAAAAAAAAAAACAAGCGTGTGCATGAGATTTCAGAAATCTCAGCTTTTTCTGGTACTATAAAATGCAGGTGTTTTTTTATTATTATTATTATTAGTAAAGAACACTTAAATGCTGCATGTGAACATGGTCTTAAAATGTTCTCCCCACCGAAGGTTTTGCATTACGATGAGGTAATATTGCAGACGAAGACATGATCCACAGTCCCAAACCACATCCTATATCCACTTCAGGGATAAGATACACGGGTACCAGAAAAGCAGAAATTATGAACTGATCTTGTACACACCTTCACCATCATGATCCAGATAGTCTGCATCACGTACTTCATCCACATGATCTACTGGGCCATCTTCAGCAAGCAATTCTGCCAAAGCTTCGAATTGGGGCCCCTTTTGAGAAAAATTAAAAAATGAAAAAGAGATCAGGTATAAGTGAAGGCAATGATTTACTAATAAAATATTTCCAATGCAAATCTGATCAGGCAGAAATTTTAAAAACATTCACACTTGCGAGAAACTGGCACGAGTCTCGCACCTCAGTACCCGACACTACCACCGGAGCACTCAGCTACATAGCAACACATGCAGCCGGACACTCCGGTCCCAAGTGCCGGCGGCAGGTACTAAGGTGCGAGACTCGTGTGAGTTTCTCACAAGTGTGACCCCAGCCTTAAACACATTATCTGTTTAAAAAAAAAATTAGAGAAAAAAAAAAATGGCGTGGGCTCCCGCGCCAGAGAGGGAAAGCCGACCGCCGGGGGCTGGTGTTTATAGCCTGGGGAGGGGTTAATACTAGTGATGACCGAGTGTACTCGTTGCTCGGGTTTTCCCGAGCACTCTCGGGTGATCTCCGCGTATTTTTAACTGCTCGAAGATTTAGCTTTTGTTGATGAAGCTGCATGATTTACGGCTGCTAGACAGCCTGAGTACATATGGGGGTTGCCTAGTTGCTAGGGAATCCCCACATGTATTCAAACTGCCTATTAGCTGTAAATCATGCAGCCGAGGCAACGAAAACGAAATCTCCGAGCACTTACAAATACTCGGAAACCAACCAAGCGTGCTAGGGAAAACCCGAGCAACGAGTATACTCGCTCATCACTAGTTAATACCCATGGATCTTCATAGGCTATGAATCTCAGCCCACAGCTGTATATTTAGGCACAATTTTTTGATTGCTCCTTATTCTGATTTTTGGAGGGCAAAATAAACAAAGGCCAGCACTTCATTTTTTCAGGTCAGAGATACCAGGTTGCTTATTTTTTATTTAGTTTAGTTTTTTTTATAGACAAACTATTTATAGAAATGCAAAAGCAATTATTTTTTTCTATTCTTTTGAGAGCTATAACTTTTTTTAGTCCTCCGCTGACATACCTCTATGGTGGCTTGTTTTTTGTGGGACAAGATGACATTTTTAGCAATACCATTTATTTCCATTCAACTTTTTGATCTCCTTGTTTTACTTGTTTCATTTTTAGGGTGTTCACTTAAGGGGTTAACTAGTGTGACAGTATGTGTGTACTTTGCGACAGATAGAGACATACATACATTTTTGCAACTTTTTTTTTTTTTTACTTGTTTTTACTTTCTTAATTAGCACCTCTACCAGCACTGGAATGCATTATACCCCTGTCACTGTTACACTGACAGAACGTCTTTTAGACCATGCTCTTGACATGGTCTAAACAGGCCATCGTAGCTGGCAGACCTGAAGGATGTCATGATGACCTCGGGTAGCCATGACAATTGGCAGTCAGAGATGATGTTGCGAGGGTGCGGAAACCCCCTCCCTCTCCTGCCTCCCAAATGCAGCAATTGGTAATGATTGCGGCATTTAAAGCATTAAACAGCTGGGGGCGGTTTGGGCCCTAGGCCTGGCTGTGACGGCCGGGACTCTGCAATCACATAAGCCGGGCTCCCGGCAGCAATCAATGTCACAGCTCCCATGCCACGCACGATAGCCACAACATATAGGTATGTAAAAGGTCGTGAAGAGGTTAACTGAAACAGCTGTGTAGGAGGCTGTAAACTGGGTAAGGAACAGCCAAATTCTGTTACAAAAGGTAAGGTTGTGGAAGATTGTCTATTATCACAGGTCATACACCATGACATAGGACTGAGCATGGCAAGGAGACATAAGGTACAGTAGTTTCAATGCACCAGCAAGGTCTTTCCAAGATAAAAATTTCAAATCAGACCACTGAATCAAGACATGCTGTTCAAGCTTTTTGAAGCACCAAGAAATGGGCAACTTCGAGGACTATAGAGGCAGTGGTCAGCAAAGGAAACTTCATGCAGCAGATAAAAGACACGACAGGATTATGACCCCAAATATACAGCAAATGTGATTAAGAAGCATTAGCAGAATAAAGCAGAGTTACAAATCTTAGTGATGACATGGCCAAAACATAGCCCTAATCTAAACATCAAGTCAATTCCCTTCTAAAACTGTGTGCAAGTGTACCTAGAAGAATTGATTCTTTGATGCTGCATTAATTTGACTTACATTTTGTATTGTTAATTCTTTTTTGCATTTTGTTCATTGACAATAATAAAGACACTTTTTTTTTTAAGCATTTTCTCCACAGCTGCCTAAAAATCTTGCACAGAAATGTATAAATGCTGCAGCATGACTATCTACACAATGTCATTACCATTCTTTTCTGGAGTTTCCTCTGTGCAGCAATGCGTTCTTTGGCATGTTCCCAATACAACACTTCCATGTCTGCAAAGGTGCACAAAAAGTCATGAGTTCCAATTTCAGTGCCAATGACTCACATAACCATCAAGACCTCAAATGTATGCCCGAGCTTTGCTCTTAGGATCATAACTATAAGCCCAGAATGTTAGCTTTCCAAACAGTTCAGGGTCCAAGCTTTAGCTACTATATTCTAAATAGTGCTCTGGAGATGAAAAATGTATACCTACTTTTTGGTTATGTGTTCAGAAGAGGTGTGAGGAGGAAGAAGAACATAACCTGTTACCAATACCTAGCTTTCTTCTGATGCCTCTTACTATGCTTATTAAAAGCCAAGAACAGAAACTCAAATAATCACTCATTATGCCTAATCAGGTCACTTGTAGAAATTCTGCAAATCTTGGAAATTTCATTACTTAGAGGTGTTTCGCATATCAGGCTCTGCTGGGGTCAGACATCTGGTTACAAACATGAAATTATTATTTTTTTTTTTTTTTTAAACAAAGCATTAAACTTTGAAGCAAAATTGCGTGAAGACGCCCAAGAGTATAAGGTGGTGGGTATCATTCCTGCAAGGTGCATTCTTACAGTGAACATTTCAGTATGGGGCAAGAATTATTTTTTCTTCATTTAATAATTCATGTTTAATACAAGCATGTCAGAAGCGCAAAAAATATAGTTCTTACCGATAACGGTATTTCTCTGAGCCCATGACGGCACCACGGAGAGAGGGGATCCGCCCACCAAGGACAGGAAACCTACGGATAAAAAGGCGGTACCACTCTCCTGCATCAGTTGTTTTACATAGAGAACGATGGGAGACTACTAAAACATTTGTAAATTTTAACTGTTTATCATAACGAGATACCGCGTGTTTAAAGACTATAAATAGACTATGGCACTAATTTGATGTGCGCACCCATAAGTGAAGGGAGGGAATGTACGGGTGCCGTCATGGGCTCAGAGAAATACCGTTATCGGTAAGAACTATATTTTTCTCTGATCGCCCATGACGGCACCACGGAGAGAATTGCATAGATAGTACATTCAGGGAGGGACCACCGCCTCCAGAACCCTTTTACCGAAAGTAAGGTCTGAAGAGGAGATTAGGTCCAATCTATAGTGCCTATAGAATGTGGATGGTGAAGACCAGGTAGCAGCTCTACATATCTGGTCTATAGAAGCTCCGGCTTTCTCCGCCCAGGAAGTTGCCACTGCCCTTGTTGAGTGAGCCTTAACCTCCCCTGGAACGGACATCCCACTTGCCGAGTATGAGAGACTGATGGCGTCTGTGATCCATCTTGCTATGGTGGCTTTGGATGCTTTTTTCCCCTTCCGGGGACCCTGGAAACACACAAACAGAGAGGGATCCTCCCTACTCTCTCTAGTGGCTTCTATGTAATGTAAGAGACACCTTTTTACATCTAGTGTATGTAAGGTTTGTTCCTCCTTATTTTTAGGGTTGGGACAGAAGGAGGGGAGAGATATCTCTTGGGACCTGTGAAATTTTGAAGCCACTTTCGGTAGATATGCTGGGTCTATTTTTAAAATGACTCTATCCTCTAGAAATTGTGTGTAGGGAGGATTAGCTGAGAGAGCCTGTAAGTCGCTAACCCTACGGGCAGAAGTGAGGGCGACTAACAGAGCAGTTTTTAGAGATAAATTTTTCAGTGAAGCTTCGCGTAATGGTTCAAATGGAGTACTAGTCAGGGCTTTAAGGACCAAGTTTAAGTCCCATTGAGGAACAACTTTTACTGGAAGAGGCCTCGATCTTCCTGCTGCCCTGAAAAATCTAGAGACCCATCTGTTTGAAGCTAAGTCAAAATTGAATAGGGCTCCCAAAGCTGCCACATGAACTTTTAGGGTACTAGTGGCCAACCCCATCTCCAACCCATTTTGTAGGAATTCTAGTATGGAAGTAAGGGGAATTTCTTTCCCTATTCTTACACCTGAAGAAGACAGAAATTTTTTCCATACCTTGCCGTATTGTTTTGTTGTAACCGGCTTCCTACTTTGTAACAGGGTTGAGATTAGCCCCGGAGAGAACCCTCTGCTCTCTAATAATTTCCTTTCAAGAGCCAAGCTGTCAAGTGCAAGTTCTTGACTCGAGGGTGACAGACTGGGCCCTGCGACAATAGATCCTGAAGGTCTGGTAATACCCAAGGGTCGGATATTGACATCTTCCTCATCCATGAGAACCAAGGTCTCTTCGGCCAGAACGGGGCAATTAGGATGACCAGCGCCCCGTCCTCCCGAATCTTCCTCAGCACTGCTGGAATCAGAATAAGAGGAGGGAAGGCATAGACAAGATGGTGACCCCAAGATATCAGGAAAGCGTCCACCGCTACTGGGTTCCCCAGAGGAGATAGGGAGCAAAAGGAGGCTACTTTTTTGTTTAGATGGCTCGCAAAGAGATCTATTTTGGGAACACCCCATCTTTCTGTGATCTGGGTGAATATTGACCGATTTAGTTCCCATTCCCCCTGTTTTAGGCTGGACCGGCTGAGGAAGTCTGCTTTGTAATTGTCTACTCCCTTTATGTGTAGGCTTGTTAGGGATAAGAGATTGCTCTCGGCTATTTGCAGGATTGAGTCGGTCACTTCCATTAGATTTTTGGAACGGGTACCCCCCTGGTGATTTAGGTAAGATACTACCACCCGGTTGTCCGACATTACTCTTACATGGTGAGAGTGAAGGACCCCCAAGAATTCTTGAAGGCCAAATTTTACTGCAAGGAGTTCCTTCATGTTGGAGGATTTGTTTACCAGAGATGGAGACCAAATGCCCTGGGCTACTAGGTCGCCCAGATGGGCCCCCCACCCTGAAGGGCTTGCGTCTGTAGTCAGGACTTTCGAGACCTGAATTACCCATGGGACTCCCTGGGAAAGATTTTCCTGCGATTTCCACCATGTTAGAGAGTGATTGGTGCGAGGAGATAGAGTCAACTGCCCGTCTAAATGCCCTCCTAGATGGATTTGCTCCGATAATATCTGCCATTGAAGGACTCTCGAATGTAATTGGGCCCACTGGACCGCTGGAATACAAGAGGTCATGGAGCCTAAGAGGGACATGGCCTGACGGAGTGTTATGGAGGGGAGAGATTGGGTTCTTGATACTAAACTTTTTAGTTTTTGTATCTTGTTCTCTGGGAGCCGACACTCCATCTTTTTGGAGTCTAGAGTGAGACCTAGGTACTCCTGGACCTGAGAAGGCATTAGTCTGGACTTCCCTACTTTTATTAGCCAGCCCAATTTCTTTAAAGAATGCATCACTATTGCCAGTTGATCCTCGCAATGTTGCGGGGAGGAGCCTATCACCAAGAAATCGTCCAGATATGGAACGATTAGGGTATTTTCTTCCCTGAGGTGAGCCATTACCTCTGCTATCAGCTTTGTGAAAACCCTCGGGGCTATGGCAAGGCCAAATGGTAGAGCTGAAAATTGGAAGTGATTTAGGACTCCCCTGATGTGAACTGCCATCCTGAGGAACCTCTGGTGATCCTTGTGTATTGGGACGTGATAATATGCGTCCTTTAGGTCCAGGACCACCATGAAGCATTGGGGAAACAACATTTTGATAGATGATTTTATCGTTTCCATCTTGAATGCTTGAACGTCCAAGTAATTGTTTAGTTTTTTTAGATTTATAATGGTCCTGAAGGAACCGTCTGGTTTCTTCCTCAGGAATAGAGGGGAATAGTACCCTTGCCCTCTTTCTTGTGGGGGAACCTCCAGGAGTACTCCCTTTTTTACTAGCCCGATGACCTCGTTTTCCAGTGCCAGCTGTTCTTCTGCCGAAGATCTTATAGATGTCATCGTAAAAGAGGGACGGGGCCATTTTTTGAATGTCAGCCTCAGACCTGATTCTATGATGTTTAGAATCCATTGACTGGAGGTAATCTTTTTCCAGGCTGGGAGAAAGAGAGATAATCTCCCTCCCACCTGGGGCGAACCTTCATTGAGAAGGCTTCTTGGTATCGCTGGGGTTTTTGTTAAAGATGAACCCCTTGTTCTTGTTCCTCTTATCCTCCCACTTTCCCTGGCCTCTCCCAGGGTTCTTACGGAAAAACCTCTTGTTTCGAAAGGGCTTCCTGTAAGAGGGGAGACCTAGAGAGGGAAAGGACTTTTTCTTGTCCCCTGCTTTTTCCAAGATATCATCTAATGTGGAACCGAACAAAAACTCCCCTTCGCAGGGGATAGTACACAATTTTGTTTTTGTTTGTAGATCGCCAGGCCAATTCTTAAGCCAGAGGGCACGCCTGGCCGCATTAGCAAATACTGCCGACCTGGCAGCTAATCTTATAGAGTCTGCCGAGGCGTCAGCCAGAAAGGCCGCAGCTCCCCTTATTACGGGTAATGTCTTCAGCATCAAGTCTCGGGAAGTTTTCCCCTTTAATTGACCCTCTAGTTGATTCAACCAGATCATTAGGGAGCGAGATGTGCATGCTGCTGCCACTGCCGGTTTCAGGCCTCCTCCCGCTGACTCCCAAGAGCCCTTGAGGAAGGCATCCGCCTTCTTGTCCATAGGGTCTTTTAGGACCCCCATGTCCTCAAACGGGAGAGCGAATTTCTTTGATGCTTTCGCTATTGCTACATCTAATTTGGGGGCTTTTTCCCAAAAGGAGCAGGATTCATCCTCAAAGGGGTATTTCCTTTTGGGAGTTAGGAGAGTCTTTTTCATGGGTTTTTTCCATTCCTTTTTGATTAGCGCTGCAATTGTTTCATTAAGCGGAAAAGCTCTCCTCTTTTTTTGTTCTAAGCCCCCAAACATAATGTCTTGTGCTGATTTTTTAGGGTGGGAGTCTACTAACCCCATAGTACTCCTCACTGCCTTTATGAGGCCATCAGTGTCCTCTAATGGGAAACAATTGTGACCTCCTGAGGAAGAAGTGGATGACGAAGACGCGGAGGAGGAGTCGGAGGATTCCGAACTCGCACTATCGCTGTCAGATTTAGAGACTGGGGACGGGGACCTGTGTCTGGTCCTTCTCCGTTTTCTTCCCCTTTTAAGGGATTTAAAGGTGTCTTCCACCTGCTCTTTAATCAGGTTTTTAAGATCTGTTGCAAACCCGGGCAGGCTTTCTGATACCGTCTGCTGTATGCAGGAATTACATAGCTGCTTCTCCCAGGCGAGTGGAAGATCCTCTTTACAGATGGCACAGACCTTGTGCTTGGTTTTACCTACGCTTTTCCTTCCCTAAAAGAGACAAATAATAATCTTACTGTCTCTAACTTTCACGAAGATCAACTTACCACCTCCAGGACCCATAAATACCGGTTGGGAATTCTCAGCCTCTGGCTTTTTCCCCGACGCCGTGCTGGACTCCTTGCTGTGTTGAGACCTTTGGCGTTCTTTGCTGGTGTCCTGGTAACCTTTCTGCTGCCGCCTTTTTTGCTGCTGCGGCGATGCTATAGGTGGAGGTGATTCAGGCAAGGGAGATGCCGGGTCGCTCATACTGCTGCTGCTGGTCTGCGCAAAACAACACTTGCTACGCTGGCGCTGACATTTTCTACTTCCCGGCGCCTGCGCAGTAGCGCCCGGCCGGCACGAGGAGCGCTGAAACGCTGGCGCCTGCGCAGACGCTCCTGCGTCTTGTAGAACGCCTAAGCGTCATGTCGGGATCTATGGAGCGTCCAGCTACAGCGAGGAGCGCCGACGCCTGCGCAATCGCTTCCGCGGCGCCCCGGCGTCTCGCGAGACCAGCGCAGTTCCGGGCATCGCCGACTTTCCAAGATGGCGCCCGGAGTACAGATATGGCGCTGCTGACCGGCACCCCCGGTCCTATGCAGACCCTTATTGCGCGGCTCTGCAAGCCCGATGGCGTTGCAGTGTGCAGGCTGACGCGAGCTAGGGGAGGGCCACGCCGCACCTCCCGCAACCACAGAGGGACCCCCCTGGATGTTGCCGCTGCTGCATCTTACCTGAGGAGGTGACCGCGAACTCCTTGTCACCTCCTCCACGCACCCTTGAGGCCCACTAGCCCCCAGCGGTGGTGCCTCGGGTCACCACCCCAGCCGAGGCAGAGGGACCCCAGCTGCCTGAATCGGACTGGTTGGCCCCGGAATTCCAACGCTGACTGGTAAGTCCGTAGGTCTCCCATCAAGGACAGGAAACCAACTGATGCAGGAGAGTGGTACCGCCTTTTTATCCGTAGGTTTCCTGTCCTTGGTGGGCGGATCCCCTCTCTCCGTGGTGCCGTCATGGGCGATCAGAGAAAATTTTTTCTGCATAGCACACTATTACGGTTTGCCAACTATTGCTGTTTGCCAATTCCCTTGATCCCCTTGCCAATTTCTACTTCTGCGCATTCATTTTTTTCTTACAACCAGTTCTTCTAATAGTCAAGGTTTTTAATTTTTCCACTATCAGCCATATGAAAAGAATTAGGCACTCTTAAATAGATAATGAATGTCACCTGCACTCATCACCCAGCGAAAATCGTCTCCATTCACATAGCGCATATACTACAGGATGCTCCATAAGTCCTTTATCACTTGTGTATGTTTCAGGAAGGTCGGTTTGACAAAAATATCACATGATTTATAGACTATATACCGGTAATTAAAGTTTCTACAGCACCTATTTAAGAGTGACAGATTCTTCTTTATATGGATACTTACTGGGCGGGACGCTATCTGAGCACTGAGGAGCACAATATTACCTAAACACAGAACAGCTGGGTGAGAGCTATTATTTGCAGGACGAGTTGTAGTTTTGAGTGACAACATTCACTTTAGCATACAAAGTATTGGAAAACAAATGAGGCAAGAAATTGTGAAACACAGCATTGCGACCACTCACAATTCAGTTTTGTTCTATTTTGAACTTGTATAGTTATTAGACATCACACAGGTCTATTTGATTTAAGGGTGATTTCACATTGTGGTCACGCACTCGTTTGTTGGCCTTGTTGGGGCTTGCGGCAGAACCCGGCATATGTGCAGACGGGGTCATAGACTATAAGGGTAGGTGTCCACACTCAGGATTGCATCAGGATTTTATGCAGGTAAAATCCTGACCAAATCTGCACCTGAGGTCACTGGCAGGTCACCTGCGTTGTCCTTGTGTTGTTTCTGCAATGTAAGGACATGCTGCGTTCTTAAAAGACGCGCCACATGTGCATTTTTGCAGGCATGCCGCATGACTTTTAATGCATAGTGGAGACGGGATTTAATGAAATCCCGGAGCAAAAAAGGGGAGAAGCCAGCGCAGCCTAAGGTTAAGACGCAATACATAAAGTGCAAATGCACATATTAATTTCTAACTGTATTTTCAAAATGAGACACTTAGCAAACAATTGATCAATTCTTTGAGCCACCCCGCCTCTTCACGGCAATCTCATATTGGGGCAGTCCTACACTACGTTTTTTATATTCGCTGTGCCATAAAGGCCTCCTAAATGAACTAAAAGTAAGACCACATTAAAAGCATGCTGTACCTGGAGCATTACCGAGTCACCCCTTAGGCTGCACTGGCTTCTCCCCTTTTTTGCTCTGTTAATGAAATCCCCTCCACTATGCTGTAACATCTGGACGCTGCGTTTTTGATGCTGCGGCTCAACGCTGCGTCAAAAACGCAGCGTTTCCTGAACATGGAAACATACCCTAATGGTGACAACAGAGCTTAACTGTGTTCTGTTGTCCATCATCTTTTGGAGTGTACTCAGTTTTGCAGGGGGCTGACTGGGTCAACGAATAGGTACTTGAACGCAATGTGAAAAGCACCATAACAGTTTGTTGTGTATATGTGTTTTTGAAAACTTTGTTAAAATTATGAAGCCAACATATCTGAGTTATGGACAGAAATATTGCTTTTCTTTAGCGGTATCCCAAACAAATTAAAAAATGTTATTTTTTTTTGCAAATATGTTGAGAAAGGTAGGTTCCAGGAGGCGAAACCCTCTGTGCAAAACCTCCAAAAATTCCTGTTACGCGTCTCACGTTTAGGGCAGACTGGACCAGTCATTTGGCTGTAAATTAATACACTGCTCAAAAAAATAAAGGGAACACTAAAATACCACATCCAAGATCTGACTGAATGAAATATTTCAGTTGTAAATCTTTATTCATTACATAGTGGAATGTGTTGAGAACAAAAAAACATAAAAATGATCAATGTAAAAAATGAATATCCCATGGAGGTCTGGAGTTGGAATGATGCTCAAAATCAAAGTGGAAAATCAAATTACAGGCTGATCCAACTTCAGTGGAAATGCCTCAAGACAAGGAAATGATGCTCAGTAGTGTGTGTGGCCTCCATGTGCCTGTATGACCTCCCTACAACACATGGGCATGCTCCTGATGAGGCGACGGATGGTCTCCTGAGGGATCTCCTCCCAGACCTGGACTAAAGCATCCACCAACTCCTGGACAGTCTGTGGTGCAACTTGATATTGGTGGATGGTGAGAAACATGATGTCCCAGATGTGTTCAATCGGATTCAGGTCTGGGGAACAGCCAACCCAGTCCATAGCTTCAATGCCTTCATCTTGCAGGAACTGCTGACACACTCCAGCCACATGAGGTCTGGCATTGTCCTGCATTAGGAGGAACCCCGGGCCAACCGTACCAGCATATGGTCTCACAATGGGTCTGAGGATCTCATCTCTGTACCTAATGGCAGTCAGGCTACCTCTGGCGAGCACATGGAGGGCTGTGCGGCCCTCCAAAGAAATGCCACCCAACACCATTACTGACCCACTGCCAAACCGGTCATGCTGAAGGATGTTGCAGGCAGCAGATCGCTCTCCACGGCGTCTCCAGACTCTGTCACATGTGCTCAGTGTGAACCTTCTATCTGTGAAGAGCACAGGGCGCCAGTGACGTATTTGCCAATCCTGGTGTTCTGTGGCAAATGCCAAGCATCCTGCACGGTGTTGGGCTGTGAGCACAACCCCCATTCTGTGGACGTCGGGCACTCAGACCATCCTCATGCAGTCGGTTTCTAACCGTTTGTGCAGACAGATGCACATTTGTGGCCTGTTGGAGGTCATTTTGCAGGGCTCTGGCAGTGCTCCTCCTGTTCCTCCTTGCACAAAGGCTGAGGTAGCGGTCCTGCTGCTGGGTTGTTGCCCTCCTACGGCCCCCTCAACGTCTCCTGGTGTACTGGCCTGTCTCCTGGTAGCGCCTCCAGCCTCTACGCTGACAGACACAGCAAACCTTGCCACAGCTCGCAATGATGTGCCATCCTGGATGAGCTGCACTATCTGAGCCACTTGTGTGGGTTGTAGAGTTCGTCCCATGCTACCACGAGTGTGAAAGCACAACAATCAATCAAAAGTGACCAAAACATCAGCCAGAAAGCATTGGTACGGAGATGTGGACTGTGGTCCCCACCTGCAGAATCACTCCTTTATAGAGTGTCTTGATAATTGCCATTAATTTCTATCTCTTGTCTATTCCATTTGCACAACAGCATGTGGAATTGATTGTCAAACAGTGTTGCTTCCTAAATAGACAGTTTGATTTCACAGAAGTTTGATTTACTTGGAGTTGTATTCTGTTTATGTGTTCCCTTTATTTTTTTGAGCAGTGTATTTGCTTTGTGTTCCATTTTTGGGTGAATGAGTCGATAACTTTGGATCTTAGAGAGCTGAAACCAATGTAAAACATGCCAAAGTGCCCGACTTATCCATGTTCAAATTTGACAAATATTGATCCAATCATTTGGCTGTAAATTTTGCTTTCACGTTAAATTTTTTGGGCGAATATCTTCAGAACACTTATGTATTAATTTTTTGGGTGAATATGTTGATAACTGTAGACCCAAGAGAGCCAAAATCCATTTTAAAAACTTTAGAGCTTGAATGTCTATGTGCCAAATTTGTTGGAGACTGATCTTATAATTTGTGTATAAAGAACAGACAACAGAAATTCAACTCTCTATATCCAGACATACAGTGGGGCAAAAAAGTATTTAGTCAGTCAGCAATAGTGCAAGTTCCACCACTTAAAAAGATGAGAGGCGTCTGTAATTTACATCATAGGTAGACCTCAACTATGGGAGACAAACTGAGAAAACAAAATCCACAAAATCACATTGTCTGTTTTTTTAACATTTTATTTGCATATTATGGTGGAAAATAAGTATTTGGTCAGAAACAAAAGTTCATCTCAATACTTTGTAATATATCCTTTGTTGGCAATGACAGAGGTCAAACGTTTTCTGTAAGTCTTCACAAGGTTGCCACACACTGTTGTTGGTATGTTGGCCCATTCCTCCATGCAGATCTCCTCTAGAGCAGGGGTCCCCAACTCCAGTCCTCAAGGCCCACCAACATGTCATGTTTTCAGGATTTCCTTAGTCTTGCCCAGGTAATAATTGCATCACCTGTGCAATGCAAAGGAAATCCTGAAAACATGACCTGTTGGTGGGCCTTGAGGACTGGAGTTGGGGACCCCTGCTCTAGAGCAGTGATATTTTTGGCTTTTCGCTTGGCAACACAGACTTTCAACTCCCTCCAAAGGTTTTCTATAGGGTTGAGATCTGGAGACTGGCTAGGCCACTCCAGAACCTTGAAATGCTTCTTACGAAGCCACTCCTTCGTTGCCCTGGCGGTGTGCTTTGGATCATTGTCATGTTGAAAGACCCAGCCACGTTTCATCTTCAATGCCCTTGCTGATGGAAGGAGGTTTGCACTCAAAATCTCACGATACATGGCCCCATTCATTCTTTCATGTACCCGGATCAGTCGTCCTGGCCCCTTTGCAGAGAAACAGCCCCAAAGCATGATGTTTCCACCACCATGCTTTACAGTAGGTATGGTGTTTGATGGATGCAACTCAGTATTCTTTTTCCTCCAAACACGACAAGTTGTGTTTCTACCAAACAGTTCCAGTTTGGTTTCATCAGACCATAGGACATTCTCCCAAAACTCCTCTGGATCATCCAAATGCTCTCTAGCAAACTTCAGACGGGCCCGGACATGTACTGGCTTAAGCAGTGGGACACATCTGGCACTGCAGGATCTGAGTCCATGGTGGCGTAGTGTGTTACTTATGGTAGGCCTTGTTACATTGGTCCCAGCTCTCTGCAGTTCATTCACTAGGTCCCCCCGCGTGGTTCTGGGACTTTTGCTCACCGTTCTTGTGATCATTCTGACCCCACGGGGTGGGATTTTGCGTGGAGCCCCAGATCGAGGGAGATTATCAGTGGTCTTGTATGTCTTCCATTTTCTAATTATTGCTCCCACTGTTGATTTCTTCACTCCAAGCTGGTTGGCTATTGCAGATTCAGTCTTCCCAGCCTGGTGCAGGGCTACAATTTTGTTTCTGGTGTCCTTTGACAGCTCTTTGGTCTTCACCTTAGTGGAGTTTGGAGTCAGACTGTTTGAGGGTGTGCACAGGTGTCTTTTTATACTGATAAGTTTAAACAGGTGCCATTACTACAGGTAATGAGTGGAGGAAAGAGGAAACTCTTAAAGAAGAAGTTACAGGTCTGTGAGAGCCAGAAATCTTGATTGTTTGTTTCTGACCAAATACTTATTTTCCACCATAATATACAAAAAAACTGATAAAAAAAAACAGACAATGTGATTTTCTGGATTTTTTTTTCTCAGTTTGTCTCCCATAGTTGAGGTCTACCTATGATGTAAATTACAGACGCCTCATCTTTTTAAGTGGTGGAACTTGCACTATTGCTGACTGACTAAATACTTTTTTGCCCCACTGTATGTACAGATAGATATCCATCTCCACCGTAAAAAGAGTTGCATTGACTAGTTGCTATAGCAACAAGGACAGGTATTTCTATAGGAGCCACATTCTTCTATACTATTCTTAGCACACCCGAAAAAACAAGTAGAAACATACCTGTAAAAGTTGGACCTTTCCTTTTATACGTCACCGGATCTGTCCCATGCCAGGCTGCAAAAATAAAGAAATCATTTTAAATGGGACCTGTCAGAGGAAAGTTAAAATCCATAAGACATCTCCAGGAAGTTGATATGTCCTCCCCCTTACATTGGACATCTGGGAAAGAAGGAAAATTATGTATAGCTAGGAAGTGTGAAAAGCCAATTAAAAACATAGCAAGAGCTAAGAATCCAAGCTCCCTTTGAAGCTGGGACTCGCTGCTGGGGACAGATACTGTAATTAAAACAGGAGGTTTCTGCTGTAAGGGGGACAGCAAAACTGATATTTGCTTACGCATAGGAAGGACATCCTGGGTTCAAAAGGATCTTGCTGAAAATTTTCCAGCCTTTGTGTCTCCATTGAGAATACTGGGCGTTTGTACTGATCCGATAATTATGAGATATAGATTTTCGGCATTGTAGCGAAAGGGAAGGATCCCTCCAAATTAATAACGGTTAGATCGATTAGGCTAAACATGTCACATTTGGTCTCTATGAAATGGCAAAATCACGATAAAAAATATGGTGTCAATATCTACCTCCGAGAGCCTTCAAGATATCCTGCAAGTCGGAGATATCATAAAATGCTAACAGACTCCGCACATCCCACAATCCGCCCCACATGAGGTCATCAAGGAGAGGTATGTGGGCATAACTCAGAGCCAAGAAAAAGCAGTTAGGTCTTTGTCATTCTCAGAAAACATGGTTTGCTGTGTGAGTGTCCATTTTCCAAACCAGGAGTGCTTCCCTCCACTAAGCTTTAAGGCTATGTGCCCACGATCAGTAATACTAGAGCTATGGACGCTTTTTTTCATCTTGTCCAAAACGCTGAGTTGTATAGTACAAGCACAGTGGATGGGATTAATAGAAATCCCATGCCCACTGCTTTTTTACACTATGTAAACTCACCTGCAATGCAGGTTTCTGAGCCGCAGCAGTAAATCCGCAGTTAAAAAAACATGTTGTAAGTGCATTTACAAAGGTGTTTTTAGCCTGGCTTAACCCAATAAATAAATTAATAAATTTTAAAAAAAAGTTAGGTTCATTTGTGATAACCAGACAAGGCAAAGCAGACAGCTGGGTGCATATGTTATAAGGCTGGGAAGGTCAATGGTTATTTTCCCCTTTTCAGCCTAAAATACAAGCCCACAAGGTAATGGTAGTTGGATTTGAGGACAGCGGTGATTTGTCAAAAATCCCAGCTGCCATCAACCCATGGGTTTAGTAATGAAGAGATGTTTATCAGACACCCCCATTACTAACTCTGTAATAAAAAAAAATGTTAAATGAGACTTCACCACACAATCCCTTGCTTACCATTTAAAAAAAAGAAAAAACAAAAACATACAGGACAACAGTAATCAACCGAACATGAAATAGTCCAGAAAAGGATATCTGAAACACATAGAAAGACAAGAGACAGTCCCCCTTTTACAAATGTATTTCCCAAACGTTGCCCCGCATGTCAGATGTAGTCTACGCTCCTCGCTTTTGCTCCGGCGATTGTGAATAGTACGTTCATCATCATCGCTGGCTTCCACTACAGTCAGTGAGTGGCATTCGTTGGATTACTGCAGATCTGCATGGGATTTTTTTCTTCTTCAATAAATTGGTGAACGAGGGATACCTTGGCTGGTCATCGAAAATGGGGAGGGGGACCCACAACGTAATATTTTTTTCATTTATTAGGTTAATCTATGTACAGTACAGTAAACTACACACACAAGGCACTAATTATATCTCATCGCTATCCATCTACCCCTATATCTATCTATATCTTTGCACATCTAATAACATACCAAACGAGAAAAAAAAGTATGTGTCAAAAACTATAAAAATACGTAACTATAAAATACTCATCATGGGAACGTACCCCAAGCCATTTCTGTGACCAGGCTTAGTAAGTTTCATTCGTTATATACGATTACATAAAATAAAAAGCGATATCGTATAATTTTGTTACCATTTTGTATCATCTTGCTTTTTTTCTTTTTTTAAATAAACATTGACTATCTTTCTGGATTAAATATAAAATGTAATAGCGCTGTTCCTCTTGCTCTGTAAAACACACCCCTGAAGCCATACACTACCTGTAATAGGTGTCCAATCTGCCTGCATAAACAATTGGTGGTGGCAGTTAGTGGTTCTTTTCTTTTTATTGCGCAGCTAGTAATGACTGTACCGGAGTATATACTTGTGTATAAGTAAAGTCTTGCAGCACATTTTCTTTGTAGACCAGGATGGGGGGGTGAGGAGCCATGCAGACCAGGATTGGGGGGGGGGGGGTTGTGAGGAGCCAAGCAGACCAGGATGGGAACAAGGAGCCATGCAGAAAAGGATGGGAACAAGGAGCCATGCAGACAAGGATGGGGATAAGGAGCCATGCAGCCAAGGATGGGAATAAAGAGCCATGCAGACAAGGATGGGAATAAGGAGCCATGCAGACAAGGATGGGAATAAAGAGCCATGCAGACAAAGATGGGAATAAGGAGCCATGCAGACCAGGATGGGAACAAGGAGCCATGCAGACAAGGATGGGAATAAGGAGCCATGCAGAGAAGGATGGGAATAAGGAGCCATGCAGGCAAGGATGGGGATAAGGAGCCATGCAGACAAGGATGGGAATAAGGAGCCATGCAGGCAAGGATGGGGATAAGGAGCCATGCAGACAAGGATGGGAATAAGGAGCCATGCAGACAAGGATGTAAATAAAGAGCTATGCAGACAAGGATGAGAATAAGGAGCCATGCAGACAAGGATGGGAATAAAGAGCCATGCAGACAAGGATGGGAATAAGGAGCCATGCAGACAAGGATGGGAATAAAGAGCCATGCAGACAAGGATGGGAATAAAGAGCCATGCAGACGAGGATGGGAATAAGGAGCCATGCAGACAAGGATGGGAATAAAGAGCCATGCAGACAAGGATGGGAATAAGGAGCCATGCAGACAAGGATGAGAATAAGGAGCCATGCAGACAAGGATGGGAATAAAGAGCCATGCAGACAAGGATGGGAATAAGGAGCCATGCAGACAAGGATGGGAATAAGGAGCCATGCAGGCAAGGATGGGAATAAGGAGCCATGCAGACAAGGATGGGAATAAGGAGCCATGCAGACAAGGATGGGAATAAGGAGCCATGCAGACAAGGATGGGAATAAGGAGCCATGCAGACAAGGATGGGAATAAGGAGCCATGCAGACAAGGATGGGAATAAGGAGCCATGCAGACAAGGATGGGAATAAGGAGCCATGCAGACAAGGATGGAAATAAAGAGCTATGCAGACAAGGATGGAAATAAGGAGCCATGCAGACAAGGATGGGAATAAGGAGCCATGCAGACAAGGATGGGAATAAGGAGCCATGCAGACAAGGATGGGAATAAGGAGCCATGCAGACAAGGATGGAAATAAGGAGCCATGCAGGCAAGGATGGAAATAAGGAGCCATGCAGACAAGGATGGGAATAAGGAGCCATGCAGACAAGGATGGGAATAAGGAGCCATGCAGACAAGGATGGAAATAAAGAGCTATGCAGACAAGGATGAGAATAAGGAGCCATGCAGACAAGGATGGGAATAAAGAGCCATGCAGACAAGGATGGGAATAAGGAGCCATGCAGGCAAGGATGGGAATAAGGAGCCATGCAGACAAGGATGGGAATAAGGAGCCATGCAGACAAGGATGGGAATAAGGAGCCATGCAGACAAGGATGGGAATAAGGAGCCATGAAAACAAGGATGGGGATAAGGAGCCATGCATACAGGGATAGGGATGAGGCTGTGCGTACCAGGATAGGGATGTGGGGACAATGCATACCCAGCTTATACTTGAGTCAATAAGTTTTCCCAGTTTTTCGTGCCAAAATTAGATTCCTTGGCTTGTACTTGGGCCGGCTTATACACAAGCATATATGATACATATAGTCCATGTGTTCGAATCCGAGGTGTATACACAATACGCTCACTGTCAGCTCCCCAGTAGCTGGGCTAGTAGTTTGAAGCATCCACGGTCTCATCCGTCACTCGTTAGACAATTGCATAACTGCCCTGACGATTGGAGGCAGAAGAGTTGCGTTCCCTTGACAAGTGGTAACAGAGGTGGGGCTTGTGTGACCCCCATTAACTCTGTATCCTTGACACGGTCTTTAAAAAAAAAAAAAAAAAAGGTCGAAGGGAAGGTGCCAAGATTTGTATTTTTGTATTATGTTTATTGATTATATAATACATTTTAATTCAAAATTGTTTTAACTTTTTTTTTTCTGCAGCTACTGTGGGCTTCCATTTGCTGGTGTGTAATGACACTTCCATACCTCAAATACGACAACCCCTGTACATAGAAGTCTGCGGGCGCTTGGAGTATTAATGTAGTAAATGGAAACGGTTCACATATTATACCACTGCTACCATAGAAGTAGACAGAGCCGGGGTCAAACATTATAAACATTAGATACTATGTATCTAATCCCATCCTGTGTGCTACGCTACACTGAGCCCTGTGTCTAATCCTAGTGTGTTACTCTAAACGTATCTAACCCAGCTTGTGATACAGCGAGGGGCACCAACAAACAGAATAGGGGCTGCCAGCAGTCCTCCGTGACTTTCTACTTGTATCACTGGTAGTAACCAACAAAAATGCTCCTCACTGTGATCCTAAACTTCATCCTCTTATCTTTTTGCAAATACCCAGAAGGGGAGGGGAAGAGTGACAGACAAATGTGAGCAGATCCTGCCCACATTTACTTATGTTGTAATGTGAGCTAGTTGTACACTAGGTTTTCATGACAAATTTTAACAGCTTCTCCCCCCCAGTGTTTAAAAGTGGAATATATATATATATATATATATATATATATATATATATATATATTATATATATATATATATATATATATATATATATATATATATACACACACACACACACACACATATATATACACATATATACATATATATATATATATATATATATATATATATATATATATATATAAATAAATAATTTAAATGTATTTTTAATTTTTCTCCATTAAAAACAAACTTTAAAATATTAATATTTTACATTTTTTCAATTGCTGAAAAAAAATTGTTTTCTATGGAACCTTCCCTCTAAAATTAATGCAGCCTTAAGGCCCCGTCACACATAGCGAGATCGCTAGCGAGATCGCTGCTGAGTCACAAGTTTTGTGACGCAACAGCGACCTCAGTAGCGATCTCGCTATGTGTGACACGTACCAGCGATCAGGCCCCTGCTGTGAGATCGCTGGTCGTGTCGGAATGGCCTGGGCCATTTTTTGATCGTTGAGGTCCCGCTGACATCGCTGAATCGGCGTGTGTGACGCCGATTCAGCGATGTCTTCGCTGGTAACCAGGGTAAACATCGGGTAACTAAGCGCAGGGCCGCGCTTAGTAACCCGATGTTTACCCTGGTTACCATCCTAAAAGTAAAAAAACAAACGCTACATACTTACCTATCGCTGTCCTCGGCGCTCTGCTTCTCTGGTCTGGCTGTGAGCGCCGGTCAGCCGGAAAGCAGAGCGGTGACGTCACCTCTCTGCTTTCCGGCCGCCTGCCGCTCACAGCCAGACCAGAGAAGCAGAGCACCGAGGACAGAGCGATAGGTAAGTATGTAGCGTTTTTTTTTTTTTTACTTTAACGATGGTAACCAGGGTAAACATCGGGTTACTAAGCGCGGCCCTGCGCTTAGTTACCCGATGTTTACCCTGGTTACCAGGGACCTCGGGATCGTTGGTCGCTGGAGAGCTGTCTGTGTGACAGCTCTCCAGCGACCAAACAGCGACGCTGCAGCGATCCGGATCGTTGTCGGTATCGCTGCAGCGTCGCTATGTGTGACGGGGCCTTTAGGCTATGTGCACACGTAGGAAATGTGGTGCAGAATTTTCTGCACTAAATGTGCAGTTTCTGTGCAGTACTATGTAAATCAATGTGAAAAAAAAAAGCTGTGCACATGGTGCAGAAAAATCTGTGCAGAAACGCTGCAGATTTCAAAGAAGTGCACGTCGCTTCTTTTGTGCAGTTCTGCAGCGTTTCTGTGCAGATTTTTCTGCACCATGTGCACAGCTTTTTTTTTTTTCACATTGATTTACATTGTACTGCACAGAAACTGCACAGAAACTGCACCAAATCTGCAGATGCAGATTTAGCGCAGAAAATTCTGCACAACATTTCCAAGGTGTGCACATAGCCTTAGGCTATGTGCACACCTAGGAAGGGGGCTGCGGGTTCTCCCGCGGGTTTTCCCGCAGCGGATTTGATAAATCTGCAGAGCAAACCCGCTGCGGTTATCCCTGCAGATTTATCGCGGTTTGTGTTGCGTGTTCCGCTGCGGGATTTACTCCTACTATTGATGCCGCATATGCAGCAATATGCAGCACAAATAGTAATGTTAAAAATTAAAAACAAAAAAAGGTTATACTCACCCTCTGACGTCCCGATCTCCTCGGCACTGCAGGCGGCGGTCCGGTTCCAAAGATGCGGTGCGAGGACCGCGACGTCACAGCAGGTCCTGGTCGCATAGCAAACCCGAGACCGGACGGCCGCGTGCAGCGCTGAGGAGATCGGGACGTCAGAGGGTGAGTATATCATGATTTTTTTTTTTTTACACAAATATGGTTCCCGGGGCCTGGAGGAGAGTCTTTTCTCCTCCACCCCGGGTACCACCCGCACATTATCCGTTTACTTCCCGCATGGGGGGCATTCCTATGGGTGCAGAATTGTTGCGATTCTGCACAAAGAAGTGACATGCTGCGGGTTGTAAACCGCTGCGTTCCCGCGCGGTTTTTCCCGCAGCATGTGCACAGCGGTTTCCATAGGGTTTACATGTTACTGTAAACGCAATGGAAACTGCAGCGGTCCCGCAGCGGCAAAATCTTTTTGAATGAAAAATTGGCTCCAATCTTTAGCGGACACAATGTCGCGTTTGGAGAGCCCCTGTGTGCCTAAAGATTGGAGCTCCCCCACAAGTGAACAAGTGACTCCATTTTGGAAACAAGACCCCCAAGGAGCTTATCTGCTTCACAGAAGTTTATAACGCAGAGTCATGAAAATAAAAAAATCTTTTTTTTCCCCCTCAAAAAGATTATTTTTTAGCCATCAATTTTTTATTTTCACAAAGGTAACAGGAGAAATTGGACCCCAAAAGTTGTTGTCCAGTTTGTCCTGAGTACGCTTGATACCCCATATGTGGGGGTAAACCACTGTTTCGGCACACATCGGGGCTCGGAAAGGAAGTAGTGACGTTTTGAAATGCAGGCTTTGATGGAATGGTCTGCGGGCGTCACGTTGCGTTTGCAGAGCCCCTGATGTGCCTAAACAGTAGAAACCAAGGAACTTATCTAGATGTGTGGTGAGCACTTTGAACCCCCAAGTGCTTCACAGAAGTTTATAATGCAGAGCGGTGCAATTAAAAAATCATTTCTCTTTCCTCAAAAATTAATTTTTTAAGAGTAACAGGAGAAATTGGACCCCCAAACGTTGTTGCCCAGTTTGTCCCGAGTATGCTGGTACCCCATATGTGCGGGTAAACCACTGTTGGGGCACCGAAGGGAGGGAGCACCATTTGACTTTTTGAACGTAAGATTGGCTGGAATCAATGGTGGCGCCATGTCGCGTTTGGAGACCCCCTAGTGTGCCTAAACAGTGGAAACCCCTAAATTCTAACCCCAATACACCGCTAACCCTAACTATAACCCTAATCACAACCCTAACCTCAACACACCCCTAACCCTAATCCCAACCCTCACCCCAACACACCCCTAACCCTAATCCCAACTCTAACCATAACCCTAATCACAGCCCTAACCCCAACACACCCCTTTCCACAACCCTAACCTCAACACACCCCTAACCCTAACCATAACCCTAATCACAACCCTAACCCCAACACACCCCTAACCACAAACCTAACCTCAACACACCCCTAACCCTAACCCCAACTCTAACCACAAGCCTAACCCTAACCCCAACACACACCTAACCCTAATCTTAACCCTAATTCCAACCCTAACCCTAATTTCATAGGTGAAATACTACAAGTTGCTCTGATTGGGCGTTAAAAGTGAAACGGCCAATCAAGGCGATCATACACGCAAAGCCACTCCTCCCCCCCCCCGGGGGCTGAAGTACCACTCCTCCTGTCTCTGCAGGTCGGGTGAAATTCGAGTTATCCCCTTCACACGATCTGCAGGAAAGCGATCAGTCTGATGCAGCATATGCGTCACAGGTCGGATTGGCACGGACTTTCATGATGCATACGCTGTGTCACAGGTCGGGAAGGGGTTAAAAGGATAACATTTTGATGGGAAGTGTGCTTATTTAACCCACACATGCTTGCCTCCACGGTGATGCTACTCCCAGTGTTCAGCGATGCCTGGTACAAGGTGGCTGGCCTCACAGAAGCACTTACACAGTTGCCCCCACCCTGGAGCACAGACTCCCTAAGTAGGAAGGGCTGCAGTGCCCCAGCCCACACTTGCTCTGTCAAGGGCTACACACTGTTCGCCAAATAGAAGCAAAATGGAATAAACAGGATTAGGAAAATGAGTCCAGCAGACCCATCCAGGATATCTTCCTTTTGGTAGCACCTGGTGCAGGTTCCTCTCCAAAGAGAGGAAACCACTGATGTGTCGGAAATGTTCCACCTTTTAATTCTGTAGGGTTCCCATATTTGGAGGGCTGAGCCTCTATCGGGTGCTATCATGGGTGAAAGGAAAAAGTGTACTTACTGTCAGGTTAATGGTTTCTACTGTCCCCTTACTTGGAACTTCGGTATAATGTGAAGTTTAGAGAATATTTGTGCACTGTTCAGTATTCAGTTTTCATTAAGATGCATTGTGAAAGTCAGTGTCCAATAAATGTACCTTCTCAGTGCAGTTTACCCACTTATTTTCTATTGGCACTTTGGTATTTTATTCACATAAAATTATGTATTCGTACATAATCAGCACTGTGCAGTTTTGATAAACCACTGCCCTTCAATGTTCTTTTCTACTAAATCGTGTTAGCAGCAATCCTAACATATTTTGACTCTGGTGATGTCGACTTTTTCTCCTATCATATGATCCCATTTTAAAAATGTTATGCTGCAACGATCCCATGTGTAAGGGTATGTGCAGACGTTGCGGATTTGTCTGCGGATTTGCAGCAGTTTTCTATGCGGTGTACAGTACCATGTAAACCTATGGAAAACCAAATCCGCAGTGCCCATGCTGCAGAAACTACCGTGCGGAAACGCTGCGGTTTATTTTCCGCAGCATGTCAATTTTTTGTGCGGATTCTGCAGCGTTTTACACCTGCTCCTCAATAGGAATCCGCAGGTGTAAAGACGCAGGTGAAACCCGTACAAAAATTGCAGGAAATCTGCAGTAAATCCGCAGGTAAAACGCACTGTGTTTTACCTGCAGATTTCTCAAAAACTGTGTGGAAAAATCTGCACACGAATCCGCAACGTGGGCACACAGCCATAAAGTTTTTTGTCATTATTTGTGCATTTATATTACGTGGTGTCTTACTATTTATATTTGTAGATTTAAAGTCTTGCAGATTTTAAATACACCTCCACACATCAAGAAGTGACATTCTAGCCAGCATGTAAAATTATACTCACAAGACGAGCTGAACCACTTCATAAAGTCTTGCAGCTTGGAGGTTACTCTCCTTTTTTTCTTGTTACTGAATAAATCATCTATGAAACCTGGAGGAATTTTGTAGTGCTTGCCTAAAGCAAGAGATAACAGTTCATATACAAATCTCAACGCACAATGTAGCAAGCAGAGGATGAAAAAATAAAATAAAAGTTACCTTTTTTAAAAGGTTTTTCCTCAACCAACTCAAAGGGGTCTAAAGAGCGCCATGGGTCCGAACGGTTATTCTAAAGGCATACAAAGGGGAGTGACCAACGCATGATAAATAAAACATCTAGAAAAGTCCATCTTTGTTATTGCACTCATTTTTACAGTTTATCTCTGGACTTAGCAAGGCAGACAATGACTGACCAACCTCAGATTTTAGAGCCGCTTCCATAGGTAAACTGTGACTTACACTAGTGAGGCTAAAAGCTTTGAGACTTACAAATTTTTCTTTTAACAAACTTTACCGGCGTAGTGTTTTTTTATCTTTTAGTCGGAAGTTTCGGTCATGTTCATAAGCGATGTTGCTGTGAAAAACCCAGCATTTTACTGTACCAGCAAAGTGAATGAGATTTTGCAAATCTCATGTATATGTAGCTTATTTTTTATTTGCAGATTTGAAGCAGTTTCAACTCCGCATGTTAATTCTTTAAAAAAAAAAAAAAAGAAAAAAATGTGTATTTTAAAAGTATTTACAATAGATTATTCTGCTCCAAATAGTCAATGTGTGCACAAAACTTAATAGTTATAAGGTTTTTAAACTTTTGACAAATATATAGTTTATGCACAGACTCAATATTTATAGTGTTGTCTCTATTGTTCAAGACTTTTACAATTCGCCCTACTGTTTCAGGAATTACCACAGGTTCTCAATAGGATTGAGATCTGGTAGGTTTCCCAGCCATGGACCCAAATGATTCACTGTTTTGTTCACTGAGACACTTCATTCTCACAGATTCCTTGTGGCATGGTGCCCCATTATGATGGAAAAATCATTGTTCATCACCATCCATAACACTCATGCACTAGTGAGAAAATCACCGAAATTATGTAAGCAGGCATTTTTGTGGCAAGGCTGATAATCTGTGGAAATTGGGTTTTTGGGATCATGTTGATTTTCATGGCAAGACGTGAATTTGCAAATAATCTGATCACTCTTTATAACAATCTATAGGCTGGGCCATTTACCGTATATGGATACAAGTATATAAAATGGGAATGGTTGGTGATATCAACTTCCTGTTTGTAGCACATTAGTATATGGGAGTGGGTGGTGACCATGGCAGCCATATTGAAGTCGGCCATTTTGGATCCAGCTTTATTTTTTTCAATGGGAAGAGGGTCATGTGACATCAAACTTATAGAGAATTTCACAAGAAAAACAATGGCATGCTTGGTTTTAACGTAACTTTATTCTTTCAGGAGTTATTTACAAGTTTCTCTTGGCTTACAGCCATTGACATGTCGCAGAGGTTAACACATGAGGAGCGGATAGAAATTGTGTTGATGTCTGAACGTAGTATCGGATCACTGCCTCAGATTTCAATGCAAGACACCCTACGCAAGAAATCTGTCACCATTCCCATTTAGGTGTATCCATATAAAAGGCCCAACCAAAAAAGTTTGCCTCATCACTGAATATAATGCTCTGTGTAAACTGAGGGCCCTGTTCCAATTTTTGATTTGCCAATTCTGCAAATCCAGCGCGCCGATCTGGGTCACCAAAGATTCCCATAATATTTAGGTGTATCCATATAAATAGCCCACCCTGTAGAGTTAATGGAAATTAGCACTATAAAAACTGTAGCAGCAAACTTCGTGAAAACAAAAATTTGTTCAAAAGAGAAAAAAAAAAAAGAAAAAAAATCATTGTATGATGTCCGTACCATTTAGCATATATTTAACATGCAACAAGAAAAAAGAAAATATCCGTGCACCAAACAGACATTTACTGGCTCCAACAGAGATAAATTGGTAAATCTTTTGTGGTCACCACTCAACTACAAAAGCAAAACTTGTTATATGTCCTGAATTATAGGTGTATCAGTATCATCCGCTTTTAGCATTATATTACGTACTTGAAGAGAAAGCGGATACCAATGTAAAATACCTTGTCGTTTGAAACTGGAATTTCTTTTTCTGCTCTTTGCCGCAGTACATATCCTCGTTCTTCTGTCTGGATCTATACAAATATGGGCAATTTTGTTACATCTTGAAGCATTTTTCTAATTGAGGTTTCGCAGTTTCTTTGAAAAACACAAATGCAGTTTTTTGAGCCAAATGCATAAGTACGGTAAATTCAAAAGGAATGGGTAATATATAGGAAGATCCACATTTGGCTTTGGTTCAAAACCTGCAGATTTTTTTTTTCTTAAAAAAATGCTGTGTGGGAAACAAACATTACAAAAAGATATGTATTTAACAGTGAGAAAGTAAAAGTAATATTTTTTCTAAAAAACCAATTAAATAGCTGTTTATTGAATAAATCCTTAATACTGCATTGTGTAACCCTTAACAAATGTTACAATTAACTCATTACCTAAACCTAATTTAACCCTTTGATCCTTGAAACTGTCAACCTCCCCGACTAGGCCGATTTCTTTATTTCTGACGAGCGACACTATGGTAATATCTCTAGAACACTTAAATGTATCCCTCTGATTAGGACACTGTTTTTTTGTGACATGTTGTACTTCATATTAGTGCTAAAATTTTTTTGATTTATTTGAGAAAAAAAATTGACAACTGCAAAAGTACATGATGGTTGGGAAGTGCTTCCCGTTTTATGACATTCAGGGCACATCATGGTGATCGTGCGTACGCAATCACCGCTGGCTGTTCAGCTGATATCACAGCTGACACTTGGCTCACCACCAGGAATAATGCCCGCAGCATTTAGAAGGCAGGCAAACATCTGCAAGGAATTTGTATGTTCTCCCCGTGTTTGTGTGGGTTTCCTCTGGGTTCTCTGGTTTCCTCCCACACTCCAAAGACATACGGATAGGGAATTTAGATTGTGAGCCCCATCGGGGGACAGCAATGTTAATGTGTGCAAACTGTTAATCGCTGCGGAATATGTTCGCGCTATATAAAAATAAAAGATTATATATAGTATTTTTAATGTTAATAAAGAAAAATCCCTGAATTGCTGGTTTTTCTTCATTTTGTCTCCCAAAAATTGGAATAGAATGATCCCAGAATATCATGTGCCTGAAAACGGTACCAATAAAAACGTCATCACGCCAAGCACGTGACTGTTGGTCGAAATGTGGAAAAATTATAGGTCTCAAAATATGGCGATGCAGTTTTTTTTTTTTGCAATAAAAAGCGCTTTTTAGTGTGTTAAGCAGCGGCTCAGCTCACATTTATCCTGCGCTCTGCGCTTACTCTGCTGCAACATTATAGTGAATGGATCGCTCGGGGGTTTCATCTGAATTGCATCACTTGGAGATTTAGATGGAAACCCCGATACAAGGGCTCAGCGTAGAGCACAGGATAAATGTGACCCAAAATGTTACCAACAAAAGCTTCAAATTAATCCACAAAAAAACCCAAGTCCCCACTCAGGTCTGTCATCTGTTAATGGAAATATAGGGGGCTTCCACGTTACCGAAATGCCTCCTCGCTCCCCAAAAGAAATTCAGCAAATTCTCCACTCCCAAATCAAAATGCACCCCTCTCTTCTGAGCCCCAGTATGTCTAAATCACATTTAGCTTGTGGACACTGTAGCATTTCTGTAGCGATGATAGCCCATCTAATTTACGGGTGCGTGTCTCCAGGAGCACAAGCTGGGCACTGCTACATACTGGTCACTACAATGACAGTTTGCAATTTTCACTCAGAACGGTAGAGTTAGAAGGGACATCCTGGGTCATCTGGTCCAACCCACTGCTCAAACCAGGATTCACTAATTCATCCCAGACAGATGTCTGTCCAACCTCTGTTGGAAAACTCCCATGGAAAGAGAACTCCCCACCTCTCTTGGCAGCCTGTTCCACTCATTGATCACCCTGTCAAAAAGTTTTTCTAATATCTAATCTGTGTCTCCTCCCATTCAGTTTCATCCCATTGCTTCTAGTCTTTCCTTGTGCAAATGAGAATAAAAATTATCCTTCTACAACGTGACAGCCCTTGAGATATTTGTAGACAACTATTAAGTCTCCTCTCAGTCATCTTTTTTCAAGCTAAACATTCCCAGAACCTGTAACCGTTCCCAATAGGACATTTTTTGCAGACCGGTCACCATTCTGGTCGCTCTTCTCTGAACTTGCTCCAGTTTGTTTATGTCTTTTTTTAAAATGTGGGGCCCAAAACAGGACACAGTATTCCAGATGAGGTCTGACCAAAGAAGAGTAGAGGGCAATAATGACTTTGCGTGATCTAGACTGTACAGTCATGGCCAAAATTTTTGAGAATGACACCAAAATTATATTTTCACATGATCTGCTGCCCTCTGGTTTTTATACAAGTGTTTGTCTGATGTTTATATCACATACAGAAATATAATTGCAATCATATTATGAGTACCAATAGGTTATATTGACAGTTCGAATGAGTTAATGCAGCAAGTCAATATTTGCAGTGTTGACCCTTCTTCAAGACATCCGCAATTCTCCCTGGCATGCTCTCAATCAACTTCTGGACCAAATCCTGACTGATAGCAGTCCATTCTTGCATAATCAATGTTTGTATTTTGCCAGAATTTGTTGGTTTTTGTTTGTCCACCCGTCTCTTGATGATTGACCACAAGTTCTTAATGGGATTAAGATCTGGGGAGTTTCCAGGCCATGCACCCAAAATCTCTACGTTTTGTTCCATGAGCCATTTAGTTATCACCTTTGCTTTATGGCAAGGTGCTCCATCATGCTGGAAAAGGCACTGTTGGGCGCCAAACTGCTCTTGGACGGTTGGGAGAAGTTGCTCTTGGAGGACATTCTGGTACCATTCTTTATTCATGGCTGTGTTTTTAGGCAAGACTGAGAGTGAGCAGATTCCCTTGGCTGAGAAGCAACCCCACACATGGTTTCAGGATGCTTTACAGTTGGCATGAGACAAGACTGGTGGTAGCGCTCACCTCTTCTTCTCCAGATGTCCCAAACAATCGAAAAGGGGATTCATCAGAGCAAATGACTTTGCCCCAGTCCTCAGCAGTCCACTCCCTGTACCTTTTGCAGAATATCAGTCGGTCCCTGATGTTTTTTCTGGAGAGAAGTGGCTTCTTTGCTGCCCTCCTTGAAACCAGGCCTTGCTCAAAGAGTCTCCGCCTCACAGTGCGTGCAGAAGCACTCACACCAGCCTGCTGACATTCCTGAGCAACCTCGGCACTGCTGGTAGTCCGATCCCGCAGCTCAAACAGTTTTAAGATACGGTCCTGGCGCTTGCTGGTCTTTCTAGGGCGCCCTGGAGCCTTTTTTACAACAATGGAAGCTCTCTCCTTGAAGTTCTTGATGATGCGATAGATTGTTGACTGAGGTGCAATCTTTGTAGCTGCGATACTCTTCCCTCTTAGGCCATTTTTGTGCAGTGCAATGATGGCTGCACGTGCTTCTTTAGAGATAACCATGGTTAACTGAAGAGAAACAATGATACCAAGCACCAGCCTCCTTTTAAAGTGTCCAGTGATGTCATTCTTACTTAATCATGACTGATTGATCGCCAGCCCTGTCCTCATCAACACCCACACCTGTTTTAATGGATCAATCACTAAAACGATGTTAGCTGCTCCTTTTAAGGCAGGATTGCAATGATGTTGAAATGTGTTTTGGGGGTTAAAGTTCATTTTCTGGGCAAATATTGACTTTGCAAGTACAGTAATTGTTAAGCTGATCACTCTGACATTCAGGAGTATATGCAAATTGCCATTAGAAAAAATTAAGTAGTAGACTGGAAAAATTAATATTTGTCTCATTCTCAAAATCTTTGTCCATAACTGTACGCTTCTGTTAAAACATCCCAGAATTGCATTTGCCTTTTTTGCTGCAGCATCATGCTGTTGACACATGTTCAGTTTATGATCTATTAGTATACTCAAGTCTTTTTCACATGCGCTGTTGCTTAGCCCTATTCCTTAGCCCTATTCCTCCCATTCTGCATATGCTTTTTTCATTTTTATTGCCCAGATGTAGTACTTTGCATTTTTCCTTGTTAAAAACCATTCTGTTAGTTGCTGCCCACTGCTCCAGTTTATTTATATATTTTTTAATCTCCCTCTCTTCTCTAGTATTAGCTATCCCTCCTAGCTTTGTGTCATCAGCAAATTAAATCAGTGTACCCTAAATTTCTTCATTGATAAAATTGTTGAACAATACAGGGCCCAGGACAGAACCCTGTGGTACCCCACTTGAGACTTTCTTCCAACTGCATGTGCAGCCATTTACGACCACTCTTTGGGTCCGATCACTAAGCCAGTTATGAATCCACCTAACAGTTGCCTTTTCCATTCCTTTTTTCAATAAGGATGGTGTGAGATACTTTGTCAAATGCTTTGCTGAAGTCAAGATATACTATATGTACAGCATTTCCCTGATCCACCCAGTCAGTGATTCTGTCATAGAAGGAAATTAAGTTAGTCAATGAGTGTTTCTAGAAAACACAGTCAAAATCATCACTACACCTGTAGATAAATTCACAAGGGGGTATAATTTCCAAAATGGCGTCTCTTGAGGGGGTGGGGATTCTGCTCTTCTAGCACTTAGGGGCTCTGTATATGTAATCTGCAAACTATTATAAGAAAATTTGATCTCCGGGAGGCAAATGGTGCTCTTTCCCTCTCGAGTTTTGCCGTGTCGATAAGCAGTACTGTACAGCCACATAAGGGGCATTTCTACATTCAGCAGAAATTGTGGGACAAATTTTGATGTCGTCTTTACTTATTTCCCCGTGTGAATATGTGAAATCCAGAGCCCAAACTACATTTTCTTGATAATGTAATTATTCCTTCTTCATTGCCCGATAGTATAAAATTCTGTGACAAACCTGTGGTGTCAATATGATCACTGAACCCCTAGATGAATACCTTCAGAGGTGTAGTTTGTAAAATGGGGTCACTTATGGGGGGGTTCTGTTCTAGCACCTTAGGGGCTCTCTCATTGGGTCACAGCACCCGCAAACCAAAACAGTAACATCTGCACTGTAATATAGCGCTCTATTACTTCTGAGCTTTGCACAGTGCCTGAAAAGCATTTCCCAATTACATGTAAGTTATTACCACACTCTGGAGAACTTTTTACAACAAACTGAGGTTCATTTTGTCTTCTTAGCTCTTATAAAAATGTAAAAGGCTTGGGATAAAACAAGATTTTAGTGGTAAAAACGTAATTATTCACCACCCAATGGTGTGAAATTATGTGAAGCATATGCGGTGTCAATATGATCACTGCATCCCTAGATGAATTAATTGAGAGGTGTAGATTGTAAAATGGGGTCACTTATGGGGGGGGGGGGGGGGAGACAAGTTCTGCTGTTCAGGCACCTCAGGGGCTCTAAATGTTACATGAATCCCTCAAACCATTCTTCTGAGCTTTGGACTGTGCCCCAAAAGTAGTTTTCTCCCATATATGGAGTACCTGTGTACTCGGCAGAAATTACACAACAAATTTTTTAGTCCATTTTCTCCTGCTATGCTTGTGAAAATAAAAAACGTCTTAGTTACTCACCGGTTAACGGTGTTTTTTCAGAGTCCATGACAGCACTACGGAGAGAGGGGATCCGCCCTTCAGGAACAGGAACCCTACAGATACACCAGGGCGGCACCTCTCCCACGCATCAGTTGGTTTACAGAGCACAAGAGGACCACCAAGGTTAATAGCATACATAATAAACAATGATACAATAACTAACTATTCACTACCCGTGAATTATATAAACAAAGGAAGATGTGTACACCCAGAACTTAAGAAGACGGGAGGGTATGTACAGGTGCTGTCATGGACTCCGAAAAACACCGTTAACCGGTGAGTAACTAAGACTTTATCGGTCGTCCATGACAGCACTACGGAGAGAATTACAGAGAGTAACTAACTAGGGAGGGACTACAGCTTGCAGCACCCTTACACCAAAAGAGAGGTCAGAAGAGGCACCCAGGTTCAATCTATAGTGGTTATAGAATGTGTTTGGAGAAGACCAAGTAGCAGCCTTACAAATTTGGTCGATCGACACCTCCAATCTTTCCACCCACGAAGCCGCCATAGCTCTAGTGGAATACGCTTTTAGACCTTCAGGCGCCGGCTTGCCCTTTGAGATGTATGCCAGCGAGATAGCCTCCCTGATCCATTTAGCTAAAGTAGATTTCGATGCTCTATGACCTTTCCTACTACCCTGATAGGACACAAATAGGGCGTTATCTATCTTCCAGGGATCAGTTACTGCTAGATATTCCAGGATACATCTTTTTACATCTAAAGTGTGTAGCTTCCTTTCCTTATCGTTAGTAGGATTGGGGAGAAAAGATGGAAGAACTATTTCCTGTGTTCTGTGGAATCTGGACACTACTTTAGTAAGATATGCTGGATCAGGGGACAGTATCACTATCATCCCTAAGCTGCATGTACGGGGGAACCCTGGATAATGCTTGGATGTCGCCTATCCTACGCACCGATGTTAGGGCCACCAGGAAGGCTACTTTAAGTGATAGATTTTTAATAGAGGCTGAAGAAATTGGCTCAAATGGGGCCTCTGTCATGGCTGAGAGGACTAGGTTCAGGTCCCATGGCATGACCCTATTCTTCACCATTGGCCTAGACCGTTTTGTCGCCCTGATGAATCTGCTGACCCAGTAATTCTCAGCAATGTTGCAGCCAAAGAGGGCCCCTAAGGCTGATACCTGCACTTTAAGAGTATTTGGGGATAACCCCATATCTAACCCCTTCTGTAAGAATTCCAAAATCTGGTCTATCGGTATTGACTGACCAGCTATTACCCCCGAGTTCTGAAGAAATCTCTTCCAGATCCTGACAAATTTTTGTGGTGATTATTTTTCTGCTCTTCAGCAGACTGTTAATGAGGCCCAGAGAGAACCCCCTATCCTTTAACAGCGCCCGCTCAAAATCCACGCCGGGATGTCTGGCAAGACCCATGGGTCGGATATTGACATAGCCCTTAGGCATGGAAACCACGTCCTTCTGGGCCAGAAGGGGGCAATTACTATCACTGTGGCATTGTCCTTCCTGATTTTCCTCACCACCAGAGGAAGTAGAGACAGGGGAGGAAAGGCGTAAGCTAGCCTGAAGTTCCAGTCTATGAGGAGGGCGTCTACTGAGAGGATTTTCTCTGGGGTTCAGAGAGCAGAATTGCGTCACTTTTCTGTTTTCTTTTGTGGCAAACAGGTCTACCTCCGGTTGACCCCACCTTTCCACGATGAGGTTGAAGATGGAGCCGTTCAGGAACCACTCTCCCTGCCTCAATGTGTTGCGGCTTAAGAAATCCGCCATAGTGTTTTCAGCTCCTCTTATGTGAAGAGTCGTCAATGAGAGAAGATGTTGCGCTGCTAGCTGGAACAGACGATCTGCTATGCACATTAGAGATTTGGAACGGGTTCCACCTTGGTGGTTTATATATGCCACGGTGACCCGATTGTCCAAGAATACCCGCAAGTGGTGGCCCTGTAGATAGACAAGGAGTGTTTTAACTGCCTGTTCCACTGCCGTTAACTCCTTCAGGTTGGAGGACATTTCCATCTAACACTGATCCCAAAGCCCCTGGACCAATATATCCCCCATGTGAGCCCCCCACCCAGAAGGGCTAGCGTCTGAAGTGACTATACGAGTTACATTATATTCCCAGGGGACCCCCGTGGACAGGTTCTCTCGGTCTAGCCACCATTCGAGGGATACAATAGCGTCTTAGGATAGGGTCAGCAGGCTCTCCAGACATCCCCCCCAACCTTTTTTGTTGTAACAGCACCTCGCCCTGAAGTATCCTCGTATGATACTGGGCTCATCAGACCGCTGGAACACAGGACGAGAGAGAGCCTAACAGAGAGATGGCTCTTCTAAGGGACATGGTGGGGTTTTCAGAGGCGTTTAGCACCTGAAGGTGCAGGCGATCAATTTTCTCGTGAGGCAAACGGCATTCCTGAACCTGGGAATCCAGGGTCAGGCCTAAAAATCGCTGCACCGTCATGGGCTGTAACCGTGATTTTTCAACATTTAGCATCCACCCCAGACGCTCCAGGGCAGACATTACTTTATGTAAATGTTCCAGACAGTGATCCGCCGTTATACCTACGATAAGGAGATCGTCCAGGTAGGGGATTATTAGAATGTCAGACTCATGTAGGTGTGCCATAACTTCAGCCATTACCTTGGTAAACACCCGAGGGGCGACCGATATACGTAGCAAAGGGGAGGGCCCTATACTGGAAGTGTCTGACTACTCCATCCAACCGTACCGCCACCCTCAGGAATCGTTGGTGTCCTGCATAAATGGGGATATGGTAAATCCAATACTACCATAAAGCAGTTTTTAAACAGTAGCTTTATTACGGTGTTAATAGTCTCCATTTTAAATGATTGTACGGTCAGGAAATTGTTAAGAGCCCTAAGGTTAATAATTGTTCTGAAGGAGCCGTCAGGTTTACGTATCAGGAATAGAGGAGAGTAGAATCCTCTACCCTGTTCTCCTTCCGGAACCTCTGATAGGACATTCTTATTGAGCAGGTCGTGAACTTCCGTTTCTAGGGCCGCCTGTTCTGCTGGAGAAGACCTGAGTGGCGTAATTCTGAAAAAATTCTGAGGGATAGAGTAGAACTCTAGCCGCAGACCCGTAGCTATTATTCCCAAAATCCAATCGCTGCTGGAGACTTTGGACCAGGCCGGGTAGAAGGCAGATAGTCTATCTCCCACCGGGGCGACTAGTCATTGGGGTGGTTTTTTGACCTCACGGGATGGCTCCTGACGTCCCCCACCTCCAAACATAAATCCAGTACCTTTCTTTTTATCGTCTCATCTGCTCTGGTCTCTAGCTGGTCTCCTTCAAAAGAACCTTTTCCCTGCGAAGGGACGCCTGTAACAAGTAGTCAGTAGACTGGGAAATTTCTTCTTCTCGTCTCCGGCTTTCTCCAGCAGTTCATCTAGGACTGGACCGAACAGGTATTCCCCTTCGCTTGGGATAGAGCACAGACGAGATCTGGATTGAAGGTCACCCGGCCAACATTTCAGCCATAGGACCCTGCGTGCTGCGTTTGATAATCCTGCCGCTCTAGCCGCCATTCTTGCAGAATCTGCAGATGCGTCCGCGAGAAAGGCAGCGGCATTTTGAATTGTTGGCAGGAATTTTAACATAGATTCTCTGGAGACTCCCTCTTTTTTTTAGACTCCTTAGCCACCGCTGCATCCAATTTTGGTGCCTTATCCCATGTGTTCACCAGGGGATCAACGTGTGGACGGAAGACCAGGTTGCCGATTTGCAAAGCTGTAGGGCGGAAGCCCTGTGGTGCACCGTCCAGGAGGCGCAATCTGTCTTGGTAGAGTGAGCCTTAAACCCACGAGGGGGCACTCTGTTCTTGACCCAGTAAGCCTCCAAAATTGCCGTTCTCATCCAGCGAGCAATAGTCACCTTGGAGGCCGGAAGGCCTCTACGCGTTTCTGGAATGATGAAAAGAGAGTCCATCTTCCAAAAAGAGGCCGTTCTAGCAAGATAGACCCTCACCGCCCTGACAAGGTTTAGCTTGTTCAATGAACGCTCCAGAGGATGACTCGGAGCAGGACAAAAAGAAGGTAGAACAATGTCCTCGTTGAGGTGAAAGACGGACACCACATTGGGAAGGAAGGAAGGCGGAGGCTGCAGGACCACCTTATCCTGGTGAATAATCAAGAAAGGCGGGCGATTAAGGGCCGGATGGAGGTGATGGCCACAAGAAAGGCCACCTTGCAGGACAGAAATGACAGGGGAACCTCTAAGAGGCTCAAAGCGAGAACCCTTCAGGACCTCCAGGACTAGATTGAGATCCCATGGATCCACGGGAGCCCGGTACGAAGGAGCTGCATGCGCTACTCCCTGAAGGAAGGTCTTGACCTGCGGCTGGGATGATAACATCTTCTGGAAAAGATTGGAAAGCGCTGAAACTTGACCCTTTAAAGAACTAAGGGCAAGACCCATGTCCAGTCCTGCCTGGAGAAATGCCAAAATAGAAGGGAGAGAAAAGGACATAGGTGAGACGTGATTGGACTCGCACCAGTGGAAATAGGCACTCAAACAGCCATGCCATCAAACTGAGCGACCAAGAATTCGGGTGGCAGATCAGACCCTGAGACAACAGATCGGATCTTTCGAAGCCGCCAGGGGGCGTGCGCGAGAAGGTTGACAATCTCCGAGAACCAAGACGTTCTGGGCCAATCCGGTGCGATCAGAATGACCGGCACCCCCTCCGCCTTGATCTTCAGCAGTTTGGGAAGAAGGGGAAAGGGGGGACACAGACAGGGAAGCACGAACTGCGACCAATGAATGGCCAGCGCATCGGCATCCACTGCGAGAAGATCGCGGGACCCGGAGACAAACCGAGGGACCTTCCTGTTCAGTTGGGACGCCATGACGTCCACATCCGGAGTCCCCCATCGAAGGCAAATCTGATATCTGCGGCCCAGTTGTCTACGCCGGGGATATGCACCGCGGATAATCGCCAGAACCGTCACCTCTGCCCAAAGGAGGATCTTTGAGTTCCTTGGCATTGGCCAAGGTATCCGAGTCCCTCTCCGATGGCTGACATATGTATGCCACTGTCGTGGCATTGTCCGTCTGAATTCGGACTGGCAGACCCCTGAGAAGCCTTTCCCAGCGAAGGAGGGACAGAAAAATGGCCTGTATCTCGAGGACATTGATCGGCAGAGTGGATTCCTGCGCCGACCAACGTCCCTGGACAGTCAAGTGATGAAACACCGCCCCCGAGGCGAGAAGGTTGGCGTCCGTCAACAACTGCCAGTGAACGGGAAGGAAGGACCGACCCTGGAAGATGAGGGGCGACGTCAACCACCAATTGAGGGACAGTTTGAGCCGGGACGAGAGCCGAATCGGGCGATCCAGAGAAAAGACAGACTTGTCCCAATGCCAAAGAATTGCTTGCTGAAGTTGTCTTGAGTGGAATTGAGCGAAGGGGATCACCTCCGACGTTGCCACCATCCTCCCCAGGACCTTCATGGCCGATCGGAAGGATGGAAGCCGAGGGCTCTGAAGCAAGTTAACTTCCCGGCAGAGAATTTCTCTTTTCTCCTCGGGAAGGAAAACCCTTGACTGATGGGTGTCGAACAGCATGCCTAGAAACACGAGGCGCTGAGACGGAACAAGACAAGACTTCTTCCTGTTGACCATCCACCCCAAACGGGACAGAGTGTCGAGGACGATGGTCAGACTTTCGTGAGCCTGAGAAAAGGACGGAGCCTTAATGAGGAAGTTGTCGAGGTACGGAAAAAGCACCAGACCTCTGATCCTCAAAAAGGCCATCAACACTGCCATGATCTTTGTGAAGACCCTGGAAGCAGTAGCGAGACCGAATAGCAGGGGGACAAACTGGAAATACTCCTGATGTACCGCAAAACATAGCAATCTGTGATGTCCAGGAAATATGGGAACATGAAGAGAGGAGTACTGAATGTCTATGGAGCACAGAAATTCCTGTGCCTCCATGGAAGCGATTACTGAACGAAGGGATTCCATCCTGAAATGTCGCAGATGAACCCTTTTGTTCAGTAACTTGAGATCCAGTCTTTCTTCGGCACCACAAACAGGGTTGAGTAGAAACCTGTGAACTTTTCTGGAACGGGAACGATTACCTTCAAACTGAGGAGGGAGGCGATGGGTGCAAAGAAACCCGGGACCAGAGCCGGGTCTCTTGGAGGGCGAGCTTCGAAGAAGCGATTCCGGGGCAGAGAAACTAATTCTATTTTGCATCCGAAGGATACAACTTCCCTGACCCTTGTGTCCTCCACTGAGGTGAGCCAAACGTCTCTGAAAAAAAAAAAAAAAAACGACGGCAGCCCAGCTTGGGAGAAGCGCTGGGGTCTTGTCGAGAGTCATGCCGAGGTAGACCTTCCAGGTCAAGACTTGATGGATCTACCCTGGGAGTAGCAAGAGCGCCAGGAACGGGTGGGTCTAAAGAAAAACCTTCTTCCTATGCACGCGCTTGCGGCCTCTGCTGGTGGGGAAAGGAATCAGTCATCGTGAAACGACGAAAGGGCCGAAACTGCTGCTTCGGAGGAGGCCGGCGATGTTTGGACTGGGGAAGAAGTGAACTTGTGCCCCCAGTAGCGTCCTTAATAATTTGATCCAGCCTGGAACCGAAAAGGCGTGGTCCCTGAAAAGGTAGGTTGGTAAGGGAGTTTGATGACCAGTCCGCCTGCCAGGCCTTAAGCCAAACGGTCCGCCAGATGTCAACAACAATGTAGGACGCCTGAACTGCACAAGACGCGGCATCCAGGGAGGCAGAAACCAAATACTCACTTGTGTGAGAAATCTGGTTGGCAAGCTCCGCCAGCTGTTCTGGTTGAGCCCCAGCCAGAATGCCTTGGCGGAATTGTTTGGCCCATTTGGGTACAGATTTTGAAACCCAAGTGGAAGCAAAGGCCGGACACAGTAGATGCAGCCGCTTCGAAGGCTGACATCGCAAAGGATTCTATAATTCTATTAGAATCCTTCAGAGATGCTCCACCAGAAAGAAGGACCGTGTCTAGAAACTGGCGGGTCCATGGAGGGAGAAGCAGTCCAGTTGGCAGTGAGTTCCGGAGAAAAGGGATATAACATGCCAAGGCGCTTTCCTCTTAAAACATCTGGTTGGATTCCCTCTCTCTGGCCAGAAGCTCCTCGAATTCAGAATGAGGAGTGAAGACCTTAGAAGGTGGTTTAGACAGTCTAAACGAACCGCCTGATCTGCGGGTTCCATAGGTGAATCTTTGATGCCAAAGGTCTGGTTGATCGCCCCAATGAGGATCTGGACCATATCCCTCATTTTAGCGATTTGGTCCGAATCCAGCTCCAAAGCATCCTCCGAAGAAGTGTCCGAGAACATCTTGCCTGACTCGGGAGAGGACTGGGAAGAAACAGACCTCTGAGACTGACCAGGAGCGAGATGGAACGGGAAGAGGACTCAGACCGGCGTTCCTATCTGGATCTTTTGCGGCCTGTCTAGGCAGGCTCGGACGGGGCTTCCTGTGACCCGCTGGCTACTGCGAAAGTCTGCAGGGGCAACCTATCAAGTATGGACACCGGGGTCAGACACCCTGGTGAGATCTGCCACAGATTGTGACAGAGAGGAAGCCCACCCTGGAATAAGGGCCTCACTCTCACCTGGGACAGAAGGGGGCTCCTGAGCGGTGGGTACAGTGGGGTTGCTGCATTCCTTATAGAGGGGAGAGGACTGACCTGAGGGAAGCCTGCAATTACAATAAGACCACACAAAGTGTGACTAAAGCAGAGGAAGAGGAGGATGGGAACGTTCTCCCTTAGAATTAGACATGATGAACAGACCCACTAAAAAATGCCAGAAGGTTAGGGGACAGGAGAGCAGAGGAGAGTGTCAGTCTGCAGTGCAGAGCTATTCACGGCAGATGTCCTGTAGTTCGCTTCCGGCAGTAGAGGCTGGGAAGGTCGGTAGGGGAGGCAGGTCCTGCAGAGGAAACCACTGCCAGGTCCACACGCCGGAAAATGGCGACTGCCGAGAAGATGCAGTGCAAAAAACGCGTGCTGCTGAAGAGGAGGGCGTAAAGGAGCAAAAACACACTCTCTGAGGCCGGAAGAGGGGGCGGAGTCCACTGCACGATCCAAGGGAGAAAGATGGCGCTGATAGCAGCATGTGCTGAACCCAGAAGGAGTGGGCGGAGCCAACTGCACGATCCGGGAGGATCTGATCATCGCCTGTATGTAGCAGAGCCAATCAGGTTATGGCAGCTTTTAGTCTCCCGTGGAGACTGAAAGTAAAAAAAATCTCATCTCCCGAGATCTTGGTGCTGAGATCTCAATCTGCGCCACCCCAGGCAGCCATTTTCCCGGAGTCCACCGCATAGTAAACCATGTCAGTGCGGGGGCTGTGGGCTTCCACAAAACGTCGGCAAAGCACCAGCACTACTGAAAATCTGCAGCAGCGCACATTCGAACACCCCCATATCCCAGTCTGCGGCCTGCAGCAATGCTCCACTCTTGCCTCCTCTAGCAGCGACCTTGGGACCCTGCTTCACTTCAGTCACCACCCCCGGTAAGAAATATGATGCATGGATTATAAGAACCACCATTTTATAAAAAAATAAAATCCTAATTTTCTCCTCAAAAATTTGGGGTGCGTCTTACAATCCAGTGAGCCTTATAATCCGCAAAATATGGTAGATAAATGACATTTAACTCATGTCTATTTCAGATCAGTATCCTTTTTTAAACAATTTTCTTTTGTTAGGTAGTTAGAAGGGTTAAAATTTTATCAGCAATTTCATTTTTCCAACAAAATTTACAAAATCATTTATTTAGGGACCACATCCCATTTGAAGTTACTTTGAGGGGTCTATAACAGAAAATACCCAAAAAGTGACACCATGTTAAAAACTACACCCTTCAAAGTGCTCAAAACCACATTCAAGAAGCTTATTAACCCTTTAGCAGCGTCACCAGAAAAACAACAACGTGGAAGCGGAAAATAAAAATTTTCCATTTTCCCACCAAAATATTGGATTTAGCCCCACATTTAATTTTCAAGAAGGTAAAAAAAGAAAATGGACCATATAATTTGTTGTGCAGTTTGACCAGAGTACACAGATAACCCATATGTAGTGGAAAACTACTGTTTGGGTGCACAGCAGGGCTCAGAAGTGAAGGAGCACCCCTTCAACTTTTGGGGAGACTAAAAATGGCTGAAATAGATAGTGGATAGTGAATGTTGCATTTGCAGGAGCCCCTGATGTGTCTAAACAATGGAAATCCCTCACAAGTGACCCCATTTGGAAACTATACCCTTCAAAGAATTTATCTAGATGTGTGGTGAGCACCTTGAACCTGCAGGTGCTTCACAGAATTTTATAGAGTTGAACAGTGAAAATAATCACATTATTCCTGCAAAAATGTTGCTTTAGCCCCTATTCATTTTCACAAGGGTAACAGGAGAAAATGGACTGTAAAATTTGTTGTGCAAAATATTTTGAATACGCATATACCCCAGATGTGGTGGAATACTGTTTGGGCGCACTGCAGGACTCGAAAGGGAAGGAGCGTCGATTGCATTCTGGAGCGCAATTTTGGTTGGAACAGATTGTGAATGCCATATCACATTTGAAGAGCCCCTGGCATGCCAAAACAGCCGAAACCCCCAAAAGTGATGCCATTTTGGAAACTTGAGGAATTTACTGGTGTAGAGCATTTTTAACCATCAGTCGAGTCACAGAATTGTATAACACTGGGATGAGTCAATGGAAAATTACCATTTTAACCACTAATATGTTGCTTTAACCCCAAGTTTTAGGTTTTCTAAAGGGGTAATAGGAGAAACCTGACCTAAAATGTGTTAACGCTTTTTCTCTCAAGTACACCCTATGTGGACTAAAACTACTTTTGAGGTGCAGTGCCAAGTTCAGATGGGAAGGAGCGCTATATTGGAGTTCATATTTTGATGGAATGGTCTCAGGATATCATGCCACATTGCCAGAGCCCCAGAGGTGCCAGAACAGCAGAAACCCCCCTTAAGTAGCATAATGTTACAAATCACCACTAAATGAATTCATCTAGGGGGCGTAGTGAGCATGTTGACACCACATGTGCCACACAGACTTGTATACTATTTGGTGGTGTAGAAATAAAAATGTAATTATTACCACTAAAATGTTGTTTTAGCCCCAAGTTCTTAATTTTTATAAGGGCTAAAGAGAAAAAAATGGACCTGACAGTTTGGTTGTGCAATTTCTCCTGAGTAAGCCAATAATCTACATGTAATCAGGAGCTATTTTTCAACCACATTGGAAAGCTCAGAAGGGAAGGAATGCCATACTATAGTGCAGATTTGCCTGTTATGGTGTTCGGGTGGCATGACCCACTAAAAAAGTCCTGAGGTGCCAGAACAGCAGAACACCTCCATACGTGACCCCATTTTACAAACTACACCTTTCAATGAATTCATCCAAGGGTCCAGTGATCATATTGATGTCATGGGTGTGTCACAAAATTTGGGCTGAAAAACACACTACTACATTTTTACCCAAATTGTTTTGTTTTATCCCCAGATTTTACATTTTCACATGGGGAAATGAGTAAAAAATTTGTCCCAAAATTTCTGCTGAACATGGTAATGCCCCATATGTGGCTGTATAGTACTGCTTAGCCACACGACGAGACTCTGGAGGGATGGAGTGCTATTCGACTCTTAGATAACAAATTTCGGTACAATAGTTTGCGGACTCCATTAACAGAGCCCCTAAGTGCTAGAACAGCAGAATATCCACCTTCAAGGGACCCCAATTTGGAAATTACACCCCAGTGGGAATTTATCTACAGGTGTAGTAACAATTTTGACTCCATGAGTGTTTTCCATAAAGAAGTAGCAGATGTTGGTCTGCGATGAATGTAAATCTGCCATTTTAGTGCCCATACATTGTAGTAACTGGATCATGCTTCTGATGACATGGACCCTGCCTGTAAATTAGGGGGTGGGTTTCTCATTGCTACAGAAATGTCAAACGTGGAAGCTAAATGTCGTTTAGGTACACTGTGGGACTCAGAAGGGAGATGGGCATTTGGACTTGGGAGCAGAATTTGCTGGAATTCTTTGGGGGGGGGGGGGGGGGGGGGGGCGAGGAGCCAAAGCGCATTTCCAGAGCTTTTGTGTTAACAGCAACATGGAAGCCCCCTATTCAGGGGTGAACCTAGCCTCTCTGCTGCCTGAGGCGAACTGCAAAACGTCGCCCCACCCCCCACCACCACGTAGTAAAATCAGTGCAAATAAGTTTAAGGCATCTTTCACATTTCCGTCAGTACGGGGCCGTCGCAAACCGTCAGCCTGACGGACGTTGTGCAAATAGTACACAACGTGGACAGCGGATGAAGTTTTCAGACACATCGGCTGCCCATTATGAGTTTCGGGGAGGAGGGGGCGGAGTTCCGGCCGCACATGTGCGGTCGGAAATGGCAGTTTCTACGGACGATAAAAACATTATATTGAACCTTTTTTTCTCACGACGGGCCGCAAAATCACGACGCATCCGTTGCACGACGGATGCGACGTGTGCCCATTCGTCGCAATCCGTCAATAAAAGTGAATAGCAAAAAAATGCATCCTGCGGGCACATTTGCAGGATCCGTTTTTTTGCCAAAATGACGGATTGCGACGTATGGCTTAAAACGGAAATGTGAAAGAGGCCTTAGCAGGACCATATCTGACAACCTCAGCTCATCCACATAGGGTAACACATCCCAACTCTGCTATATCCCACTTCCTTACTGCTTTCAGATCTGAAAACCCCAGCTGGTTCAGCTTATCTACTTCTGACAGTCTGATGGAGGGAAGCTGTGAACCATGACAGAGCTGTGCAGCAGCATGTGGGGCGGGTGATGTTTTTTACAGTTACTTACTGCCGGTTACTGCTCTGCAATTAGTCTGACTCCCAGCAATGTGGGTGTCCCAGCAGGTCAGGAGACTGGGCACCGCCTCTGCACCTCAGCACGGGTAAGTGACAGTCACCTGCCAGGCACGCCGCACGTTAGGTTGTTGTGACACTGCACTGTTGGCAATTGTCAGAGTAGGGAATACAGGGAGAGTCGGCACCATGTGTTCTGACTGCCGCTCCCTGTCTAAGGATGTTCCGCCGCCTGAAGTAAAGTATTCAACTTGCTTCATGATAGCAGCGCCCCTGGCAGTGAGTCACCTGCCAGGCACGCTGCACATTAGCTTGTTTGTGTGTCACAAGTCACTGACTGTCTGCACTGTCAGCAAGTGTCAGAGACTCAGAGCAGGGTTTGCAGGGAGAGTTGGCACCACGTGTTCTAGCTGCCGCCCCCCTGTCTTTAGGAATGCTCTGCCACTTGAGGCAAAGCATTCAACTTGGTTCATGATAGCAGCATCACTGCCCTTATTATTTCTAATGACAGGTGACGGTCCTGAGTGGTGACTTGTGTTGAAGCTTTTGTTGGGAATATTTTACATAACATTATGGAACACGTTTATTGTATGCTCTTCCCTGAGCACTTAAATTGGGGTTTCTATCTAAATCTCCAAATCACCTTTTCCGGAGGTGCACAAAACTGTGGCAGACTGCGCTTTTATGCACGCCTAAAAAAAAAACAGACACCGCCAGATCATAGGCCAGAAGGCTTCCACACTGCCTCCATCTTCTTCACTATAGAGAATCTTCCGTCGGGGGTTCGGTCTGAACCCCATTTTTAAGAGATTTACACGAAAATCCCGATAAAAGCGCTCATCGTAGATCACAGGATAAATATGCACCGAGCCTTACTGCAATCTTTGGAGGCAGAATGATCTAATCAACAGCAGGTAAAGAATTGCTTTCATTTCTTATTTTACGCTGCTTCTCGTGCGGATAAGCGATGATTAGGGTTGGTGCAATTACAGATCAGTTTATGTTTGGCTGCCTTCACACACACTAAAAAAAAAAAAAAGGCATTAGACCTACCGGTAATTATGTTTCCAGGAGTCCATCCTGACAGCACCCTGGAGGACGTCCTCCTCCTCCTTGCTGGGACAGGAAACACACGAGAGTTTAAAATCCAGTCCCACCCCAAATTCCACAGTGTTGTAACAAGAAATATTTCATGGATAAAGCAAATAAAACTTTTAATGAAAAAGATCATATTACATCATAATACATATAACAAGACAGGGAGGGAACTACCCGTGCTGTCAGGATGGACTCCTGGAAACATAATTACCGGTAGGTCTAACGCCTATTTTCCAGGACGTCCCTCCTGACAGCACCCTGGAGAGTACCAAAGCACCTCCTTAGGGTGGGATTACCGCTTGGAGGACTTTCCTCCCAAATGCAGTCTGCTGACCGGACATAACATCAAGTTTGTAATGTTTACAGAAGGTGCCAGTACTGGCCCATGTCGCAGCCCTACAGATCTGTTCTACTGATGCGCCTGCCCGCTCAGCCCAGGAAGCAGAAACGCCGCAAGTAGAATGGGCATGTAAACCTACTGGAGGGGAGATCCCCTCAGACTGGTAAGCATCTGAGATCACAGTCGTGATCCAACGTGCAAACGATGCTTTAGAAGCTTTTTTTAAACAAAATAAAGAGGTTTAGGTCTATACGGCAAGTACTTGTGGCCTCTAGATAATCTATAACAGCCTGTCTAACATCCAACTAGTAGAGGATTTTCTCTTTCGCATTGGAAGGGTTGTTACAGAAGGAAGGAAGCACTATCTCCTGATTTCTGTTTTTAGTAGAGCCTACCTTCAGAATGAATGCAGGGTCTAGCTTCAGGACTAAGCCATCATCCCTGATCTGGAGATACGGTCTCTGGTACATAGGGCTTGGATTTCCCCAACCCTCTTGGCTGTGGTGATCGCCACTAGGAATGCAGTTTTACGCATGCGTACTGATATAGGCATATCCTTGCCCAGAGCGTAAGCACACTTACACAAGGACCTGAGGACTAAGTTAAGGTCCCAAGAAGGAGACAAGTGCCAATGGATAGTCTAGGAAAGAACTTAAAGCTGAAACCTGTACCTTTAAGGTGCTGGGTCTAAGACCCTTGTTAAACCCTTTTTGAAGAAAGTTTAAGATAGCAGGCATGTCCGGAGAGCCTGTCACGTCGTCGGACCTGCCACCCTCCAGACAGAATCGCTTCCAAATCTTAGATTGCCGATGTTACAGATTTTCTACTAGCCTGGATAGTGGCCATGACCTGATCTGATAAGCCCTTAGCCTTCAAGATATCCCTTTCAGGATCCAAGCTGAAAGACAGAGCTTTCCTGGGTCTGGATGGTAAACCGGACCCTGGTGAATGACATCTCCCCGCAGAGGCAGCTCGATTGTGTTGTCGACCGCTAAGGCAGTTAGTAGAGGGAACCAGCATCTTCTTGGCCAGTACGGAATGATCAGGATGACTTGCTTGGCCCTCCTTGATCATCATCAGGACTGCTGGAATCAATGCCAGGGGTGGAAATGCATAAGAGGTTCTACCCACCTTTGGCTCAAGGTATCTATCCCGTCTGGAAGATCCAAGGGGTTCAGAGAAAAGAATCTTGAGATCTTTGAGTTTCTTCTGTTTCCAAATAAGTCTATATTGGGGGTTCCCCACTGATGACATAAGTTCTGGAAGATATTCTGGTTCAGCTCACACTCGCCGTCTGCTCAGGTAATCTGCTATCGTGTTCTGAGAACCCTCCAGATGGATTGCAGTTATTGATAGAACAGTCTTCTGCCCAGCTGAAAATTGTTTCTGCTAGGTCCTGCAGTGGTCGATGTTTTGGGCCTCCCTGATGCTTCAAGAACGAGACCGTTGTCACATTGTCGGAAAATATTCTGACATGGCAATTTGAGAGCGTGAGCTGATTTTGTCTTAAGGCCTCCCACACGGCATATAGTTCTTTGAAGTTGGAGGATTTGTCTCTAATGTCTGCTGGCCATCTGCCCTGGAGGATTCTGCCCTGTAGATGAGGTCCCCAGCCCCATGCGCTGGCGTCCGTGGTGACCACTACGTAGGGGTAGGTGGACCATAACACTCCCACCCTTAGGTTCTCTGTCTGCGTCCACCAATGGAGAGATCTCCGTACTGGTCCCGATAGTCTCAAGGGAGCGTCTAGTGAAGACTGGCGGCGATCCCAGATAGATAGAATTTGTCTCTGCAGGGGTCTTGAATGGGCCTGTGCCCATCTGACACATGGTATGCATGCCATCAGGCCTATTACCTTCATAGCGATCCTTATGGAAATTCGATTTTCCAGTAAGTACCGGACTCTGACTCGAATTGTCTCCTGCTTGTTCTCTGGTAAGTAGGATATTCTGTGACTGGAGTCTAGACACACTCCCAGGAATATCTTCCTGTGTTCTGGTAACAGGTCAGACTTCTGCCAGTTTATGACCAAGCCTAGACATTCCTTTACTGATATTGTTCAGATTCTGTGATCCGTCAGGACTTCTACTGATTTTGCCACAAGAAGAAAGTCGTCCACAGGTATGGAATTATTATGATGCCCTGGTTTCTCAGGAAGGCCACCACCTCTGACACCAGCTTTGTGAATATAGGGGGCGCTGAAGCCAGACCAAAGGGAAGGCCCCGAAACTGGTAGTGGCAGGTCCGGGTTGGCAGCTCTACGGCAAACTTTAGCAGATTCTGTGATGAAAGATGCACCGGGACCTGATAGTAGGCACTCTTCAGGCCGAGAGTGCACATTACCACGTCCTGTTTATGAGATGAACTGCTGACCGGATAGATTCCATTCGGAACCTTTTGTATCTTACCCAGGCATTCAATGGTTTTAGATTTATTATAGTGAAAGCTTCGCCGGATGGTTTTGTGATGGGGAATAAGGATGAATAGTGCCCCCTTCCTATTTCTGATGGAGGAACCGGAATTATTACTGCCGCACTGAGCATGTCCTGTAAATCTATCAGAATGGCAGAATGTGCTGTGACTATGGTAGGCCAATATAAACTGTGCAGGAGGTGCGGGTTAAATCCGCGCTGCCTAAATGATGAAGTTCCAATGATAATAAATTTAAAAGGTGGTTTATTCAACGCGTTTCAAGGTCAGTGCGACCTCCTCTTCAGGAAATTCCACATACAGAGGAGATCGCACTGAAGAGGCATTAAGGCAGCGCGGATTTAACCCACACCTCCTGCACAGTTTATATTGTCATACGGCCGTTGATCGGCTTGTGGATCTGCAGCAGCCAAAATTGCTGCATGCTCTTCATTCAACAGAATCAGGTGAGCAATTCTAAGAAAGCTCTCTTGGTTATCTAGAGCAGGGGTCCCCAACTCCAGTCCTCAAGGCCCACCAACAGGTCATGTTTTCAGGATTTTTTTAGTATTGCCCAGGTAATAATTGCATTACCTGTGCAAAACAAAGGAAAACCTGAAAACATGATCTGTTGGTGGGCCTTGAGGACTGGAGTTGGGGAACACTGATCTAGAGGATAAGACCCTATTTTGCGCTTTGTGTCTCCATTTTTTTTCCTCCAGTGACTATGGTAGGAGCGTACCTTTCTGGAGGAGAGGATTAAAGCTCCATGCTATATCCCTCTGACAGTTCTGAGAACCCACTGATTTCGAGTTATCTGGGCCCAATTTTCTGCAAAGTGGCGTAGCCTTACCCCAATACTGGTGGCGTCATTGTGTCTTATTTCTGGAGGCTTGTCTAAAGAAGAAGCCTCTGCTCTTATTACACTGGGTATGGGAGCCCCTGTAGGACCCTCTGATGGACCTACTCTGCCCTCTGAAATCATACTGCTTTCTGCAGAAGAATCCTGTCCGAAAGGGCTGATACCGTTTAGGTTTGTCCTCAGGGAATCCTTTCTTTTTGTCAGAGGCCGACTCAAGGATACTATCTAAGGCTGGCCCAAATACCCTCTGGCCTGAGAATGGGATGGAGCAGAGCTTGGTCTTAGAGGCATTATCTCCTGACCAGGACATTAGCTATACAGCCCTCCTAGCGGCATTAGACAGGGAACTGTTTCTGGCTGAGAATCTAACCGACTCTGCAGTCATATCAGATAAGAATGTCATGGCCGACATCATAATAGGAAGTGAACTCAGAATATCAGCTCAAGGGGTCTTATTGGAGAGAGGCTCCTCCAACTGACTCATCCATAAGTACATAGATCTGGCCACCAAACTGGCTGCTATGTTTGTCCTAATTAGGGCCGCAGAAGCCTCCCAGGCCCTTTTTAGGAGAATGTCTGCTTTTCGGTCCATAGGATCAAGCAAGTTAGAAGAGTCCTCAAAGGGTATGGCAGTCTTTTTGGTGACCTTTACTACAAGAACGTCAATCTTAGGGATTTCCTCCCATAACTTGACTTCCTCAGGGTCAAATGATAAGCGGCTTTTAAAGTCACGAGATAGCACCAGCCGGCGCTCAGCCTTCTGCTGGGAGCTCCCCCTCTTCTTTTGACAGGGAATCCCTTAGGTCGGAACCCTCATCAGAAGTATACTCCATCTCCCTTTGGTCTCTCCCCTGCCTGGCTCGCTTCCGGCCTGAGATGGGACTGGACAGACGTGGCTGTGAGAGGCTGGACATAGAGGCCTGAACCTCCTCCTGAATTAGGGATCTCATTTCTGACAGCAGCGATGACTGCTCGTCCTTCATGACCCTTGAAGTACAAGGTGCACAGAGAGACCTGCCATGGGAGTCTGGAAGTTTTACGTGGCATACAGGACATCTCCTGGACTAAACCGAGACCTTGCCAGATTTTTTAGCTTTGGCCGGGGAAGCAGTGGGGGTTCCCTTATCCTAAAAGACATAAGATAGGGAGTAATAAGCTGGAAGTCGTGCAGGGATTTCATCTGAGGTGAGGGTTCACTGAGCAAGGCGGACTTACCCCTCCATGCTCGATCATGTCCCCTTCTATAGCTGGATCAGAAGCACCCCTGCACCGCGCTGGATGCTATCGAAGGTAGCGACCACGCTGCTCTGCGTTCCACCGAAGGAGAGCACGCTCTCCCCGCTTTCCAAACGTCACCGGAAGTGACGTTTACCAGCACTGACGATACTGGAAGTGACGCGGCTCCTACCCAGACTCCGGAAGCTGTCTCAGCGTGCCGCGCTGAATGTCGCGTCGGCCGGGCAGCAGCCCGCTCCACGCCAGGCTCCCGTAGTGGCGCCGTGTCCTGAGCCGAGAGCCTCCACAAGGAGGAACGGCCCTATCCCGGAGCCTCGTCCTGCTCCAGGCCTTTGGTGTAGAGGGACTCCCCCTGAGCTCGGTAAGCTTGCGCAGCTTCTTTCTCGTGTGTCCCTCCATGAAGGGACAGGAAAAACACTGAGGAATTGGGGGTGGGACCGGATTTTAAACTCTCCTGTGTTTCCTGTCCCAGTAAGGAGGAGGAGGACGTCCTCCAGGGTGCTGTCAGCAGGTCAGTCCTGGAAATATGTTTTGACAATAAAAAGTGTTTTTGATTTGCTATAGTTTGAAAGCTATAAATTTTTCTATACATCTTCTGACAATCATGTGTGCTCTTGTTTTTTTGCAGGACGTGTTGACGTTTTTATTAGCACTATTGATGGGCACACAAAAATTTTTTGATCGTTTTCTATTTTGGTATCTGGGAGGCAGAATGTACAAAATCCAGGAATTCAGGATTTTTTTTAATGCTGTGCAACTTTGTATCAGTCCAATCACAGCAATACCACATTTATATCTTTTTTTTATGTTTTGCTGCTTTTACACAAAACTACTTTATAGAAAAAAAAGCTTGTTGTAGTTAGCTGAACAGACGTAATCATGACAACCTCTGGTTGCCATGGCAATGATCGATCGAGCCCTTTCCCAGCTTTTTAACTGCTGCAATCTATATCGATCTCAGCATTTAGAGGGTTAAATGGCCCGAGGAGGTACTTTAACTTAAGCCAAAGAACCAGCTCCTGGCCCAGTATGATTGCCATGATTTACCTATACATCAAAAATTGGCTCTAGTAGACAATTACAGATCAGAGAGTTGGCGCCATTAGACTCATGTCATTGTACACATCACATACAGATTGTAGTCTACAGTTACCTGCTGTCGCTCAATGTGTTCAATAGGATCCATTTCTGCATTTTCTATTTCATGGTGATCATCCAGTGGGAGAAATCCATCATCATTTGCTTTAAACAAAAAAATATATATATATATATAAATGCTTACAATAGCATTTATAGTATACCGTATTTTTCTGACTATAACACGCACTTTTACTAATTGATAAGCTGTAGATATAAAGACTAATTTGCACGCTAGATTGTAGTCATATTAGAAAATCAGTCATTGAGTTTACACAAGTGGTAAGGCCCCCAACACATTTGCATTTTTTTTTTTTAATTTATAGAAAAATAAAAAAAGAGGCAATACATTCACAAGGCACTAACCATGCAGAGGTAGAAGAACAATCAGAGAGAAAAGCAATAACAATAAAAAATTCTTATTATTGAAATCCTGAAAACAATATGTGAAATGCCATAACTGCACAGACCAAGTAGAGTAGCACAATCAAATCAAAGAATTAACCCCTTAAGCACCAAGGGTGGTTTGAACGTTAATGACCGGGCCAATTTTTACAATGATGATTCTACACTGTTTTCTCATGACATATTGTACTTCATGATAGTGGTAAAATTTCTTAGATAAGACTTGCGTTTATTTGTGAAAGAAATGGAAATTTGGCGAAAATTTCGCAATTTTCCAACTTTGAATTTTTATGCCCTTAAATCACAGAGATATGTCACACAAAATACTTAAGTAACATTTCCCACATGTCTACTTTACATCAGCAAAATTTTGGAACCAAATATTTTTTTTGTTAGGGAGTTATAAGGGTTAAAAGTTGACCAGCAATTTCTCATTTTTACAACACTTTCTTTTTTAGGGACCACATCTCATTTGAAGTCACTTTGAGGGGTCTATATGATAGAAAATACCCAAGTGTGACACCATTCTAAAAACTGCACCCCTCAAGGTGCTCAAAACCACATTCAAGAAGTTGATTAACCCTTCAGGTGTTTCACAGGAATTTTTGGAATGTTTAAATAAAAATGAACATTTAACTTTTTTTCCACAAAATTTACTTCAGCTCCAATTTGATTTATTTTACAAAGGGTAACAGGAGAAAATGGACCCCAAAAGTTGTTGTACAATTTGTCCTGAGTACGCCGATACCCCATATGTGGCAGTAAACCACTGTTTGGGCGCATGGCAGAGCTCGGAAGCGAAGGAGCGCTATTTGACTTTTCAATGCAGTTTATAATACAAAAATGCCCAGACTCATATTAATCAGTAAGCCAAGCGCAATCACCTAGCTACCTCTATACCACTCCATTACAATATACTAACAAAGGAGAAACATAGGAGTTTTACGGTAGAAAAACTTATGACAAATCTTTCTTAGGGTATGTTCACACGTTCAGGATTTCCATCCTTTTTTTTTCAGGACTGTTTTTTTAAAAAACTGCAGCTCTTGGCAGAAAACGCAGGTCCTTTTTTTGGTCCTTTTTTGATGCGTTTTTTGATCCTTTTTTTTTATGCAGTTTTCTAACCCTAACCTACCCCTAACCCTACCCCTACTCTAACCTTAGTGAAAAAAAAAAAAAAAAATTCTTAATTTTTTTATTGTCCCTACCAATGGGGGTGACAAAGTGGGGGGGGGTGTCATTTACTATTTTTTTATTTTGATCACTGAGATAGGTTATATCTCAGTGATCAAAATGCACTTTGGAGCGAATCTGCCGGCCGGCAGATTCGGCGGGCGCACTGCGCATGCGCCCGCCATTTTGCAAGATGGCGGCGCCCAGGGAGAAGAAGGCCGGACGGACACCGGGACGCCGGGTAAGTATAAGGGGGGGAGATTAGGGCACGGCGGGGGCATCGGAGCACTGGGGGGCGGGATCGGAGCACGGGGGGGCAGCCACACTCCGCCCACGCACTTCCGCCCGCTCCCCCGCACTTCCTGCTGCAGCGGTTCTGCACATCAAATCGCAGTAAAACCCGCAGATATATTTTTGATCTGCGGGTTTTACTGCGGTTTTGACCTCACAATGGAGGTCTATGGGTGCAGAACCGCTGCGATTCAGGAAAAAGAAGTGACATGCTCCTTCTTTTTTGCCGCAGCTATTCTGCGCGGCTTTTTAAACGAAATTCCGGATCATGTGCACAGCAGTGACTGTTTTCCATAGGGTTACATTGTTATGTACCCTGCATGGAAAACAGCTGCGGAACCGCAGCGGCAAAACCGCTGCGGTTCCGCAGTAAAAAACGCACTGTGTGAACATGGCCTTAATAGAATTACACATATTGACAAAACAATTTTTTTTAACATTTTTATATATGATGGTAAAGGACACCAATGAGCAACATGCAGCACCATATAAATATGAACATCCAACGAAAAGGACCAAAAATATATGAGGTAAATAACCCTATCCAATAGTGTGTCCAAACATATCCCCTCAAGACCTCTAGGGGGAGGACAACACAAGTTCTGTCCCAATGGTTAATGCATGATAATGTCCACAGTTCATAATAGCTCCGTTTCACATGCCACCATTTAGGTACAAAGTTATAACATAAGTATTAGACAGAAAGAATAAGGGTTAACCTTACCAGTGCCTTAATGCGCAACTGGACGCACCCCAGTGTTGTACTCTCCCTACAGGTCTTGAGGGGATATGTTTGGACACACTATTGGATAGGGTTATTTACCTCATATTTTTGGTCCTTTTCGTTGGACGTTCATATTTATATGGTGCTGTATGTTGCTCATTGGTGTCCTTTACCATCATATATACATTTTTTTTTTTAATTGTTTGTCAATATATGTGTGATTGTATTAATAGAGATTTGTCATAAGTTTTTCTACCATAAAACTCCCAAAGTTTCTCCTTTGTTAGTACAGAAGTTTATAATGCAGAGCCGTAAAAAAAAAAAAAAAAAAAAAAATTTCCCACAAAAATGTTCTTTTTGCCCCCAATTTTTATTTTCACAAAGGTAACAGGAGAAATTGGACCCCAAAAGTTGTTATCCAATTTGTCCCGAGTACGCTGATACCCAATATGTGGGGGGGAAACCACTGTTTGGGCGCATGGCAGAGCTCGGAAGTGAAGGAGCGCCATTTGGAATGCAGACTTAGATGGATTGGTCTGCAGGCGTCACGTTGCCTTTGCAGAGCCCCTGATGTAACTAAACAGTAGAAACCTTCCACAAGTGACCCCATATTGGAAACTAGACCCCAAGGAACTTATCTAGATGTATTGTGAGAACTTTGAACCCGCAAGTGTTTCACTACAGTTTATAACGCAGAGCAGTGAAAATAAAAAAATCATTTTTTCCCACAAAAATGGTTTATTAGCCCCCCAAATTTTTATTTTCCCAAGGGTAACAAGATAAATTGGACCCCAAAAGTTGTTGTCCAATTTGTCCTGAGTACGCTGATACTCCATATGTTGGGGTAAACCCCTGATTAGGCGCACGGGAGAGCTCGGAAGGGAAGGAGCACTGTTTTATTTTTTTCAATACAGAACTGGCTGGAATTGAGATCGGACGCCATGTCGCGTTTTGAGAGCCTCTGATGTGCCTAAACAGTGGAAACCCCCAATTCTAACTGAAACCCTAACACTAGCCACAACCCTAGCCCTAACCCTAATGGGAAAATGGAAATAAATACATTTTTTAAATTTTATTATTTTTCTCTAACTAAGGGGGTGATGAAGGGGTGTTTGATTTACTTTTATAGCTTTTTTTTTTTTTTTACCGGATTTAATATTTGACAGCCATCACAGACTAAAAGACGCTTTTTATTGCAAAAAAATAGTTTTTGCGTCTCCACATTTTGAGAGCTATAATTTTTTCATATTTTGGTCCACAGAGTCATGTGAGGTCTTGTTTTTTGCGGGAGGAGTTGATGTTTTTGGGCACGTGACATTTTTTGATCGCTTTTTATTCCGATTTTTGTGAGGCAGAATGACCAAAAACCAGCTATTCATGAATTTCTTTTGGGGGGGGGAGAAGGGAGGGGGCAGGAGTTTATACCGTTCCACGTTTGGTAACATTGATAAAGCAGTTTTATTATTGTTCGGGTCAGTACAATTAGAGCGATACATCATTTATATCTTTTTTTATGTTTTGGCGCTTTTATACGATAAAAACTTTTATAGAAAAAATAATTATTTTTACATTGCTTTATTCTGAGGACTATAACTTATTTTTTCGCTGATGCAGTATGTTGATGCATGCTGATGCAGGGCATGTTGATTTAGTAATTATAGCATGATACAATACTAGCACAGTCCACATTTACTACTCTTTGATAATGGTGCGGTTTTTCATGACTTATTTTTGCATGTGATTATATTTGGCCTATTTTTGCCTTGCTATTCTGTGATACACATAATTGATATGTTTACATGCATGTTTTATATTTTTAAGTGCCATTTTTGTAACTGTATATGTATATTAGTATTAACTTCATGCATGGCATTTTTTTTGATTAGTAATTTATTTATTTGTATATTTTTTGGCTCTTAGGAGTGTGCTCCCTGGTCCAGGACCTTTAAATGATAGATAATCAATCACCGGCGCTAAAGTTACAATATACCCCCCAAGCTGCAGGCACCTCTGCAGGTGGTGTGCGCACACCTGCTGACACTAAATAAATACCAATAACACCAAACCAGGATGCCGCGCTACAAGGGGATGCTGCTTTATGTGACTGCAACATGGAATATACAACTAGTGAATCCTGGTGTTATATTACCTTATGGATGTAACTGCTGTGTTCCTGTGCAGGACGTAGGCTGTTGTTGTAACCGTGCCCTCCGTATTGTTGAGAATGGCGTTTATAGACCACAGAAGCAAGGGAGCGTCCTCCCGGTCTATTGAAACCCCTGCGCAGTCACGTGTTGCAGTCACATAAAGCAGCATCCCCTTGTAGCGCGGCATCCTAGTTTGGTGTTATTGACCTTTAAATAATAGCTTTACTATCATCTTATTTACTAGTCTAATATCACTCTACACTTATTTTATGGTCCTGCACATTGGAGGCCGCTTCTTTTTTGAGCTTTTTTTTTTCTATTATACATATTTTTTCTGCCATGTATGTGGTATGTGGACTGTCTCTGTGAACATTCAATATTTCTTGTATTGTTTGTACATTTCTTACTCACCTGCCCTGCATTGTCTTGCTTGTCGCTCCAGCACAATTTTAAATGTTTTTAATTGTATTTTGCTGTCTAACTTGGCATTGTTTCCGCTTTTTGATATATCATCGCCTTGTGTGCACTATACTTTGCGCTCGCTCTTCTCATGTTTTTACGTTTTGGTCGCGCATTGAGTAGCACCTGGCTAATTTGATTTATTTCATTGGATTAAGTGGAGCCCACTTTTTTCTCTCTATTTTCATACGTCTGATGATGATGGCATTTGAGGCTGCAAGTGCAACACAGTTAGAGTCCAGAGAAGCGTGTGACAAGTACTACCCGGCCAGGGAGATCTGATTGGCTAGATCTGCTGCCTCTGGGGGAAGGTCACTATCCTAAATGGTTGTGGACAGGGTATCGGCCCAAGAGACCATAGCTTTAGTTACCCAATCCACGGCAAAAGGAGACAGTGCCGAGCCTGAAGCTTCGAAAACCGAGCGGGCAAGGTTCTCTGACGGTCTGTGGGATCATGAATTGAGAACCCGTCTGGTAAGTACAGTAGGGTCTTGGTGGCCAGGCAGGAGACTGGTGGATCAACAGGAGGTAATTCGGCCCATTCCTCCCGCAGATTCATGGAAAAACGATATCTAGCCTCAATAGGCTTCTGACCAGCAAAGCGTTTGTCCAGTAACTCCCTATGTCGTTGAACTATGTCCTGCAACTCGGGATGGGTGGAGAAAACCCTATGAGGACGTTTAGTCCTCTTGAAGGACACCACATGCTCTAGGACCAAATTAGAGTCCTCGTCAACCTTTGAGGTCTGGTTGACGGCCTCAATGAGACTGTCCACCGTCGCCTGATAATCCGGTAAGTCCAGATCAAGGGGCATGTCGGAATCGGACTCAAAGCCCTGGTCACTGCCAACCCCGGGTGAGCGGGAAACGGCGCCCATGGATGCCGAGGCGCGAGAAGATGTGCTATGGGCCCGTTTCCTAGATGCCTGTGGAGTTTTTGACTGCGAACAGCCCCCGCTGGCCGACAGCTCTCGTGAGGTAGAGGAACCTTCCGAGACAGGCAGACGAATGCCCCAACCAGTGGAGGGATCTTGGAGGGACTCTCTTGCTTTCACCAGTGATGCCATGGAATGTGACAGTGACGAAGCCCACTCAGGAGGACTAGGTACACTGGGGCTCGGTAGCAGCGGAGGGCTCCTGAACGCATTCGGGGTTATTATTCATTTTTATAGCGCAGTTTATTCCATGGCGCTTAACATGTGATTAAAGGGGCATACATAGACAAGTACAATAAAACATGAGCAATACAAAGCACACACAAGTATAGCAAGGAGAGAGGACCCTGCCCACGAGTGCTCACAGTCTACAGGGAGTGAGTGAAGATACACTAGGAGAGGGTAGAGCTTGTCGTGTGGCGGTTCAGTAGACTGAGGATCACTGCAGGTTGTAGGCTTGTCGGAAGAGGTGGGTCTTCAGGTTCTTTTTGAAAGTTTCCGTAGTAGGTGAAAGTCTGATGTGTTGGGGTAGAGAGTTCCAACGTATGGGGGAAGCACAAAAGAAGTCTTGTATGCGTTTGTGGGTAGAAGAGATGAGAGGGGAGTAGAGAAGCAGATCTTAAGAGGATCGATGGTTGCGTGTAGGTAAGTACCGGGAGACCATGTCACAGATGTATGGAGGAGACAGGTTGTGGATGGCTTTGTATGTCATAGTTAGAGTTTTGAACTGGAGTCTCTGGACAATAGGAGGCCAGTGAAGAGCTTGGCAGAGCGTAGAAGCTGGGGAATAATGGGGAGACAGGTAGATTTGTTGGGCAGCAGAGTTCAGGATAGACTGGAGTGGTGCAAGAGTGCTAGAGGTGAGGCCAGAGAGTAGAGGTTGCAATAGTCAAGGTGGGAGATGATGAGGGCGTGCACAAGCATTTTTGCAGTTTCTTGGTCAAGGAATGTACGGATCCGGGAAATGTTTTTGAGTTGGAGTCAGCAGGAGGAGGCAAGGGCTTGGATATGTAGCTTGAAGGAGGGCAGAGTCAAGGATCACCCCGAGACAACGAGCATGCGGGACTGTGGAAAGTGAGCAGCCATTGACATTGATGGATAGGTCTGGTGGAGGGGTAGAGTGAGATGGGGGAAAGATGATGAATTCTAACAAACTCGAAGATGGATAAAATGTAATGTTTATTCTTAATAAAAAAATCTATTTAAATTAAAAAAAAAAAAAAGATGATGAATTCTGTTTTGTCCATGTTCAGTTTTAGAAAGCAAGTAAAAAATTAAGATGAAATAGCAGACATTGTGGGATTTTTGTCAGTAAGGAGGTGATGTCAAGTACAGATAGGTATATCTGTGTGTCATTGGCGTAGAGATAATACTGCAGACCGTGGGATTCTATTAGTTGTTCCAGGCCGAAGGTGTAGATGGAGAAGAGATGGGGTCCTAAAATTGAGCATTGGGGAACACCAATAGACAGGGGGTGAGGAGGTGGTGTGGGAGAGGGAGACAATGTCCAGTCTGTTAGATATGACGAAATCCAGGATAAGGCCAAATCTGTGAGGCCAAGAGGTGACAGAATCTGTAACAAGAGGGAATGGTCCACAATGTCGAAGGCAGAAGACAAGTCCAGGAGAAGGAGGACAGTAGTGTCGCTGGCTCTTGGCGGTTAGTAGGTCATTGGTGACTTTAGTTAGGGCAGTTTCAGTTGAGTGATCCGGTCAGAAGCCAGATTGTAACCGGTCAAAGAGAGCAGGAGGAGAGGTGGGAGGACAGTTCAAGATGTACATGCTGTTCCAGTAGTTTTGAGGCATAAGGAGAAGTGATATCGGGCGATAGCTAGACACATAGGATGTGTCGAGGGAGGGCTTGTTGAGGATGGGCGTGATTGAGGCGTGTTTGAAGGATGTTGGGAAGACACCATTTGCAAGTGAAATGTTGAAGAGATGTGTTAGGGTTGGGATGAAGACTCTGGCGAGGTTAGGGGATGAAGTGGGACGGGAGCTGATGAAGCGGTAAAATGTGATCTTGACAGAAGGGAGGAGAGCTGATCTTCTGTCATGGTGGAGAAGTTGGTTCTGGACGAACAGGGCGAGCAGTTAAGAGGAGGGGCATTGGGGGCTACAAGCCAAAGCTTTCTCTGATGTTATCGATCTTCTGCTTAAAGAAAGAGGCAAAGTCTTCAGCAGAAATGAGAGAAGAGGGAGGAGGTGCTGGGGGACGGAGTAGAGAATTGAAAGTGTTGAAAAGCTTTTTAGGGTTGTGAGACAGGGAGGATATGAAAGATGAGAAGAAAGTTTGCTTTGCGGTAGTGAGCGTGGACTTGAAGCTGCCGAGGGACTGCTTGTATGCGATAAATTGCTCGGCAGAACGGAATTTCTTCCATCTCCGCTCAGCAACCCTGGAAGCCCGTCTCAGTTCTTTGGTTTGGCTGGTCAGCCAGGGTTGCCTGTTGATTGTATGAGTATTGCTGTGTGTGAGAGCGGTGGCCAAATCGAGTGCTGCTGTTATTGTGGCATTGCATAAAGTGGCAACAGTATCTGTGTCATGTAAGGCAGCCATGGCTGTAAGAGGGAGAAGGGATTCAGTGAGGTGTTTGAGATTTCTGTGAGGGTGGGTGAGTTTGTGGAGTGGAGGTTGCGCACTAGGAGAGGAGAGGGTAGATCATGCAATGCCAGTAGGTTGTGGTTAGACAGGGGCAGTGGTGAGTTAGTGAGATTAGTAAGGGAACAGAGGCGGGTGAAGATAAGGTTCAGTGTGTGGGCATCTTTGTGAGTGGCCGCGGAGGACCACTGAATGAGGCCAAAAGAGGCAGTCAGTGATAAAAGTTTACAGGCAGCTGATGTGGAAGTGTCAATGGGGATGTTGAAGTCACACATGATGATAGTGGGGATGTCAGCAGAAAGGAAATGGAGTAGCAGGTGGTGAAGTGGTCGTGGAGATGGCTAGTTCTGGGGGGGCGGTAGATGACAGCCAGCTGGAGGTTGGAGGGGGAGTAAATGCAGATGGAGTGCACCTCAAACAAGGGAAGAGTAGCGGAGGTTGGTAGTGGATTTGGGGTAAAGGAGCAGGTATCGGACAGCAGCAAGCCAACTCCTCCACCACGATTGTTGCTGGGGCGAGGGGTGTGAGAGAGATGGAATCCGCCATAAGAGAGGCTGAGTCAGAGGTGGTGAGCCAGGTTTCAGTGATGCCAAGGAAGGAGAGTTTGTTGGTGATAAAGTGGTCATGGATATATGACAGTTTGTTTCAAACAGAGCGTGCGTTCCATAGTGTTCAAGGTAGTGGGACCGGGGGCTGGACGAATAGGTATGAGGTTATCATTGCGGAAACGTGTAAAGGATCGTGGCAGGGGGTTAGAAATGAGTGTGGGAATGTGTTGAGGAGAGCCAGAATTTGGGGATACGCCACCAGCAATGAGGAGTAGTAGACAGAGCATTAGAATGTGGGAGCAGGAAGTGTGTGTCTGGAGAAAAAAGACTGTATTTGGAGGAACAGTTCTGAGGAGAAGGCGAGATGGCTGGGGAGGATGGAGGGAGAAATAACTAGTTCTTTACTAAGTGGAGAGATTGCAGGAGATTGTAAGAAGGAAATTAGTATGGGGTGAAAGTGGAAAGAAACATTGTGGTGGTTGTCTATCCCATTACCTTTCAGTCCAATTTACCGTAAGTCTAATTCAAAGTATCGTACTTCGAAATCTGTACTTTGAGAGACGTAATTTGAAAGATACATGGATCAGACTACAGTCTGGATCAAACTCATGGGTCTCAATATATCTCCAGCTAAGGGCAATCAGGTGTGAATGAGGAGGTGGGTGGGTATTGCGAGAACAGATGCTGAGAGTTAAGCAAACGTAATAAAGAGAGGGAGAGGTTGGAGTGACCACTCAAAGATATGCCAGAATAACATAGTAAGAGAAATGAAACAGATCATGGAAACAAGATGATAGGTAATAAAAGCAAACCAGAAAAAGATTATATGCGCTGCACATAGACAGTCATATGCCAGGGAAAGCTGGCTTTGCAGAGTGGTGTACTCTGTCCCCATGGCAGCAAAGTCTGACAGGTGGTACATGAGGTGAAAAACACTATGTATTTTGTTAGCCTTCTTGGAAGTGTTGGGGAGTGACATGATGTACCCCAGTATGCCCCTGATCCTGCTGATGTGCTCCAATAGGGAGGGCCATGGCTGTAAGTTTCCAATGACTACTGCAAAGGAGAGCCAATGAGTGTATCTGCCACAGTCTTACCCAGGTCCTTTGTGCCTAGTTGATAGCGGTCCTCCCGACGCGCTCTGCCCCTCTGAAGATGAACGGGCTTGTCCGCATGTGTAGAGAGCCATCCGGGAAGAGGGCCGCACGGACACCATAATTGCCTCTGGACATCCAAGGGGTTAACTACCCAAGAATGGGTCAGGGCTGTCGGTCCGGCACAAAACACGGGATGGTCCTGGATGCAGAGAGGGGGGGGAGAGGGCATAACGCGGTGTAGCGCAGTCCGTTAACGCCATTACTTTCAATGGCGGACGTATCGCTAGCGCACGCCCACAATGGGCGTGAGCTAGCTATATGCCGTCATTGAGTGACGGACCAGAGACGCGGGCTGCAGCGTTTCCGGGTCCGTCACTGCTGGCGCAGATGGAGCTAGCAGATGCTCCATCTGCGCTAGCGCAGTGCCGAAGTCGGCACTTGCGTTAGTGCAGTCCGTTTAACGGATGTGTTGAACGGACTGCACAACACAAGTGTGAACCTAGCCTAAGGGATCTGTCGCCCCTGTAATCCTCGAAAAAGTAAGACTAAAGAGAAAAATTAAAATAAAAATGCCATAGATGTGATCTGAGAAACAGAACACATGTGCCTCCTACTGGCTGGTTCGGCTGGAGCCAGTGTGTGGGTGTATACTGTAGAGGAGAAGCTAATCTTTTTGTGTTTACTTACTGTCAGCCTCCTGGAGGCAGCAGCCTAACACTCAAGGTCCTGTGTCCCCAAATGAGGAGCGAAGGAGACAAATGGTTTTGTAAATTTTGTTGTAAAAATTAGAAATCGCTGGTCAACTTTTAACCCTTATAATGTCCTAACCAAAAAAAAAAAAATTTTATTTCCAATAAAATGACTTTACTATGAGAGGCCTGGATGTCTTCCTGGAGCAGAACAATATTGTATCATACAATTATTAGGTTCTGTAGAAGGACGTAGATCTGGGTATTTATTATGATGGAATATAGGCTGAACTGGATGGACAAATGTCTTTTTTCGGCCTTACTAACTATGTTACTATGTTACCAATAGTTAAATGTTATTTAACTATTTTGTGAAATATAACTGATTTAACCCCTTCATGACCTTGGGATTTTCCGTGTTTGTTTTTCGCTCGCCTCCTTCCCAGAGTCATACCTTGTTTAATTTTTTCCGTCAATATGGCCATGTGAGGGCTTATTTTTTGTGGGACGAGTTGTACTTTTGAACGACATCATTGGTTTTACCATGTCGTGTACAAGAAAATAGGGGAAAAAATTCCAAGTGCGGTGAAATTGCAAAAAAAAAGTGCAATCCCATGCATGTTTTTTGTTTGGCTTTTTTGCTAGGATCACTAAATGCTAAAACTGACCTGCCATTATGATTCTCCAGGTCATTACGAGTTCATAGACACCAAACATGTGTAGGCTATTTTTTATATAAGTGGTGAAAAAAATTACAAACTTTGTTAAAAAAAAATAAATTAAAAAAAATTGCACCATTTTCTGATACCTGTAGCGCAGTGGTCCCCAACTCCAGGCCTCGAGGGCCGCCAACAGTGCAGGTTTTCAGGATTTCCTTAGTATTGCACAGGGGTTGGAATCATCACATTACCACCAATGCAATACTAAAGAAATCCTGAAAACCTGCACTGTTGGCGGCCCTCGAGGCCTGGAGTTGGGGACCCTTGCTGTAGCGTCTTCCATTTTTTGTGATCTGGGGTCGGGTGAGGGCTCCGAGCTGACGTTTTTAATGATACCATTTTGGTGCAGATACGTTCTTTTGATCGCCCATTATTGCATTTTAATGCAATGTCGAGGCGACCAAAAAAATGTAATTCGGGCGTTTCAAAATTTTTTCTCGCTACGCCGTTTAGCGATCAGGTTAATCCTTTTTTATTGATCGATCGGGCGATTATGAACGCGGCGATACCAAACGTGTATATTTGATTTTATTTTTATTGTTTTATTTTGAATGGGGCGAAGGGAGGGGAATTAAGCTTTTATATTTTTTTTATTTATTTCATTTTTAAACATTTTTTACTTTTGTCATGCTTCAATAGCCTCCATGGGAGGCTAGAAGCTGACATAGCCTGATGGGCTCTGGTACATAGACGCCATCATCAGATCGAAGACATTTTACCACTAACATGAAGTACAATATGTCATGAAAATAAAAAAAACAATCTCAGAATCAGTGGGATCTGTTGAAGCATTCCAGAGTTATTACATCACAAAGTGACAGTGGTCAGAATTGTAAAAATTGGCTTGGTCATTAAGTACCAAATTGGCTGTCACTAAGGGGTTAAATTGAATCTATATAATTGCCTTGTAATGTTTTTATTTCCTGTTCTGCCCAGATGTCACCGTATCCCAGAATTACAAGCGGAGGAAGTACACCGACCGCCGTATTGGGACACCCAAGTGGTGGGTGTCTCAATATGGAAACTGCTGCTGGTACCACTAGCGGAACACTGTCACACCACACACACACACACTCTATATGCCACACACATGAAGCCTCTTGCGCGGTACCACCAGCAGAACACCATTGCGAACATGCCGCCGCCATGATCAATGAATGATTCACTGACTGCCGCCATCTTTGTACAGGAGGAGCGCATGCGCAGTTTTAATTTGACCACCGCCATATGTCTGCACAAAGATGGCGGCGGTCTGATTTACTGCGCCTGCGCAAATTACAGGCAGGTACAGTGAATCATTCGGCTGATCCCGGCGGCAGATGCGCGATGTGTCTACAGGCAGAAGAAGCCGGTCACATTAAAGGGGTTTTACCACGAATGAAAGTCGTCTGTGTCTGACCGTGTACGGAGCATACCACATCTCCAGGGCAGGGAAGGAAGCAAAAGACAATACTGACATTACAGCAGGGAATCACAAGATGCCATTAGGCAACAACAGCGCCACATTACTGCCCACCCGATGCGATAGCATCGGGACTCCATCTATTCTATACATAAGTCAAAACAGACCTAGTTAAAATATTTGCAGTTCTCTGGATGCTAGGCCGGAGCCATCAATCAATAGAGCCCATATTTTTTCACATTTGGAGGGGATGGCCTTCCTTTTCAAATATATGCTTTGTCTGTTACTGTGGGTGCCTGCTCTGATAGCCCAACATTGGTTATCAGTTTCCTGGCAATGTATAACATGCGTGCTACCACTGTTTTGCCATGTTCATCAGTACTTAGAACTTCTATATATCCCATTATACAGCTCTGGCAAAAATTAAGAGACCACTGCAAAATGTTCAGTTTCTCTGATTTTTCTCTTTATAGGTATATTTTTAGTAAAACGTTCTTTTATTCTATAAACTTCTGACATGTTTCCGAATTTCCAAGCAATAAATTTTGTATTTTTCTGAAGAAGAAAAAATTGTCAAAATAAAATAAAAAAAAACAGTGCTTTCAGACCTCAAATAATGCAAAGAAAGATGACCTAACACACACAATTTATAGTTACAAGATAACACTTGTTATAAATAAAATATGCATTTTATTGCATGTTTAACAATGCAAAAAATTATATGTACTATATATTATGTTTAATGATGGATACAAATTTGTTGTTAATAAACGAATTTTAAAAAAAATAATCATGCAAAGAAAACAAGTTCATACTATACTAATGTTTAAACTCAGGAAGAGTTCAGAAATCAATATTTTGTGGAATAATGATGATTTTATTCACAGCTTTCATACATTTTTGTTAGATGGTTTGTGACTATCCATCATCCTCTTGATTACATTCCAGAGGTTTTAAATGGGGTTCAGGTCTGGAGATTGGGCTGCACATGACAGGGATTTGATGTGGTGGTCTCTTAATTTTTGCCAGAGCTATACATACAAATGGTAAGGGATCTGTATCGAATGAGTATGTTCTATTAATGATCGCTATTACATCCCTCCAGAATGTTTCCAAAGCGGAGCATGTCCACATCATATGAAGCGCGATAGCCTGGGATGTTTTACATCTAGCACATAATGAGTCTGGTCGAAGCCCTATATCGTGGAGAAATTGGGGAGTTCTAGATGACTGGTGTAATACCTGTAAGTGGGAGAATCTATGGGATTCACTCTGACTACTGGTGAACTCTTTCCAGTATTTCAGACCACAGCCCCTCTTCAATGGGGCCTATCATACCCTCCCATTTTTCTTTTGACCATATGGGTTGTTTTGTTAATACAAGATCCAACAGATACCTATAAAGTGATGAGCTTAGTCCCCCAGAGTTATGTTAGCTGGCTATTCTCTGTATTACATCATTGTGAGGCACTCCGTTACTTAGGACGAGACTCTGCACGATATGCATGTCGTAACTGAAGATACTTATAAAATTCTGTGTTGGGTAGTCCAACTTCATTTTGTATTTGTGAGAACTCCTTGAGTGAATTTCCCACTAAAAACATAAGTAAATCTTTCTACTCCTTTTTTACTCCAGTTTTTAAACCCTTCCAAATTATATAAATTAGGGAGCCATGGCATTTCTCACAGTGATGTAAATCGTGACATTTCTTGTATACTCTGTAGTTTATTCACCGTACCCCAAAGTTTGTGTATTAACGGCGTAGTTGGGGTTCTACAAGAGGGTATCAAATTTGTGAGCCTCCAATGCTTCATAGAGTCTAAATGATTTAAAATATGATTGGAGTAGTAAATGTTGAACTCCCCCTCCAGGGTCGTCCCACCCATGAATGTGTTGGAGCTGAGCTGCCACGTAATAAACCCACATGTTTGGGTTTGCAAGGCCACCCATTGTTTTATCTCTTTGCAGAGTTTCCAGTTTAATTCTTGGAGCTGGTCTTCATAAATCCCTGAAAATGCTGTTAACTTTAAGGAAGTATCTCTGGGGCAGCCAAATTGGAGCATTATGCAACACATGGCAGTTGTGGCATCCAGATCACCTTGACGAAGTTGGTGCGACCCACAACTGACAGTGGTAGTTTACACCACGTGTCCAATTTGCATTTGAATCTCGACAGTATTGGGATGAGGTTAAGTTTCTAATAGTCAGTAATTTTAGATGTTACATTAATACCTAAATATTTAAATTCAGCGATCACTTGTAAGCCCGAATCAATATAATGAGGTTCCAGTTATCCATTGGAAGCAATACTGACTTGGTCCAATTAATCACCAAACCCAAATATTTCCCAAAATTATCAATTCTCTCCATAGCTATATGTAATGTTTTGGAGGCTACAGCCAAAAATAGAAGAGCATCGTCAGCATAAAGCGCAATTTTCTCCTCTATAATCCCTCTACTACAGGGTGCTTCCTAATAATCACAGCTAGTGGTTCAATGGCCATGCAAACAGTGGGGGGGGGGGGGAGGGGGGGAGACAGAGGACAACCCTGCGCCTGTGAGATCACAGCGATTGATAACGATGAGAGCCGTATTTAGGTGAGAAATGAGATCTGTGATTTTGCGTATCAGTAGTTGTATTTTTTATTTTTAGAAAAAGAAGGGGGAAAGAAGCCTGCAGGACCAAAAATATGTAACAGATCACCCTCCTCCTCCCTACATCAACATATGGGACTGGCTTCTGGGAAGATGGGAGTGTTTGCGAGCTGGCACCCTAGTACCACAAAGATAGCAATTTATAGCCAGCCTCATGAATGCAAAAATGATTGATTTATATGTTAAAAAGGTGAAGATACTCCTTCACTGATCCTTTGACAAAGAAAGACCCAAATCGCCATACTATTAGGTTTAAAAATGCGGTAAGTATTCGGTAGATCAGGAGGCTCGATCAGCAAGGAGGAGATAAAGTGTGCCTTAAAAGGTCCTGTGCCCTAATATCCAGCTTTGAAAAATTATTGTCCTTATTATAAAACGGTCTAGGAGGGAGTGAGTGAAAAAAGTGGGAAAGCTGGCCAACACATTTCAATTGGTGAATTGTATATTTCTTACCTATACACAAGACATATTGCAAAAGATTGAAAGAAAATTTTAATAACATATTTTAAATTCTGGACAGAAGTTGCAAATCATTTCTACAGAGTAAAGCCAAGATAAGATGGGTCTAACAAATTTAGCAATCAACTAGATTAAAGGGAACCTGTGACTAGATTAATTCTGCCCAAACTACGGGCAGCATGAATGAGAGCATGGCGCACAATTACAGTCGTGTATATTTTACTCAATCACTCCAGCATTTCAGAAAAAACATAGCTTGAGAGGCCAGAAAGTGGCTATAGGGAAAGATTGGACTAGCCCAGTGCGGCCACCGGACGGCTTCCCCTCGACAGCTTTCTCCCATGTGTGGAGAAGGTCGAAAAAAAACACAGCATTGGACTAGTCCGCTCTCCCTATAGTTCCAGCTGGCTTCTCAAACTATGTTTTCCAACTTTATCTCACTACAAAGCCAGTCAGGCTCCGATTCCTGCTGCTCAAGCTATGGGCAGCATTAATCTAGTTACAGGTACATCTAACAGCTACTACAACGAGTAGATCTAGATCTACACGAGTAGATCAAATTTAGTGTGTACTTTACAGTAAGCACTAAAAAAATACCGAAATCTTGCTTAAATAGCGACTGCATGACGATCTCTCTCCTTCGCCTCATTGGGGGACACAGGACCAACAACAGGCGAGCACGTGGAGTGTCGCCTCCACGTATCTTCTCCTGCGACGTGGGATGCCATGACTGGGCTGATTTTTAGGGGAGACAGGTCCCTTAAAGGGCACCGATCTCCCAGCACCATCAACAGACGAGCAAATGGAGTGTCGCCTCCATGTATCCTCTTCTGCAGCCAGGCCTAATGCCGGACAACCAGCCCTGTCCACCAGGATTGAACCCTTGAATGCACAGAGGCACCCTCCATTTTGGCATCTGTGCAGCCCTCACTGCTCCACCACTGTTTAGCGGATGAAGCAAGGAGGTGGACGGTTCCTCTCCATCTCTCTATGAAAGGGAGAGTGGATTGCGGGTTTTTAACTTTATCTCTGCACTGTCCAAAAAAAAAAAAAAAAAATCACCAGCGACAGCAGCTGCACAACCTAGGTGCCTGCACCACAGTGAAGGTACCTGCAGCATCATCCGAAGGACATCTCCAGCCTCTCAGGGTAAGCGCTGAGAAGGGGGGGGAGGGGGGGGGCTCTGAGCATTCTGGGCACAGGCAGCAGACTTTCCCTTGGGGGGGGGGGGGGGGGGGGTTCTGTTTTTCGGGCCAGGGTAAAAATTTAGTCCCCTGCTTTGGCCTTGTACAGGTCGAAGCTCCGCCCCCGCTATGATGCGATCCGGCAGCTCTGTCAGAGTTGCCCATGAAATCTCATCAGCCATCTTCCTACACCCTGTTGCAAGCTGGCAGGGCCTCTGGATTCTAAGGAAGCCTCCTGCTTTCCCAGTTAGAGACGCGGAGTGTGATTCTCGTGGCTGGGACACAGGACCTGGGTAGGAGCGCTGCTATTTGCGCTCTCTCCCTTTCAGTATACTATCCTCTGTGAGAACCCTGATTAAGGGGGTACATAGGAGTACATCATGTCCCAGCCTCAGGCACCTAAAGAGTCCCATAAGACTCTTACAGGCTTATTCAATTTATGTAACTCCTGCCAGTCTGCATTTCCAAAAGCTCAGAGTTCGCCGGTCTGCAAAGCCTGTGACCCCAAATGCGCTCATGAGCCCCCCGCTGACAATGAGCCCAGTGTCCTTAGTCCCCCTGAGTGGGTCTCGTCTCTGTCCCAATCTATGACTTCTCTGGCCAAAGTGTTTGAATCCTTCAGTGTTCCTTCTGGGGTTTGTGGCGTTCGTACGTCTGACAGAGGGACCCTCCCCTACACGGGAATAGTCAGCTAGCAGGGGCCGCACACAATCTAGAAACGTATAAGCGTCCAGGAAACAGATACGTAGTACATCTCCTGCACAATCATGTACCATGGCGTCCGTGAGCTCCGTTGCTCGTTCTCCCTCTCCAGACGTTGGTAGCGAACTCGATTTTGAGTATGAATTGGACATCTCCTTAGATCCGAATTCGCCAGACTTTCAGAGGACGGTTTATTCTCTGATTGAGGCAGTCAACCAAACTCTGAAGGTTGATGAAGAATCCGGCTCTGTGCCGGATCACGCTGTGTGCTTCAAAAAAGCTAAGCATACACATAGAACATTCGGCATTCGCACGGAGTTTCGGGATATAGTTAAATCGGCAAAGGGAGCGACCGGATAAGCGCTTTACAGGACAAACACTGCTTGAGGCGAAGCACCCTTTCTCAGCTGATCTGAGAAAAGATTGGAGTCCCCTGTAGTAGACCGACCAGTCTCTCGCCTGGCATCCAAAACCCTTCTATGCCTGCTGGATGGATCATCTATTAAAAATCCCACAGACCGCCAGGTAGAAAATTTGGCTTGATCTGTCTTTGAGCCCTCAGGTACTGCTCTATATCTTTCCTTCGCTGCAGCGTGAGTAGCTCAAGCAATGGTTTCCTGGGTGGAGACCTTGACTAATTCCAGTCAGAGAAGTAATCTTCCTCCCGAGGAGAGACAAATTTCTCAGGCTGGTTATTACCTGGTACACACTTCTTTTGATGTGGCCAAATGTACAGATCTATCTGTGGCAAATGCCATCACAATCAGAAGATCTTTATGGCTCAGAGAAAGGAGGGCGGATTCTGCGTTAAAAAAAAGTCTCTGACATCTCTTCCTTACCACAGTGGGTGGGTGTTTGGAGAGAAGCTCAATCAGCTTATCTCGGATGCTACGAGAGGAAAGAGCAAATTTCTTCCAAGCAGAGGCTTAGGCGTCCTTATCGGCGGAAACAACAAATCAGTTTCCGATCCATTCACGCCAGTCAGGGTTGGTCCACTACCACTACCTCTTGAGGATCAGGACACTCTCCTTGCACTAACAGAGGATCCCAGGAATCCTTTAGGTCTAATCAGCGATGGAAGGGCTGACCCAAACAGTCTGGATCTAAGGGATCTAGGTCCCACAGATTTTTCGCCCAATGACTCATGGGGTTATCCGGTTGACACCAGCAGGGTAGGCGGTCGTCTACTTCTGTTTCACCAGGTCTGGCTCTCAGTTGTTCACGGCGAATGGGTCAGAGACCTGGTGTCTTCCGGATACAAAAATCGATTTTTGTTCACGTCCCCCGGTTTGTTTCTTTCACTCCCGACTTCCAGCATCAAGGGCAAAGGCTCTTTCCCGAGCAATAGACTCTTTGCGCCACAATGGCGTCATTGTCCTGGTTCTGGAAAACGAAAGGATCGAGGGATTCTACTCCAACCTATTTGTTTTCCCAAAAAAGGACGGAAGGGGGAAACCCATACTAGACCTCAAATTTCTAAACAAGTTTGTCAAGGTCCTTCAATTCCGCATGGAGTCTCTGCATTCGGTCATCACCTCAATGGAAAAAGGGGAGTTTCTAGCATACATGGATATTCGAGGTGCTTACCTGCACATCCTGAATCCCCCCACCCCCACCCCCCCACCACCAAAAGTTGCTGCGTTTAACCATTCAAGAACAGCATTTTCCGTTCACGGCCCTGCCCTTTGCCCATGCTATCGCTCCCAGGGTCTTCTTCATACGGATGGACATAGCGGCTGTCATGTCCATCCTGCACTCTCGGGGCGTGGTCATACTTCCCTATCTGGACGACCTCCTTGTCAAGGGTCCGTCTTTACACGACTGCGAAGAGTCCGTTCGTATCACTTGGGATACTCTCTCATCTGGGCTGGCTGATGAACTTAGCCAAGTCTTCCCTGTTCCAGCTCAGCAAATATCCTTTTTAGGCATGACCCTGGACACCTCTCGAGGGTTGGTGATTCTCCCTCAAGACAAAGTCCTAGCCCTTCAGCAAGGAGCCCGCGCAGTCATCCCCTCATTCCATCCGCTTTGCGAGGAGGGGTACTGGGCAAAATGGTGGCAGCAAAGGATGCAGTTCCTTTTGCAGATGCATCTCCGTCCCCTACAGCATTCTCTTCTAGCGGCTTGGGACAGGAACCAGTTCTCCCTTGACTGCAGGGGCCGCCTATCCCTGCGGGTCAGGCAGAGTCTCAGATGGTGGACATTGAGTTCTTCCCTCAACCAGGGAAAGTCCTTTCTCCCAGTTCAATGGCTAGTGGTGACTACCGATGCCAGTCTTCTGGGCTGGGGAGCAGAGCGCACTCCACTCGTCAGTGGGTGATTCCTGGGCCATTCAGCATCAGGCGTCGGCAGAGCAGGTCTGTAAAGCCGCAACTTGGCCCAGCCTACGTACTTTCTTGAAGCAGTATAATGTTCATACTCAAGCTTCAGCTGATGCAGGGCTGGGCGGAAGAATTCAGCAGGTTGCGGTGGCGCACATCCAGGCAATTATGTGAAGCCTGATGTTTTCTGTTGTTTTCCCACCCAGGGACTGTTTTGGGACGTCCCACGGTCCTGTATCCCCCAATGAGGCGAAAGGAGAAACAGGGATTTTTGTGTACTCACCGTAAAATGCCTTTTTCCGAGCCACTCATTGGTGGATACAGCACCCACCCTGTTAACCTAATGGCTGGTGTTTTTTTGTTAGTTTGACATGTTGTACTCATGTTGTTAATGTTCTCCTACTGCTTTTGCACTGAACTGGTTCTCTAGGAGCCAGCAGGAGGGTGTATACTGCAGAGGAAGAGCTAACTTTCTTTGTATTAACTTAGGGTCAGCCTCCTAGTGGCAACAGCATACACTCACGGTCCTGTGTCCACCAATGAGTGGCTCGGAGAAAAGGATTTTACGGTGAGTACACAAAAATCCCTGTTTTAACAATCCTGAGATTCTTTTCACGATGTTAAGTTACATTCAGAAGTACATATTTTGGGGTCATGTGATGTCTGTGTGCATAACGGACTACACATCAAGTGTGAAAAAATCAATTTGTTTGGGGTAGAAAAGTAATATTACAGTTTCCATTAGTCTCATCTATTTTGCTGCTCATATTTTTCATGGGAGATAGTTCTTGCACCCCTCAGAAGTCCTGAAGAGTGAATGATGCTGCAAACAGAACTAGACAACTGATACATTTAAAGGGAACCTGTCACCCCCAAAATCGAAGGTGAGCTAAACCCACCAGCATCAGGGGCTTATCTACAGCATGCTGGAATGCTGTAGATAAGCCCCCGATGTATCCTTAAAGATGAGAAAAAGAGGTTAGATTATACTCACCTGGGTGGGCGGTCCGATCCGATGGGCTTCGCGGTCCGGGGCCTCCTATCTTCATAGGATGACGTCCTCTTCTTGTCTTCACGCTGCGGCTTTGGCGCAGGCGTACTTTGTCTGCCCTGTTAAAGGCAAAGCAAAGTACTGCAGTGCGCAGGTGCCGTGCTTCTCTGACCTTTCCCGGCGCCTGCGCACTGCAGTACTTTTCTCTGCCCTTAACAGGGCAGACAAAGTACACCTGCTCCGCAGCGTGAAGACAAGAGGAGGACGTCATCTGATGAAGATAGGAGGCGCCAGACCGGACCACGACACCCATCGGACCGGGACCGCCCCTGGGTGAGTATAATCTAACCTCTTTTTCTCATCTGTTAGGATACATCGGGGCTTATTTACAGCATTCCAGCATTGGCAAATTTGATCAAATTATTTAGAGGAAAAAAAATGTGTGTCTGAAAAAAAATTGACTATTCCGAACAAAAAAACAAACAAACAAAAAAAAACAATTACAACTGTAACATTGGAGGGAGTTGAATTGGTCAGAAATAGTTTACACAAGACATTGGCAGAACATTGAGTTTGTAGATCACTGTTTAAGTTCACACTTTGGTCAGCCCTTGAGTTGGTCAGGTATTGTTCAATGTCACACCTTTGTCAGCCAATGTTTACATATCACTAATTTAATTAAATTGTATTAATCCTAAACTGCCAATCGTTGGTGAGGAGAACGAGACATTATGGTTTACACTTGGGGGGGGGGAGAACTCAAAAATGAAGGCATTTCACATTCTTGTACACACTTTTTTTTCCCTCACTAAATGCAGCAAAACCTGATACCTGCATTTTTACACTTAGGCTATGTTTACACATTGCATTTTTTTCTCACAGGCAAAACCTGCTTTCTTGGTAGTAAAGAAGCAACGTTAAAAAAAAAAAAAAGAGGTTTTGATGAGCGCTTGCTGAGTTTTTGCGGCGTTTTTGTCAGGGTTCATTTGTATCTTGCGCATGCTGATAAAGTTAAGTGCATAAAAATTATTCTTCATCAACTTCATCAGGTTTTGGCACAAAAAACGCAGGAAAACCTGATACCTGTGTTTTTGCACTTATTGCTTTCTAGGGGTGAAAAATGCTGCAAAAATGCAAAAGTGACATGATGCATTTTGCAAACACAGCTCTTTGACAAAAAATTCAGGAAAAAGAAACCAAGGTGTGTTCATGAGATTTTTGAAATCTCAGACTTTGCAGGTACTGTGAAAGGTAGCTCAAAATTTGCATAAGAAAACGCAACATGTCAATATAGCCTTACCCATTGCTTTTTATAGGTAAAAAAATGCTGAAAGAATTGAAATGGAGTTTTCCAACTCAAAAAAAAAAAAAAATACTGTGTGCATGAGATTTCTGAAATCTCATAACTTTTGCTTGTACTTTAAAATGCAGCTTAAAATGTGCATTAAAAAAGCAGCAAAAATGCAATGTGTGAACATAGCCTTAAATGTTGGGGTGCCATAAGTTGAAATGACTCACCATTGTCAGAGAAGTTTAGCACAGGTACAGGTGCATTACACTCAGCTTCCATGTTTTCATTGTTATCAATTTCTATGTTCTGTACACCTAAAAGACAAATGCTCAGTCTTAATAAATCTACACGTGTATATAAAATGTAGAATGCTGCATTTCATTGCCCTACATACCTTGGATGTAAAAGACTGGATTGCAAAGCTCACTCAGCAAAACAAAGAAATCAGTGCAGCAGTACATATAGAGATAAAACATGTAAATTCTAGAATCACATTTCACACAATTTATAAACTCCACGGTATTTACAAAACAGAGCTTTGGGAACACGTCAGATATAATATGGGAGCTTTTGTACCTGGCTGAAAGCTGGGATCCTCCACTTGCTGGATATTTTGAGCAAACTGTGTAGGGGACATTATAGCTAGTTCTAACATAAAGGCGCCACATGCATGAGGGGTGCAGGTGTTCATACGGAAATCCTTCCTGCTGGCCAAGATTTCTCCTTTGCGGCTGAAATATACAATTTCATTCAAATTAGAAAAAGAAAAGTGTACTAATTTACTGGCTAGCCACTGAGGCCATTTTATGTTTTCTCCTCAGAACTACAATTGCTTTGTGCTGCAGTTTTTATAAAGGTGTATTTTTTTTTAATGAGTTTTACCTGGACAGGCCAAATAGGAAACAACAACAAAAAACACCCTTTAAAGAGAGGCACTCAACACTTGATCACAAGTAATAAGTGAATCACTCACCTGCATAGAGGGTTGTTTTTCTTTTCCATTTCCTCAGGAGGGACAAGGGCCATTGGTGTAAGGGGAACAATGTTCACCAGCTTTAATAAAGTAAAGTATATAAATGAGAGCAAAAAACTTTTAGAGCATGGTGAAAAAAAACAACACCAAAATGTAGCTGGTTGGAGACGAGAGAAAGCATAGAAAAGATTGCTTAAAGCGTACCTCCATATTCACAAGAAAACAAATCCTGTATATACTCTCGTGTACAAGTCGACCCGAGTATAAGCCGAGGCACCTAAGTTTGCGACGAAAAACTGGGAAAACGTATTGACTCGAGTATAAGCCGGGTATGCATTGTCCCCTCAAACTTATCCTTGTATGCATGGGTCCTCATCCCTGTCCTGATTGCATGGCTCCTTATCCCCAACCTTGCATGCATGGTTCCTCATTCCTCCTTATATGCATGGATCCTCATCCGTGTCCTGATATATATGGTTCCTCATTCCCATCCTTGTATGTATGGCTCTTCCTCATTCCCATCCTTGTATGCATGGCTCCTCATCCATATCCCTGAATGCATGCCCCCATGAAGAAAGCTTAAAAAAAAAAAAAAAACCTCCTCCTACCTTCCCTGAGTGCCCTCACAGCACCTTGTTCTGGCTTCCAGCAGCTCCTGCGGCTGAGCGATCATGTGTCCCCGCTCATTAAGGTAATGCATTTTCACCTCGCTCCACTCACCAGGGACACGTGATCACTCGCCTGCAAGAACTGCTGGAAGGCACCGCTGGAACAAAATGCTGCGAGGGTGCGCAGGGAAGGTAAGTAGGAGTTTGTTTTTTGTTCTTTTACAGCTGTTGGAAACCGGCGGCTGCACCTGTGCACGCTATAAGAGGAATGAATATTCATTGCCAGTGCAGTGAATATTCATTTCTCTTTAGCAGATGGCAGAGTTACAGCCGCCGGCACCTGCCACCTCTGTGACCCGCTGCTCCCCCTCCAGCTTCTGGGACAATGACTCGTGTATAAGCCGAGGGGGGCGTTTTCAGCACACAAAAAAAAAATGCTAAAAAACTCAGCTTATACAAGAGTATATACGGTATATTAAAGTACCCTGCAGTATAATCCTTCTTCTAAATCACTCTTAAAGATAGCAGCATCAGATTGTGGTTTCCCTGAACAAAATTCTGCTTTCGTCAGCATCAGACTGTGTGATGTCTAGGTCTTTATGGCCTGCTTCAGTTGGAGAAACTACAGGAGGCAACCGCAGTGCTAGCCAATGACAAATCCATCGGCTTAACCCGGAGGTCTCAAACTTGGCTTGGTATATGGGCCACAGATAGAAAAAAAATATATGAATTTTTAGGGCCACATTCTTTGCACAATAAGATGACCTTTTTTGTGATACTATATTGCTTTTTCTATACACCTTTTGATCATTTTTGGTTTGTTTTTTTAAATGTCATTCACAGTATGGGTTATGGTACAGTTTTAAAGCTTGGGTCACTACAGGTGCGGCGATAAGAAATGTGGGAGATGTGGATTGCAGAGATGGGCGAGTGGTTGCTCTTGGCCCAACGGAGGATATGACTCACTTCGTGCATGGCCGTCCTGCTGCGGGTTCCCCCTTGACGGTTGATATACGCCACCGCCGTGGCATTGTCGGTTTGGATCATGATGGGGTGACCTGCGAGGAGATGGTGAAAACTGAGTAAAGTAAGTCTGATCGCTCGTATTTCCAAGATGCTGATTGGGAGACGCGACTCTCGAGTGGACCAACAACCCTGTGCCGTGTGGTGGCTGAAAACTGCCCGCCAGCCCAAGAGGTGGTCACCACTAACCAGCTTACTGGGAGAAAAGACTTCCCTTGGTTCAGGGAGGACTTCAGCATCCACCACCTGAGGGTTTGCCTGACCGGCGGAGGCAGACGGAATAGATGTCGAGTGAGAATGGGCTCCTGTCCCAGGCCAATAGCAGCGCATGTTGCAAAGGACGGAGATGGAGCTGTGCGAACGGAACCGCTTCCATCACTGCTAACATTTTCCCGAGGATGCGCATGCTGAAACGAATGGAGTGAGGAACTGGGCACGAAAGAGTGCGTGCTCCCTGTTTTAAGGCAGAGATCTTTTCTGGAGGGAGAATGACCAACCCGTGGGAAGAGTCCAGGATCATGCCCAAGAAGGAAATTTGCTGAGCCGCTACCGGAGAGGACTTCTCAAAGTTTATTTTCCAGCCCAGGCGAGAAAGAGTATCCACTGTGATACCGACGGACTCCTCGCAGGCTGGATAAGACGGGCCTTTGATCAGTAGGTCGTCCAGATACGGAAGTACCACCACACCCCAAGTGTGAAGAATGGTCATGACAGCTGACATGACCTTGCCTAGGGGCAGTGGCGAGGCAGAACGGCAAGGCCACAAACTGGAAATGTTCGTCGCGGAATGCGAAGCATAGGAATTGTTGATGAAAGGGAAAGATTGGGATGTGGAGGTAAGCCTCCTTGATGTCTATGGTGCTAGGAACTCTCCTCTTGCCATGGACGCGCCAACAGAACATAGAGAGTCCATTCTGAAGCGTCGGAACTTGACAAAGTTGTTTAACAGCTTTAGGTCTAGTATGGGTCGTAGAGAACTGTCCTTCTTCGGGACCACAAATAGGTTCGAGTAAAACCCCCTGAACCTTTGGTCCTGGGGGACGGGACAATAATTCCGTCTCTTCGGAGCGCCTGTATGGCCTGAAGAAAGGCTGATCTCCTTGTTTTGGGAGGAGAAGACTGGAAAAAAAACACGTCGGGGGAGGGGAAAACTATTTTGTATCCGGAGGACACCAGCTCTCTGACACTCGTCGTGAACGACCGAGAGCCTGGCTTGACGGAACAAAAGTAAGCGACCGCCTACTTTGTCGGTGTCCGCCGGATGTAGCGACGAGTCATTATGTAGAAGGTCTAAGGGATCTGGGTCCCTTAGAGATGGATGACCTCGGTCTGGGTTTCCAGATACGGTTAGGTCTGTATGAGACCTGGGAACCTGTCTCCATGCAGAGTTCGTCCTGAACCCAAAGAGAAGTGGTAGAGGACCAACTGGAGTTGTTGTGAAAAGGCCGGAACCGAGGCTGTTGTTGATTCCGAAAGGGCCAGGCAGGTCTTTGCTGAGGAAGAAATTTACTCTTTCCTCCAGTAGCATGAGAAATAATTTGTTCTAGTTTTTCTCCAAATAAAACGACCAGCTTGGTAAGGCAGAGAGGTCAATGATTTTTTGGAAGCAGAGTCTGCTCCTCAATCCCGGAGCCAAAGGGCCCTTCTGATCGAGACTGCGTTTGCCGCTGTCTGTGCGGCGCAATTGGCCGCATCTATAGAGGCGTTAACTACGAAGTCCCCTGGTTGAGCTATTTGGCCAGTGAGTTTTGCCACCTCTGGGAGAAGATTGCTAGCGTGGATGGTTGTGATTAGCATCTCTGCCCAAGCGACCATTGCCTTTGCCACACAAGTCGCGGCGAAGGATGTGAAGAGAGCTGCTCCTGAAGCCTCAAAGACTGAGCGAGCCAGGTAGTCAATTTGACTGTCAGTAGGGTTTTTGACTGAAGAACCATCGGACAAAGATAGGAGTGTTTTGGATGCGAGGCGCGATACAGCAGGATCTACTGAAGAAGAGTGCAGCAAATCCTTCATTAGATCTGGAGCGAAAGGATACTTCGACTCAATAGGTTTTTGATCCGTGAACAGTTTATCTGGGTGGTCCCTGTGTTTCTGGACAATGTCCTTAAACTCAGGATGATTGGCAAATATTTTTTGGACGCGTTTGGTCTTCTTAAAAAACACCACGGAAATGGATTCCTCTTCCACCATCAGGGTCTTGCTGACCGCCTCGATGAGAGAATCAAGCGTCTCTTGACGGGTAGGGGAGTCTGGATTTAAGACGCATGAGACTCAGTCATGTGTGCTGTGACCCTTTGGAGAAGGGGAGCGAGACATGGAACTTGCAGATGCTGAGGCACAAGCGTGATCAGGGGACGCGACATGGGTAATTTTTCTGGAACCCTGAGCCCTCCGTAACCGAGTACGCACCCTGTAGGTGGACGGTTCCGTACCGGCGCCAGAGTCCACCGCGGTCAGCAGAGGGGTGTTCTGACTTATGCAGGGACCCCGGAGAGTCTATTGCCTTGGCCAGGGAAGCCATAGATCGTGACAAGGAAGAGGCCCACTCAGGAGGGCTAGGCTCGGCAGAGTCAGTGGCGACATCAGCGGCTGCGCTCAGGTCGGGTCAATTCGTGCATAAAGGAGTACTGTGGGCACGTGGCAAAGTAGCATTGCAAGTGGCACATGAGGTAAAAAACAGTAGGTCCCTTTTGGTCTCAGAGACATACTGTGTCTTTAGAGCAGAGTGTGCGCTATAGGTGCAGAGAAGGGGTTAAGCTTTCTTGCAGAGGCTGAAGCAGCTTACCCAGGGTCCTGTGTCTGCGTCCGCAGGGAATGAGTCGGTGTCTGGCTACCGCAGAAGGGAGTTCGGCGGCACTATGGCGTTGAGAGGCTCAAATAGCGTGATCCCACCGCAGATGCCTAAAAAATATGGCCCCCGACACTATAAGCGGCGCCTCTCGTTCAGGACGAGAAGTGCCAGGAACGTGGGAGGAGCTCCGGCAGAGCCATGTTAATTGCGGCCTAGTCCAGCAAAAAGCCGGGGACTAAATTTTTGGGGCACGCCGGCTGATAAAGAAGGGGTTGAGATGATCACCGGAAGTATCGCCGCTGGGCCTAGCCAGCGGTTCCTCACCCCAGGGACCAGGACCAACACTATTCTTCTCGCAGGGAAGCACAACAGGCTCAAACTCACAGAGGTGATATCCTGTTCAACGCCTCCACTGCGCTTGTCAGACGCTCCCCCAGGTTCCCCGCCTTCCAGCGTCGGTCTGTGCAGGAATCTGCCCAGGAATCCCAGCCCCGCACTGTGCATAATGCATACCACAGTGCGGGGCGGGGATTCAGTAACAGGGTGGCCGCACTGCCCGCACAGGCGCAGTCAGGAACCCGGCATCCGAGCTGTAACTGCCCATTCTCAATGCGCCTGCCCCAGGCAGGCACGCACAGCGCAGGCGCCGGATTTAAGAAGAACAGCGCGCAGGGGGCGGCGACCATCGCCCCAGAAGAGATGAGTGACGGCAGTTGGGCGCTTCACAGAGGAGGCTTCAGACCCGCCTCCGTGGACAAAGATAGGTATTCTTGAAAAGTTTCAAAGCGCTTTATTTTAGTAATACATGAACACAAAACTAAAAGAGCCACCTTGTTAGAATGCAGCATTACTGCTGCACAAGGTGGCTCTTTTAGTTTATAACGGCTGGAGGGGGGTGACAGAGGCCCTTTAAGTAAGAAAACGTGACTGTGTGCCTTCATCTCGTTGTCAAGCGAGTATTCCCCAACCCGCTAGTGATCGAGGCATCACATATGAGGCTAGACTGTGGACAACTGTCCAGGAAGCACGTGTGGAGGTGATTGCGGTGGCTCGGCGGGGTCATGAAGATTTTTTTATTCCCTCAAAGACAGCTTGCGGTGGATCGTCGGGTCCATGGATATTACAAGCGTCTGGCTGTAACTCGGCGAGGTTACGAAAGATTTGCTATAGATTGGCATGTCCACGAAGTCTGCAGTGTGGAGCCACGCAGAGTATTGCAGAGCCTTGCGAAGAGGAGCTGCAGTTGCAGCAAGAGGTTCAGCAGGAGCTGCAGTGGCAGCAGCGGCTTGTGATCGTCAGCCAGAGGTGCCAGCAGTTTGTGGCTGTGCAGCTGTGGCAGTGACAGCAGGAGCTGGTGAGGTCTCGTGAGAGGACATTGGTCTAGATCGTGCAGACTCTTAAAGGGCCAGTGCCGGCACAAAGAGACTTTCTGTGTACTGTGCGAACTGGGGCCTGACAGTACTGTGGGGAAGCAATGTAATAAATTGGCACTCAACTGGTATGTATTTGATGCTTTGAAAGTGAACTTTTATTGCAGTCCAAAATATAAACGTTTCGGTCTCAACACGACCTTCAGTAAACCGACTGCTCATATGTTGTAGTAAGATGGTTGTACTGTATCCCAATAGGGGGAGCAACACATATGTGGGCTAACAATGTAGAGGGAAAAGGGGAGAAAACTCCCAGATAAGAATATTGTGTTCAAAATGAATAACAGGTGTAGATATCCCGTTTTGTTAGAGCCATCTAACCAGCGGCAGACACCGCGTTAGACGTGCAACTCAACACCTGGTGGGCTCCTATACTACTTCCAGCCTCATCATTAAGTTACAGCTGCCGGATACATCAAAAGACATACTCTTTACACAGCTATCCACAACAAGCTACTTATTATAGAGTCTCCTCAATGACAAAACGGGATATCTACACCTGTTATTCATTTTGAACACAATATTCTTATCTGGGAGTTTTCTCCCCTTTTTCCTCTACATTGTGAGCCCACATATGTGTTGCTCCCCCTATTGGGATACAGTACAACCATCTTACTACAACATATGAGCAGTCTGTTTACTGAAAAAGGTCGTGTTGAGACCGAAATGTTTATATTTTGGACTGCAATAAAATTTCACTTTCAAAGCATCAAATACATACCAGTTGAGTGCCTATTTATTACATTGCTTATACACTGGTTTGGGGAACCTATCTTGTGCATCAACACAGCTGTGCCACGATTTACTTTGCTAAGTACTGTGGGGAAGTCCACGGGGTGTACCCCAGGGAAGGGGGTCGATGACCCAAAAGGGTTGGAGTCCCAAAGGGGAACAGTGACCCAAAAGGGGTGGGGTCCCAAAAGGGGGCGGTATCCAAAAAGGGAGTAGTTACCCAGAAGTGGGTCGAGTTCCGGGGGAATGTTGGGTACCACCCGACAGGTTTGAAGAGGGAAGAGAAGGGGGGGATATGTGATGCAGTGACCCCTGTTACAGCTAGGGGGCGCTGCACGTGCTCCTCAGGATATGCATGGAGGCGTTACCGGGTTTGTGAAACAGTGTCCAGCATGATTATAAATGGCCGGTATGTGTCGCAAAGGGAGTCTGCGCTGCAAGTCTGAAGTAAGGTTGTTCTGGGACATGTAGTCCCATAAGTATTTGTATAGTTTGTAAAGGGAGGCTTGCAGGGTCAGTTGGAGAGCTGGGCGGGTCTGAGCAACCACACACACCTCCCACCTATGGGAGTGGTTACAACTATATAATGTGACCATAGTGTGGTCACATGAGAAAATGTATGGACCCGATAGGTCTGTGTGTAAGGTCCTGGAAGGCCTGTGTGTTGGACGGTCCCAGTTGGGGGAAAACATCATGAAGAGCACATGGTGAGGCCTGGGATCTGGTGGCCTGTGTGTTGGGACAGTTCCAAGAGGGGACGGACAGCCTGAACAGCACACAGAGGACGTATGTGCAGAGTCTGTGATGGCACTGCATTGAGGAAGCTATCATCCATCTGAGGATCTGGACTGTCGGGAGTGCACTAGTCACAGGGATGGTGATCTCAGTTCGGCAGCTTCCCCAGGAGAGAGGACTGACAGGAGTCAGCGTGTGGAGCAGGAGCTCCTGGAAGGTAACCCAGAGTATGGGGAACTGTGCGTTCTCCCATGGTAACTGGACGGAGTGAGGTTCAGCTTGTTTAGAGACTGCAACCTAAAGTCGTGTGTTGGTGCCTAGTGTGTGTTCTATGGACATTAATGAACCGTTCGACGTGCGGTTGCCCACGATAACTGAACAAAGAGGTCCCCCGCGTGTTTAGTGACTGCGTTTCAAAGCTGTATACTTAATGTGAAGTGCTATGGACTATGCAGAAGGTCTGTGAGGTGTAACATGGCCTACAGTGGTTTATGCCAAGCATGAAATAAACCACATGGATTGGTTAAGAAAGAAAACGTAACTGTGTGCCTTCATCTCGTTGTCAAGCGAGTATTCTCCAACACGCTAGTGATCGAGGCGATAGAATGAATAGATAGAATGAACTTTCAGCTGGATTAGTAATGGATAGGTGTCTTATTGACACCTCTCCATTACTAAGTCGGCTTAATGTCACTGTCAGGAAATAGGAAGAATGTATTATTACTTCAATTACACATACAGAGTTCTCAGCTGCAGTTTCCTCTGCCTGCCAGCACAGGCTGGAATTCTAAGCCACTCTCCATCCCGCCTGCTATATAGCTGTAATGTGAGACCAGCGTGCCAGCAACTTTCAGTGAGGAATTTTTATGGCTTTGAGCTGGGAAAGCCAGTCTTCTGTCTGACACCATGTGCTCTTTGTGAATCAGTTATTCAAGATGGAATAATTCCACCCCAAATAATTACATAGATCTGAAAGTTATATATCTGGTATGTGCAACCAGAGGGCTCCTAATTGGTGGGTTTCGGGAGCCCAGCGGGTAGCAGAAAGCGAGAAAAATTACTACGTAACTGGGTCACCCAGCTACCCAATGTCTATAATTAAACAAATTCCTAGGGCACGCTGAGCATAACGACATGGGTGCAGTCTTTCTACGATGTTCATACGCCAAGATATGTGGGATGATGGTTTTTCAATCCTCAAGAAAGAGGAGTGCATTCCATAGCTCTGCCCACCCCATGAGGTCATCCAGGGGGAGAGACCCTTAGTTTTGGGCAAAGGTACAAAACTCAGAGGCCCCGACAAAGGGGGTTCTTTTGTCGGGGGATTCAGCTACGACAGGCTGTGCAATCTGACCTGAAAATAAGTGGGGAAGGTCCCCCCAGCCAGCACACGGCGTACCATAGAATGATATGAAAGAACCACAAGTCAATTTTCACCGTTAATCCATATTTATAATTGAACTGTACATACGACACTTGTTTTCTTTTATAATATCCTTTTACCCTTTTGTAAACACTGCCTATCTTTTGGAGTAAAATATTTAAAATTAGTAGCTTTGTTTCTCCTTGCTCTATAACGTACTGTCACATCCTCTGAAGTGAATTACGCTAATAATTTGGGTTGGTTCTGGATCCATTATTAATAAATCGGAGCTGGTGGCTGCCACCAGCCTGAGAATACCAGCCCCTAGATCTGAGCTTTAACAAGGCTGGTTGTCAAACATGGGAGGGACCACACAACGTTTTTTTAATTCTTTAATTAAATAATTAAAAAAAAAAAAAAAAAAAAAAAAAAAAAAAAGCGTGATGGCCCCCTCTATTCTTGATAACTAGCCTTGTTGAAGCTGACAGCTGAGGGTTACAGCCCCCAGCTGTGAGTGTTGTCTGGCTGGTTCTCAAAAATAGCGGGGAACCCACGCCGTTTTTTAAATTTATTATTTATTTATTTATTTATAGCGAAGGAGCGGCAGATGAAAACTCCCATCTACCGCTCCTGCTCTCACTGAGTGCACTCAATTAGCGGATATAGGTGTCAGATGATGGGATCACTAGTAGTTGTCCAATTAGCTGACACTAGTGACCGAAAGTAAACTTTATACCTCCGATCACAGCTGAGCGCTCCCCGCTGTCTTCTGACAGTGTGGGAACCGCGGCTCTCTGACTGGCATGGATGATTTCTCTGCCGATCACAAGCGGTGTTTGCCATGCTGTCATGTATATGACAGTGTGTCAAACACTATTGTCGGGCCCCCCATTCAAGTGAATGAGGTTCGGGTCCGCTCTGCTGGATGACAGGCTGTATGGACGCATCATGCAGCCTGCCATCTAGAGGTAGCAGAGCCAAGTGCGATGCCACATCCGGCTGTCCTTTACTTTTCTGCAGCAAATACGCTGCAAGAAAAGTCAACCTGCAGCATTTTTTCACCATCCATTCAAGTCAATGGGTGGAAAACTCTGAAAAAATGCTGGAAAAATGCTGAAAGAAGTGACATGATCTATGTCCAAAAAAACAGCAAAGCACAAAATACTGATGACACAAAAAAACAATGTGTGTGCATGAGATATCTGAAATCTCATAGGCTTTGCTGGTACTGTAAAAAGCAGCTGAAAATTAGCATAAAAAAGTAGCAAAAAAATGCAGAAAAAAACGTCCTGTGTGAACTTACCCTAACAATGTTATTCATGGCGAATAACATTATTATTATTAGGAACATCTGGTTCCTAAGCAATCAGTGAATGAAACCTATCGTATGTCCCAGCTATTCCTAATCTATCGCGTATACTGAACACCAGCTCATGTCATTATTCCACAAAATTCACCCCTATGTGCGAGATGTAGAGTGGATTCTGAACCCTCCTTCACATGATGAAGTTTTGCCCAACATACTTTTATGGGGAATGGTTGACAAGATCACCATAATCTATTGGGATCCTCTTGATCCCCAAAGGTATGTAATCTTGGTTATGTGGAAGATATGTGACCACATGGGTAAAGCTGCTGTGGCCAGACTTCAAAAGTAAACCGATTGCTGCATATGGAAAAATATGTCCATTATAAGAGAGGAACTTTGGCAAAAACAGGATTTTTGGTTGCTTACCGTAAAATCTGTTTCTCGGAGCCTTCATTGGGGGACACAGGAACCATGGGTGTATGCTGCTGCCACTAGGAGGCTGACACTATGCAAATAAAAAGTTAGCTCCTCCTCTGCAGTGTACACCCTACCGACAGGAAGTAGGATATTCAGTTAGTGAGAAAGCAGTAGGAGAAGCAACGTGTAAAAGAGGAATAATAATAATAAACTTTATTCACATAGCGCCAACAAATTCCACGGTGCTCCATAGATTAACAGTTTCAAACACTCAAAGAGTGTTCAAAGAACTCAAACGTATACAGTAAACAGAGCTGTTCAACTTGGGAGGGTGCTGTGTCCCCCAATGAAGGCTCCGAGAAACAGATTTTACGGTAAGCAACCAAAAATCCTGTTTTCTCTATCGCCTTTCATTGGGGGACACAGGAACCATGGGACGTCCCAAAGCAGTCCCTGGGGTGGGAAAAACAGACTTCCATCAGGTCCGAGGACTCACCACTGCTGCCTGCAGGATCCTCTTCCCAGGCTGGAGTCCGCCGTAGTTCGGCGAAACGTGTGGATGGAAGACCAGGTTGCCGCTTTGCAAAGCCGTCGGCAAAAGCCCCGTGACGTACCGCACTGTAAGCGCCGACTGCCCGGGTAGAGTGAGCTTTATCTCAGGAGGAGGCACTCTTGTTCTTGACCCGGTAAGCTTCGAAAGTTGCCGTTCTGATAGAGTGAGCAATAGTCGCCTTGGAAACCGGCAGGCCTCTACGCACGCCATCAGGGATGGCGAAAAGAGAATCCATCTTTCGGAAAGCGGCTGTGCTAGCCAGGGAGATCCTCACTGCCCTGACGAGGTCCAGCCTGTTCAACGATCACTCCAGAGGATGAGTCGGAGCTGGACAAAGGAAAGGTAGAACGATGCCCTCGTTGAGGTGGAAAGATGAAAACCACCCCAAGAAAGAAAGGAAGGAAGGAAGGAAGGAAGGCGGAGGCCTGGGACCACCTTGTTCTGGTGGAAAATCAAGAAAGGAGGTCGGCAAGAAATGGCCGCCAACTCGAAAACACGGCGGATCGAAGAGATGCATTTGAGAAAGGCCACCTTCCGAGATAGAACTGACAGGGAAAACTCCTTGAGAGGCTCAAAGGGGGAACAACCAACACAACCTTTAAATCCCATGAATCCACAGAGGCCCTGTACGGAGGGACAGTGTGGGCTACTCCTTGAAGGAAGGTCGTAATCTGTGGCTGAGAAGATAACGTCTTCTTAAAAGAGAAGAAGAGCGCAGGAAACTGGCCCTTTAGGGAACTGAGAACGAAGCCCGAATCCAGTCCTGCCTGAAGGAAAAACCAAATGGAAGGCAGGGAAAAAGGACATAAGAGAAAAGCGGTTGGACTCGCATCTACGAAAGTATGCCCTCCAGGTAGGATAGTAAATCCTGCAAGAAGACGAAGGCTTCCCAGCCTGAATTATAGAGTGGCTCATCTGGGCCGAAAGGCCGGACGCTCTTAGAACTGTGGAGTCCACAGCCACACTGTTAAACTGAGCGACCGATAATTCGGGTGGCAGATCGGACCCTGAGACAGCATATCGGGTCCGTTTGGAAGGCACCAGGGGTGTCCACGAGAAGATTGACGATGTCTGCAGACCAAGACCTCCTGTGCCAATCCAGGACGATCAGAATGACCGGCACCCATCCCGCCTTGATCTTTTTCGACAGCTTGGAAAAGCAAGGGAAGGCGTGGGAACCGATAGGGGAGCACGAACTGCGACCAAGGAATGGCCAGAGTGACAACACCACTGTGAGAGGATCACGGGACCCTGGGCCGACCCGAGGGGCCTTCCTGTTCAATCAGGACGCCATGAGGTCCACCTCTGGAGTCCCCCATTGAAGGGCAATCCGAAAGGAAACCTCCTGAAGAACCCTTCCCCCGCCGCGAGGCCCTCGCGGCCGAGGAAGTCGGCGGCCTAAAAGTCCATGCCGGGGACATGCACTGCGGAGCTCACCAGGACCGTTGCCTCTGTCCAAAGGAGGATCCTGGAATCTCAGCCGAGGCCAGGGAACGCCGAGTCCACCCCTGGTGGTAGACATATGCCACTGCTGTGTCATTGTCTGTCTGGATTCGAATTGGCAGGCTGCTGAGAATCCTTACCCAGTGAAGGAAAGACAGAAAGATGATCCGGAACTCGAGGACATTGATCGGCCAAGAGGACTCCTGCGCCGACCAACAACCCTGAAAGAACAGGAAACAAAGCCCCGCGCCTCCGCCGAGCGGGCTGGCGTCCGTCGTCACCACCTGCCAGGGAACTGGAAGGAAGGCTGTGAAGGATCTACTCTGGGATAAGAGAAGTGACCTCGGCCACCAGTCGAGGAACCGTTTGACCCGGGAGAAAGCCGGATCGGATGATGCAGAGAAAAGACAGACCTGTCCCCTGTGATAGAATAGCCTGGCGAAGAAGTCTTGAATGAAACGGGCGAAGGGAAAATTGCTTCCGATGTTGCAACCAACCTCCTTAGGGCCTTCAAGGCCCGTCGGAGAAGAGGGGAGCCGAAAACCCTCGAGCAAGCGAACTTCCTTACAAAGGAGGGATATCCTGTCTTCGGGAAGGAAGACTCTGGTCCGACAAGTATCGAAGAACATGCCCGGAGATACGAGGTGCTGAACAAGATGGAACTTCTTCCTGTTGACGAGCCACCCACAACGGCTAGAATGTCGGGAAAGATGGATAGACTTTCGGGAGCCTGAAACCGAAATTCCTGAGCCTCCATGGAAGCGATTACTGAACGAGGGAATATCATCCTGAAGTGTCTCCGACGAAACTTCCTGTTCAGCAGATTGAGATCCGGACTGGGACGAACCTTGTCGTTCTCTGTCAGTACAAAAGGATTCGAAGAGAAGCCTGTGAACCGTTGAACCGTTCCAGTTCTGGGACGGGAACGATTACCCCGGATTTAAGGAGGGAAACAATGGCAGTAAAGAAACCCGGGACTAGAGCGGGGTCTCTTGGAGGTTGGGATTTGAAGAAAACGATCCCAGGACCGTGAAATGAAGATTTTGTATCTAGAGGGAACAAGTGCCCTGGCCCATGCGTCCTCTACGGAGGAGACCCAGACGTCCCTGAGGAACAGAAGATGGTTGCCCAGCCTGAGAAACGGGCTGGGGTCTAGTCGTGGGTCATGCCTAGGTGGAACTTCCAGTCCTGGACCTGGATAATCCGCCTTAGGAGTAGCGGGCACGCCAGGAAAGAGTGAGACGAAGAATACCTTCTTCTCTTAACGTGCCTGTGGCCTCCGCTGTTGCGAAGAGGAATCTGATGCCGCGAAACTACGAAAAAGGTCGAAAAGACCGAAGTAGTCGCCTAAGGGAAAGTGGGCGAGGTCTGGAGAAGGGGACTGGTGCCGCCAGTGGCGTCCTTAATAATTTGGTCCAGCTTGGAACCGAAAGGACGTGAACCTTGAAAAGACAGGCTCGTAAGGAACTTCTTTGATGACTCTTGAGCCAAACAGTGCGACGGCTGGCAACAACATCACTGGGCGCCTGAGCGGCAGAAGACGCGACGTCCAGGGAACCAATTATTCCCCTGCGTGAGTAATCTGGGTGGCAAGTTCCGCCAGCCGGCCTGATGGAGCTCCAGCTTGAATGCCCCAACGGAGTTGTTTAGCCCCTCAGATACAGACTTTGAAACCCAAGTGGAAGCCAAAGTCGGGCATTGGGATGATGCGGCAGGTTTCGAAAGCCGACTTCACGAAGGATTCCATGATCCAATCGATGGAATCTTTCAGAGCCGCCCCACCGGACAGTATAAGGACTGTGTTGGTGGCAAGTCTAGCAGCCGACGGATCCACAGGGGGAGAGGTCGTTCTCTAACGCCTCTCAATCCGGTTGGCAATGAGATCCGGAGGAAAGAGATTATGAGACTCCAAGACGCTTGTCTCATTGAGAACGTCTGGTCGAATTCGCTCTTTCTCTGGCCAGAAGCTCCTCGAATTCAGGATGAGGAGCCAATACCTTGGGAGGTAGTTTAGACCGTCTAAACGAAACCGCCTGATCTGCGGGTTTCGTAGAGGAATCTTTGATGCCACAGGTCTGATTGGTCGCTCCAATGAGGCTTTGAACCATATCCCTCATGTTAGCGATTTGGTTCGAACCCGGCCCCAAATTATCCTCCGAAGGCGCATCAGAGAAAACCTCGCCTGACTCCGGGGGGAAAGGCCAGGGGGAAGTCGACCACAGAGAAGGACTGTGGGGCGAAGTGGACCGAGAAGAGAACTCAGACCAGCGTTCCTGTCTGGATCTTTCGCGGCCTGTATTAGAAGTCTCGGACGGAGCTTCTTGCGACCCGCTGGCTACTACGGAAGTCTGTAGGGGCAACCGATCTAGCACGGACACAAGGGTCTGGGACACCCGTGTGAGATCCGCTACTGATAGAGTGGCAGGGGGGGGGGGGGTCCTGGGCGGTGAGCATAATGTGGATTGCTGCAGGCCTGCCTGAGAAAAGGTAGGAGGCCGGAAGCGAACTCCCGTAAAAATATACCGAACGGGTCCGAGCAAAAATTCAGAAGGGAAGAGTATCAGTCTGCGGTGCAGAGCTACTCACGGCAGACGCTGCGGTGGGCATAAGGCGAACACGCAAAGTGTTAGACTAAGGCAGAAGAGGGAGAACAAAAGCGACTTCCCTTAAGATTAGACATGGCGATGAAGAAGCCAGAAGGTTAGTACTCACGACAGGTGATGGATGGAAAGCTGCACCTCATGATGTGGATGGTCCTTAACGCAGGGGTGCAGGCAGACAGAGCAGACTTCTGGGACACTCTTCTGTCCAGGACCGGCTGCAATGCTGAGCCGCAAGGGATGAGGACGCCAGGCTATGCGCTTTGAGGAGCCAGCGCAAAGCGGTCCTGGTGCCGAAAAACCACTTCAGGGGCGCAGGAGAAAGTGGGCGGGGCTAACCGCCAGGATGGCGCTGGTGGGCGGGGCTCACCGACTTGAACCAGTCGGGCGGGAGAAAAGCCCGCCTGATGTAAGGAGGAAGTGGCGGAGTCGCGGCCGGAAGTAGGCCCCGGGGGAAGCCGGGGCCTAAATTAGAGGCCGGCGTCCACCGGTGCAAGACCGCGGCGCCGGAGCTGTGCGCCGCGGGTATGAAGCGGCGGGGCAGCCTGGGACAAAGGCATCGCGGCCGCAGAGAGCGGCCGGAGAAGCGTGGCTGCAGGGGCCCGAAGCGGCCTGCAAATGCCGCCGCGCTGGCAAAGATGGCAGGGGAGCCGCCACGCTGGCACAGATGGCGCTAAGGGCGGCCGGAACGTACGGTCGCAGGGGCCAGAAGCGGCGCGGCGGCCTGCAAACGCCGCCGCGCTGGCACAGATGGCAGGGGAGCCGCCGCGCTGGCACAGATGGCAGGGGAGCCGCCGCGCTGGCACAGATGGCGCTAAGGGCGGCCGGAATCGTACGGTCGCAGGGGCCAGAACAGGAAGCAGAACGGCCGCAGCTATGGAAGCGGCGCGGCAGACAGAAAAGCACGGCCGCCGTGCGGTAAAGGGATCTCGGCCCGTGCGCGCGGATAAAAAGGCCCCTGCAACTGCGTGCAGCTGCCCGTGCAAACGGGCGACGACCAGTGGGATCCCCCCCTTAGAAGATCTGTATGGGGTGGGATGGAATGGGGAAAATACTCACCTTAAATATCCCACGTCGTTACTAACCTGAAGAGGAATGAGACGTCCAGGGAGCTGATGGACGTCCTCGTCTCCGCAACCGACAGGCTCTGGTGGGCGAGTGGGTGGGGGACGGAGCCAGGACCGGACTTCTAAGCACGCTTGTGTGCTAGGATCTTGGTCCTGGTGAGGGATCTATGAGGATACGGGGTGGCAGTACACGCCGTACTCATAGTCCGCACTGTGGGACTACAGGTGTGACTGTTCACCCTGTATCCCTCTGGAAAAACCTGAAAAGAAACGACGCACATTGAGGTAGATAAGGGTCTAATGAAAGACCCGTGTCCACCTCCTACTGACACTAAGCTAAACTGAATATCCTACTTCCTGTCGGTAGGGTGTACACTGCAGAGGAGGAGCTAACTTTTTATTTGCATAGTGTCAGCCTCCTAGTGGCAGCAGCATACACCCATGGTTCCTGTGTCCCCCAATGAAAGGCGATAGAGAAATATGAAATTGTGGGCTCCATGGTTGGAAACGCCTGGGCTGGCACCAGACTCACAAGAGATAGAGCTTTGGGGAGCAGCTTGGAGTCTAATCTCTAGCCAAGTCATCATTTAATGAGGGATTTTCTTTACCATTACCTGATACTGTTATGCCATTAGTTGGATTTATAACAAACTAATAAAGCATATCAACCTAAGTTGGCTGCACTGTATCAATTAACATAGGATTCTCATCTGCGGTCTTAATATTGAATTCTGTCTATCCTTGACATCTATCATGACGCAATACTCACATGTGGAAAGGGGGAGGTGGTTTTGTGCTTTATGATTACTTGTTTGTATATTTGAAACAAAACTTTAATAAAAATTACTTTATTAAAAAAAAAAAAAAAAATTACTGTATATACTCGAGTATAAGCTGAGATTTTCACCTGCTCTCCGTTCTGGGTACCGCTCCGTCTTCAGCAGTGACGCTAAGGTCAGAGGGCGCGGTGATTTGTTAGTGCGCGCCCTCTGCCTGAAAGTCAGTGCAGAAGACGCTGAAGATGGAGTGGCGCCGGAACGAGGTCAGGTGAATATTGAAAGTGTCGGGGGCTTGAGCGACAGAGAGGTGAGTATGTGATTTTTTTTGTTATCGCAGCAACAGCAAACGGGGCAAGAGTCTGTATGGAGCGTCTATGGGGCCATAACGTTTGTGCAGCACTATATGGGGCAATATCTTTATGGAGCATCTTATGGGGCCATAATTAACGTTTGTAGAGCATTATATGGGGCAAGTGTCTGTATGAAGCATCTTATGGGGCCATAATCAAGGTTTGTGCAGCACTATATGGGGCAAATATCTTTATGGAACATCTTATGGGGCATAAATCAACATTTATGCAGCATTATATTGGGCAAATGTGTCTATGGAGCATCTTATGGGGCCATTATTAACCTTTATGCAAGATTATATGGGGCATATTTTAATATGGAGCATCTTATGGGGCCATCAAACTTTATGGAGCATTATATGGGGCTCCTGATTCAATATGGATATTCAAAAACACAACCTACTGAATTAATTACTTTTATTGGTATCTATTTTTTACTTTTGACATTTACCGGTAGCTGCTGCATTTCCCACCCTAGGCTTATACTCGAGTCATTAAGTTTTCCCAATTTTTTTGGCAAAATTAGGGGGGTTGGGTTATACTTGGGTCAGCTTATACTCGAGTATATACGGTAGGCAACGTCATCCTCCAGCTGCCAGGCTTCTTCTGCCTTCAGTGAGGGAGCAAACATCATAGGATTTTACAACACTCGCTCCAACACTGAAAAGACAGTAGCTAGGAGCGACGTTGCACGCTGCATATTTTAGTGAATCCCACAGCACAGACTTCGGTCGGTCAGTGTTGTAGGTCATCAGTAAAACCCACTCAGACATTTAAGGAGCATACTGCAGAGTGCTGCGCTGTAATTGCTTTCTTGATAAAGTGGCCGTACGCAACAATTACAGATAAACGCTTAACAGAATAGGTAATATAATCGTATAGATACGTACATGTGGATCTTGGTCTTTTTTCATATCCACGTTGGTTTTCCTGAGGTCACTTATGTCATCCAGACTCAGAAACTACAACAGAAGGAAAGTAACCGTTACGGGATTTAGACAACAAAGAATGTGGTTTTAAAGCTAATCCAACTATAAAAGATCTATGAATGCTAATATTATGTGTCATTTACTATATGGCTATAAAAAAAAAAAAAAAAAAAAAAAAAAAAACTACTGGGCATGCACTATCCCTATTAACGACACTGGATTAATAAAACATGCTTAACCCCTTCCCAAAATATGACATACCATTGCATCATATGTCATGACCCTATTTTTGAAGCAGGCTCAGGAGCAGAATCTGCATGTTTCACAGATAAGGTAGTGTTATACAACCATTATATGCGTCTATCAGTAGATTGAGCAAAGCCCTGCCTACTCCTGTTAACCTCTTAAATGCAGCCACCAAGCTAACAAACAAGGTGGAACATCACTCATTGTGCCCATAAGCCCCATCATCTTCCATGTGAAGTTATTGCGGGGTGCCATTGAGTTGCCATGTGCCATGGCAGCTCGGGGCCTACTGAATGTGCCTGGTAGCTGCCATGACAGTGCTCATATGAAGACCAGCGTACAGTTCAGAATGTTTCCAATGGAATGAGCCATGACTCAATGGGGAGGGGCACTCTAAACTTTGTTCTATAAGCCTCCAGAACGTTTTTGAAGCGACCAGACCACTTTGAGGACATTATTGGGGTAACAAAAAGCACCCAAGTGTCTGAAAGGAGCAGTCATAAACAGGTAGAGCCACTGGACCATACAGGACACTGACCTTCCTCTGGAAGCAGCAGAACTAAACAATCAGATCTCCTTGGCCAGGGAATCTCTTGTACACGTCCCAACACTCTGCTCTATGCTGTCCTTACAGCCGCAACTGCCATCACCTTCCGACGGACACTGTGGTTCAGGAATGGCGAACGGACGCTGCGTCCTTCATATCTCTGCCGTACCAGACCGGGTGCTTATTTGGCAAGAAGGCGTATTATTAGCTTATCTATGACACTACAGGAGAAAACAAAATTCCCTCCTGGCAAAAGTCTACGCTTCCTTTTTTCGTCAACAAAAACGTTTCCGATCCTTTCGTAGGAGGACGTCTATTACTGTCTTGCCATATCTGGCTCTCTGTCTTTTATGACTTATGAGCCAGTCTCCTGGTGTCTTTCACTCAAGACAATGTTTCCTCTCGGTCTACAGCACGGGTCGTCTCTGGAGAAAGAAGGACAGAGCGGTATGGCCCAACCTGGATCTGAAGCTACTCAACGTACAAGAGGGAGTACAGTAGCATCCATCGACATCCGAGATGCTTACCTTCATATCTCGCTCTTTCCGACTCAAGGTTCCTGCGTCTCGCTGTCCAAGAGGATCACTTCCTATTTAACCTTCGTCCGGCTGAGTAGGTACAATTGTAACTATGTAGTTTAACCCCTTTACCCCCAAGGGTGGTTTGCACGTTAATGACCGGGCCAATTTTTACAATTCTGACCACTGTCCCTTTATGAGGTTATAACTCTGGAACGCTTCAACGGATCCCGGTGAATCTGACATTGTTTTCTCGTGACATATTGTACTTCATGATAGTGGTAAAATTTCTTTGATATTACCTGCGTTTATTTGTGAAAAAAACGGAAACATGGCGAAAATTTTGAAAATTTTGCAATTTTCCAACTTTGAATTTTTATGCAATTAAATCACAGAGATATGTCACACAAAATACTTAATAAGTAACATTTCCCACATGTCTACTTTACATCAGCACAATTTTGGAACCAAAATTTTTTTTGTTAGGGAGTTATAAGGGTTAAAAGTTGACCAGCAATTTCTCATTTTTACAACACCATTTTATTTTAGGGACCACATCTCATTTGAAGTCATTTTGAGGGGTCTATATGATAGAAAATACCCAAGTGTGACACCATTCTAAAAGCTGCACCCCTCAAGGTTCTCAAAACCACATTCTAGAAGTTTATTAACCCTTCAGGTGTTTCACAGGAATTTTTGGAATGTTTAAATAAAAATTAACATTTAACTTTTTTTCACAAAAAATTTACTTCAGCTCCAATTTGTTTTATTTTGCCAAGAGTTACAGGAGAAAATGGACCCCAAACCTTGTTGTACAATTTGTCCTGAGTACGCCGATACCCCATAAGTGGAGGTAAACCACTGTTTGGGCGCATGACAGAGCTTGGAAGCGAAGGAGCGCCATTTGACTTTTTAATGCAAAATTGACTGGAATTGAGATGGGACGCCATGTTGCGTTTGGAGAGCCACTGATGTTCCTAAACATTGAAACCCCCCACAAGTGACACCATTTTGGAAAGTAGACCCCCTAAGGAACTTATCTAGAGGTGTGGTGAGCACTTTGACCCACCAAGTGCTTCACAGAAGTTTATAATGCAGAACCGTGAAAATAAAAAATATTTTTTTTTTTTTTCACAAAAATTATCTTTTCGCCCCCAATTTTTTATTTTACCAAGGGTAAGAGAAGAAATTGGAACCAAAAAGTTGTTGCACATTTTGTCCTGAGTACTCTGATACCCCATATGTGGGGGTAAACCACTGTTTGGGCGCATGGGAGAGCTCGGAAGGGAAGGAGCGCCGTTTGACTTTTCAATGCAAAATTCACAGGAATTGAGATGAGACGCCATGTTGCGTTTGGAGAGCCACTGATGTGCCTAAATATTGAAACCCCCCACAAGTGACACCATTTTGGAAAGTAGACTCCCTAAGGAACTTATCTAGATGTGTGGTGAGCACTTTGACCCACCAAGAGCTTCACAGAAGTTTATAATGCAGAGCCGTAAAAATAAAACAAAAATTTTTTCCCACAAATATTTTTTAGCCCCCAGTTTTGTATTTTCCCGAGGGTAACAGGAGAAATTGGACCCCAAAATTTGTTGTGCAATTTGTCCTGAGTGCGCTGATACCCCATATGTGGGGGGGAACCACCGTTTGGGCGCATGGGAAGGCTCAGAAGGGAAGGAGCGCCATTTGAAATACAGACTTAGATGCAATGGTCTGCAGGCGTCACATTGCGTTTGCAGAGCCCCTAATGTACCTAAACAGTAGAAACCCCCCACAAGTGACCCCATATTGGAAACTAGACCCCCCAAGGAACTCATCTAGATGTGTTGTGAGAACTTTGAGCCCCCAAGTGTTTCACTACAGTTTCTAACGCAGAGCCGTGAAAATAAAAAAAAAAAAATTCCCCCCAAAGTTATTTTTTAGCCCCCAGTTTTGTATTTTCTCGAGGGTAACAGGAGAAATTGGACCCCAAAATTTGTTGCCCAATTTGTCCTGAGTGCGCTGATGCCCCATATGTGGGGGGGAACCACCGTTTGGGTGCATAGGAGGGCTCGGAAGGGAAGGAGCGCCATTTGGAATGCAGACTTAGATGGAATGGTCTGCAGGCGTCACATTGCGTTTGCAGAGCCCCTAATGTACCTAAACAGTAGAAACCCCCCACAAGTGACCCCATATTGGAAACTAGACCCCCCCACGAACTTATCTAGATGTGTTGTGAGAACTTTGAGCCCCCAAGTGTTTCACTACAGTTTATAACGCAGAGCCGTGAAAATTAAAAAATCTTTTTTTCCCCACAAAACTTATTTTTTAGCCCCCAGTTTTGTATTTTCCCAGGGGTAACAGGAGAAATTGGACCCCAAAAGTTGTTGTCCAATTTGTCCTGAGTACGCTGATACCCCATATGTTGGGGTAAACTCCTGTTTGGGCACACGGGAGAGCTCGGAAGGGAAGGAGCACTGTTTTACTTTTTCAACGCAGAATTGGCTGGAATTGAGATCGGACGCCATGTCGCGTTTGGAGAGCCCCTGATGTGTCTAAACAGTGGAAACCCCCCAATTATAACTGAAACCCTAATCCAAACACACCCCTAACCCTAATTCCAACGGTAACCCTAACCACACCTCTAACCCAGACACACCCCTAACCCTAATCCCAACCCTATTCCCAACCGCAAATGTAATCCAAACCCTAACCCTAACTTTAGCCCCAACCCTAACTGTAGCCTTAACCCTAACTGTAGCCTTAACCCTAACTGTAGCCTTAACCCTAACTGTAGCCTTAACCCTAGCCCTAATCCTAACCCTAGCCCTAACCCTAGTCCTAACCCTAACCCTAGCCCTAACCATAACCCTAGCCCTAACCCTAACCCTAGCCCTAACCCTAGCCCTAACCCTAGCCCTAACCCTAATGGGAAAATGGAAATAAATACATTTAATTTTTTTTTATTTTTCCCTAACTAAGGGGGTAATGAAGGGGGGTTTGATTTACTTTTATAGCGGGTTTTTTAGCGGATTTTTATGATTGGCAGCCGTCACTCACTGAAAGACGCTTTTTATTGCAAAAAATATTTTTTGCGTTACCACATTTTGAGAGCTATAATTTTTCCATATTTGAGTCCACAGAGTCATGTGAGGTCTTGTTTTTTGCGGGACGAGTTGACGTTTTTATTGGTAACACTTTCGGGCACGTGACATTTTTTGATCGCTTTTTATTCCGATTTTTGTGAGGCAGAATTAGCAAAATCCAGCTATTCATGAATTTATTTTGGGGGAGGCGTTTATACCGTTCCGCGTTTGGTAAAATTGATAAAGCAGTTTTATTCTTCGGGTCAGTACGATTACAGAGACACCTCATTTATATCATTTTTTTTTATGTTTTGGCGCTTTTATACGATAAAAACTATTTTATAGAAAAAATAATTATTTTTGCATCGCTTTATTCTGAGGACTATAACTTTTTTATTTTTTTTGCTGATGTTGCTGTATGGTGGCTCGTTTGTTGCGGGACAAGATGACGCTTTCAGCGGTACCATGGTTATTTATATCTGTCTTTTTGATCGCGTGTTATTCCACTTTTTGTTCGGCGGTATGATAATAAAGCGTTGTTTTTTGCCTCTTTTTTTTTCTTACGGTGTTTACTGAAGGGGTTAACTAGTGGGCCAGTTTTATAGGTCGGGTCGTTACGGACGCGGCGATACTAAATATGTGTACTTTTATTGTTTTGTTTTTCTTATTTAGATAAAGAAATGTATTTATGGGAAAATTATTATTTTTTTTTTTTTTTTATTTTTTTTACACACATTTGTAAAAAAATTTTTTTTACTTTTTTACTTTGTCCCAGGGGGGGACAATACAGATCGGTGATCTGCCAGTTTGCACAGCACTCTGTCAGATCACCGATCTGTCAAACAGCGCTGCAGCGTTACCAAGTGCCTGCTCTGAGCAGGCACTTGGTAAGCCACCTCCCTCCCTGCAGGACCCGGATCCGCGGCCATCTTGGATCCGGGACTTGCTGCAGGGAGGGAGGTAAGAGACCCCCGGAGCAACGCGATCACATCGCGTTGCTGCAGGTGTCTCAGGGAAGCACGCAGGGAGCCCCCTCCCTGCGCGATGCTTCCCTGCACCGCCGGCACATCGCGATCATGTTTGATCGCGGTGTGTCAGGGGTTAATGTGCCGGGGGCTGTCCGTGAACGCTCCTGGCACATAGTGCCGGATGTCAGCTGCGATAAGCAGCTGACACCCGGCCGCGATCGGCCGCGCTCCCCCCGTGAGCGCGGCCGATCGCCTATGACGTACTATTCCGTCCTTGGGAATTAAAGCCCACCCCACATGGACGGAATAGTACGTCTAATGGCAGAAAGGGGTTAAAAATTGCAATAACTTTTTTTCGAAAAGCCATAGAGGGCTGAAATTTCGTGACATCTCTGCAGTTTTGGTCCAGATTATATTGGCCAAATTTCAATAAAATATATATGAAGGTACAATTGTACCTCTGCAGCCTGTTAACGTTGTAAAATTATGCAGCCTGACGAAGGTTAAGGCTTTGCCTTTCGGCCTCACCGCCGATCCCAGGGCGTTCACAAGGGTCATGATGGTTGTCATGTTCATTCTGCACACTCATGGTGGGGTCTTCCTGTCATACCTAGCGTCCTCCTGATCAATGGGGCAGTCTCTCCAAGCCTGAGCATAGGTGTCCATGTCCCTTTGGACACTTTTTCCGCCTGGGTTGGTGGATAGACTTAAACAGATCTTTCCCGATCCTGCCTCATCAGGTGTCCCCTTTTAGGTATGACACTACACACCTCCCGAGGGTTGGTAATTTTTCCACAAGACAGGGTCATAGCCCTTCAACAGAGGACTCTAGCACCTGGTGGACCTTTGCCTCACTATCAGCTGGGACAGGAATCCATTCTCTTTTCACCATCTATGCCGCTTGTCTCCGATCTCAGGGCCCAGGGGCACTGGTCACATCCGACTTTTGATCAACGGCTTGGAGATCCGGGAGACTCGGTTGTCCCCGAGGCCGTTCCTTAACCCCTGGTGGGTCTCCCCACCTGAATAGAGTTAATTCACAATACGGCTGTGGCGTATATCATTTATCATGGAACCATCCGCAGAAGGGGCGGCAAGGCATGAGGTGGAATACATTCTCCACTTGGTCGAGATGTCATACTAGTCATCTCAGCAGTTCACATCTCTATGGTGGGAAGCAGGGCATCAGACTTCCTCAGCAGTCAGGGTTTTGTCTTGGGAGATTCAGGATGGGGACCTGAGTGCATCATGGCTAAATGCCAGAGTACCTGGGCTCAAAGCCGGCTCCGGGATCCAGAGGTCATTGGTGCGGATACACCTTCCATTCATGGCGTCAGATTGATCCCGTTAGTTCCGAGGGTCATCAGTACAATCAAGGCGGCAGGGATTCCAGCTATCATTGTCTCTCTGGACTGGACTCGGTACATGGAGTTGGCGCAGCGCGTCGTCAATGCCCCCTGGCGGCCATTGGATTGTCCAGAATGGCTCTTCCAGGGCCCGATCTGCCACCAGGGCCCGATCTGCCACCAGTGCCCTGTGTTTAACCCCTTCCCAACCTTTGACGCCACGTAGGCGTCATGAAAGTCGGTGCCAATCTGACCTATGACGCCTATGTGGCGTCATGGAAAGATCGCGTCCCTGCAGATCGGGTGAAAGGGTTAACTCCAATTTCACCCGATCTGCAGGGACAGGGGGGAGTGGTACTTTAGCCCAGGGAGGGTGGCTTCACCCCCCCCATGGCTACGATCACTCTGATTGGTTGTTGAAAGTGAAACTGCCAATCAGAGCGATTTATAATATTTCACCTAAAAAACTGGTAAAATATTATAACCCAGCCATGGCCGATGCTGCAATATCATCGGCCATGACTGGAAACACTGGTGTACCCCCTGCCACCGATCGACTCCCCAGCCCTTCGATCTATGTTCCGCTCCCCTCCGCCGTCCTGTCCGCTCCCCCGTCCTCCTGCCCGCTCCCCCCGTGCTCCGATACCACCCCCCGTCCTCCGATCCACCCCCCCCCCCACCCCCCCATGCTCAGATCTCCCCCCCTTATACTTACCGAGCCTCCCGGTGTCCGTCCGTCTTCTCCCTGGGTGCCGCAATCTTACAAAATGGCGGGCGCATGCGCAGTGCGCCCGCCGAATCTGCTAGATTCGTTCCAGGTATATTTTGATCACTGTGATATAACCTATCACAGTGATCAAAATAAAAAAAATAGTAAATGACCCCCCCCCCCCCCCCCCCCCCTTTATCACTCCCATAGGTAGGGCCAATAATAAAAAAAAGAAAATATTTTTCTTTTTTTTACCACTAGGGTTAGGGTTAGGGTTAGATTTAGGGTATTTGCACACGGTGCGGATTTGGCTGCGGATCCGAGGCGGATTGGCCGCTGCGAATTCGTAGCAGTTTTCCATCAGGTTTACAGTACCATGTAAACCTATGGAAAACCAAAACCGCTGTGCCCATGGTGTGGAAAATACCGTGCGGAAACGCTGCGTTTTATTTTCAATGTCAATTTTGTGCGGATTCCGCAGCGTTTTACACCTGTTCCTCAATAGGAATCCACAGGTGAAATCCCCACAAAAAAACCTCACACGAATCCGCAACGTGGGCACATAGCCTTAGAGTTAGGGTTGGAATTAGGGCTATGGATGGAAATAGGGTTAAGATTAGGGTTAGGTTTATGGATAGGGTTAGGGGTGTGTTGGGATTAAAGTTGTGGTTAGGTTTGGGATTAGGGTTGGGATTAGGGTTGTGATTGGGGTTATGGCTACAGTTGGGATAAGGGTTAGGGGTGTGATGGGGTTAGTGTTGAAGTTAGTATTGACGGGTTTCCACTGTTTAGGCACATCAGGGGTCTCCAAACGCAACATGGCGCCACCATTGATTCCAGCCAATCTTGCGTTCAAATAGTCAAATGGTGCTCCCTCCCTTCCGAGCCCCGACGTGCGCCCAAACAGTGGTTTACCCCCACATATGGGGTACCAGCGTACTCAGGACGAACTGGGCAACAACTATTGGGGTCCAATTTCTCCTGTTACCCTTGCGAAAATAAAAAATTGCTTGCTAAAACAATTTTTGAGGAAAGAAAAATTATTTTTTATTTTCACGGCTCTGCGTCAAACTTCTGTGAAGCACTTGGGGGTTGAAAGTGCTCACCACATATCTAGATAAGTTCCTTTCGGGGTCTAGTTTCCAATATGGGGTCACTTGTGGGGGGTTTCTACTGTTTAGGCACATCAGGGGCTCTGCAAATGCAACGTGACGCCCGCAGACCATTCCATCAAAGTCGGCATTTCAAAAGTCACTACTTCCCTTTCGAGCCCCGACGTGTGCCCAAACAGTGGTTTACCCCCACATATGGGGTACCAGCGTACTCAGGACAAACTGGGCAACAACGATTGGGGTCTAATTTCTTTTGTTACCCTTGTGAAAATAAAAAATTGCTTGCTAAAACAATGTTTGAGGAAAGAAAAATTTTTTATTTTCACGGCTCTGCGTTATAAACTTCTATGAAGCACTTGGGGTTTAAAGTGGTCACCGCACATCTAGATTAGTTCCATGGGAGGTCTAGTTTCCAAAATGGGGTCACATGTGGGGGAGCTCCAATGTTTAGGCACACAGGGCCTTTCCAAACGCGACATGGTGTCCGCTAACGATTGGAGCTAATTTTTCATTCAACAAGTCAAATGGCACTCCTTCCCTTCCGAGCCCTGCCGCGTGCCCAAACAGTGGTTTACCCCCACATGTGAGGTATCAGTGTACTCAGGAGAAATTGCCCAATAAATTTTAGGATCCATTTTATCCTGTTGCCCATGTGGAAATGAACAAATTGAGGCTAAATGAAATTTTTTGTGGAAAAAAAGTACTTTTTCATTTTTACGGATCAATTTGAGAAGCACCTGGGGGTTCAAAGTGCTCACTATGCATCTAGATAAGCTCCTTGGGGGGGTCTAGTTTCCAAAATGGGGTCACTTGTGGGGAAGCTCCAATGTTTAGGCACACGGGGGCTCTCCAAACGCGACATGGTGTCCACTAAAGATTGGAGCCAATTTTTCATTGAAAAAGTCAAATGGCGCTCCTTCCCTTTCAGAGCCCTGTCGTGCACCCAGACAGTGGTTCCCCCCCACATATGAGGTATCGGCGTACTCAGGACAAATTGTACAATAACGTTTGGGGTCCAGTTTCTCTTTTTACCCTTGGGAAAATAAAAAAATTGTTGCTAAAACATTTTTGTGACTAAAAAGTTAAATGTTAATTTTTTCCTTCCATGATGCTTCTGCTGCTGTGAAGTACCTGAAGGGTTAATAAACTTCTTGAATGTGGTTTTGAGTACCTTGAGGGGTGCAGTTTTTAGAATAGTGTCACTTTTGGGTGTTTTCAGCCATACAGACCCCTCAAACTGACTTCAAATATGAGGTGGTCCCTTAAAAAAATGGTTTTGTAAATTTTGTTGTAAAAATGAGAAATCACTGGTCAAATTTTAACCTTTTTAACTTCCTGGAAAAAAAAAAATTTGTTTCCAAAATTGTGCTGATGTAAAGTAGACATGTGGGAAATGTTATTTATTAACTACTTTGTGTCACATAACACTCTGGTTTAACAGAATAAAAATTCAAAATGTGAAAATTGCAAAATTTTCAAAATTTTAGCCAAATTTCTATTTTTTTTCACAAATAAACGCAAAAATTATTATTGATCTAAATTTACCACCAACATGAAGCCCAATATGTCACGAAAAAACAATCTCAAAACCGTTAGGATCCGTTGAAGCGTTCGAGTTATTACCTCATAAAGGGACACTGGTCAGAATTGCAAAAAACGGCCAGGTCATTAAGGTCAGAATAGGCTGGGTCATGAAGGGGTTAAAGGCCTGGCCTTTGAATCCTAGGTCCTAACCAGAGTTGGGTTCTCTCGGGAGGCAGTTTCCCCGGTTTCTCGCTCGGAAACCTGCAATCTGGGCACATTTATCAGAACACAGGATAGCATTTTTTGCAGGGTGCAGGGATCGCCGTCATTCTCTCCCTGCTTTCCCCGTTCTGACCTTATCGGTTTTGCTTCAGCGCCGGATTGATTCTAATCTACAAGTGTAGACTTTCTTTCAGGGGGCCTCCTGTGTGGTGCCCCCCCTACAGAGGACCGTTGGACGTCAGGGACCCCATCTTGGTCCTCTCCTTTCCCAGAAGGTGGCAGTCATTGTTGAAACTTCGATCAGGCAGCAATCTGAGCTAACCGATCTTCCAGTCGAGTTCCTTTTCGCTCTTTTTTTTGCCAGAACAGGGTGGTTCTCAAACCGTCCCAGTCCTTTTTAACCAAGGTGGTCTCTTCCTTTTTCCTTAACGAGGACATTGTCCTGCCCTCGTTTTTAACCAGCACCAATACGCTGTTTTCAGAAGGTTCTTGATACTCTAGATCTCATGAGGGCTCTCAGTAGATACATCTCCCAAACGGAGTTCTTCCACAAGACGGACGCCTTATTGGTTCTTCCTGAGGAAACAGGAAGAGACTAGCCGTGCCCAAATCCACAATAGCCAGGTGGATACGCTCAACTATTCAGAAGTCTTACTGCCTCAGACGCAAGCCTACTCCAGTGGGATTAGGGCACTTCATTCGTTTGGTGGATGTTTCCTGGACCATTCGGCACACCCTCAGGCATCGGCAGTCCACTCTGCACACCCTCTCGAAGCACAACAATATTCACACTGAGCCTTCAGCAGATGCGAGTCTGGGAAGACGTTTTTCAGACAGCGGTAATGCATCTCTGGGCTACTGGTGTGTGAGGTTGTCTGTCCTGTTGGTTCCCACCCAGGGACTGCTTTGGGACGTCCCATGGTCCTGTATCCCCCAATGAGGCGAAGGAGAAACAGGGATTTTTGTGTACTCACCGTAAAATACTTTTCTCCGAGCCACTCATTGGGGGACATAGCACCCTTCCTATTGGCCTGATGGCTATGTTTGTGCTTTGGTTTGACATGTTGTATCCATATTTAATGATTTTGATCTCCTACTGCTTTGTCACTGAACTGGTTTGGGCTGGAGCCAGTGGTAGGTGTATACTGCAGAGGAGGAGGAGGAGCTAATTTTGTTATATTCACTTCATGTCAGCCTCCTAGCAGCAGCAGCATACACCCATGGTCCTGTGTTCCCCAATGAGGGGAAGGAGAAAACACCAAGGGAACTCAGCTATGGATATATGAAAATGCGCATCCATTATTTTTATCAGAGAGGAATTATCCTAGCTACAGTGACCATACCACAGATCGCAGGGATTCCATCTGAAACGTAATCTCTTGGGTTTCTTAAAGTCTAGAATGGGTCATACGAGAGCACCCTTTTTGGGAAGTTGTGTGTGTCTAACAGGAAGAATGACTTCTTGTAGGTGAAGGTCGCATATGGCTTGGCATGGAAAAAGTGAGTGTACAAGGTCAGATCTTTGGAGGGGATGAATGCAAGAACCCGTTTGGAAGCAGTAAGGCAAATTCAATCTTACAGCCCAGAGATGCTGCCTCCCTGACCCATATGTCACCAACATGAGCCAACCATATCTTCCTAACGGAGAGAAGACATTCCCCAACCCGAGAAGGTGATACAGGAAGGGTAAACCGACATGCAACGGAAAACCTAGAAATGGAGTGCTTTATACCGCAGCCAAGCCATGAGGGTTTCGGTTGAACAAGGCTGGCCTGAATTTAGAGTGCCGAAAAAACTGTCGAATCCATGGGAAAAAGTCGCAAAAGAAGCAAAACCTCTGGAGGCGCCTAGATGGCGAAACAGAACACTATTGTATCCACCTGGAGCATCCTTGATCGTCTTTTTTAGGTCCTTTCCAAAGAGTCTGTTCCCTGTGAAAGGAAAGCCAGATATGGCCTTTTATTTATGCTGAGTCAGTGGACCAGGATCTAAGCCAAATGGAGAGTCAAACATCCACAGAATTAGCTGCAGGGCAGGCTGCGCTGACACAAAAGCCTTAAGGCCCCGTCACACATAGCGACGCTAAAGCGATCCCGACAACGATACGACCTGTCAGGGATCGTTGCTGCGTCGCTATGTGGTCGCTGGTGAGATGTCAAACAGTGAGATCTCCCCAACGACGCAGCAGCGATGCGGCGACCTGTACAACGATGCTATTTCATGACGATTCAATGGGACGTCCTGTTAACGAGGTCGTTGGTAAGGTGTCAAACACAGCGATGTGTGCTACCCAGCGGGACCTCAACGATCAAAAAATGGTCCAGGCCATTCCGACACGACCAGCGATCTCACAGCAGGGGCCTGGTCGCTGCTACGTGTCACACATAGCGAGATAGTTACCGAGGTCGCTGTTGCGTCACAAAACTTGTGACTCAGCAGTGATCTCGCTAGCGATCTCGCTAGCAATCTCGCTATGTGTGACGGGGGCTTTACAAAAGAACTTTGTGATATGCAGCAATTGAGACAGAGGTCAAGAAAATCCTCCTGAGGAACAACGGACGAATAACCCTGGACAAGTTTTTAGCACAGGTCATAGAGGCCTTAATGATACAGGAGACTGAAAAGGCAGGTCCGTAAGGCAAAGTCTGCCGAGGAAAAGACAGTTGATGAGATACAGCCAATCTGCTTATACAGTGAGGCCTGTGCAAGGTTTTAGAAACCTAAACATACAAGCTTAGCAATGCTTTAGCATATGGAGGACTAGGAGGCATGTGACATAACGGACTACTTAAAGCTGTGGCATGCGCTAACATCACAAGTTAAAAGTGGAGAAAAGAGGGTGATCAGAATAACGAAATGCTCAGCAGGCCCTGTTTCAGGAATACATTATGTGCAACACCAAAACTGACCCGAGAGATAACCTCTAGAAGTGTTTCTCAACTCCAGTCCTCAAGACCCACTAATAGGTCATGTTTTCAGGATGATGAAATTATCACCTGTGCAATACTAAGGATATCCTGAAAACTTGACCTGTTGGTGGGTCTTGAGGACTGGAGTTGAGAAACACTGCTTTAACCAAACACTAGGAGTCTTGGAAGACTAATTTGCATGATCTGTTATGGCCAGGTACTTAAAAGAAACTAGACAGTTTGCTTGTATACAGTACATCAAGTTGTTTAAGTACAATTCTTACCTCATCCTCATCATTTTGCTTTGTAAAGTTAGCATCTTTATCCACTCCATCTTCTCCAACAGAGACTGGCTGCTTATCCCGCCTAAATAAAACATGAGAGTTCATGTAAAAATAAAGACCTGAAAATATAACATTGTACGGGATATAGAAAATAAAAGATTTATAAAAAAAATAAATAAACAACCTACATGTAAAAATGCTGTTTCCTGCTTCAGTTTATCATATTAAGGGAATTAATCATATTAAATACAGTTAGATTATGTTTAAGCATGTAGAAAAAAAAGTTTTTTTTAAATAAAGCCATTTATCTTGTATTTTTAAAACTTGTATAGGGAGGCATGCTTTATTGCTGGTACACATCCTGCCTGCACTGTCAGTATAGAGGTGTGTGCTTTATTAAAGTAGCAAGGATTAGAAGTAAAGAGTTAGAATCTATGGGCACATTTCTGTTTCATCGGTTCAAAAATGGGTATTATACCTACCGATAATTCGGTTTCCAGGAGTCCATCCTGACAGCACTCTGGAGGACGTCCTCCTCCTCCTTGCAGGGACAGGAAACACCACGAGAGGTTAAAAGGTCCCACTCCGCCCCCTTACCCTTAGTGTTTTGACAAGTACCACACCATGGATAAATATATTTAGAATTCTTTATTAACCAAACATTACAGCATATGAATAGTATACATAGGGGTAGAAGTAACGGTGCTGCCTGGATGGACTCCTGGAAACCAAATTATCGGTAGGTATAATACCCATTTTCCAGGACGTCCCCCTGACAGCACTCTGGAGAATACCAAAGAAAACTCTTTTAGGGTGGGACAACTGCCTGGAGAACCTTTCTCCCAAAAGACATTTGCTGGGTTGCTAACACGTCTAATTTATAGTGTTTACAGAATGTGTTTACCCTGGCCCAGGTTGCGGCTTTACAGATTTGTTCTAATGATGCCCCTGCCCGTTCAGCCCATGATGCTGAAATGGCCCTAGTAGAATGGGCTTTAATTCCTACTGGACAATCTACCCCTTCTGATGCATAGGCTTTGGAAATTACTGTAGTGATCCATCTAGCTATAGAGGTTTTGGATGCTTTTTTACCCCTATTTTTACCCCCGAAAAGGATGAATAGATTGGGGTCTATCCTCCAGGTACTAGTGGCCTCTAGATAGTCTAGCACTGCCTGTCTGACATCAAGAGAATGTAAAGATTGTTCTTTTGCATTACAGGGTTTATTGCAAAAGGAGGGTAGAATTATTTCCTGATTTCTGTTTTGTACCGAGGCTACCTTGGGAATAAATGATGGATCTAGTTTTAAGACTATATGATCGTCACGAATCTGGAGGCATGGATCCCTAATTGACAGGGCTTGAATCTCCCCCACTCTTTTGGCCGTCGTAATCGCCACCAAAAAGGCTGTTTTCCAAGTTCGTACTGCAATAGGCATGTCACCCTCAAGGGTATAAGGATCCATAGATCCATATCATAGGGCTCTGAGCACTAGATTTAAATCCCAAGTGGGAGTTAATTGTCTAAATGTGGGACGTAATCTTTGGATGGCTTTAACAAATCTAATTATCCATGGGTGAGAGGCCAAAGGATAATCCAAGAAAGTGCTCAGAGCTGAAATCTGCACCTTAAGGGTACTAGGTCTTAGCCCCATATATATAGAAGTCCCTCTCAGGATCCACGTTGAAAGGTGTAATCGTTCCGGGTTTTGATGTAAAACTGGTCCTTGATAAATGATGTCCTTCCATAGGGGAAGTCTGATTGGGTTCTCTGTTGTCATGGCTCCCAGCAGCGGAAACCAGCTTCTTTTTGGCCAGAATGGTACAATCAACAGAACTGTTGCTTGGTCTTCCTGAATTTTCCTGAGTACCATCGGGATGAGTGCTAGTGGAGGAAATGCATAAGAGAGTGGTTCGTCCCACGTCTGGCTTAAGGCGTCGACTGCTTCCGGCAGGTCCATAGGATTGAGGGAATAGAATCTGGCGACCTTTGAATTCTTCCTTGTAGCAAATAGATCTATCCTGGGAGTCCCCCAATGGTGACATAGTCGTTGAAAGATCTCTTGATTTAGCTCCCATTCTGTCGGACAGACTTCTTTTCTGCTCAAATAGTCAGCCAGAACATTCTGAGATCCCTCTAAGTGCACTGCCGTTATGGATAGAACTGTTTTCTGCCCCAAAAAAATATTCTTTGTGCCAACTCCTGAAGTGGTTTGTGTCTGGGACCTCCTTGATGTCTTATGAAGGATACCGCTGTCATGTTGTCTGTTAGGATCTTCACGTCTGTTCTTCAAGCGAGAGTGATTTCTTCTTAGAGCCTCCCAAACCGCACACAGTTCTCTGTACTTTGAAGATTTTTGGCTGATATCTTTTGGCCATCTGCCCTGGATGAATGATCCTTCTAGATGGGCTCCCCATCCCCACTGACTGGCGTCTGTAGTGATCACCACACAAGGGGTCAAGATCCATGGAACACCCACTCTTAGGTTGCTGTAATGTGTCCACCACTGCAATGACCTTTTTACGGTTTTTGATAAATGGATTATTCTGTCCAGTGATGACTGACGCCGATCCCATATCGAGAGAACTTGATCCTGTAATAATCTTGAATGAGTTTGGGCCCATCTTACACAAGTGATACAGGCCGTCATCTTCCCTAGGATCTTCATGGCTGATCTTATAGTGATCTGATGTCTCAGGAATTCTATGATCAATTTCCTCATAGACTCCTGTTTTACTTTTGGCAGAAAAGATTGTCTTGAGGTAGTATCTAGAAGGACTCCCAGGAATACTTTTCAGGACTCGGGTTTTAGGTGTGATTTCTTCCGATTTACGACCCAACCTAGGTGTTCCAACACTGAAATGGCTCGATCTCTGTGTAGAGTTAAGGAATATTTTGTTCTGGTTACCAGCAGAAAATCGTCCAAATAAGGAATTATTGTAATTCCTTCGTTTCTTAAGAATGCCACTACCTCTGCTACCAACTTTGTAAATATCTTTGGGTGCTGAGGCAAGGCCGAACGGGAGACACTGGAATTGGAGGTGGCAGGTTTGGTCCGGAAATTTTACCGAAAACTTCAGAAGTTCTTGAGATGTTGCATGGATTGGAACGTGATAATACGCGCTTTTTAAAATCGAGCGTACACATTACCGAATTTTTGTCTATAAGATGGATAGTTGACCTTATTGATTCCATTCTGAATCTTTTGCATTTGACATACGCGTTTAATGGTTTTAGATTTATTATTGTGCGTGTTTCCCCTGAAGGTTTTGGGATTGAAAATAGGGAAGAGTAGTGACCTCTGGCTATTTCTGAGAGACAGATAAAAAGAAAAACTTATCTGAGTATGTGACAGTTCGTCCCATCTCGCCATCCCCATTTTGGCATTCATGGCAGACCGAGCATAGCATTGATCTATAAGAAAGTAATGAGGGATTGGCCTCAGATGCTTTGGGCTCTTATATGCACTGGTTCAATCTAAATGAGAGACCCTATATGCGATACCTGTTATAGCAAACACTAGCTATTGAACCCGTTCTACGCCCGGGTGGCGAGCATTTATATTGGTATATGGTCTCCATCATGCGCTGCTGCCATCCTGCGCCCGTTCTGTCATGTGCTGCTGCCATCCTGCGCCCGTTCTGTCATGTGCTGCTACCATCCTGCGCCCGTTCTGTCATGTGCTGCTGCCATCCTGCGCCCGTTCTGTCATGTGCTGCTGCCATCCTGCGCCCGTTCTGTCATGTGCTGCTGCCATCCTGCGCCCGTTCTGTCATGTGCTGCTCCCATCCTGCGCCCGTTCTGTCATGTGCTGCTCCCATCCTGCACCCGTTCTGTCATGTGCTGCTCCCATCCTGCACCCGTTGTCATGTGTTGCTCCCAACCTGCGCCCCCGTTCTGTCATGCGCTGCTGCCATCCTGCGCCCGTTCTGTCATGTGCTGCTCCCATCCTGCGCCCGTTCTGTCATGTGCTGCTCCCAACCTGTGCCCCCGTTCTGTCATGCGCTGCTGCCATCCTGCGCCCGTTCTGTCATGTGCTGCTCCCATCCTGCTGCCATCCTGCGCCCGTTATGTCATGCGCTGCTGCCATCCTGCGCCCGTTCTGTCATGTGCTGCTGCCATCCTGCGCCCGTTCTGTCATGTGCTGCTGCCATCCTGCGCCCGTTCTGTCATGCGCTGCTGCCATCCTGCGCCCGTTATGTCATGCGCTGCTGCCATCCTGCGCCCGTTATGTCATGCGCTGCTGCCATCCTGCGCCCGTTCTGTCATGTGCTGCTCCCATCCTGCTGCCATCCTGCGCCCGTTATGTCATGCGCTGCTGCCATCCTGCGCCAGTTCTGTCATGCGCTGCTGCCATCCTGCGCCCGTTCTGTCATGTGCTGCTGCCATTCTGCGCCCGTTCTGTCATGTGCTGCTACCATCCTGCGCCCGTTCTGTCATGTGCTGCTGCCATCCTGCGCCCGTTCTGTCATGTGCTGCTGCCATCCTGCGCCCGTTCTGTCATGCGCTGCTGCCATCCTGCGCCCGTTCTGTCATGTGCTGCTGCCATCCTGCGCCCGTTCTGTCATGTGCTGCTCCCATCCTGCGCCCGTTCTGTCATGTGCTGCTGCCATCCTGCGCCCGTTCTGTCATGTGCTGCTGCCATCCTGCGCCCGTTCTGTCATGTGCTGCTCCCATCCTGCGCCACTATTCTATTATATGCCCCCCATAAGACGCTCCAGTGTGTATGCCCCCGTATGCTGCGGCCATATAAAAAAAAAAAAAAAATACCATACTCCCCCATCGTCCGGCTCCACTGCAGGTGTGTCTTAAAGAATATGGCGCCGGAAAGCGCGGACTGCGCAGGCGCCGATTCCGGCAGCAGGAATCGGCGCCTGCGCAGTCCGCGCTCTCCGGCGCTATTTTCTTGAAGACACACCTGCAGTGGAACCGGAGTGTGTCTTCAAGAAAATGGCTCCGGAAAGCGCGGACTGCGCAGGCGCCGATTCCTGCTGCCGGAATCGGCGCCTGCGCAGTCCGCGCTTTCCGGAGCCATTTTCTTGAACACACACTCCGGCTCCTCTGCCTGTGACTGGACTCTGTCACAGCAGAGGAGCCGGGAGACGAAGCCGCACGCAGCGCTGGAACGGAGGACAGGTGAATATACTTACCCTCCCTCCTGGCGCGTCCACGGTCCCTGACTCTCCGGTGGAGATCGAAGTATGCGTTCAGTGCTTACGCATACCGCGATCTCCTGGGAGCGTCACTCTGTGGGGGCCAGACTGCGCCGGCGCTTGCGCCTGCGCAGTCTATAAAGGCTTCGGACAGAGTGACGCTCCCAGCAATATATTATAGATCTTTTTCATTTGTTTTTTATTTTCTCTTGTTTTGTTTCATATTTTGCTAATTTTTTATTTTCTGATATCTGATGCTGAGCTCACGTAGTACTCGGGGTGTAAACTCATATCACCCTTATAAATGAGCTCTCATAGAACCGAGCATAGCATTTACCTATATGAAAAGAACGAGGGATTGGCCTCAGGTGTGTTGGGATCTTTTATGTATTGGTCCAATCTAAATGAGAGACACCATATGCGATACCAGATATAGTAGACATTTTTTTATTTGTGTTTTTTTCTTTTTTCTTGTTCTGTTGAATATTTTTGCTTATTTTTTTCTGATACATGATACTGAATCTGTATGGTAAATAGGGTGTAAATGTATATATCACCCAGACAAACGGGCTCGCATAAGATCGGGTATTGCATTTATCTATGAGAAAGTAATGAGGGGTTAGCCTCAGCTTTATCGGGCTTTCTGGTGCATTGGCCCAATTTAAATGTGAGACACTATATGTGATACTTGATATAGCAGATATCTTTTCATTTGCGTTTTATGATTTTTTCTTGTTTTGTTGAATATTTTGCTCATTTTTTATCTTTGACATCTTATGCTGAATCCGTATGGTATCCAGGGTGTAAACTTATATATCACCCAAACATATGAACATTTATTGAGTGAGCTAATGTATCTGCTATTCCGGATTTGAGACACCTTATCTAGGTATCTGCTTTGTGTATGGGTCCTATGTATAGGTCTGCCTTTATGACATGTAGGTCATGATGTGCTAACAAAGACAGTGACACATTGGTACATATACTAGAGGTGTCTATTCCCTATGACCTCTGAGTATTTATGAGCACAATATATATGTGCTCTACTGTACCCCATTATTTTGATCTTTGATCATTGCTCGTGTATCATCACTCATATTTTAAGAACATTTATTCATCGAGCAATATCTATACCATTTTTTGCTGATATAGCTTTGGGGTACACGCAATTAGTGGACTTTTACGCAGCACTATCTTTTGCTGCGTTGTTTTTAGTATGTTTTGTTACACTTTTTTCCGGTTTTTGGTTAGTGTGACCTTTTGGTCAATTTGTGTGTATGTCTGTGGGGACCTGGGCGTGGGTAGTTGGAAGGGCCTAGTAGGGCTAGAAGGGACAGTCGACGTGGAGCGGGGGCGCCACATCGAAATTTAGGGTGCCAACCTCCGCTGTTAGGTAGGTGAAAGCCACTATAGGGCCACCTAACAGGGACTGTGTCAGGAATACATTTGTTACTACTTCCTGAATTTTTCCTAGCCTACCCAAACCCTGGTGGTTGATGTTGGTAGCATGCATTTAAGTACATTTAATTGTCTTGAGAATTTTAGATATTATTAATAAAGTATTTTTTTAGGATATTTCGTTTCTTTGTGGTTGTCCAAGCAAATATATCCTTACATTATTCTAATTGGTTGTCTACTCTGACTTTTTTGTCACTGGCAGGGATGTCTGTTGAGCCTCCTTATCCAAAGTATAAGAGTGAGCACAGCTTAGGGACCAAAATTACGTGAGAAGGTAATCTGCGCTATGCGCACTTACCCCTGCCTCCTCACTCCTGAGATCCATATCCTCTGTTAAATAAATGATGCTGTGTAAATGGGACATCCCCTGCCAGAAGGATATTGCGGCACTGCTGCACTTACCCTTCGACTCCGGCATTGTAGACCTCCTCTCTGGCTGGCTACAGCTGTGCGTCCCCTCACTCCTGTGCTCAAATCTGGCGCTTGTTGCGTGGAACGCTGGACGCCACATCCGGCACTCTTTTATGATGTCCCTGCGTTCCACACAGTGGAACGCACACTTGGCCGCCGAATCTGCCGGAAATGACGCCGCTGATGTCACCGGAAGTGACACTACCTCACTTACTTCCGCGTTCCACGTAGTGGAACGCACGCTGATCCCGGGAGGTTCTGCCGCTCCTACATGCTCGTATCAGAGCATGCGGACCCTTGCGCCTTCCTGGCGCCGGCGCCTCTTGAATCCTGGCGCCCGAGCCGAGTACCCCCACCCGGGAGGAAGCGGCTCACCCAGGAGCTCGTCCGCTCGACTGGTCTCTGGGGCAGAGGAACTCCCACCTGGGAAGTATCTGCCCTGGGCTAGCGACGAGGGGGAAGGATATTGGAACCAGCCGCACGATCCCCCTAAGCCCTTCGGTCCGGTAAGCTTCTCTCGTGTGTCCCTCCATGCAGGGACAGGAAAAACACTAAGGGTAAGGGGGCGGAGTGGGACCTTTTAACCTCTCGTGGTGTTTCCTGTCCCTGCAAGGAGGAGGAGGAGGACGTCCTCCAGAGTGCTGTCAGGGGGACGTCCTGGAAAACTACATTTAAGCTGGTTTGCTACCAATTACTACACAATAAGTAATGTGAAAACAGCGATACATACTTCTTATTAGATATAAAATCCAAAGCTTGATACACCAAAGAGTAAAGATATTCAACCTGCATAAGAGAAATAAAATCAAATAAGATAGGATATAGTTTAGCAGTAGAGCTCAGATTAGCCTGATTTACTGAAGATTATTATTGTGATGCATAAAGAATTCTTAGTGCAACATTGAAAAAGAAAAAAATACTTTATTACTAACTGAAGCTCCACCTTTATAATACTTTGTATTAATTGCAAACATAACTGCATAATGAATGGCTATGGGAAAATAAAAAACATGTAAGAGAAGAGAATCTATTGGATGTCAGTCTATTCGATGAGCTTTTGAAGCAGAAGACATGCTTCCCCAAAAATCTTTTTTTAGTTTTGGTTTATTTTTCAATTTTTACAGCGTCTTTGTGTTTTCTTTCTTCATATAAAATAAGGAGTGGCTCCAATACCGCTTGAAGAATGGTCAGGCCATTTCTTTTAGCTGCTTTGTAGATTTGAAAACTTGAACCAATTTAAAAAAGAAAAGACTGAATTTTGCACAGTAAGTCTTTTTCACATGGTTATGCACATGTGCACTCTTATAAACCGATAGATACTCATAAGAGCACCAAATGGGTCCCAATATTGTTAATATTAGACAGCATAAATATAAACCCTATGCTGTTAAAAATAAATATAGGTAGTGGAACCCTGAATAATACAGAGGGGTTATTTGAAATCAATATATAAACTTAATTAATTATAGATAATACATAGGTGGGACAATAACAAGCAAAAGGTAAACAGTGAAAAAACAGCTAAAAAATTGCCACTATCAACAAGATGACAAAATGGATAAGGGCAATAGAAGGAGAAAGAAGAAAAAAAAAAAAAAACAACATACATGCCCCAATGGGCGCAGCGGCACATAAAATCCCAAAGAAGCAACCAGGTAAATACAAATGTAAGCCTATTTAGTATGAAAAGCTGAGTATGTGCTTACTTGCAGTAAGTAGAAAAGCTCAATATCATAATAGTGACAAATAACAGAAGCTCTTCTTTTATGGGCGATCGCTAAGAATAACTAAGTGGAGGCAGTGTCGCCATGCTTTAGGTAAAATGGATAAAGGAGCCAATGCTCCAAACTGCATACAGAGATCCCCAACGGACTGGATTAGGAAGAACCACGTATCAATATAATAATGAGTGACTGGTGCTATCCAGTTTAGGTGATTACCCGGTGCAGCCCAGCATAGGCGGTAATGTCAGATTAGCAAATAAATAAGAGTCCAGAGTCTGGCAGAACATAAAGCAGATTGTTACTATACCTTGGGACATGATGTGACTGGTGTGCCGCTGCGTCCGTAGGGCATGTGAGGCCTCGACGCGCGTTTCACCGCCTACGGCTTCGTCAGGAGGCGTAATTAAAAGCAGGAAGTCATGGGTATATATATCCGAGAAATGAGGTATCATCGGCGAATCGGCCATGAGGGGACGGCCCGGCGTACCGCGTCGGCGATGGGAGGGAGGACTAATGTCATCACGTCCCATCGCCAAGGCAACACGTCCGAGTCCTCCACAACATCCGGCCGGGGCAGCGCATGCCCAGAGCGCGTCTGCGCCTAAATAACAGGAGGACATGCTGAAGTGTCCGAAAGGAGAGACCGGTCAGTAGATGAAAAATCTGCACACGCGCCGCTCCATCGCGCGGGGACAGCGTCCGGTACGCGGCGGGGGGAAAAGAAGACAGGCGTCATCACCACCCGTCGTCATGGCGACGCGTCCAGGCCGCCCCATCGCGAGAAAGGTACCGCGCATGCGCAAGACGCTGAACCAGAAGGGGAGATATAGGGAGCTGGGAAACACCGGATTACGTACCGGTAATGCTCTTTTATAGAGCCACGACAGCACCCACTGAGAGAGGGGATCCGCCCCTAGGAACAGGAAACCCTACGGAGAGATAAAAGGGGCGGTCCCCCTCGCTCCCACAGTTTGGGTTACAGAGATTGCGAGGAACCGCCCACCAGTTTTAGTAGACAATTCTTTATCATCATTATAATTTAACTATGTATAAGTACAAGAATCCACCACCCTTAACAGTGCTCATATGTACACTAATATATATAAATGGGAGGGAAGTGAAGGGGTGCTGTCGTGGCTCTATAAAAGAGCATTACCGGTACGTAATCCGGTGTTTTCTCTTCGCCACGACAGCACCCACTGAGAGACTTTCAGAGATAGTTATTTGGGGGGGATTATCGTATTAAGGACTGATCTACCGAAACACAAGTCAGTGGAGGCAGATAAATATAATCTATAGTGACTATAGAAGGTAGAAGGAGAGGACCAGGTTGCGGCCTTACATATGAGTTCTATAGGAACCTCTGCTCGTTCAGCCCAGGATGATGCTATCGCCCGGGTGGAATGTGCCTTCACAGTCTCAGGTGGATTCTCCCCTTTAGATGAATAGGCCAGGTATATCGCCTCCCGAATCCATCGGGATAGTGTGCCTTTTGTAACACCAGATCCTTTCCTTTGACCCTGGAAGGAAACAAAGAGAGCCCTGCTCTTCCTCCAGACGCTAGTCCTATCCAGATAAGTTATTATAGCCCTTCTCACATGTAAAGTATGGTACTTCTCTTCTTCCTGGTCTGTAGGATTATTATAGAAAGAAGGAAGAAGGATCTCTTGAGATCTATGGAATTTTGTACACATTTTAGGTAGGTAGGAAGGGTCTGTTTTCAGGAAAATTCTATCAGGAAATATTGACATAAAGGGAGGATCTACTGATAGCGCCTGTATGTCACCTACTATTCTTGCCGATACTAACGCGACAAGAAGAACGGTCTTAAGTGAAATATATTTAATGTGAGCTAAGTCTAGAGGCTCAAATGGATGACCTGTTAAGGCTTCCAGGACCAAATAAATATCCCAAGGAGGCATCTAGGGAATCTGAACTGGCTCTGATCTCTGGCAAGCTGAAATAAATCTAGCTATCCATCTATTACCCGCAACATTGTGACTATACAAGGCCCCTAGAGCAGAAACTTGTACCTTCAGAGTATTAACTGAAAGGCCTAGGTCACGTCCTTTTTGAAGAAATTCTAGAATAGTGGAGACGGGAATTTCACTAGACAACGCTGATGGATAGAGATCTAGAAATTTCTTCCACACTCTCACATATATGTCAGTAGTGGATCTTTTCTACTTGTCAACAAGGTATTAATTACACTATCGGAGAAGCCTCTTAGTTTTAACAGCTGCCTCTCAAATTCCAGGCTGTCAACCTTAGTCCCTTCACATGAGGGTGGTTGAAGGGCCCCTGGGAAAGAAGATCCTGATCCTCCGGGAGGATCCACGGCTCCGAGATGGACATGGCTCTGAGCAGGGAAAACCATGGTCTTTTTGGCCAAAATGGGGCAATCAGGATTATATTTGCCCGGTCCTCCCTTATCTTCCTGATTACTGTTGGTAGAAGAATCAGAGGAGGAAAAGCGTATGCTTTCTGAAATGTCCAAGGAGTCTGAAGGGCATCGAGAATGTCGGGATTGTCGGCCCGGAACATTGAAGCGAATCTTTTTAGTTGTCGGTTTTGTCTTGTGGCGAAGAGATCTATCCCGGGTGTACCCCATTTCATAGTTATTTTGAAAATTTGATGATTTAGGACCCACTCTCCTTGGTGGAGGGTATGACGACTGAGGAAGTCTGCTCTTGAGTTGTCCACTCCTCTGACATGCAGCGCTGACAGGGACAGAAGATGTTCTTCGGCTATGGTTAGAATGTCTTCGGTTATAGACATGAGCGTTCCTGATCTTGTTCCTCCTTGATGATTGATATAGGCGACTGATGTCATGTTGTCGGACAGAATTCTGGTATGTGTCCCGTGTAGCTGCGGAAGGAATTCACATAGAGCATGATAGATAGCTTTTAGCTCTCTTATATTAGAAGAGTCGTCTGACTCCGTGACTGACCATAATCCTTGGACTAAATGGTCTTTTAAATGTGCGCCCCAGCCAGTAGGACTGGCATCAGTATATATTATATTTGAGGGTTTAACTACCCAGGGGACTCCACTGACCAGGTTTTTTGGATCTAGCCACCATATCAGAGATTGGATTACATTATTAGAAAGGGAAATTTTAATATTTAAATGACCATGAGATTTTTCTTCTTCATGTAAAATTGCATACTGTAAATGCCTCGAGTGAAATTGGGCCCATGGAACCGCTGAAATACATGACGTGAAGGAGCCAAGAAGGGACATGCCTTCTCTCAAAGAAATTAGGGGTTTATCTATTACCGACTGAACTTTATTCCTGACCGTTATCTGTTTATTTTCCGGAAGGAAACATTTCTGGCTTGTAGAATCTAATATAATCCCTAGGAAAATTTGCCGAATTGTTGGGATAAGTCTAGATTTTTCCCAGTTTATTATCCAACCCAATCTTTGCAGAGATGCTATCATATCACACAACCGTTGTTGACATTGCGAAGGAGAATTTCCTACTACTAAGATGTCATCTAAGTAGGGAATTACGAGAGTGTCTTTTAGTCTTAGATATGACATTACCTCCGCCATTAGTTTAGTGAATACTCTTGGGGCTATAGATAGCCCAAAAGGCATTGCAGTATACTGAAAGTGTCGGACACACCCATTCAATACAATCGCTACCCGTAGATATTGTTGATGCTCTGCATAAATAGGTAGATGGTAATACGCATCTTTAAGGTCGAGAACCGTCATAAAGCAATAGGGAAACAGGCGTTTAATGGTGGACCGGATAGATTCCATCTTAAAGGTTTGATTTTCTAGGTAGATGTTTAATTTTTTAAGATTAATAATAGTTCTGAATGTTCCATCTGGTTTTGGAATAAAAAATAACGGGGAATAGAATCCCTTTCCCTCCTGTAGGAATGGAACCTCCACCAAGACTACCTTAGCTAGGAGATTTATTACCTCCTGCTCCAATGCCTCTTGTTGTAACTGAGACTTTAATGAAGTCAATAGAAATGAGTCCGGAGGGACTCGGGAAAATTTTAATTGAAACCCAGAGGCAATAAGGTTATTTGCCCAAATATTTGCTGTTATGGCCCGCCATTCATTAGCGAAGGAGGACAATCTGCCTCCCACAGGTAGATCTGTCCTAACGGGGTTTTTCTTCAAACTTGAAAGGGCGCTTCCCAAAGAACGCACCCTTTTGTTTTGTGTCTCTTGTGGCCCAGCGATCCTGGTTCTTAAACTCCTTCCTTTTATTAAATGCGGGCTTTCGGAACGCTCTCCTATAAAATGGAACGTAATTATTACTATTTGGAAAGCCTTTCTTCCTTTCCCCTGCTTTAGTTAAGATCTCATCCAGTTTGGTACCAAACAGGTACTCACCCTGACATGGGAGGCTGCATAACTTAGACTTGGTCTGAGGGTCACCTTTCCAGCCCTTAAGCCATAGGGCCCTACGTGCTGCATTGGTTAATCCTGCCGACTTGGATGCCAGGCGTATAGAGTCGGAGAGAGAGAGAGAGAGAGAGAGAGAGAGCGCGAGCGAGCAAGCGAGAGAGCGAGAGAGCGAGAGAGAGCGAGAGAGAGCGAGAGAGAGAGAGCGAGAGAGAGAGCGAGAGAGAGCGAGAGAGAGCGAGAGAGAGAGCGAGAGAGAGCGCGAGCGCGCGAGAGAGAGCGCGAGAGAGAGCGCGAGAGAGAGCGCGAGAGAGAGCGCGAGAGAGAGCGCGAGAGAGAGCGCGAGAGAGAGCGCGAGAGAGAGCGCGAGAGAGAGCGAGAGAGAGAGCGCGAGAGAGAGCGAGAGAGAGCGAGAGAGAGCGAGAGAGAGCGAGAGAGAGCGAGAGAGAGCGAGAGAGAGCGAGAGAGAGAGCGAGAGAGAGAGCGAGAGAGAGAGCGAGAGAGAGCGAGAGCGAGAGAGCGAGAGAGAGAGCGCGAGAGAGAGAGCGAGAGAGAGAGCGCGAGAGAGAGAGCGCGAGAGAGAGAGCGCGAGAGAGAGAGCGCGAGAGAGAGCGAGAGAGAGAGAGAGACCTCCTTTCAGCCCTTCTTCCAAGTCACTCAGCCAAACAAGCATGGATCTTGCGGTGCATGTGGCTGAGATTGCCGGTTTAAAGGCCCCTGCAGAAGTCTCCCATGCTCTTTTAAGGAGCGAATCGGCTTTGCGATCTAGAGGATCTTGTAACGATCCTGAATCCTCTACAGACAGTAAGGATTTCTTTGATGTAGACGCCACAGCTGCGTCTACTTTTGGGGCTTTTGACCATGTTGTGAATTCTTCATCATTAAAGGGGTAGCGTCTCTTTGAGGATGGTGGTAACCCCCTCTGCCCCTGGCTTTCCCACTCTTTTTTGATCAGACTTTTTACTGCCGTTATTACCGGAAAAGAGGGTCTCTTCTTTTCGGATAGGCCAGCAAACATAATGTCTTGCTGTGTTTTAGGGACGTTAAGATCTTCTATGCCCATGGTATTGCAAACTGATCTCACCAGATTGTCAATGCTATCTGTGGGGAAGCACGTATCCTGATCCTCATCTGAGGATATCTCCTGCTGCGATCTATCTGAGTTTGCTTCCTCTAACTCAGACGGCTGATCGGATACAGGTGAAACGTATCCTCTTTTCTCCTTAATACGTGGCTTTCTGTCAACGCTTTGTAGGGCTCGTAATTCTTCCCTAATCATGGCCCTTATATCCTCTGATTTAACTGAGGCTTCCTCACGTAACGTTGATTTTATACATGAATCACATAGCCTTTTAGTGTAACTATCCGGAAGGGGCTGGATACATAACGCACACTGCTTGTGTTTCGCTTTTTCCTTCCTTTTTGCCTATTATAAAGGGAGAGGGACAATAATCAGACTAGTGGGGTAGATGCACACTCACCCAGAAGCTGACCGATCAGGTACCGGCTGAGGAGGAGAGACAGATGCAGGTGGCTTCCTTTTGGACGATCCGCTCTGCCTAGAGCGGCTGCTGCTGCTGGCATGGCTGCGAGGGGTGACGGTGGTAACCTCTAGAGAAGGTACCGCAGGCTCTCTTGCAGAATCCATTCTGGACGCCGGGATGCAGCGCCGGCGTCCTTTCCACATGGGGGCCGCCATGTTCTTCCTGTTGAACCCGGAAGTGCTAACCACGTCCGGGTCGCGGCCATATTAGATACTCCGGCGCTGTTACTGGCTTCAGCGCCGGCATCGTCTCACTCCTCCGCACCCCGGAAGCTTACCAGCACTTCCGGGGGCATACACTGGGCTCCACACCGCACAGGCGTCCGCCGAGGACGGCGCGACGCTACCACCTGGTGCTTGCCCCGCAGACCGCCGGACATCTGCCGCGAACCGGCCCCCACGATCCGGTCTCGCGACGTCTGCCAGCAGAGGGGGGAAAACTGAATCAGTACCCCCGACGCTGCATCCAGTCCTGGAGCCCTTGCCGTCCTCACAGGTAAACTGCGCAAGCGGCGTCCAGGCTGGGAATCCTCTTCACTCCGTGGATCTTCCCGTAGGAACAGGAAACCAAACTGTGGGAGCGAGGAGGACCGCCCCTTTTATCTCTCCGTAGGGTTTCCTGTTCCTAGGGGCGGATCCCCTCTCTCAGTGGGTGCGGTCGTGGCGAAGAGAAAATAGAATACTAGGGTCCGCTAAAGGTATAATCTATAAAGGCAAGATAGTAAAACCTAGAAACAACTTAGAAAAAAGAGATAAAGAAGAGCTCCTATGGCAATCTAGATGAGAATATATAAATATATATGTATGTTACTATAAGCGGACATAGTTAAACAGTGACATAATTTGGGCATAATCATGCATATACAGAAAGAACGTAAAGAAACGTATGTACAGAAATAATGATCTAAGGAGACATGCATCGAAACACTTGAAAAATAGTAAAAACACATGATAAATGCAAATGCCCTGTCCTTGGACTGAAAATGGCCATACTTAGATCGCCATTTGATCAGCCCAAAAATCCGTTTAAGGGTTTTCTGCTATATTGCCTTATAATACAGAGGCCTGCTATTAAATCATTAGGTGGAATATAAAAAAGTACAGTTACCCACCTCTGTTGATCTAATTAAAGAAAACCTTCTTAGGGAAGGTGCATAGTACAATCATATAAAGGTCCTAGCACAACTTAAGTAACACAGATACTGTAGTACCCTTTAGAATATGACAAAATATAAGAAGATCTAGTCCATAGTGTTTATCGTAGTTGGTCCGTATTCGTGTAGTATGTCATCCGTAGCTCTCTCTCCGGATAATATCTCCTGTTCGATGTATGTCCTCATAAGATGGAATATGATACGTCAGAATGTGTCAAAAGAATATCTGAAGAGTAAAAAGTAACAAATAAATATATATACAAATACACATAAACAAAAGGAAAACCATGACTAATTAAAATAGCGCATAGATGGAAATTAAAGGAAAGACTTGAAACTGATGGCTTCATTAAGGCCGAATGGTATCATAGTATTGAGTGTCACGATCCATCGTGTCTCTTTTTGCAGGAGCTTTTGTTTTAAATTACCGCCGCAGATTCCCATGTAGACATGGTCAATGCCGCGAGCTATCATGCCTTTTGGATTGCATGCATGGGCCTCCAGAAAATGTCTTGGAATTGTTTTAAGGAGATGTGGTTCTGAGCATTGTGCTGCGTTTTTAATGTCTCTCACATGTTCTTGTATGCGGATTTTAAATGCTCTGGTCGTCATACCGATATATATCAGGCCACAGGGGCAACTGATATGATAGACGACTGCCTCTGTATTACATGTGATATGATGTACTATTTTGTAGATCTTATCTCCTTGTGTTGTGTCATCTTGTTGATCGTGGCAATTTTTTAGCTGTTTTTTCACTGTTTACCTTTTGCTTGTTATTGTCCCACCTATGTATTATCTATAATTAATAAAGTTTATATATTGATTTCAAATAACCCCTCTGTATTATTCAGGGTTCCACTACCTATATTTTTAACAGCATAGGGTTTATATTTATGCTGTCTAATATTAACAATATTGGGACCCATTTGGTGCTCTTATGAGTATCTATCGGTTTATATGTTAGGCCTTAGGGACTTTTTTCCGTTTTGGCCACGGAAAATTCTTTTTAGGTTACATGGTTTTCTCATTGTACTGTGTCTATAGACTCCCTTACAGGTTTCATGGACTACAAGAAGCGGGACAAAACCTGGGTGACACAACTCGGGGTGGTATTTGGTGAGAGGCAGCTGAATGATAGAGAGAAACCAGATATAAAAGACTTGAAACTGAAAATCAAAGACCTTTTAAAAAAACGGACAAAAACTTGGTGGAACAAGGCCGCTCTAAAAAGAATTTTCTGTGGCCAAAACGGAAAAAAGTCCCTAAGGCCTAACATATAAACCGATAGATACTCATAAGAGCACCAAATGGGTCCCAATATTGTTAATATTAGACAGCATAAATATAATCCCTATGCTGTTAAAAATAAATATAGGTAGTGGAACCCTGAATAATACAGAGGGGTTATTTGAAATCAATATATAAACTTTATTAATTATAGATAATACATAGGTGGGACAATAACAAGCAAAAGGTAAACAGTGAAAAAACAGCTAAAAAATTGCCACTATCAACAAGATGACACAACACAAGGAGATAAGATCTACAAAATAGTACATCATATCACATGTAATACAGAGGCAGTCGTCTATCATATCAGTTGCCCCTGTGGCCTGATATATATCGGTATGACGACCAGAGCATTTAAAATCCGCATACAAGAACATGTGAGAGACATTAAAAACGCAGCACAATGCTCAGAACCACATCTCCTTAAAACAATTCCAAGACATTTTCTGGAGGCCCATGCATGCAATCCAAAAGGCATGATAGCTCGCGGCATTGACCATGTCTACATGGGAATCCGCGGCGGTAATTTAAAACAAAAGCTCCTGCAAAGAGAGACACGATGGATCGTGACACTCAATACTATGACACCATTCGGCCTTAATGAAGCCATCAGTTTCAAGTCTTTCCTTTAATTTCCATCTATGCGCTATTTTAATTAGTCATGGTTTTCCTTGCTGTTTATGTGTATTTGTATATATATTTATTTGTTACTTTTTACTCTTCAGATATTCTTTTGACACATTCTGACGTATCATATTCCATCTTATGAGGACATACATCGAACAGGAGATATTATCCGGAGAGAGAGCTACGGATGACATACTACACGAATACGGACCAACTACGATAAACACTATGGACTAGATCTTCTTATATTTTGTCATATTCTAAAGGGTACTACAGTATCTGTGTTACTTAAGTTGTGCTAGGACTTTTATATGATTGTACTATGCACCTTCCCTAAGAAGGTTTTCTTTAATTAGATCAACAGAGGTGGGTAACTGTACTTTTTTATATTCCACCTAATGATTTAATAGCAGGCCTCTGTATTATAAGGCAATATAGCAGAAAACCCTTAAACGGATTTTTGGGCTGATCAAATGGCGATCTAAGTATGGCCATTTTCAGTCCAAGGACAGGGCATTTGCATTTATCATGTGTTACTACTATTTTTCAAGTGTTTCGATGCTTGTCTCCTTAGATCATTATTTCTGTACATACGTTTCTTTACGTTCTTTCTGTATATGCATGATTATGCCCAAATTATGTCACTGTTTAACTATGTCCGCTTATAGTAACATACATATATATTTATATATTCTCATCTAGATTGCCATAGGAGCTCTTCTTTATCTCTTTTTTCTAGGTTGTTTCTAGGTTTTACTATTTTGCCTTTATAGATTATACCTTTAGCAGACCCTAGTATTCTATTTCCCAGCTCCCTATATCTCCCCTTCTGGTTCAGCGTCTTGCGCATGCGCGGTACCTTTCTCGCGATGGGGCGGCCTGGACGCGTCGCCATGACGACGGGTGGTGATGACGTCTGTCTTCTTTTCCCCCCACCCCCGCCGCGTACCGGACGCTGTCCCCGCGCGATGGCGCGGCGCGTGTGCAGATTTTTCATCTACTGACCGGTCTCTCCCTTCGGACACTTCAGCATGTCCTCCTGTTATTTAGGCGCAGACGCGCTCTGGGCATGCGCTGCCCCGGCCGGATGTTGTGGAGGACTCGGACGTGTTGCCTTGGCGATGGGACGTGATGACATTAGTCCTCCCTCCCATCGCCGACGCGGCACGCCGGGTCGTCCCCTCATGGGGCGGAGCATCATGTCCGGCAGTGCGCCGATTCGCCAATGATACCTCATTTCTCGGATATATATACCCATGACTTCCTGCTTTTAATTACGCCTCCTGACGAAGCCGTAGGCGGCGAAACGCGCGTCGAGGCCTCACATGCCCTACGGACGCAGCGGCACACCAGTCACATCATGTCCCAAGGTATAGTAACAATCTGCTTTATGTTCTGCCAGACTCTGGACTCTTATTTATTTGCTAATCTGACATTACCGCCTATGCTGGGCTGCACCGGGTAATCACCTAAACTGGATAGCACCAGTCACTCATTATTATATTGATACGTGGTTCTTCCTAATCCAGTCCGTTGGGGATCTCTGTATGCAGTTTGGAGCATTGGCTCCTTTATCCATTTTACCTAAAGCATGGCGACACTGCCTCCACTGAGTTATTCTTAGCGATCGCCCATAAAAGAAGAGCTTCTGTTATTTGTCACTATTATGATATTGAGCTTTTCTACTTACTGCAAGTAAGCACATACTCGGCTTTTCATACTAAATAGGCTTACATTTGTATTTACCTGGTTGCTTCTTTGGGATTTTATGTGTCGCTGCGCCCATTGGGGCATGTATGTTTATTTTTTCTTCTTTCTCCTTCTATTGCCCTTATCCATTTTGTCATCTTGTTGATAGTGGCAATTTTTTAGCTGTTTTTTCACTGTTTACCTTTTGCTTGTTATTGTCCCACCTATGTATTATCTATAAATTAATAAAGTTTATATATTGATTTCAAATAACCCCTCTGTATTATTCAGGGTTCCACTACCTATATTTATTTTTAACAGCATAGGGTTTATATTTATGCTGTCTAATATTAACAATATTGGGACCCATTTGGTGCTCTTATGAGTATCTATCGGTTTATATGTTAGGCCTTAGGGACTTTTTTCCCGTTTTGGCCACGGAAAATTCTTTTTAGGTTACATGTGCACTCTTGTTGCCTTTTTTAAAAGGATTTTTTCAAGCAGGTTCCAGGCAGAATTAGTCCAAAAAAAAAAAACGTATGCATTGCACATACAATAATAAAATAAAAAAAACAAGTGCTGCTCCTCAACAGTATGTATAATACATGATATTTATTATAATTAGGCCATACAGTATACAGAAAGCATCTACAGAGCACCAAAGGGGAAAGTCAAATACACTGCAGCTTCTTGGGGTTATTAGGCAGCTCTTGCATGTTCATCTTCGTGAACTGCACATATTAAGTCCTGATGTAAAGAGTAGGGGGTAACGGAGTACAATTTGTACATTACCTGAGCCACAGGAATGTTGTGTCCGAAGGTACAGTACTTAATCGAAGATTGGGTGTATGGAATCAGTGTTTCAAGGTATGTGTGGTTGGTTAGTTGGTTGGTTGGTTGTTTTTAAAAAAAAAAAGCTCAGCAAACTATGCTATCAATCAAAAAGCAACTGAACTAAGCAATGATGCCAAAAAGAACATAATGCAGTGTAGAATGAAGTGTGTCTATTCTTACTCCCCACTTATTCTATTAGTGATCCAGCAACAATGCTTTCATTACTTCCTCGAATTGTTTGCAACTGGACGGCATGTCGCCTGTCTTACTTTGGTCATTGGGATTCGTTATGCCAATAGTACAACAAGTGACCGCTGCAGCCATTGACTGACTACAAGTGGTCACATGGTGACCACCTGTAATCAAATATAAGGAAGACCAAAAGAGCATTGGCACTGGATTGCAAACTGTAATAAGAGGAGAGTATAGATCCATTGTCATTTGCAGCTAGCTTTAATATTTTTTATATAGGTTGGATTAGCAATTTTTAGTGCAGGATAATGCACAAAAAAAGGGAGACAAACTTACTTTTTTACTGTATATACATGCTGATCCTTGAATAAGGAGAGCGGCTTCTGCAAAGTTCATGGTGGTTTTACCTCCATCAAAAGATATGCAGATCTGATCCAACTATAACAATATAAATTCAATTATTTTAAGACTTCATCCTAAATCGATAGAAAATACCGTAATAAAAAGAAAATGTGTTATAAAATATCTAGATATTTTCATTGTATTTTGTAGAAAGCAAAGCAACGTACAGATCATGAAACCAAAATGCGCATTTGCTTTCTATTCAAACACAAGAGGAAATATTAACTTTAGGCTATGTGCACACGTTCAGGATTTCTCGCAGAAAATTCCTGAGAAAAACCGGACATTTTCTGCAAAAAATCCGCAAGAAAACCGCATGCGTTTTTGCCACGGTTTAGACGCGTTTTTGCCGCGTTTTTTTCCGGACACTTTCTAATGCATTTTGTAGTGGGAAATCCGCAAAAAAAACCGCAAAATTAATGAACATGCTGCGGTTTTTACCGTGATGCCTTTTTTCGCGGAAAAAAAACGCATCATGTGCACAAAACATGCGGAATTCATTCTAAATGATGGGATGCTTATTGTATGCGGGTTTTTTTTGCAGTTTTATAGCGTTTTTATCGGGAAAAACCAGAAAAAAAAAGCAACGTGTGCACACAGCCTCAATGTCACAGGTAAAATCTCTGCATCTCGAGCTACAATGATTCCACTGGCTGTCTGCAGTGAATGAAGTGGTTAGACACTGCACAGGACTTTCGCTGACCGCAGCAAACTCGGGTTTAGCGTATATGACTCATTATTGCTTAATATACAGTGCTCAAAAAAATAAAGGGAACACTAAAATACTACATCCTAGATATCACTGAATGAAATATTCCAGTTGCAAATCTTTACTACATAGTGGAATGTGTTCAGAACAAAAAAACAAAAATTGTAAAAATTAATATCTTACAGTGGTCTGGATTTGGAATGATATTCAAAATCAAATTACAGGCCGATCCAACGTCAGTGGAAATGCTGTGTGTGGCCTCCACGTCCTGTATGACCTCCCTACAAGGCCTGGGCATGGCCTGATGAGGCAGATGTTCTCCCGAGTGATGATCTCCCAGACCTGGATTAAAGCATCTGTCAACTCCTGGACAGTCTGTGGTGCAACATGACGTCAGTGGATGGAACATGACATGATTTCCCAGATGTGCTCGACTGGATTCAGGTCTGGGGAATGGGCAGGCCAGTCCATAGCATTAATGTTTTCATCATGCTAATACACTTCAGCCACAAAGCCTAGCATTGTCATCCATCAGAAAGAAACCAGGGCCCAATGCACCTGCACATGGTCTCACAATGGGTCAGAGGCTCTCATCCCGACACCTAATGGAAGTCAGGGTACCTCTGGAGGTGCTGCCCTCCAAAGAAATGCCTCCTCACACCATTACTGACCCACTGCCAAACCAGCCATACTGGAGGTTGTTGCAGGCAGAAAGTTCTCCACAGCATCTTTAGACTGTCATATGTGCTCAGTGTGAAACTGCTCTCATCCGTGAAGAGCACAGGGTGCCAATGTCGAATCTGCACATCTTGGTGTTCTCTGCAAATGCCCATCGCGCTGAACGGTGTTGGGTTGTAAGCAAAATACCCACTTGTGGACGTCGAGACACATGGATATTAGTGGCCTGCTGGAGGTCTTTTTGAAGGACTGGCATTGCTCCTCCAGTTCCTCCTTGCACAAAGGAGGTAGAGGTTCTGCTGCTGGGTTGTTGCCTCCTACAGCCCCCTCCATGTCTCCTGGTGTACTGGCCTGTCTCCTGATATCTGCTCCATGCTCTGGACACTGTGCTGACAGACACAGCTACCCTTGTTGCCACAGCTTGCATTGGTATGCCTTCCTGGATGAGCTGCACTACCTGAACAACTTCTGTGTGATGTAGACACCACCGTGTGCCATCTCTAGGGCTGAGAGCAATGACAAAATGCTAAAGTGACCAAAACAACAGCCAAAAAGGATGAGAAAAGAGAAATGGTGTGTGGCCTGTCCCTGCAGAACCACTGCTTTATAGGGGTTGTCTTGCTAATTGCCTATCATTTTTACCTGTTTTTGCCATTTGCACAACAGCAGAAGAATTTAATTCACAATCAGTGTTGCTTCATAACTGGACAGGTTGATTTCACAGAAGTGTGATTGACTTGGAGTTACAGTGTGTTGCTTAAGTGTTCCCTTTTTTTTTGCAGTATAATTTAATACTTGGAAAGTAAATAGAAATAAATTATTAGTTTACGCATGGATTTACAGTTATTGATCTAAAAAATAATTATAGTTTAGGTCCACCCAGTAGAGGGACCTCTCAACCAATTCATGACATTTGAACCCCTGGCAGCATGCAAAGAATGGCAGTATTATTGTGGCTCTGTGTTCCACTCAAATGCTGCGTGGTTTCAGAGAGATCATACTTTTAGGCTAAGTTCACGGTACAAGTATCTGTTGCGTTTTTGATGTGGATTTTTTTTAAAACTCTAGTTTATTAAAGATTATACAACATACCAAGGTTAAATCATAGAACAAACAACATTTCTCATTGTTCATTAATACTGTTTGGCAAAGTTAACCTTCTCCTAACATACCATTGGTCTAATATCTTACCAAAACCATAAGACACCCATGTCAGGCACCAAATATCACATACTTTAACCCCTTAGCAAGAGAGCCAATCTTGTGCTTCATGAACAAGCCAATTTTTACACTTCGGACCACTATATGCGGTTATAGCTCAGGAACGCTTCCACAGTTCCCACTGATTCTGATATTGTTTTTTCGTGACATATTGTACTTCACGTTAGTGGTAACATTTCTTTAAAATGACTCACGTTTATGTAAAAAAATGGAAATTTGGCAAAACTTTTGCAATTTTCAAACTTAATTTTTGTGCCCTTAAATCAGAGAGTGGCGTGACATAAAATAGTTAAAAAATAACTTTTCCCACATGTCAACCTTACATCAGCACAATTTTGGAAACAAGCTCCTTCGCCTATCGGTAAGGCAGGCATGCGTGCAAACGATGCAACAAAGATGCAAGGCCTGGTGGCGCGAATGAGGCAACATCATGAGAAGTGCGGTGATGTTGCCTCATTCGCGCCACCAGGCCTTGCATCTCTTTGTTGCATCGTTTGCACGCATGCCTGCCTTACCGATAGGCGAAGGAGCTTCATTAAAATATTCCCAAACTGGGTCTCTTTTACGGCCTGCTGCCATTATAAGGAAAGAATGTAATAAACCTCAGATCGTACACACAAACAGATCCAGACTTGTCTGTCTGTGGCTATGCTGCAGTATTGTGCTCAAAGTTTCACTTTCATTTTCTTGTCTGCTTGCCCTTCCTCCTCCTCACATTTAGATTCACATTCTTCTTGTGTTGTGCAGATCTATTCCACTCCAAACAATCAGAAACATATTGTCTAACTTCTTGGACTTGGCACTGAAGGGGTTGATTCTGTATTCATAGGTTTGTAGAACAATAGGATTAAGGTCTTTTTCTCAACTCTGTTCATGTTGTAACATTTTTGCCGTGAAGAAGAGGCTGGGACCTCTGCGGAGTCAAATTCAGTTAGGTAGAAACTTTGATTTAAATCACTGATTTAAATCAAGCCTTACTGACTAGTGATTTAAATCGTGATTTAAATCGTGATTTAAATCAGTTAGATTTAAATTAAATCCACCCTGATCAAAGGAAACAAGAATACCCTGGATACGCTCCTCTGCCAGTGTCTTGACACCTAAGCATCTTGGAAATTTAGCAATTCGGGAAAAGCACTGTTATGCTGTAAGAGGGTACTCCGCTACGGTGTCCTTGAATTGAGAAATCGTTTTGGTAGCTCTGCACACTTGAACCCCAAATCTGTGAATTTCCAAGAAGGATTGCTCTGGTGCCTCCAAGACCCCATTTAGTGCACAAGGTGGTGTTCAGAATTAGGCAAATGATTACCTGCTTCCCAGAAGCTGGCCAACTAAGTACTATGAGAAGTCTGGGAGTTCGCACCTGCCTCATCTCTGGGCTGCTTAAGAGTGGTCAGTTTCAGTTTGCATCAATTTGAGCCCCATATGGGAGTTGGTCATGGCACAGATTTTTGTGCGGCTATGGAGGCTGAATGTTCCAGAACATACAGGAATTTAAGGAGGACTATCATTTTAATAACATGGATTCTCCCAGCTACTGACAGAGGGAGGGCTCCCCATATTCTAAATCACGGCGTTGTATGCGATTTCTTGATATGTGGATACCTAGATATTTAAAATGTGATTCTATTCATGGCCTGCAGAAATCATCCCTTACTTTCCATCCCATAGTACTTAGAGGAAACAACATTCAATCAATCAAACCCATTTCCAAAGGAAGTGTAACTCTTAAGGTACCTTCACACTATGATTTCGTTAACGATATCGTTGCATCGTCACGCTTTTTGTGACGTAGCAACGATCCCGCTAACGATCTCGTTATGTGTGACAGCGACCAACGATCAGGCCCCTGCTGGGAGATCGTTGGGGAATGATCAGGACCTTTTTTTGGTCGCTGATCACACGCTGTCATCGGCGTGTGACGCCAATCCAGCGATGTGTTCACTTGTAACCAGGGTAAATATCGGGTTACTAAGCGCAGGGCCGCGCTTAGTAACCCGATATTTACCCTGGTTACCATTGTAAAAGTAAAAAAACCAAACAGTACATACTCACATTCCGATGTCTGTCATGTCCCCCGCCGTCAGATTCCCTGCACTGACTGTCAGCGCCGGCCGTAAAGCAGAGCACAGCGGTGACGTCACCGCTGTGCTCTGCTTTACAGCCGGCGCTGACACAGTCAGTGCGGGAAGCTGACAGCGGGGGACGTGACAGACATCGGAATGTGAGTATGTACCGTTTGGTTTTTTTTTACTTTTACAATGGTAACCAGGGTAAATATCGGGTTACTAAGCACGGCCCTGCACTTAGTAACCCGATGTTTACCCTGGTTACCTGGGGACTTCGGCATCGTTGAAGACAGTTTTAACGATGCCGAAGTCTTTCCCCTGATCGTTGGTCGCTGGAGAGAGCTGTCTGTGTGACAGCTCCCCAGCGACCACACAACGACTTACCAACGATCACGGCCAGGTCGTATCGCTGGTCGTGAATGTTGGTAAGTCGTTTAGTGTAACGGTACCTTTAGATTAGCCATAAACAGGATTAAATCATCTGCATATAACCCCAAGTGGTCCTCAAATGCAGGGCTGTGGAGTCTGTAAGCCAAACCTCCAAACTCCTCAATTTCCATGACATCGACTCCACCAAAATGGGCTCCGACTCCACAGCCCTGCTCACGTGAACCCACTTTATTCCCTTGATACCCTGCATTCCGGCAGATCCTGACAGCTAGTGATTCCAAGGCAATGGCAAACAAAAGGGGGGACAAAGGGCAGCACTGCCTGGTCCCTCTGCACAAGAAAAATCGATAATGAAATTTACCTCTTCACGACCTTGGACGTATCCATGCATCCAGGATAGGGAGTACGTATAGACCTTGGACTTATGGATACGTCATATCTTCAATGCGGCACCGTCACCGCAGGAGATAACAAGATGCCTGCTGAATCTTACAGGAAAGCACGAGAAGTTGCTGCCACAGAGGGTGCTGCCTCCATCCACCGCCCCCCTCCCCAACTACAAATCGCTGTGATTGAAAAGCCAATCACAGCGTTCAGTGATTGGCAATGAAATTGCCTGAAACACTGATGTCCAGCCTTTGATTCGGCACTGATTGGTGCGATTGGACGATGACATTGATAGCACCAATCAGAGAAAACAGACACAATCTGACCTCACTAGGACAGCTCTGCACTTCTCATTCTAGCTTCGGACGTGTGCAGAACTGTCACACTACTGTTCTGCCGCACTGTGCTGGGCCTTGTCGTGCCACAGGCGTTTTGAAGCTTGTGCCATTACTGGAAGTATACACTCCTGATCACTTATCTTTCCTAATCCACCCCAACACCCCTCTTCATAACCACCTTCTCTCCCCCTCGTCTTCTGCTGAACTCTAATCCATACTTGATATCTCATTGTTGGAATTTTTTTTTTCATGCGTCCTGCAGCCGCCGAGTGCTGATCAGTGACGTAAATCACCTATCAGCACCCGTGCTCGCTGTTTCCAGAATTTTTGTCCCTATTCCACACACACACCTTTGCACTACTGTGTGTGCGCGATGCCAAGCCGCTGATCAGTCGCACATCACTGATTGGCATCCATGCTCGCTTTTGGCAAGGATTTTTTTATCCCCTATTTGCACCACAAGCGTGCATTCGTCCTGCAGCCATTCAGTGATATTCGTCACCGACCAGCGCTCATTGACCTCTAGTTGTTAAGGGGTTTTTTTGTGTGACAAAAGAAATGAATAAAAAATAATTTAGATTAGTTGATTGGACTATATTAGAGACAGTAAAAAAATATACTGCAGTAAATCGGCATCTACTTCAGCATTTTTACTGAATATATTCAGCTAGAGTTAAACAACTGTGGGAGCTCAGTATTTTTTTTTTAACCCTTCGCCACAACAGCACCCACTTGAGAGAGGGATCTGCCCATAGGTACAGGAAACCTACAGAAATAAAAGGGGCGGTACACCTCTCCACCTCAGTAGGTGTCCTGTTCCTATGGGAACCAAAGGAAGAAGACCCACGGAAAGAAAATACCTTGGCCAGTGTACGCCGCCTGTGCGGTATCTGTGGGAACGGCAAGGGCTGCGGTCCAAAGGAAGCATCGGGGGAGTTCTGTCCATCAGACTCACTCCTCATCTGACAAAGGTATCCGTGCGTACCGGGTACGGGGAGGACCGCCCGGTACCACGTAGAAGCGTGGCGCGTGGTCGGGGTTCGGGTGAGGCCGCCCCGACACACGCGATATCGTGTGGAGCATCCGGAAAACTGGGGCAGACGCCGGCCGCCTCCGCTATACCACGGAGGCCGATATCAGCGGGGCGGCCGAGGGATAATGCCGCATAATGTGCCGGAGAGCGCTCCTGCCCCGGAAGTGATGGGTACATCCGAGGCAAACTGGAAGAGGCGGGGCAACCGGCGGGAACAGCGCTGGATTCAAAATATAAACCAGAAGCAGGGGAGCCACCGGTGTGCAAAGATGTCATCCCCACAAGATGAGACTCATGACGTGCACCCACCAGAGGTGGACTCAAGCATAGAGCATTGGATCCAGGCGCCCCAGCAGAGGTTCCACAGACAGGAGTCGGAAGGGTGATGTGGCAGATGCCCCCAGGACTCGGACTGTACCCCATCCTCCAGACCGTTATTGTATGGCTTCACAGGATGAGTGTATGGGGCTCTACCCATTAGGCTGACTTCATCTCTTGCTATATACCTTCTTTCAGACCAAGAGACAGAAATTAAAACATAAATAATGTACCCTATGCACTCAGCCCCTCCCAACCCCCAACCTCAGCTCAGAATCGGACAGTTACAGTAAAGAAGTTGTCCACTACTATAACTTTTTTTTTTCCATAAATCTTGCTATTATGTGCCACTGAAAACATCCACTGTGTTTATTTTAGCAATATTACCTTTCATCATGCTGTAGCAGCACATCTTTAGTGCTGGATCTAGCTCTCATGGGGTTAATCGACAACTTCCTTTCTCCTGACTTAATGTGCTCTAATACTACAAGTTCCATGATGCTTTGCACAGGCTTCTAAGCCCGAACCTAGCACACCCACTCCAAAACACACCCAAACTCCTCCCTCATCTCCCTCCTCTATCTTCAAAATGATTTGTGATGTCTTTTCTGTCCACCTCCTCTTTTACATTTGTCCAACCCACACTCCATTAGATAGATAGATAGATACAGAGATATATCTATATATCTATGTCTATTTCCACAGATATGTCCATATCCATGTTTCTAAACACCTTCACCCTTGGAGCTTTTTTCGTTTTCGTTTATCGCTCCCCTTCTTTCCAGAGCCATAGTTTTTCCATCAGTATGGCCATGTGAGGGCTTGTCTTTTGTGGTACAAGTTTTACTTTTGAACGACATCATTGGTTTTACCATGTCGTGTAACAGAAAATGTGAAAAAAATTCAAAGTGCAATGAAGTTGCAAAAAAAGTGCAATCCAACACTTGTTTTTTGTTAGGTTCACTGAATGCTAAGGCTGTGTGCACACGTTGCGGATTTGATTGCAGATTCGCAGCGTTTTTTGCCACACGGAATTGCATCAAATCCGCAGTGTAGTGCACAACCAATGTAAGTCTATGGGAGCCGCAGACTTGTTGTGCACATGCTGCGGAAAGCCGCACCGAAACGCAGCTTTTTTTTCCGCAGCATGTCACTTCTTTTGTGCGGAACTGCAGAGTTTCTGCACCCACAGACTTGCATTAAGTCGGGCACAACAACAGCAAAACCGCAGATGTAAAAAAGATCTGCAGTTTTGCTGCGGATGTGGGTCCGAGAAAGGCTGCAGTTCGGGAGGAGGGAAGTGTGTGGGCGGTGACTGTGTGCGTGTATGTGTGTGCGGGACTGTTCGGGTGTGTGCGGGTCTCTCAGGGTGTGTGCAGGTCTGTGTGGGGGGTCTTTGGGAGTGTGTGTGCAGGCATCATCCGAATGGGACTAAAAGTATGCAGCATTCAATCCGGATGTAATCCGGACAGTGGACGCGCACCCTACACTATCTATACATCTATCAATAGATATATCTATCCAGATATATCTATAGATAGATATATGAATAGATAGATGTATGCATCCATAGATCTATCTATATGTAGATCTGTCTATCCATCTCATCCATCTGTATCTATGTGTGTAATGGAGTGTGGGTTGGACAAATGTAAAAGAGGATGTTGGCCAATAATGACATCACAAATCTTTTTTTTTTTTTTTGTTCAATAATACATCTTTATTTAGCTTTCAAAAACGCATAGAAAAAAAGCATTAAAAACGCACCAAAAACTACACCAAAAACAGCACCAAAATCGCTAAACAGCATCAAAACTGCACCAAAGACTGAATCAAAACTGCACCAAAAAAACATCAAAACCGTGCAAAAAACGCACCAAAAACTGCATTAAAAAAAGCACCAAAACAGCGCAAAAATGCACCACTACATCAAAAACCGCCAAAAAAGTGCATCAAAAACGTATCAAAACCCTGCAAAAAATGCACAAAAACGCATTAATAAATGCAGCTGCGTTTACTGCCAGGAGATGCAAATTTTGTGGAGAAAATTCTGCACCAAATCTGCAACGTGTGCACACAGCGTAAAACTGACGTGCTATTATTGATTCTCCAGGTCATTACGAGTTCATAGATACCAAACATGTCTAGGTTATTTTTTTATATAAGTGGTGAAAAAAAATTCCAAACTTTGCTAAAAAATAAATAAAATAATTGCACCATTTTCCAATACCCATAGCATCTATACTTTCTGAGATATCGGGTTGGGTGAGGGCTAAGTATTTGCGTGCCGAACTAACTTTTTTAATGATACCACTTTTGTGCAGATACGTTCTTTTGATCGCCAGTTATTGCATTTTAATGCAATGTCACAGCGACAAAAAAAAACAATTTTTGCTTTTAATTTTTTTTCTCGCTACGCCGTTTAGCGATCAGGTTAATCCTATTTTTTTTTTTTTTTAAATCAAAAACAGCTGACATGTTACGGCTTTGAAGTGGGCTCACCGCCGGAACCAACCTCAAAGCAGGGGATACTGCCAGCTGACGTACTATTCAGTCAGCTGGCAGAAAGGGGTTAATGAACAATACGTTTCAGTTTTAAAAAAAAAAAAATGGCGCGTGCTCCTGCGCAGTTTTCTGCACCAGAGGGGGAAAGCAGACGGCCGGGGCCAATATTTGTAGCCTGGGAAGGGGGTAATACCCATGGCCTCTCCCAGGCTATGAATATCAGCCCGCAGCTGTCTGCGTAGCCTTTACTGGCTATTAAAATAGGGGAACCAAAAAAAAAAAAAAAAAATGAGGTGGGGTCCCCCTATATTTTATACCCAGAAAGGCTACGCAGACAGCTGCGGGCTTATATTCATAGCCTAGAGAGGGGCCATGGATATTGCCCCAAACCTAAACCCCCCCCCCCCCCTCAGCTACAAACAGTCCGCAGCTGCCCCAGAAATGGCGCACTTAGCCCCTCTCTTCCCACTCCCGAGTAGCAGTGGGATATGGGGTAATAAGGGGTCAATGTCACCTTGCTGTTGTAAGGTGACATTAAGCCGGGTTAATAATGGAGAGGCGTCAATTGTGTAAAGTAGTGAAAGTAGTTTCACTACAGTAGTTAAAGTGTAAAAAAAATAAATAAAGAAAGACAGCCAGAAAAAAGTATTTTAATATTTTTAATTTAACCATACTTCCCATACTCAATCGCCCGCAAAAAATTAAAAATAATAAACCGTATACTCCCTGTCCGACGCAGTCTAATTAATAACGAGGGTCCCACGACGATCTCCCCTATAGCACAGTGACATCGGGTGATGTCACTGCTCTATAGGACCTCCAGTGACACACTGACAGGAGCCAATGGCTCCTGCAGTGCATCACTAAGAGGTTACCTTAGTTCAGGGTCTCACTTTATGGCATTTGCAGAGTCTGGAAATTGACGTGACGTCGGCGGAAATTAGCGGCGGCTGCAGCCTGGGGGTCACGTGACCCACCTCAGCCGCCGGCACAGCGCCGCTCGAAGGCGAAAACGGCAACAAAAGGTATTAACAAAATTCATTAGGGGCCTTGTGGGGATACATTGGGGGGGGTTAATTGAAAGTAGTGGACAACCCCTTTAAGGAAACCTCCGACTCCTCGCAGTCATCCTCTTCACCTTCATCAGACATGAAAAGTCGCGCGTGTTTCCCTATAGATAGTATCGCCAACTTAGTTAGATCAGTTAGGAACACTATAGGGTGCACGGATACCAAAGAGGCTCAAACAACTCAAGAGATAATGTTTGCAGGACTGGCAGAAAGGAGAAGGAGGGCCTTTCCTGTAATTCCAGCAGTGAAAGCCCTAATTAAAAGGGAATCGGAGAAATAAAATCAGCGGGGCTTCCTTCCCTCAGCTTCTAAGGCTACTTTCACACATCAGTTTTTTTGCAGTCAGGCTCAATCTGGCGAATTTAGGGAAAGAAAAAAAAAACAGATCCGTCAGAAATTGTGAAAAACTGATGCGACGGGCAGTCCTAGAAATGTATCTCCTGAGAGCCCTTACCACACCCAAGGTGTGAAGGGCCTTTTCAACCCTATGTCTTGGCTGTGGGCAGAAGGAGGGAAGAACGATATCTTCATTGAGGTGGAAGGATGAAACCACCTTGGGAAGAAAACACGGAGATGGACGTAGGACTACTTTGTCCTGGTGGATGGAAAGGAAGGGCGCCCAGCAGGACAGGGTGGCCAACTCAGACTCGCCTGATAGAGGTTACTGATACAAGAAAGGCGACCTTCCCGGAGAGAACAATCAGCGAGACATCTTGCAGAGGTTCAAAAGGGGACTCCTGAAGAACATTCAGGACCAAATTGAAATCCCAGGTCTCTAACGGCATTCTATAGGGGGGGTACTACGTGAGAGACCCCCTGAACAAAAGTCCCGACTTGCAAGTTAGCAGCAATCTTACGTTGGAACAACACGGGTAATGCAAAGATCTGACCCTTGGAGAGAACTAAGCGCCAGACCGGAATCCAAGCCGGACTGGAGAAATTCCAGAATGGAGGGAATTGAAAAAACGAGAGGACGTCCAGAGAGCCTGCACCATGAGAAGGCGGCTTTCCAGGTGCGGTGACAGATGCGAGCGGAAGACGTCTTGCGGGCGCTTATGGTGGCAATAACTTGCTGGGAGAAACCAGCTTGAGTAAGGATCCAGGTTTCAACAGCCAAGCCGTTAAACGTAGGGCCCCTGAGCTCTGGTGGTAGATTGGCCCATGTCGAAGCAGATCTGGGCAATCTGGTAGCCGCCAGGGAACGTCTGATACGAGTTGAACGAGCTCCATGTACCACATGGCCAATCTGGGGCGACTAGGATCAAAGGAACCCCCTCCATCTTGATTTTTCGGCTTACCTTCGGTAGTAAAGGAAGCGGAGGAAACACGTACGGGAAGTGGAACCGATGCCATGGGGATATCAGTGCGTCCAGCCTGATGGCCTGGGGATCCCAAGACCGTGCTATGAAATTGGGAACTTTTGCGTTCAGTCTGGACACCGTCACATCCACGTCCGGAGTCCTCCAGCGAAGGCAAATCTGCTGGAAACCTCAGGATCGAGTTCCCACTCCCCCGAGGCAAGACCCTGACGGCTGAGAAAATCCGCCGCCCAGTTCTCGACGCCTGGAATGTGCACTGCAGAAATGGTGGAGAGGTTGTTCTCGGCCCAACTGAGAATGTGGGAGACCTCCCACATCGCCGCCCTGCTACGGGTACCCCCCTGATGGTTTATGTATGCCACAGCTGTGACGTTGTCTGATTGAATTCGAATTGGTCGACCCGCGGAGGAGGAAGTGGAAACGTCTCAGGGCAAATCTGATCGCTCGAATCTCCAAGATGTTTATCGGAAGTCTCGACTCCTGAATGGTCCAACGCCCCTTGGCAGTGTGGTGGCGAAATACTGCTCCCCAACCGAGGAGACTGGCGTCGGTAGTCACCACCAGCCAGTGAATTGGGAGAAAAGACCTCCCCTGGCTGAGAGATGATTCCAAAGTCCACTATTTCAGCGCTTGCCTGATCCGCGGGGACAGAGGACGTGGTCCCAATTGTCCAGCAGAGCCTGTTGTAAGGGGCGGAGTTGCAGTTGGGCGAAGGGAACCGCTTCCATTGCGGCCACCATTTTCCCCAGGATCCTCATGGCAAACCGAATGGAATGTGGAAAGGGACGACAAAGCGTCCGGGTTCCCTGCTGAAGCGCTTGGGCCTTGGACCGAGGAAACAGGGCCAGCCCCTTGGACGTGTCCAGGATCATGCCCAAGAAGGAGATCCGTTGGGCTGGAACGGGGGAGGACTTGTCCAAGTTGATCAGCCAGCCCAGGTATGAAAAAGTATCCAAGGTAATATGGACGCTTGCTTCGCAGGCATGATTAGCGACCTCCTGATCAAAGGTCCGTCCTAAGTATGGCAACACAACTCCTCGGGAGTGAAGAATGGCCATGACCGCCGCCATGACCTTTGTTAATACCCTGGGCGTGGTGGCAAGGCCGAAGGGTAAGGCCGTGAATTGAAAATGGCCCTCCTGGATGGCAAAACGCAGGAACCTTTGATGTGGCGGGAAGACTGGGATATGGAGATAAGCATCTTTGATGTCTATTGATGCTAGAAACTCTCCTCTCTCCATTGAGGAGATGACTGACCGGAGGGATTCCATCCTGAAGTGCCGGACCTTTACAAACTTGTTTAGGAGCCTTAGATCCAAAATAGGGCGCACCGTCCCGTCCTTTTTTTGAACGACGAGGTTTGAGTAAAAACCTCTGAATCTCTCGTGTTCTGGAACCGGAAAAATGACCCTGGTTCGGCAGAGATTCGATGGCGCGGTGAAGTGCGCGAGACTGAGCTCCTGAACTTGGGAGACGAGAGGGGAAAAACCGTGCCGGACGGGATGCGGAGAATTCTATTTTGTAACCAGAAGACACCAGGTCTCGGACCTATTCGTCGTGGATGACGGAAAGCCAGACATGTTGAAAGAAGCAGGCGTCCGCCTACTTTGGTGGTGTCGACCGGAAAACTCCCCGAGTCATTGTGAAGGGAATCTGGAGGGCCTGGATCCCCTGGTTCTGGGTTGCCTAGGCTTACCTCGCCAGGACTGATTCGACCTGTATGAGGGCCGAGGGTCTCTCTCTGTATGTGGAGATCGTTCTGACCTGGACGAGGCTGTACAGGTGGACCAGAAAGGGCTACTGCAAAAGAGCCGAAAGCGAAAATGTTGCCGACGCTGAAAAACAGCTTTAGGCCTGTGCTGCAGGAGGAATTTGCTTTTCCCTCCCGTAGCATCGGAAATAAGCTGATCGAATTTTTCTCCAAACAGACGTCCGCTCTGAAAAGGCAGAGAAATCAAAGATTTTTTAGAAGAGGAATCTGCGCGCCACTCTCTAAGCCATAGTGCTCTCCTAATGGTGACGGCGTTTGAGGCAGCAATTGCAGCAGTTTGCTGCATCTAAAGACGCATACATCAGTCTCCAGCCATAGCAATTTGTTTGGCAAGATCCGCCGCCTCAGACGGAAGAGCCTGGTCGTGACTGGATTTTGCAAGGGCATCTGCCCAGAAAACCATTGCTTTTGCGACCCATGCCGCAGCGAAGGAAGGGGATAGAGAGGAACCTGAGGCTTCATATACTGAGCGAGCCAAGGAATCTATTTGGTGTTCTGTGGGATTTTTAATCGAAGCCCCATCAGTTACGGATAAAAGTGTTTTGGTAGCCAAACGCGATACCGGAGGATCTACTAGTGGAGGTTCCGTTCAATCTTTGACAAGATCTGCGAAAAAGGGATACTTCGTTTCCAGTGCCTTTTTCCCCGTAAAGCGCTTATCCGGTCCCTCCCTGTGTCACCAGACTATATCTAAAAAATCCGGATGAGAGGCGAACACCCTATGGGATCGCTTGGTTCTTTTAGAATATACCGCATGATCCGGAGCCAAATTATGGTCATCAACCTTTAGCGCATGATTGACAGCTTCAATGGAGTCGACAGTCGATTGAAACTCTGGGTCCAAGGATGCCTCAGACTCATACTCAAGAGTCATGATCGCTGCGAACCCCTGGAGATGGTGAGCGAGAAGTGGAGCTACCAGAGGCTGAATGGCGTGGTGAATGCTCAGGAGAAGTAGAGCAGATCCGTTTTTTGGATGTCCGTACCTCCTTCAGGTGAGAGCGGCCCCTGCTGGCCGATAATTCCCCTGTAAGGGAGGGGTCTCTTAACCCAGGTAGATGAGTGCCCCGCTCCCCGGAGGGGTCATGAAGGGATTCAATCGCTTTGGCCAACGAAGCCATGGATTGTGACAGTGACGTGGCCCACTCGGGGGGGCTAGATACACTGGGGTCGGTAGCGGCGGAGGGCTCCTGGGCACATTGGGCATCACAGGCTGAGCAGAGAGGGGAGCTTTGAGGCCGAGGAGCCTGGCAAGTGGTACACGCAGTGAAAAAGGTGGTATGTACCTTTGTAGCCTTTTTAGCCCTTGACTGACATGATGTACCCCAATATAAGTAAAAACACTGCTAGTGGAAGCGATGTGGGGTAAAGCTGCAGGGAAGCACCTAGAGCAGTCTCCTTACCCAGGTCCTGTGTCCCGCAATCTGATGATGATGGCGCTGAGTAGGGGAAGATCGGCATCCAGGAGAGAAACACGTGCAGAAGGCGGCCAGAGCTGCTGTGCAGTGGGGAAAGATGGCTGCCGAGAGCTGGGAGGTGGTAGTCTCGCAAGGAGCGAGAAGTGCCAGGTCTGGGGCGGAGCCGCAAGAGTGATGCGAGCTGTGGACCACCAGGAAAGATGCCGCGGAGCCCTGTGGAGTCCCTGCCGCTATGGAGCCCTCCTATGACCGCCCGAAAACGACCCCTCCCGGTTGGCACTTACCCTAATATGAAGGGGATGGCAGATGCCGCAGGATAGAGCGGTGCCCGGGGTAGTCAGGACGATGCAGGGTTGGAGGAGCCTCCGTCCACCATCCCCTTAAAAGGGGGGTGGAGACGAAACGTCCGCCTCCTTCCATCATCCACTTTTTTCAGTGGTGATGCAGTGAAGGCTGCACGGACGCCAAGATGTAGGGTGCATGAGCATCCGAGGATATAACCTGGTGGGCAGGGCAAAATGTCCAGCAATAGGTCTGGCTGCAGAAGAGGATATGTGGAGGTGACACTCCATGTGCTCGTCTGTTAAGGGAGGAGGGGAGATCGGTGCACTTGAAGGGGCCCATCGCCCCTAGAATCAGCCCAGGCAGTGGCATCTCCCACGTCGCAGGAGAGGATACAGAGAGGCGACACTCTCTGTGCTCGCCTGTTGTTGGTTCGGGGAGATCGGAGCCTTGAAAGGTTCCGTCGCTCCTTCATCCAGGTAAAAAAGTTAATTAGTAAAAAATAAATAAATAAAAAAATAAGAGAAATTCTGGTCTGAATAGCAGACCCTGTGTGCCTCCTACAGACACTAAGCTTGAACTGGGTCTCTGGAAGCCAGCATGAGGGTGTATACTGCAGGGGAGGAGCTAACTTTTTTGTCTCAACTTAGTGTCAGCCTCCTAGCGACAGCAGCATAACACCGGATGGTTCTGTGTCCCCCAATGTGGCGAAGGAGAAAAATTAAAGTGGCAATGGACAGACCCCGGATGTCTCTAAGGGAGGCTATGTCCCTGTTAGGTTCCCTTTCCTCCTGTATCCTGGTGGACCAGTGGGCCCAGTATCATACCCGGAAGTGGCAGCGTCAGATCCTCCTTGAGGAGAAATGTTTGCGGGGTCATCTTGGAGGAATAACAATAACTTGGAGGAATAACTATCCACAGATGTTGTATCCTCTCTGGTTTGGTAGTTAGATAATACCCATCTATCTAGAGGTGTCCCATGGGTGATGAAATCCTCCTGTGTAATCACTACGGACGCTAGCCCTACGGGATGGGGTGCCTATATGAAGAATAATGTCACACAAGGTCAATGAAATATAAGGGAATTACAAGATTCTTCAAACTTAAAGGAGTTAAATGCTGTTGGTTATGCACTGCACCATTTTTTTCCACAGCTTCAAGGGAAACACGTAAGAGTCATGTCGGACAAAACCACAGTAGTCGCCTATGTGAACAGACAAGGCGGAACCAGATCAAAAAGCCTAATGTCTTCTGCAGAGAAAAGATCATTTGCTATCCCTTTCTGCTCTTCATATCAAGGGCAAGGACAATCTGCTCTCTCAAGGTCCATTCTTCCATCCTCAAGTGGAGAATCTGAACTTGACGGCTTGTAACTTGAGGCAGTTATTAAGATCAAGAGGATTCTCGGAAGGACTAATTAATACGCTCCTATAAAGCAGAAAACATTCCACAACAAAAATTCATCAAGATATGGCAAAAATTCTTAGATTTCTATACAGACACCTGTTCTAGGGATGTTCTGATAACACCTATGTTAGAATTCCTGCAAAGAGGTTAAGATTTAGGCCTGTCTATTAAAAGTTTACATTAAAAGTCTAGGTATCTCCTCTAGGGGCTCTTTACCGTTATAATGTAGCAGGGGACAGGTGGATATCTCAGTTCATCTAAGCATGTGAACGTATGAATCCGGTCCATATCTCTCGTATTCTTCCCTGGGACTTGAATCTGTTCCTGGATGCTTTAACAGGGCCCCCCCCCGTTCCGCCAAAATATTTATCTCTGAAGACAGCCCTTTTGGTAGCACTGACATCTGCTAGGAGGGTTAGTGATAGCCAGGGTGCTATCCATAACCCCACCGTTTTTATTGATATCCCAGGACAGTTTAATACTAAAGCCAGATGTGTCGTATCTTCCTAAAGTGGCAGCGAAATTTCAAAGATCGCAAGAGATATTGCTTCCCTCCTTCTTTAGTGGTCCTGTCACTCCAGAAGAAAAATTTCATACCCTAGACTTGAAAAGAGTAGTCATGAAGTACATAGATAGATCTAGGGATTGGACACAGTGCAGGGCTCTGTTTATATCCTTTCAGGGTCACAAAAAAGGGTACGGAGTCACGAGGGGCACCTTATCGCGTTGGATGAGGGACGCGATTTACCTGGCATACTCCGTGAAAAGTGAAAATCCTCAGGAGAGTATAAGGGAGCATTCAGCTCGAGCCATGGCATCTTCCTGGGCTAAGAGAGCAGACGTTCCAATTGAATCTATATGTAAGGCTGCTACTTGGTCGATTCCGTCTACCTTCTATAATCACTACAGACTCAATCTTTCTTCATCTTCTGACTTAGCCTTTGGCAGAACTGTACTCAGCACAGTGGTTCCTCCCAGGTGATGGATCTCTAGAAGTCTCTCAAGTGGGTGCTGTCGTGGCGAAGGGTAAAAAGCCGGATTACTTGCCGGTAATGCTCTTTTAGGGAGTCCACTACAGCACCCACTAACTTCCCTCCCCAAGTTAGTTGTCAATGGTACATGTAATAAATTACGGATATCCGGCTAATTACAAAAAAAAAAACTGATGTGTTGCAAATTGTGAAAAACTGATGCGACGGATCCGATTTTTCGCCGGATCCGACTAGCTGATCCGGGGCGGGAGAGGGAGGGAGATCCAGAGCCATAGGCTTCCATTCTAGCAAACACCTGATGGCACCGGATCCGTCAGTTTTTTTGATGGACACAAAAAACGTTACTATGTCCGTTTTCTCCAACCGCCGGAAAAAACATTTGACGGATCCAGGAAAAACGGATGAAACATGAGGCCATCTGTCGCTAATACAAGTCTCTGAGAAAAAAACAGATTTAGAGGCAACTTTTGCCGGATCCGTTTTTTCCAAAATTCTCCAGATTGTGCCTGACGGCAAAAAACTGATGTGTGAAAGCAGCCTAAGTAATCCGGCTTTTTGTTTTCTATTTTACCAGATCTATATTTATTTTTATCTTTCTTTCTCGTCTAAATAAAAAAAAAAATTTACACCAAGTACTCGCACACAAACAGCATAAAAAATGCCACGATCATCCAATCATGGTATTCAGCGAAGGAGGCATACATTTTCCTTGCCTCTGACACGGATATTGAGGGACAGGATGCCACCTTCCTTTATTTTTCATCCTCAAGTGATACTGAATCGCCATGCAGACCCCCAAGGAGAGAAAGTGAACCAGAGCCCACCATTACTGACCTCATATGGACCTCAAATCCCAAAGATGAGTTATTGATTCCTGACTTTGTGCTGCAATCAGGAATCCAGTTTTACACCACCAGCCTCACAGAAATAGGCTTTTATCAAGTCTTTTTCTCTGAGGATTTTGTAAACCTCATAGTGGTCCAGACAAATTTGTACGCCCAGCAATTTTTGGCACAAAACCTCCCTTTATTATTTTCTAACTCGACTCCTGTAGACAATAGAAACGATGACATTTTGTGGCCTGGTCCTTCAGAGAGAGAGGACTCCAGGGCTTCGGCAATATTGGAGTGTTCATATATAACACTCCACTGTTCCCAATGGCTATGACCTGTAAACTATTTGAGGCCATCCACAAATTTTTGCATGATAATGATAATGCACAGTGTCCTCCCCGAGATGACTCCAACTTAATCAGTCTTTTCAAAGTTCAGCCAGTCATTGAGCACTTCAGCAAAAAGTTTACTGAGGGGCCTGGACCGAGAGCTGAGCAGACGTGCGCTGGAGGAGCTCCTCGGTCCCTCACAGATTACAGGGTGGAAAGTCGTAGTTACTCACCGATAACGGTGTTTCTCGGAGCCCATGACAGCACTACGGAGAGAGGGGATCCGCCCTTCAGGGACAGGAAACCTACAGATAAAAGGGCGGTACCTCTCCCTCGCATCAGTTGGTTTACAGAGCATCGGAGGACCTCCAGGTTAGTTTACAACAGAGAAAAAATCATATTACAACATTTCTTAAAAGAGGAACCCCGTGCCTATACTCATACTATATACAGTATATAAATTATATGTAATTAAAGGTGCTCACCGCACACGTGATGGGAGGGAATAAGCGAGTGCTGTCATGGGCTCCGAGAAACACCGTTATCGGTGAGTAACTACGACTTTCTCGGTCTCCCATGACAGCACTACGGAGAGAATTGCAGAGACTAAGCTTAGGGAGGGACCACCGCCTCGAGAACCCTTCGTCCGAAGGTTAAGTCAGACACAGAGGCTAGATTTAATCTATAGTGTCTAAAAAAGGTCGATGGTGATGACCAGGTGGCCGCTTTACAGATTTGCTCTATTGATACCTCTGACCTCTCAGCCCATGAGGTAGCTACTGCTCTTGTGGAATGCGCTCTTATACCATCTGGGATCTCATTCCCCGAGGATGAATATGTCAAGACTATCGCCTCCTTTATCCACCTCGCCAAAGTACCCTTGGATGCCCGAAATCCTTTTCTGGGACCCTGGAAACAGACAAACAGAGAGCCTTCCTTCCTATACTCTCTGGTGGAATCTAAATATTGGATTAGGCATCTTCTGACGTCTAGATTATGGAAGTTCTGCTCTTTCTCATTTTTTGGGTTTGGACAAAAGGATGGCAGGGAGACTTCTTGTGACCTATGGAATTTTGATGCCACTTTTGGCAAATAGGCCGGGTCAGGTCTAAGAGTGACTCTATCATCTAATATTTTAGTGAAGGGTGGATTAGAGGATAAAGCTTGAATGTCACTTATTCTGCGTGCGGATGTTAACGCTACCAAGAGAATGGTCTTAAGTGATAGAGTTTTTATGGGAATCGTCTCTATGGGTTCGAATGGAGGACTCGTTAATGCTGAGAGGACTAAATTTAAGTCCCATGAGGGCACTTTCTGAGCGACTAATGGCTTTGATCTTGTCACCGCCTTAAATCTAATTATCCATGGGTTGGCCGCAATATTATGGTTGTAGAGTGCTCCTAGAGCTGCTATTTGTACTTTAAGAGTACTAACCGACAACCCCTGTTCCAGAACTTTTTGTAGGAACTCCAATATTTTAGGAATTGAGGGCCCATCTTGGACTTTTACTTTGGAGACGGACAGAAATTTTTTCCATGTTTTCCCATATATTCTAGTAGTGATGGGTTTTCTACTTTTTAACAACGTGGTAAATAAGTTATCTGAGAAACCTCTTTCTTTTAATAGTCCCCGTTCAAAAACCAGGCTGTCAAATGTAAGTTCGATTCCTGTGGGTGGAAGATCGGCCCTTGATGTAGAAGGTCTGGTATATTCGGCAGGACCCATGGGTCCGAGACCGAAAGCATCCTCAGCCAGGAGAACCACGTCCTTTTTGGCCAGAACGGGGCTATGAGGATCATTTTCGTTTTGTCCTCTCTGACTTTCCGAATGACTGCCGGGATCAGAATAGTTGGAGGAAAGGCATACGTTAATTTTTGGGTCCACGGAATCATAAAGGCATCTAGAGCCTGTGGATTCCCTACCGGGTTCAGTGAGCAGAATTTGTTCACTTTTTTGTTTTTGTGATTGGCGAATAGATCTATTGTCGGTGCTCCCCACATTTTTGTGATCTGATCGTAGATGGATTGGTTTAGAGACCATTCGCCTTGTTTTAACTGAGACCGACTCAGGTAATCTGCTCTCTCGTTGTTTGAACCCTGAATGTGTAGCGCAGAGAGGGATAGTAGATTTTCTTCCGCTAGGTTGAAAATTTTGGCTGAAGAACTCATGAGTGCCCGAGACCTTGTTCCTCCCTGGTGGTTTATATACGCTACAGTCACTTTGTTGTCCGAAAAGATTCGGACATGATGTCCCCGAATATAGGTCAGAAAAGAAAGAAGAGCTTGAAGTACTGCCCAAAGTTCTTTTTGGTTTGAGGATGCTGATAGTTCCTGGACTGACCAGGTTCCCTGAGCAACTCTGTCCCCCATGTGAGCCCCCCACCCTGTGGGACTCGCATCGGTTGTTATCACCCGGGATATTTGTGTCACCCAAGGAACTCCCTTTGATAAGTTTTGGGTTTCCCCCCACCAACGAAGGGAATGAATAACTGAAGAATTCAGGGTGATTTGACCTTCCAAGTTGTCCTTTAGTATTGACTGCCATTCGAGTACGTGCCACTGAAGTTCTCGTGTGGAACTGTGCGAAGGGTATCGCTGGTAGGCATGAGGACAGAGAGCCTAGTAGCGACATTGCTCTCCTTAGAGTCATGGAAGGATTGTGAAAAGTTCGCGTTATCATAGCTAATATGCTGTCTTTTTTGGGGTTTGGAAGCCGACATTCTTGGACTCGGGAGTCTAATGTCAGACCTAGGAACTCCTGTACTTGACAGGGTTCCAACTTTGATTTTTTTAAGTTTATGAGCCACCCCAAGTCCGTCAAAATAGTCATTACCCGGTCCCTCTGTTCTTTGCAACTTTGGGCCGAGTTGCTTACAATGAGAAAGTCGTCTAGGTAAGGGACTATTAATATATTTTGTTCCCTTATGTGGGCCATCATTTCTGCTATTACTTTTGTGAATATTCGGGGAGCTATAGAGATCCCGAACGGAAGAGCTCTGTACTGGAAAAATCTTAATTGTCCTTTTATGGAAACTGCCAACCTTAGGAATTTTTGAGATTGATTGTGGATGGGCACATGATAATATGCATCGGTTAGGTCTATCACGACCATATAGCAATTTGGAAACAGGATTTTTATGGTGGACTTTATTGTTTCCATTTTGAATTTGTAATTTTTTACGTATTTGTTCAGGTTTTTTAGATTTATAATGGTCCGAAAGGACCCATCGGGTTTTGGAACTAAAAAAAGAGGGGAGAAAAACCCTTCTCCTACTTCCTGAGGGGGGATTTCTTGAATTACGGATTTTTGCAGTAGGGAAATAATTTCTCTCTCTAAAGCTGCTTGTTCTGCCACCGAGGATCTTATTTTCGTTTCTATGTACTTCCGGGGAGGAAAAGAAATAAAATCTATTTTTAGACCGTACTGTATTATGTTTAGAATCCAGGGATATTTTCTTCCAGGCGGGAAGGAATGATGTGAGTCTTCCCCCCACCGTAGGCACAATGTCATTTGGAGGGTTTTTTGTCGCGAGAGGTGTTGCCAAAGAGGTAACCTCTATCCCTTCTCCTGCCTTCTTCCCATTTATTCTGCTCCCTGGGGGGTCTGCGGCGGAAAAATCTCCGATTCCGAAAGGACTGCCTGAATGGGGCTGGGCCCAAATTTGGAAACCCCTTTTTGTCTCCTGCTTTTTGGAGGATGTCATCCAGGGTTTCTCCAAACAGAAAATTTCCTTCACACGGAATAGAACATAGCTTTAGCTTTGTCTGGAGATCCCCAGGCCAGCTTTTGAGCCATAAGGTTCTTCTGGCTGCGTTGGAGAGAGCAGCGGCCTTAGATGTTAACCGTACGGAGTCTGCTGAGGAGTCCGCCAGGAATGCTGCTGCTGCTCTAATTGCAGGGATAGAATCCAGTAATTTATTCCTGGGTAGCCCGTCTCTAATTTGACTCTCTAATTGATCAACCCACACCATCAGAGATCTGGAGGTGCAGGTAGCCGCAACAGAAGGCCTCAAGCTACCGCCAGCCGATTCCCATGCCCCTTTAAGGAATGTGTCTGCTTTCTTATCTAAGGGGTCCCTGAGGGTACCCATGTCCTCGAACGGGAGCGCAAATCTTTTTGAGGCTTTTGCCACAGCTACATCCAACTTTGGCGCCTTATCCCAGGAAGTGGATGCGTCATCTTCGAAGGGATACTTCCTTTTAAGCGAGGGCACTGAAGAGTTTCTCCTATCTGGTTTCTCCCATTCTTTTTTAATTAGGGATTGGACATTGGGCTTTAGAGGAAAGGTTTTCCGTTTTTTTTGTCCCAAGCCACCAAACATTACGTCTTGGGCCGTTTTGTCAGATTTAGGCTCCTCCACCCCCATGGTAGCCCTAACGGCTCTCACTAAGGCATCCACTTCCTCGAGTGGAAAACAATGTCGGCCTGAATCTTCCTCGGAGGAGGATAGGGAGGAGTCAGAATCGTCCGAATCTGCGTCTTCAGACGAGGATCGGACAGAGTGAGATTGTACTGATTACTTTCTTTCCCTTTTTTGGAGGAAGATACAGCATTCTGAACCTCAGATCTAATAATATTTTTTAACTCGGATGCAAAGTCAGGAGTCTCCTCACATAGCACGCGCTGGATGCATGATTTACAAAGCTTTTTGTCCCAGGCTACTGGTAAAGCTTTGTCACAGATGGGGCAGGATTTGTTTTTCCTTTTCTCCAACTTCTTCTTTCCCTATTAAGGGAGAAGAGGGAGCCCTATTATAATATATACAGTCACGAAGATCACTCACCATTCGGACGTGCAGGCAGGTACCGGTTCTGGAGGGGGCCCTGGGTCCGGAATAGAAGGTTCCCGAGGAGGTGATTTAGTCTTCGCAGCAGACCTGCTGCGCTGTGTAGAGCGGCTGCTGGACCTATTCCTAGCGCTCTTAGGGTCCGTCTTCTTATGGTGCTGCTGCCTCGGCTGAAGCTCCTGTGGATCGCTGTCCTCCATGATTTACAGGGAGATGGTGCGACAACTGTGTGTGCACCATCTCCCTATTTGTATTTGGCGCCACCTCTGCTGCCTCGCTCGGCATTCCCCCGCACTTCCGGTCCTGCGTCACGTCCAGGGAGAAGAGAAGCTACCGCGCATGCGCGCGGTGATGACCCGGAAGTCCTGCCGCATTTCCGGAGCGGCGGCCATCTTAGTACACCCGGAGCGTGCGCTTATCGGCACAGGAGCTCCGGGTGATCAAGCGCCCCTTCCGCTCTTCAGAATCGGCGGCGTTCTCCCTCCGCTCACCCTGAAGAACCCCTCGGTTCCAGCGGTGGCGGCTTCGGGAGCCGGACAAGCCGCGGCAGGAGCCTCCTCGCTGCCGGAACTCGACCGCCCGGTCCATCGGTCTTCATAACAGGTACCACCGGAAAGAGGTTCCCTGTTCAGGGACAGGAAACCAGCTGATGCGAGGGAGAGGTACCGCCCTTTTATCTGTAGGTTTCCTGTCCCTGAAGGGCGGATCCCCTCTCTCCGTAGTGCTGTCATGGGAGACCGAGAAACCAACCTTTTCACCCCGCGGACCCTGGACTAAGAGGCCCTCGATACCCCTCACTCACCTGGGACGACATACCTGCAGGTCCCGGTACCGACGGGAGCCGGAACGCTCCCATTGAGAACCACCATCCCCGCCTGTTGGCTGGAGCCCGGAGGAGGAGGCGCGCTGCTCCGGTGGCAGAGGAGCAGCGGTGCGAGTGCCGGCACAAAGGAGCTCGCTCGGGATCGCGGCGCAGCTCCGAGAAGATCCGGCGAGTGGGGGAGCCAGTAGAGCGGGAGGACAGTAACCCCCAGAGGGCGCGGCGGCCATTTTATCCTCGGAGCACCGCACTGCAGGGCAGGAGGACCGCGGCTCTGTTCATCAGCGGTAAGGCCCCGCTTCACCACCTCAGTGGCCACTCACCCGTCGGTTTACTATTCAGGGTGGGGCGTCCAGCTAAGGCGCCAGCAGACCCTCAGAGGCGCCATTCAAGCTTTCCCTCTCCCTGGTCCCTCTTGACGCCAAAAGCCGCCATCTTGCAGGGAGGCAAAGACACGGCCTGAGGCCCAGCTCACCCCCTGGGTCAGCGCTGCAGTGCGCAATTTGCTGGACAATTGAAGATCCCTAGGCCATCTCTCCATACAGGGAGGAGGTCATACTGGAGGAGGGGAGTGTGCTGATGGGGGTTCAGGCTACGTGATGTAGCTGTCCTGGCTCTGTGTGCCCCCCCCCCCCCCGTGGCCAGATGTGACCAGCCATAACCCGCTGTTATGTATGGGCAGAACCAAAAAACGTGTTGGACAGTCTCTAGATCCTTTAGCTCACTCAGAAGACATGGATCGCTTTATTACTACCAAAAAAAAAAAAAAAAAAAAAAAAAAAAATCAGCAGAGGAATACCAGATCCCAGTCCTCTTCCAAAATCCCTAGGGACTGTTCCTCATCACAGGACTCCCTAGCCTCCCACAGCTCCCCTGATAGAGCTACATACGAGGGGGACGATAATTCTGAACTCCTTGATGACATGACTATCCAGGACCTCAGTAAATTTATCAGAACTCTTCCCACCAAAAATGACTTCGAGACATTCGCCTGCAGAATTAAAAGCTCCTACAAAAAGGAACTGCAGGTCCTTAAATCAGAATTTACATCTTGAGTGGAAGACGTTGAGAAATCTCAGGAAATTATCTTACAGGAACTTCAAACCCATAGAGAGGTTCTAGTAAATCATACTACGAGACTGGAGGGCATGGCTACAGGGCTGGAGGACTTAGAGAACCGCAATAGACACAACATTAGAATACGCAGCCTCCCTGAGTCTATTAGCTCAACTGAACTAGACAGTACAGTCCAAAAAGGTGCAAGTTCCATAGAATTTGACCGGATTCATAGATCCCTGGGACCCAAACCGCAATCAGACTCCAGACCCAGAGACGTCATATGCAGAATACACTATTATAGAGTCAAAGAAACCATCATGTGGGCCGTAGACAGAAAGGCTCCATTACCTTTTGTGGGGCACAGATCCTAATATCAGATTTGTCTAGGCGGACCCTACAATTAAGAAGAGCTCTGCGTCCACTTTTATCTCTCCTTAAAGAAAAAAACATTCTATACAAATGGGGATTTCCGTTTTAACTGATCGCTTTTAAAGGCGGGAAATCAGCAATTTTTCGCAATCTGGGAGACCTGGTCACCTTCCTGGGAACTTTTGAATTACCGCTGACTGAGCTTCCTGACTGGCCAAGGCCCCTTCAGCTTCCAGACATCCCACCCAGATGGCTGAAATCCCCTCACGCCAAGCAACCTAAAAAGAACAGTTCAGCTCCTTATCAAACCTGAGGGGGCATCCATGTTCCTCATCTTATTCAAAATTTTTCGTTCGACATACTTGTGTTCCAACAGGATACCTGGACTTTTGGTCCGATGTACACTTGGTTTGCCCGTGCTCAATTGTACGGTTGGTTATCATCCTTGTAGACACTCCAGCTTCTTACTTATGATGCTATAAAAGGTCTTACTTTCCTTTAAACAGTTATCTTTAAGTAGTTAGAGCTCAAAACTTGGATTAAGAAGTTCTAGATGTTGGGCGCTATGCCCTTCCCCCCTTTGTCTGTCTTGTTGACCTACAACTGTTTATTACCTGTTTTTGGGGTGTCTGGGTCGTGGGGGTGGCGGGTGGAGAACGGTTCCGACCATCGGCATTTCCTCACTCAAACAGACGTGCTTGGTGGACATGGGACACACCATCGCGTCACGACTTCATCCTGCAGGTGTGCATACACCTTACATTGTACTCTTCTTTCTCTCTCTCTCTATTTGTTTGTCTTTATTTCTTCCCCCTCCTCTCTGTCGCTCAACTCTCAACCCCCCAGCCTACTTCCAACTCTGGTTCACCTATGAGTGCCCTGGGGACCCGGCTTCCACGCCCACACTGCCAGTTCTCTAAAAAATACCTTGACTATGGCTGAGATCAAATTTTGTTCATACAATGTTAAGGGGCTCAACGTTCCAGAAAAAAGAAAACAGATTTTGTATTCCAGTCATAAGCAACGTGTCTCAATTTTATTACTTCAGGAGACTCACTTTAAGACTGGGGTGACTCCTGACTGTACATCCCCTTATTATACGAAATGGTTTCATAGTACGAACCCCCATGCTAAGTCCAAGGGTGTATCCGTAGGTTTTCACAAGTCCTTCCTCCCGGGGGGTCCTTGACTCGATAATTGATCCAGAAGGGAGATTTATTTTCTTAAAACTGACTTGGGGATCTCGTGAGCTCAGTTTGGTGAATCTCTATTTTCCTAACCAGGACCAGCAGAAATGCGGTTACTTGTGCAAAAAGCTCCTGGAGAATTTTGCGGGCGACTCGCCGATTGTTTTGGGAGGTGACCTCAATCTTCCAATGAACCCCTCAGTTGACGTGTCATCGGGTAAGTGCTCTTATCCCCGTCTACTATCAAAAAGGTAAGAAAGCAGATGAGTGATTTACGTCTGGTTGATGTGTGGAGGGCTCTCCACCCAGATGCAAGAGACTATAGCTTCTATTCACAGGCACATTCCATCTATAGCAGAATCGATTATTTTTTTGTATCCCATTCCCTGCTGGATTTGGGGGTGGGGGTCGATATTGAGGTTCGATCACGCTACTATTTATTTTTCAACATAATTGGACACCTCAGTGAGGCCTGGACTCTCTTGGCGCCTAAATGAGAACTTATTGCGAGATCCGTTATGTGCCTCAGAGGTAAAACGATCCATAGAAGGTTTTGTGGCGGATCATGCATCGGACCCCACGTCTCCTGCAATAAAATAGGAAGCTGTGAAGAGTATCTTGAGGGGTGTCCTTATCTCCCACGATGCCCGCCTCAAGAGGATCCGCATAGCAGAAATAGCTGATCTCTCTTCTAAAATATCTAAACTCGAGTCACAACATAAACAAGACCTTTCTCCAGTTACCCTGTCAGATCTATCCATGGCCAGACAAAAATTACTCACAATTCTGGATCAGAAGTCCCGGTGTCTTAGGGAGAAAATTAGGAGCCGTTTTTATCATTTGGGAAACAAGAGCGGTAAATTCTTAGCAAGGGCCTTACGCCCAAGAAGTCCGCAGACTTTTATCCCATTCATAAAAACCGCCAAGGGTAAGATAGCACATAGTACACGGGATATATTATCCAGCTTTCATGATTATTATAACTCCCTATAAAATATAAAAGGTCACTTTGGGGATCTCCCGACTCACTTGCTCCATGATAAAATAAAATCTTACATTCAATCAAATAGGTTGCCCGCGGTCTCGGAGGAGTGCCTAGTGGGTCTGGAGGAGGACTTCTCAATGGAGGAGGTCACCTCAGTAATTGGAGACCTGAAGTCAGGGAAAAGCCCTGGTCCTGACGGCTATTCAGCAGGGTTTTATAAGCAATTCTCGGACCTCCTGGGCCCTCCATTTCTGGCCGCGTGCAATTTTGTCGCCTCGGGAGGGTCGTTTTCCCCACAGGCCTTAAGGTACCTTCACACATAACGATATCGTTAACGATATCGTTGCTTTTTGTGACGTAGCAACGATATCGTTAAGGAAATCGTTCTGTGTGACAGCGACCAACGATCAGGCCCCTGCTGGGAGATCGTTGGTCGCTGAGGAAAGTCCAGAACTTTATTTCGTCGCTGGACTCCCTGCAGACATCGCTGGATCGGCGTGTGTGACACCGATCCAGCGATGTCTTCACTGGTAACCAGGGTAAACATCGGGTTACTAAGCGCAGGGCCGCGCTTAGTAACCCGATGTTTACCCTGGTTACCAGCGTAAAAGTAAAAAAAACAACCACTACATACTTACCTACCGCTGTCTGTCCCCGGCGCTCTGCTTCTCTGCACTCCTCCTGCTCTGGCTGTGAGCGTCGGTCAGCCGGAAAGCAGAGCGGTGACGTCACCGCTCTGCTTTCCGGCCGCTGTGCTCAGTCAGTGCAAGAGGAGTGCAGAGAAGCTGAGCGCCGGGGACAGACAGCGGTAGGTAAGTATGTAGTGGTTGTTTTTTTTTACTTTTAGGATGGTATCCATGGTAAACATCGGGTTACTAAGCGCGGCCCTGCGCTTAGTAACCCGATGTTTACCCTGGTTACCCGGGGACCTCTTGGGATCGTTGGTCGCTGGAGAGCTGTCTGTGTGACAGCTCTCCATCGACCAAACAGCGACGCTGCAGCGATCGACATCGTTGTCGGTATCGCTGCAGCGTCGCTAAGTGTGAAGGTACCTTTAGCCGCCCATATAACAATTATTCCAAAATCAGATAAGGATCCCTCCCTGTGTAGCAGTTATCGTCCAATTTCACTCATCAACATAGATGTCAAAATATATGCCAAGATGATCGCTAAGAGATTAAGTGGTCTCTTGCCTCATTTGATTAATTAAGATCAGGTAGGATTTGTCCTGGGAAGAGAGGCCAGAGATAATACTATTAGATCCATTTCGTTGATAGACAGAGCAAACAGAACAGGGGACCCCATGTGCTTATTATCAATTGATGCCGAAAAGGCATTCAACAGGGTGGGTTGGGATTTCATGTATCTAAAACTAGAGGGGATTGGATTAAAACGGAAAATGCTGAGGAGCATTATGGCCCTCTATGAGTCCCCATCGGTGCAAATCAAAGTTAATGGCTCCCTGTCGGACCACCTCCACATTCGAAACGGTACAAGACAGGGGTGCACTCTATCACCCCTGTTGTATATACTAACCATGGAATACTTGGCCAACGCGATTCGCAATAATATATCAATCAAAGGGGTTGTGGGACTCCAGTCCATGGGCCAGGTCAGTAGTTTTTGCCTATTGGATGGTAGGCTGACAGATCTCTTACCTTCCGGGATCTCCGATGCAGCTTTTGACTAGCCGGGCTGGAACCATAAAGTGGCCCTCCGTAAAGCTGAGCTTGACCTGGAGCGTTGAAACAAATTGCACTTGTCCTGGCTTGGTAGGATCAATACTATAAAAATGGATCTATTGCCACGTCTTCTCTATTTCTTTCAGACCATCCCTATGGTTCTGCCTGCTTCCTTCTTCTCCAGACTCAAATCAGCTATCACAAGATATATTTAGTCAGGCAAGCGACCTCGCCTATCATACCAATTACTGAGCAGACCTAAACAAGAGGGAGGTCTGAGTCTGCCTAACTTCCAGCTCTACAACCATGCCTCCATTGGAACCTGCCTACTAGATTTATATCATAATAAATTTTAAAAAAAAAAGTGGGTGGACTTGGAAACGAAGATTTCAGGGGTCAATCCCAGAGTTAACATCTTGCGGGGGTGGGTGGGGGGGAGCCTTCCCTTTCTTACTAGAAATCTGATTATTTTTGTCAACCGCAATCATCTGAAGCTTAATTTGTCATCTATACCAGGTCCCTTGACCCCGATCTCTGGCAATTCGGATTTCCCTGCGGGCCTGGATAAAATCATATTCCTTCATAAGCACAGGGATAGCCATCCAATAGTTTATGATTATATTAGCCCTTCATCTGTAAAGCCTTTCAATTCCCTCTTTGAGGGTTCAGAGATACCGCCTGGTGTATGGCTTCTTTATAAACAAATCAAAAGCTATGTTCTCAGGGTATCCAAACAGGTCGACCTATTCCGGCCGCTTACTTCTTTCGAGTCGGCGTGTCTGGGTGGGGACCCTCCATCACACACAGTATCACTCCTGTATAAAATGTTCCAGGGGCACCAGATATCTACATTAGATCCTCCTGCTTTCTACCAGAAATGGGAAATCGACTTGAGTAAGTCGTTAACACCAGATGACAGGAATAGGAGTCTTCTCTATAAACTTAGATCCTCACTGTGTGCGGACTACCAGGAGAGAGGTTATAGACTTCTGGCTCTGTGGTATAGATGCCCAGACAGCATCCACTCTATGTTCCCAAATACCCCAGACACGTGCTGGAGATGTTGGAGGGAGAGGGGATCGTACATACACATTTGGTGGTCTTGCCCATGCATTAAGGGTTTCTAAGAAGATGTTTTTAACCTACACAACAAGCTATCTACGCATAAAGCCCGACCCACAATAGAGGTGGCTCTGCTATCTGTGAGCATTCCATAGCTAAATTTAAGAAAGGCCTCCTCAGACATTTTTTGACAGCTGCGCGTAACTTAATACCTCGCTACTGGAAGCAGACGAATACCCCTTCAAGATCCGAGCTTGTGGTGGAGCTGAACCACCTCTTTAGAATGGAGCAACTGGTTGGTCAGGACACCGGGACCTTGGACAAGGTCCTAAACATATGGGCCCCTTGGATGTTTAGGGAGACCACGGGTCTGACTGCATGGCTCAGCGGAGTCTCTGACTCAAGTCTTTATATTTTTCAGATTGGACCCCTTGGGTTGTGAATTAATAAGCACCGATTTTGATTCCAGGCTGAGTTGGATGGGACAGCGGAGATTGGTCCCCCCCCCCCCCTTCCCCTCTTGTCTCTTCTTTTCTATCTGTCCCTCCCCACTTTCTTCTCTTTGTCTGTTAATTGTTGTATGGGTTATAAAGGTGTTATGGTTATGACTAGGAATTAATTTGGATAATTTACTCCGGTGATATATCTGAGCCTAGCTGTTAAAATGAGTTCTGGAGATGCAGATCCACACTGTGACTATGACTATAGGCATATTCCGCCATCATTGGTTACAGCAAGAAGATAACGGAGTCATGGTGTGGGATTATAGAGTATTGTTTATTATATTTTCTCTTGGTTACAGTGTTAATAACTCAAATGTCATTTCAAGTTGTATCATTTTGCTATTGACTTACTTCAATGGTTTTTGTAAAAGTGACTTCATTCAATAAACTTGATTTACACAAAAAAGTTTACTGAGATTTACATTCCCCAAAGACATCTGTGTATCTACGTTTTAGGGCTTGTTTCCACTTGCGAGAAACACATCCGTATCTCGCATGTGAAAACCAACGCGTGCCGCGATACACGCGCACACACCCCACGCGCGCACACACCCCACGCGCGCCGCGATACACGCGCACACACACACCGCACGCGCCGCGCTACACGCACGCACACACACCCCACGCTACACGCGCACCGCGCTACACGCGCACACCGCTACATGCACAACCCACGCGCACTGCGCTACACGCACAACCCACGCGCACTGCGCTACACGCACAACCCACGCGCACTGCGCTACACGCACAACGCTACACGCACTGCGCTACACGCACAACGCTACACGCACAACCCACGTGCACTGCGCACAACCCACGCGCACTGCGCTACACGCACAACCCACGCGCACTGCATACTGTGGGATTCTATGAGCTGTCCCAGGCCGAAGGTGTAGATGGAGAAGAGTAGGGGTACTAGAACAGAGCCTTGAGGGACGCCGACAGACAAGGGGCGAAGTGAGGTGGTGGCGTGGGGGAGGGAGACACTGAATGTTCAGTCTGTCAGATATGATGAGATCCAGGATAGGGCCAAGTCTGTGATGCCAAGAAATGATAGAATCTGTAGCAGAAGGGAATGGTCCACAGTGTCAAAGGCAGAATACATGTCCAGGAGGAGGAGGAGGAAAGAGTAGTGTCGCTTGCTCTTGGCTGCTAGTAGGTCATTGGTGACCTTAGTTAGGGCAGTTTCAGTTGAGTGATGTGTAGGAAGCCGGATTGTAACCGGTCAAAGAGGGAGCAGGAGGAGAGGTGGGATATCACACGTGATAAGCTTCTGTGAAGCCCCTGGGGGTTCAAGGTGCTCACCACACACTAGATAAGTTCCCTAGGGGTCTAGTTTCCAACATATAGATCTGGATGATAACGCTTTACCTCTTCCAAGTACTCGCCCAGCTGAGCGGCCACGTCCACATCCCAGTTCTTGGTCAAGTCCCTTATCGGCTGCAGCAGGTGGATGAACTTGGACTCCACGTCCTCCATCTTGTCTGCTCACCCCTAGAAAGAGTCCAGTACACAGACGTCACGTTAGTGCTGCGCTTTGTTAATACAGTTCACAAAGAGTGGAGCAGAACAGTTACCAGGGGGAGCACTGAGGGAGCTAGCAACTGCCCAGACAGCAGTTTGTGGGTCTCCCAAGTGCTGTGGCACTACAACTGCCAGCATGCCATGTTGGGGGTAGTTATAGTGAAGCTGTCCCCTTCCAACAGCCCCACGGCATAAGCCATTGCATACCGCTATAATGACCGCTCAGGTAATGCCTACTAAATCAGCCGCTGCGACCCGTTCGGAAGGCTCACCTCAGCGTGTCCGCCTACGACCAATGCAGCAGTGGAACGAGCTCCGCCACTCTCTACCGACACGTAAAACCGTTCCTCTCTACTTCCCTTTCGGCTTCAGCACGCCATTTTTGTTTTTCCCGCCTAGCCTCGTCCAGACACGCACTTCCGGGCGCTTCAAATTGAACCTATCAGGCCAGGAGCGCTGGAAGTAGAAACTAGGCTTCCGATAACTTCGTGCGTAGGTAAAGCGGAAGCTGCGACGTCATATTCACGTGACACACGCATTGCACCAATCAAGCAAGGAGCACTGCCGGAACAAACAGAACTTCAATATACCATTGGGTAGATAACGCTGACGTCATGTCACGTGACATATAATTGCCCGACTCAGCAAAGGAGTACAAAGATGGCTTCCAAATAGCGTTAGGTGTAGCGTGATGGCCTGACGTCATGTGCACGAGACGACCGGAATTGCACCAATCAGCTAGGAGCACTGGGAGTAGAAAGATGGCTTCCAAATAACTGTAGACTTTATGTTCTCGTGACACAGACATTGCGGGGCTATAGGGGTAGAGCACATCATGCTCTACCTGTTGATAGTAAATCTCAGTAATTCCTCATCAGCCTCCATAACTGGTGTCATAATAAAAATCTGCAGCTTTGGGCTCTTCTTCATTATGCAGAAAGATTATCATGGCAGCCAGCCGCTCACTATTATGGGCAACCTGGGGATCACTGAGGGTTGTTGGGAGTCTCAGCGGATGGACCGCTACCGGGAGCAGCACGGCGGCTCAGTGGTTAGCACAACTGCATTGCAGACCTGGGGGTTCAAATCCCACCAAGGACAGCATCTGCATGGCGTCTATATGCGCTCCCCATGTTTGTGTGGGTTTCCTCCCCAAAGACATACTGATAGATGATTTAGATTGAGAGCCCCAATGGGGACAGTGATCATGTCTGTGAAATTAATAGGGAAATAAAAGCAATTTTCTATCTGTTTATGGCTTTTTGATTGGTAGGTTCTAAATGGTCCTGGGACCCCCACTGATCAGCACCGCAGCTCTACTCTGCTCAGTCGCGGTTGTCAATGTGCCTGGATATACAATAAAGGGGCCACAACTCTCCGAGAAGAGGCGTAGTGTCTTTGTTGTGCTTATTGTGGGGGTATTAGGAGCTGGGTCCTCACTGATCATAAATGAGCGGCCCATTCTGAGAATGGCTATCAATCAAAATTCTCCAGTAGTCCCTCTTGAAGGGTTAAATATATTTATGTCATCACTTTCTGATTGGTAGGTGTCTGACTGAAGGGACCACCATCAGTCACCAGAATACTGTACCCATCGTGGACAGGTATGCAAAACTGAATACGCTTTATCATGTATCACTCCATAGGAAGAAAAAAAACCTCAAGGCTATATTTCTTTTTTTCATACGTTCTCTACTAACAGTGAAACATCTCCACATTCAGTATTTTGGTCTGTGGCCTCAGTAGTGTTATTTTTCTAAATACAGCATGCTCGGGGTACGGTGTTTTTACTGGTGTTGTTACCCACAGAACGTCAAACACAGCAGAAAACAGGACGCACAAAACATTACAAAATAATACATGCCACAAAAAAAAGTTTCTAAAAAAAATAATCTTATAAAATCTTCAAATTTACAGCCTTTTTAAAATACTGAAATGAATGTATAGAAACCCCAAAGGAGGAAGCACCGAACATCAGGTCATGAAAGGTCAGAGGCTTGGAATATAGAGTAAAAAAAAAACTTTATTTCACAGGTAACTATTTACATGGTGGCACTGCAGAAACGGGGGCCCACACTACATATAACATGTATAAACAAGATACATAATGGTTAAAATATAATATGTGTCCTGACCCACACAATAGTAAAAAATGGCCAATAAAAAGAGAAGACCAAGCTGATAGAAAAATATGCCTAATACCACGTGACGGTAAACTAACAAGAGTTTGCCTGATGATTCTGATGGGGGGCTAAATTGTGGAGCAAAAGAGCTAAATATATGCAAGTGGCCCTGCAGATGTGCACAGAGCAGACAATGTGGTTGCAGTAATCAAAAAACACTCCTATTAGATATTGGTGTATACAGTAGTCAGTAACACATAATTGGCTGGTAAGTACTGTCAGGGGGGTAAGAGATTAAATATACAGCACAACACATCACTGGGCATTCATATTCCATAGGTCAGAGGTGATAATATGGGTATAGGAGGTGGTGTAGAGACCCCTAAGGCCAGAGTCATACTACCGTAGAATACGGGCAAGTGCTATGTGAATAAAAATCACATAGACCAGTATTCACCAGTATTCATCTATGGGGCAGCTCACATCACCGTCTTTTTGCATGCTGTGATTGTCACCGACACTCGGCCGAGTCTCTGCTCACTCGCACTCAAGTCTATAAGTGTGAGAAAACGCATATCACTCAGATATCATCCGAGTGCGGTGCGATATACTCTGACCCCGGCAATGGAGGAGATGGAGAAATTAATTTCTCCGCAGCTGTGCGAGAGGCTCGGAGCACAGACACATGGCTCCCACTCGCAGCAGAGCATGAGCCGACGATCATTAGCATATCGCATCTAATGCCATACGCTCGTCTGACGCTGGCCTAAACCGGTTGCTGATACGCTAATAGGCATAAGGGCCAAGTGGAAATGTATATAGAAGAGTAGCCTGAAAGGTTTATAAGTAAAGAGGGTATGGTAAACACATTACCTACGGTAGGTGGTCTAGGGTACCGAGTGTGGCGCACACCACTATCTAATAGGAGTGGGGTTTTTTCGATTGCTGCAACCACATTGTCTGCTCTGTTCACATCTCTAGGACCACTTTGCATATATTTTGATTTTTGCTCCACTATTTAGCCCCCCATCAGAATCATTTTACCTTCCAGAGTCCATAGCGCTGTTTTTGATTAGTTGGGCTGGTAAGGCTTTATCTGTGCATCACACCGCAATGATGATGTTGTTCCAGCCCGGCTAGTCAAAAGCTGCATCGGAGATTTGTCAGCCTACCATCCAATAGGCAAAAACTACTGACCTGGCCCATGGATTGGAGTCCCACAAATCAATGCCCCCAATTTTAGCCTTCAGACTAGTGTATTACTAGGATTCTGTTAGTTTGGGTCCATAAACTTGCAAGGTGTGGTTGAAGTCAACCTATGGAAATACACTGTGCTCTGACAACTAAGGGTATGTTCCCACGGTCAGTAAACGCTGCCGGTTGGACGCTGTGTACATCCACAGCGTCCAACCCACAGCGGCCAGATTTTACAGCATAGTGGATGGGATTGGAAGAAATCCCATCTACACTATGCGTACAGGGATGCCTCCAGGTTCCCTGCGGAGACAGACATGCGGTGCGTGTTTCGAGACCGCAGCATGTTTATTTATTTTGCGGAGACACTCAGTGTTCAATGAACACATGCGGAATCACCTGCGTTCAAAAGCTAGCAGCGCTTTGGACGGAGCGGACATGTGCTGGGTCCAAGGCACTGCCGGTTCCCGACCATGGGAACATACCCTAAAGGCCAGAGATGAAGTGGCGTTGACAGTGGGAAGTAGTTGACTGCTGCTGGAAAAGAGGAGATGGTCTCGGGAGAGCAGAAGAAGAAGCAGGCTGATGATGAGAAGTCCATTGCCGCAGAGTTTCTCATCATGAAGATTGGCCAGTTTAATTTTAATGTTCAATACATTCTTTCCATAAGTCCAAAACTAAGGCCTAGCATGGAGCAAAAGGAGTCTCTGATTTGATGCATGAAGGAAATACTGATAGAGACATGCCAGGAAAGATTGTTGCCAAGAACTATAGGAAAACACCAGCAAATCTCAAAAATAAAAAGGGTAAGGCCACATGCACATGTTGGGGATTTGGTCAGTATTTTACATCAGTATTTCTAAGCCAAAGTCAGGAGAGGAACAAATAGAGGAAAAGTATAATAGAAACATATGCACCACTTCTGCATGTATCACCCACTCCTGGTTTTGGCTTACAAATACTGAGGTAATAGACTCATCAAATACTCAATGTGTGAATGCAGCCTTATTGAGAATGTTCTAAAGAATTACCTCTTAAAGGAGAAGTAACTACCATGTCTTACGTTCTGTATTAGTAACAGAATGTGAAGCTGAAGCGTATTGTATGTACATTTACCCTATACCCTATATGTTAGCGCTATATAAAAATAAAGATTATTACCCTCATTTGTCATTATTTTGTGCTAACAAACACCAGCATTTCACTAAGCACACTTTATGGTTAGGTCTGGGCACTTGCTTGAAACTAGCTGTATTCAACTGTGTCACTTTTCTAGCAGTTTTTTTCCCTAAATTTTTCTTTTACAAATTTATAGTCAAACATACTCTAATAAAAAATGCATAAACTGTGCAAGAGCTACAAAAAAAAGCAACAACAAAAAATATTTAAAATCTGAATTGTGTGTATCCTAATGTGCATTTAGACAAGAAGATATCGGCGAACTGTTAGCCAATAAACATGCGGGGATTGTCTGATCATTCAGATGAGCATATTATATGGACGTATGCTGTCTCTGTGTTAGAATCGGATAGCACAAAGACAGCATACTGACCAACGTAATTCACTAGAGCTTTTCAGATGACCGTTTCTTCACACGGACAGCATGCACCAGTCTCTTCCGTATTTCTATGGGTGTGATGACAATATGGATGAAAATCTTCAAAATTTTCATAGTCAGCTAAGGCTACGTTCACATTTGCGCTCTGCCGGGCTGCGTCGGGCGCAGCCGCGGCGATGCATGCGCCATGCGCCCCTATATTTAACATGGGGGCGCATGGACATGCGTTTGCATGCGTTTTGTGATGCATGCGTCTTTTTTGCCGCAAGCGTCGGGGCGCAGAGGACGCAGCAAGTTGCATTTTTTTTTGCGTCCAAAATCCGGCAAAAAAAGGACGCATGCGTCACAAAAATATGCGCTTTTCATGCGTTCTTGTTTGCGTTGTGCGTTGCGTCGCCGACGCAGCACCGCACAATGCAAATGTGAACGTAGCCTAAGCCTGTACTAAACTGGACCTTTTTTTTCTCTCATGTGTCATCCATATTGCCTCTATTCGTGTCCTTTTTTCCATCTGTTTTTAAACACTGACTCTTAACAATGGATCAGTGAAAAGCGGATGAAACACGGATAGAACACTGAAGTAAGGCCGGGTTATGATGAGCATATGCAAAATCGTCTGGTTTTCTTTCTGAAGAAAGGCGCTTTTCCATCCATATAGTCATCTGCGAGCGCTTTTCCATTTTTTTCATCTTTAATTTAATACATAACATCCAAATACGGTTTTCTATGGCAATAATTGCAATGGATAAGTGGAAAGCGCACCACATACGGATTCTAAGCCATTTTTGATCATTTTTTGGCATTGATTTATAACGGGCGAGTCTGATCTGAACTATGCTAGGTTCCTATACATGGATACATGTATACTATACATGTACTATATGTACTATATATATACATGTACTATATATATACATATATATATATACACATATATATATATATACATATATATATATATATATACATATATATATATACATATATATATATATATACACATATATATATATATATATATATATACATATATATATATATATATATATACATATATATATATATATACATGTACTATATATATACATGTACTATACTATACATGGATCCATCGGATCCATGTCTGGTAATTATAGGTGGTATTATTTTTACAAGGGGGAAACATAGGGATTGAGAAGGGATAGTAGGAGGCGAGCAGTGGATGATCCCATTAATAGGCGCATAAAAAATGCATCCATTTTTAAAACGGACGTGTGTATGGCTCAGTAAAACAATGTAGGTCCGTGTGCTGCTGTGATGTGTGAATACAGCCTTAACGCCAGGCTCATGTTACTGCAGGAAGAACATGGAGATTGGAGAAACAATGCAGAAGCATTCACTTCTCCCTACATACAGACAAGCAGAAGAGCTGCGCCTGCGCACTAGATGAAATCACAAACGATCCCAAAATCTCTCCGAACTCGCCTATCAAGTTACGCAGCAGCTTTTTGAACGTGGAAACGTGAAACGCGCATGCGTATTAGATAGGGCGATTGTCGGCCCTTACTGCGCATCTGCGGACCGTCCACGTTGTGACTCATCCAGACAGCTGCAGGGATCCGGTATTTCCGAGGAAATGGGGGAACAACGGCAGGTCCGGAATACGTTCTTATGGGGGCTGAGCGGAATTTACCTGTGTGCATTCCTCTCGCTGTACACGCAAGTCCCAGGTAACGCTTTGTCTGATTAGCGCCCACATCTTGGGGTGCATTATGTGATGTCTTCCTACGGTCGGACGTGTTTCCACAGGTACAACCTCAGCTAGTCTTTGTGCATGTATTAACCCCTGCAGAGTTTCTGCACTTATTGAGCATGTGTGATCCTCGCTTCCTCAGATCCTTATTTATGTGTCAGCCATCGATATTCCTAAAATGGAAATTAATGAGGTCCTGATGGCCGCCCCGTATCAGTCCTGATCACTGAGATCCAGATTCCAATAATCTGGCGGGATGTGATGAAATAGGTGCAGGGACATTGGGCACCTGGCCCAGGATTAGGGTTGATTCCAGGTGGCGTCATTTTCCAGGTGGTAAAATCCACTATAGAAATCTGCCCCATGTGTTCCTATGGGATGAAATAAAATCTGTAACATTTATTCTAAATATTTGCACATTTTCTGAATCTGCAGGTGTATTTACACCACAATTTTTCAACAGTAATCGTACTTCGCTTTTGCTGCGGATTCCCCTTTGTGGATTTTGCCGGCTGTTTTTACACTATGATTCCACACTTGTATAGACGGAAGATAAGCGCCTGACTCTGCAGAAAGCTACCAGACTGAGGCCCACCACACAGGAAGTGGTCTCAGCCCTGAGCGGCTGGGGCTCGGATGTCTCCAGCTTCTTAAGCCTTTCCATTTTTGGATAGGTGGCCTGATCTGCAGACGACCGTCCCAGACCATATTGCCTGTGGCTTTATGGTGCAGCCTTTATGGCATGGCGTTGCCGTCAGTTGCTTTATGCCAGATAATTGGTTCTCGTTATCTTTTTCATGCTATGTATATATGGAATCCTCAGACCTGATTCTCATAACTGAGCTTATATGTTGCTCTATGGTGTGTCGACAGGATTGCAAATGGTCGTGGTGCAGAAAGGGTTTCCAGGCAAATCCATGAGAAATAAATTGCAACATGCCATAATATGAAGGACTTAAAGGGCTTTTCCATTTCATTAAACCCCATACTGCAACTTGTTTAAAAATAAACTAAATGCCCTTTAGGCACCCTGCTGTGGTCCAATGTTGTCTGTGCCACCGCTCCATTTCAGTTATCTGAAGTCACATCGACTTCAGAGCTTTACATGAGATCAGTGGTACTGCCCATCTCGATGGCACAAGGCATTGATCTCACCATTGTTGATGTGACGTCAGTGCTGTAGGCAATGATGGAGACTGAGCGCTGGGCTAAGTGAAGCTGCATTAAGGCTCACTTTACACATTAAAGTCAACTGGACCCACCAATGTCAGTGGATTGTCAAGATCAATCAAAATATAATTTGAGAAGATAAGAGTCAGGTAATGTCTATTTAGATGCTCAAACCGTTTGTTTTCTGGAAGATAAGCATCTAACAGAGCATCGTCCTTCACTTTCCCCATTGAACATGTATGAATGTGTTGAGACCCTGAATACTCATGTGTATGAAGGAGTAATAGTTGTTAAGGTTGAAGGTAGACGTATGAATCTGAGTCCATCAAGTTAAACCTACAGCCTAACATGTTGATCCAGTAGAAGACACAACCCCAAGGAATAGACAAGTAGGGTATGTTCCCACTGTCAGTAAAAGCTATGGGAACAAATCTCTGTCTAAGTGAGGCCTTAGAAAAATAGCTTCTGGAAACCTTTTTAGAATTACCCCATCATTTCATTCTTGTGTGTACAGTGAAAATCTAGCTGACTTCAGTAGGAAGGAAGCATCTCATGTATCTTGATTGGTTTTCTTTTAGGGCTTTATGGACGTGAAGGAATCTTACCAGCTGGGAAGATGCTTCGATTCACTGGGAAAGACTTATGGGAACAGTTGAAGGACTCCCCCACATTGCTGTGGTTAGGTCCCCAGCTGGGACTGGACACAGAGCAGGGCATTGAATTAATCTGTATACTTGGGGCAGTCCTTTCGTTGGGCGCTTTGCTTTTTAACTGCTTTCGTGACAGCCTAATTTTTCTCCTGCTCTGGATCCTCTACTTATCTCTGTATCAGGTAAGCGAAAGTCCTTGTCTCTGAAATTCAAGTAGTGGTTCTGCAAATCAGCATATGAATGTATAGGTCCAATAAACATCCATATTTTATTTCAGAAATAAAACCTTGAGGGACAGGTGGGTGACAGTGACCAGTAAGGACGAGGGGGGGGCGCTGCTGCTATGGCCGCTGTGACTGGTGAGAAGGTGTAGAGAGACACTGCGGTGATGGGACAGGTGGCGGTGATCCGTAATGGAGAGATTACTGGAAATACTCTTATGACAGATGGGAGGGAGAACAAGGTCTCAATTGAGGGGCACACACCTGTCACTACGGTGTTGGATGGGGGTACACTGCTGTGACTACATTAACTATGGATGGGACCACTGTTGTCAATGGCAGATCTGTGGGACTGGCCTATATCGCAGTCACTGATCACATGAATTAATATTGATTACTTTTGTTTCTGCAGGTCGGACAGGTGTTTCTTTATTTCCAATGGTAAGTGTTAATGTACATTTGTATACGTTGAAGGGAACCTGTCCCCAGGTTTGACTGATATGAGAAATCTTCCTCTAGTCACAGAGATGCAAGCTCTGGGCTATGTGTTCACCATATGTGCTCCACATACAAGGTATGAAAAGAGCCCATTTCCAAAGAATACCATTATAAGTTCATTATATTCTGGCCCGATATACAGCCTTCTATAATGCTGTATATCTGCCCTCAACCTGACCTGTAAGACAAGGAAGAGAGCTTTTATTATACTCACCTGCAGGGTGGTCTGGTCCAGTCAGATGGGTGTTGCAGGTCTTGGCCCGGCGCCTCTCTTCAATGTTGTCCTCCTTATTGCTTCGTGTCGATGACGCGTCGCTATGTCATCCACACAGGGTCCCAGGCATCTCACTTTTGCGCAGGCGTACTGCCCTTACTAGTGCAGAGTATAGTACATCATTGCACATGCGCTGGGGCTCTTTCACCTTTCCTGGTGCATGCGTACTTCAGTACTTTACTCTTCCCTGGTCTTGCCTGAGAGGTACAACTGTGCAGGAGCCAGGGCTGTGGAGTCGGTAAGCCAAACCTCTGACTCCAACTCCTCAATTTCCATGACTCCGACTCCACCAAAATGGGCTCCAACTCCACGACTCTGACTCCACATCCCTGGCAGGAGCCTGATGCCGGAGAGATTGTGTGGATGATGTAGGGCCGCATCATCCACACAAAGCAAGATGGAGGACGGCATCACAAGAAGAGGGAGGCGCCAGACCAAGACCAGTGACGCCCCTCGGACCAGACCACCCTATAGGTGAGTATAATAAAAGATCTTTTTCTTCTCTTACAGGTCGGGTTGGGGGCAGATATACAGCATTATAGAATGCTGTATATCAGGCCTTAAAGATGGTGACCTTACTTCATAACGACCAAACCTGGTGACAGGTTCCCTTTAATCTACGTATATATGCAGCTTATAATGGCGTTCTTTAGGCCATGTTCACACAATGCGTTTTTTACTGCGGAACCGCCGCGATTTTGCCGCTGCGGGTCCGCAGCTGTTTTCCATGCAGGGTACAGTACAATGTACCCTATGGAAAACAGGAACCACTGTGCCCACATTGCGGAAATGCACTAAAAAAGCCGCGCTGAATAGCTGCGGTAAAAAAGAAGGACCATGTCACTTCTTTTTGCGGAACTGCAGCGGTTCTGCACCCATTGACCTCCATTGTGAGGGTCAAACCCGCAGTAAAACCCGCAGACGAAAAAAATATCTGCGGGTTTTCTGCGGTTTGTGGTGCAGAACCGCTGCAGCAGGAAGTGCGTGGGCGGAGTGTGGCTGTCCCCCCGTGCCCCAATCCCACCCCCCCATGCTCCGACACCCCAACCCCCCCCATGTGCTCTTATCTCCCCCCCCCCCCCCCTTATACTTACCGGGCCTCCCAGTGTCCGTCCGTCCGTCTTCTCCCTGGGCGCCGCCATCTTCCAAAATGGCGGGCGCATGCGCAGTGCGCCCGCCGAATCTGCCGGCCGGCAGATTCGTTCCAGGCACATTTTGATCACTGTGATAACCTCACAGTGATCAAAATAAAAAAAAAGTAAATGACCCCCCCATTTATCACCCCCATAGGTAGTAACAATAATAAAATAAAGAATTTATTTATTTTTTTCCCCCTACAGTTAGAACTAGGGGTAGGGTTACGGTTAGGGGTAGGGGTAGGGTTAGGGTATTTTCAGCCATTTTAACCCTAAAAAACTTCCTAGAAAACACACAGACTCTGCAGAGAAAACTGCATAAAAAAACGCACTAAAAACGCATCAAAAAACGCACCTGCGTTTTCTGCCAAGAGCTGCGATTTTTAGTGCAGAAAAAACAGCAGGGAAATCAGGAACGTGTGAACATGGCCTTAGAAATAGTCTTCATACCTTATATGTGGTGAACACATGGACCCGAGCTTGCATCTGCCATAAAGTACGCAACGGATCATCATGAATTAGACGTGCTGGGCGAATGGGGTGTGAAAACGCCAAGTCACAAATTTTTTTTTTTTTTTTTTAATTCTCAACTCCCAGTTGCGCAGAATGTTTGTGGCTTTTTACACCAGGTGACCAGATGAAAAATCTGTGATGAATCGGAGTCTATGAATTTTTAAGTGAAGACCAAAGTTTTAGGGTCTGGCTCATTATTGCATTTGCGCCTTAATATTTTTTGCTTCTTCTAGGTGTTTTTCTGCCTGCTTTTAATTTGCACCTTTTTAAAGTCTATTTTATTGTATTTTTTTCCCTGTTCTTGTTTTTTTATGTTTGCCATTGTGGGTGGGGCTAGAGTTTCCAGATGTCAGCTGATTTATCTATTGCAATGTTATAAAAAGTTGCAAAATTTGGCACAAATGTCCTTCGGTTTCCATTTGGAGTGACTTTATATACTTCAGGCATTCTGGAGAGTATATTGTAACATTTCAGCAAAATGTGTAACTTCTTGGTCAGAATTCATGTACTACTTGCTTCATTTTGAAGCATTTGGCCCACAAAAAAAGGATTAAGAACCACAAGGAACAACAGGGAATGTTCACATCATCTTGCTGCTGGCAGCCTGGGTGCACATCATCTTGCTGCTGGCAGCCTGGGTGCACATCATCTTGCTGCTGGCAGCCTGGGTGCACATCATCTTGCTGCTGGCAGCCTGGGTGCACATCATCTTGCTGCTGGCAGCCTGGGTGCACATCATCTTGCTGCTGGCAGCCTGGGTGCACATCATCTTGCTGCTGGCAGCCTGGGTGCACATCATCTTGCTGCTGGCAGCCTGGGTGCACATCATCTTGCTGCTGGCAGCCTGGGTGCACATCATCTTGCTGCTGGCAGCCTGGGTGCACATCATCCTGCTGCTGGCAGCCTGGGTGCACATCATCCTGCTGCTGGCAGCCTGGGAACATTCCCCTGTTTCATTGTAAGTAATTGGCATCTCTATTGCATTTGCCCATAGCACTTTTATTTAATCGTCTCTCCTGCTTGCATTTTACACGATTTGTTCCTCTGGTTGCAATTCGTTTATTGCACATAGCACTTTATTCTGATATATTCTGACCATGAATTTTTGAGACTTTTTGAGATTTTTTTGTGATACTGTTGCATATTTATATATCATCGGCACACACTAGTTTTTTATCTATTTTTTTTATTTTCCCCTGGTGAGCATACGTGATAGATTGCCATCTTACCCTGTGATATATAATTAGGATTTGGCTTGCCCTGTTATTTGCAGCTTGAATTGTGCACATTTTTGGACTATATTTATCTATATTTTTATACTATATTTTAAATGTTTGTCACTACTGCTACTAAATAAAAATTGATTTTTATATTACAATTATTCCCTGTCACTTTCTCACTGGTTCGGCTTTTGTGTTGAGAGCATTTTTTTCTCTTCTCTTTAATGGTTTTCCATTATAACTGTGGCACATGTGGTGACCCATTGATTATATTGAAATTTTTATTATGACTTTTATATTTGTCACATATACTATCTAGGTGTCACTACTGTGTCTTTTACTAAGGAACAAAAAGAAAAGTGACTGAAATAAAAAATGGAACTGATAAATCAGGGAGTTAAGAGTTTAATATTGGTGATGAGCGAACGTGTTTGGACAAGGTGTTATGTGCGCATGCTCGTGCTAACCAAGCGTCTTCGACGTGCTCGAAAAATGTTTGTTTGATTCCCTCGGTTGCATGTCTCGCAGCTGTCTAACAATGGGACACAGTCAGACTTGACTGAACTCAACAATGTGAACACCTCTCAGTTCTCCAAATCATCTTTTAATATCCCCATTCCTGGCTCGGCTTTCCAGGACCACCTGCCATTTTGGTAGGGAAACTTCAGGTTTGTGACTGGACAGTGCGTTAATAAGAAGGCAACTATAATGAATGTTTAATAGCAGGGCTGTGGAGTCGGAGCCCATTTTGGTGGAGTCGGTGTCATGGAAATTGAGGATTCTGAGTCTGAGGTTTGGCTTACCGACTCCACAGCCCTGTTTAATAGTGCATCTTTTTGCAAGCCTCCATCACCCACCATGCCCCCTGTGGGTGATGGGAACGTATGCCCATGTTTTGAAGCCTGTGCCAATAAATTTCAAGTGCCAGAAATGACACTTGCTTTGAGAGAACCCCACCATCAGCTCTGAGTCCTGCGAACAGGACCATATAACAAGCAATAAATCGTGATTTATTTATTTTTTATGCTCCTTTATCCAAATGTAACCAAAGAATGTCAAACTTATACTATTTCTTGCATTTTCTTTTACGATGGCCTTGTCTGTATGTATATTTTTTTCAGGGACAGCCTTTTACTAGAAACAGGATTCCTGGCAATATTGGTAGCCCCAATGCGTGCGTTGCGCTCAAAGATGAACGTTTGGAGTGCCCACGACGGCATCACTTTCTGGCTCACTCGATGGCTTCTTTTTAGGCTTATGTTTGCATCTGGAGTCGTAAAGCTAACGAGTCGTTGTCCAACATGGTGGGGGCTTACAGGTGAGAAGATGTTACTTTTTCTCATCAAGGCCAATGTGTTTGGTCTAGATTTCTTGATCTATGAGTTTTGTGTGCTTTAATCGGTGTTATTTCTGTGTACTACTTTCAATTTATCACTTTACATTATAACTATTACTGATGTCCTTTGTTGTATTGTCTTTGTGCCATTTTTCCATAACTTAGGGTATGTCACAGAAGTGAGTACACCCCTCACTTTTTTCGTAAATATTTGATGCTGTCTTTTCATGGGACCGCACTGAAGATATGACACTTTGCAACAATGTGTCATGTTGATGCAATGTGTCTCCAGACAAAGGTGCCTGCAAATTGTTCCACAAAATTGAAAAAATGCCCCATCAAAACACTTAAAGGGACACTGTCACCTGAATTTGGAGGGAACAATCTTCAGCCATGGAGGCAGAGTTTTTGGGTGTTTGATTCACCCTTTCCTTACCCGCTGGCTGCATGCTGGCTGCAATATTGGATTGAAGTTCATTCTCTGTCCTCCATAAGACACGCCTGTGCAAGGCAAGATTGCCTTGTGCAGGCATGTACTACGGAGGACAGAGAATGAACTTCAATCCAATATTGCAGCCAGCGGGTAAGGAAAGGGTGAATCAAACACCCAAAAACCCCGCCTCCATGGCTGAAGATTGTTCCCTCCAAATTCAGGTGACAGTGTCCCTTTAAGAAAAAGCCAACAAAAATAGCTTTACAAACCCCGCTAGGAAATGTCCTAAAAAATAATAATTTATTTATATAGCGCCAACATATTCCGCAGCGCTTTACAAATTACAGAGGGGACTTGTACAGACAATAGACATTACAGCATAAGAGAAATCACAGTTCAAAACAGATACCAGGAGGAGTGAGGGCCCTGCTCGCAAGCTTACAAACTATGAGGAAAAGGGGAGACACGAGAGGTGGATGGTAACAATTGCTTTAGTTATTCGGACCAGCCATAGTGTAAGGCTCAGGTGTTCATGTGAAGCTGCATGAACCAGTTAACTGCCTAAGTATGTAGCAGTACAGACACAGGGCTAATAACTGCATAAAATGTATGAGAACATATTGCGAGGAACCTGATTATTTTTTTTGTTTGTTTGTTTTTTGAATGGGCCACACAGGGATAGTTAGGTTAATGTGTTGATGTGGTAGGCCAATCTGAACAAATGAGTTTTTAGGGCACACTTAAAATTGGGGATTAATTGTATTAACCTGGGTAGTGCATTCCAAAGAATCGGCGCAGCACGTGTAAAGTCTTGGAGACGGGAGTGGGAGGTTCTGATTATTGAGGATGCTAACCTGAGGTCATTAGCGGAGCGGAGGGCACGGGTAGGGTGGTAGACTGATACCAGGGAGGAGATGTAGGGTGGTGCTGAGCCATGGAGTGCTTTGTGGATGAGGGTAGTAGTTTTGTACTGGATTCTTGAGTGGATGGGTAACCAGTGTAATGACTGCCACAAGGTAGAGGCATCAGTGTAACGGTTGGTGAGGAATATGATCCTGGCTGCAGCATTCAGGACAGATTGGAGAGGGGAGAGTTTGGTAAGAGGGAGGCCGATTAGTAGAGTTACAATAGTCCAGACGAGAATGAATAAGTGAAACAGTAAGAGTTTTTGCAGAGTGGAAAGTAAGAAAAGGGCGAATTCTAGAAATGTTTTTGAGATGCAGATAAGAAGAGCGAGCCAGTGATCGGATGTGGGGGTGAATGAAAGCTCGGAATCAAGGATGACCCCAAGGCAGCGGACATGTTGCTTTGGAGTAATGGTGGAACCGCACACGGAGATGGCAATATCAGGCAAAGGTAGGGTAATAGAGGGAGGAAACACGAGGAGTTCAGTTTTTGACAGGTTCAGTTTCAGATAGAGGGAGGACATGATGTTAGAGACAGCGGTAAGACAATCACTGGTGTTTACTAAAAAGGTCGGCGTGATATCAGGAGAAATGTATAATTGGGTGTCGTCAGCATAGAGATGGTACTGGAAACCAAATCTACTGATTGTTTGTCGAATAGGGGAGGTATACAAAGAGAAGAGGATGTGGCAAAAGGGACAAATGTGGCAAAAGAAGCATATGGCCAGTGGTTATAGAAATCCCTCCTCATAGCTGTTATCCAAGAGTGCTATACAGAGAACGTATCGCAAAAAAAACGCTATTAACCTGCAGATATGGCAGCATAGTGGATAGCACTGCAGTCTTGCAGCACTGAGGTCCTGGGTTCAAATCCCACCAAGGACAACATCTGCATGTTTTCCCCGTGTTTGCGTGGATTTCCTCTGGGTTCTCCGGTTATCTCCTACACTAGGGAATCTAGATTGTGAGCCCCATTGGGGACAGCGAAGATAATATATGTAAAACGCTGCGAAATATGATAGCGCTATAAAACCAAAGCATAATAATCATTAACCTGCCCTGCGCCCTCACTGCAGTGTTCCGGATTCAATCACTGGAGCAGAGCGGGTTCAGTCACAGAGAGCCGCACCTGTAATCGTGCCTCTGGCCCTTCTACAGATCCAGTGTCAGTAAGGGCCGGGGCACGGGTATATAGATTGGTGACTGAACTAATGCTGGTGCCGCACCCGTGATTGAGAGCTGAATGGGGGGAATAATGTTTAATTTTCTCTATCCCCCATGACAGCACCACGGAGAGAGGCGATCTCCGTCCAGCATCTTCGTAGGTACCACAAAATCTGCAGGTTCCCCGTCAGGGACAGGAAACCAACTGATGCGAGGGAGAGGTACCGCCCTTTTATCCGTAGGTTTCCTGTCCCCGAAGGGCGAATCCCCTCTCTCCGTCGTGCTGTCATGGGCTCTGAGAAATACCATTACCAGTTAGTAACTATGTCTTTCTCCCCACTAAGTATGGGTACTATTAACCTGCAGAGTAACCCCATATATATAGGTTAATAGCGTTTTTCCTGGTGACAGATGCCCTCTAAGAATAAATATATATAGTACCAAATAATTTTGTTACCCATGTATCTAAGTTGAGATTGAGCTGATTTGTCCCTTTTAAGTCCTGGCTTTGTGAGTATACAACTCTAACTTCTCCTGCGCACATTTTATTTTCTCCCTCATGCAATGAATTTGGTAGAATTAATGAAATCTGCTTTTCCTGTCACAAGACGGAGCATAAAAGAAAGCTTGTCTTGCTAAACCACTGCCATACCAAGACTGGCCAGGGACACTGGAAATAAAGGAAGCTTATTGTATATTAATGCAGCCTAAATGGAAAGAGACTTTCATATTACACATGTGCAGTACATAGCAACCAATAGCTCGTAGTCTTATATAGCACGTGTAAATGTGTGTTCATAATTGGGGATCATATATGTATATATTTTATTTCAGCTCTAACCTATCACTATGAGACGCAATGTATCCCGACTCCAGCTGCTTGGTATGCTCATCAGCTGCCTGTATGGTTCCAGAAGCTTTCTGTGGTTGTGACCTATGTGATAGAAATTGGGCTGCCATGGCTTTTCTTCCTGCCTTCAAGACGGCTTCGTCTCTTCTCATTTTACGCTCAGGTATTGATAGTATTTTAGACCTGTAATGCTTTGAAGTATCTGTCCACAATCTGAATTTATCATAGCTGTATTAGGCTATCACCATCACTTCCATAGATCGTGAAAGACGCAACAGCTTGCATACATGATAGTTGCTTTTGTTAAACGTGGGGAAAATAAGCTGTGGGTCCCCAACCCATTGCTTATCAAGTTGGGTTACTGTGTATACTGTCTACAGCTTCAGGGCAATGTCCATGTTTAAAAAGCTTTCCCTGGATTTTCAGTTGAGAGCTTATCCTTAGGCAATCAGCGTAAGATTGGTGGAGATTCAATTTGCTCTGCTTGAAATGGCTTTTCAGCTTGCATGCAGCATGTTACCGCTAATCTAGTGATGAGCAAACTTGCTCGGGTGTTATCGGAACAACTGCGTGTGCTCGTATATTATCTTCAAGTCTGTGCAGCTGCATGATTTGCGGCAGTTAGACAGCCTCAACACATGCGGTAATTGCCTAACAGCCGCAAATCATGCAGCCACGGGGACTCGAACATAGTATTTGAGCACACCCAAGACACTCTGATAACACCCGAGCATGCTCTGATAAGACGTTATCCAAGCATATTCCGTCATCACTCGTCAAATGTGCTTAGCTACATTACCAGTTAATGCCGCAGACCATTCTTTCTGTTGATCCTAAGGAGAGGCCATTCATACAAAATCTTGGGAAGCTATAAAATTACAAGTACATTTGCTTATTTACAAGCCAAGGTATTATTTGCTTTGATGTTTGACCAATGTATATGTGTAATTTAACTGTAGATTCTTCTTATATTTTTTTTTCCAGGTTCTGCTGCAGGTTTTGATCATACTTACTGGGAATTATAACTTCTTTAACCTGCTGACTGTGGTTCTTTGCTTTTCACTGCTTGATGACCAGCATTTGAGATCTAGCCCAAAGGGAAGAAAAGGTCAGCAGAGAGATTGTGACAATGTGTGACCGTGCTTGTGTCGTGTCCGATTCATTCTTAGGCTATGTGCACACGCTGCGGATTTTGCTGCGGATCCGCAGCTGCGGGTCTGCAGCAGTTTCCCATGAGTTTACATTACAATGTAAACCTATGGGAAACAGAAAACGCTGTGCACATGCTGCGGAAAAAAACGCTCAAACGCAGCGGTTTACATTCCGCAGCATGACACTTCTTTCTGCGGATTCCGCAGCGGTTTTACACCTGCTCCATAATAGAAAACCGCCGTGAAATCCGCAAAAAAAGGCGATAAATCTGCAGCAAAAAACGCAGCGTTTTTGCCCTGCAGATTTATCAAATCCACTGCGGAAAAATCCGCAGTGGATTGTTCTATGTGTGCACATACCCTTTTTTTTTGTTTTAAATAGATTTTTATTAACAATATAAAGAAGAACATCAGAATGCCATTTACATTGCATTATGTCACATACACATTTTCTTATTTTAATAAACCCCAACATTACCCCAACTACCCCCCTCCCCCCTACGACAGCTCAGTCTCAATCTTCACCCCACTGAGGCCTTCTCTGCCTCGTGTAATTTATCCTCTTCCAGGTCTTAGGAAACTCGATGACTATACTCCTCAATCCAAATCAAGCCAAGGAGACCATATTTTATTAAACATTTCTATTTTCCCCCTTTTTTTGTACACCCCCTTTTCCAATTTTAGACCATGTTGAACACATTGGAGAAATTCCCTTCTCACAGGTGGTTCCGCATTTATCCAATTTCGTGCTATTATTTTCCTGGCCATCTAGAGTAGCCTAGCGATTGCAATCTTCCAAGTATTGTCAACTCCAATTTCTTCCACATATCCCAGCACGCATACTATCGGGTCTCTAAGAACTCTGCACTTATACGCTGCTTCAACTCGGCTCAAAACCACCACCCAAAAGGCAGCCAGTCTCGGACAAGTCCACATCATGTGATATATTCCTGCATTCTCACTCGCACACCTCGGACACTCAGAATTGGCACGCAATCCCGCTTTGTGTAGCACTTCCGGAGATTTATATACCCTATGCAGAATGTATAGCTGCGAGAGCCTATATGGTTCACTCAAGGATAGTCGCGGAACCCACTCCATCACCGATTCCCAGGTTTCATTTTCCATCGGTCCCACTTCTCTCTCCCACTTAGCTCTCGCCTTTATAGGGAAATCTAGCAGGAACGTGTGCATAAGGTCCTTATACAGAGTGGAAATAACTCCCCTTGTAGTTCCGTCACCACACACATACTCCAACACTATATCATCTTGAACCCTGATATCAGCCTTCTTATTCTGAGCTCTAACGGCATGTCTCATCTGCGCATACTGATATTCCCCTGTGGATCGCAAACCAAATTCTTCCTGCAATTGGGAGAAGGACTTCAGTTCCTGTCGCTGGATTATCTGGTGAACAAAGCAAATTCCCTTATTCTGCCATTCCAATATTCCTCCCAAGGCCTCAAATTCCTTTAAATTGTGGTTAGACCATATCGGTGTGAATTTAGTCAACCCTTTAACCCCACGAATCTGCCTTAGTCTATTCCACAATTTACGAATCAGGAACAAGGTTGGGTATACTTTCCCCAGAGCGCTCAAAGAGCCATCTTCCAAACACCTGGCCATCGGTCGTCGGTCCCTCACCTCTTCCATTAGCTGTTGTACTGCACTGGATGACGCCCCTCGCGCCCAGCCCTTCAAATGCTGGCTCTGGGCCGCAAGGAAGTATATTTCCGGGTTGGGCAAAGCCAAACCACCATCTTCCTTGGGTCGCTGAAGCGTCTCCAGGCTAATACGTGGATATTGTCTTCCCCATATCAAACTTCTAAAAAGGGCGTTAAAGGGAACCTGTCACCCCGTTTTTTGAGATTGAGCTATAAATACTGTTAAATAGGGCCTGCGCTGTGTGTTCCTATAGTGTATGTAGTGTACCCCGATTCCCCACCTATGCTGAGAAATAACTTACCAAAGTCGCCGTTTTCGCCTGTCAATCAGGCTGGTCAGCTCGGGAGGGCGTGGTGACATCGCTGGTTCTTCCTCAGCTTTACGTTGGTGGCGTAGTGGTGAACAAGCAGCGCGCGATCTGCGCTGTCATCCCTTTCGTCGGTGGGGGCGGCCATCTTCCTGGGGCCGCGCGTGCGCAGATCGAGTGCTCTGCTGCACGGGGCTTCAGGAAAATGGCCGCGGGATGCCGCGCGTGCGCATTAGAGATCGCGGCGGCCATTTTCCCAAAGCCGAGTTTGCATCTCGGCTTTGGGAAAATGGCCGCCGCAATCTCTAATGCGCACGCGCGGCATCCCGCGGCCATTTTCCTGAAGCCCCGTGCAGCAGAGCACTCGATCTGCGCACGCGCGGCCCCAGGAAGATGGCCGCCCCCACCGACGAAAGGGATGACAGCGCAGATCGCGCGCTGCTTGTTCACCACTACGCCACCAAGGTAAAGCTGAGGAAGAACCAGCGATGTCACCACGCCCTCCCGACCTGACCAGCCTGATTGACAGGCAAAAACGGCGACTTTGGTAAGTTATTTCTCAGCATAGGTGGGGAATCGGGGTACACTACATACACTATAGGAACACACAGCGCAGGCCCTATTTAACAGTATTTATAGCTCAATGTCAAAAAACGGGGTGACAGGTTCCCTTTAATCTGCCTGAACTTCCCCCGCGGGATCCAAATTGGTGCGTTATGTAGAACATATAGAATTTTAGGCATCAGGACCATTTTAATAAGGTTTACCCTACCGACGACCGATAGATGTAGCTTATTTCAGGCATCTACCTTTGCCTTGAGTACCCCATAACAGGAGTCAAATTTCTTTGCAGGAACTCCGCAATTGGCACCGAAATCCATATTCCAAGGTATTTAAATTGGGAAACCACCTTCAGCCTCTCATCCCCAACATCCTCACTCACATTCTCTCCTACGTCATCCACTCTAAAAAGAACCGTCTTATCCCAATTAATTGTTAGTCCCGACACAGTACCAAATCTCTCAACAATTTCAACGGCCCCTCTTAGTGAATCGTCTGGATCCGCCAGGAACAGCAAAACATCATCCGCATATAACGCTATTTTCTCGGTCTCCCATGACAGCACTACGGAGAGAGGGGATCCGCCCTTCAGGGACAGGAAACCTACAGATAAAAGGGCGGTACCTCTCCCTCGCATCAGTTGGTTTCCTGTCGCTGAACAGGGAACCTCTTTCCGGTGGTACCTGTATGAAGACCGATGGACCGGGACCGGGCGGTCGAGTACCTGCAGCGAGGAGGCTCCTGCCGCGGCTTGTCCGGCTCCCGAAGCCGCCACCGCTGGAACCGAGGGGTTCTTCAGGGTGAGCGGAGGGAGAACGCCGCCGATTCTGAGAGAGGAAGGGGCGCTGGATCACCCGGAGCTTCTGTGCCGACAAGCGCACGCTCCGGGTGTACTAAGATGGCCGCCGCTCCGGAAATGCGGCAGGACTTCCGGGTCATCGCCGCGCGCATGCGCAGTAGCTTCTCTTCTCCCTGGACGTGACGCAGGACCGGAAGTGCGGGGGAACACCGGAGGTGGCGCCAAATACAAATAGGGAGATGGTGCACACACAGTTGTCGCACCATCTCCCTGTAAATCATGGAGGACAGCGATCCACAGGAGCTGCAGCCTAGGCAGCAGCACCACAAGAAGACAGACCCTAAGAGCGCCAGAAGTGGGTCTAGCAGCCGGTCTACACAGCGCAGCAGGTCTGCTGCGAAGACTAGTTCACCTCCTCGGGAACCTTCCATTCCAGACCCAGGGCCCCCTCCAGAACCGGTACCTGCCTGCACGTCCGAATGGTGAGTTGATCTTCGTGAATGTATTATAATAGGGCTCCCTCTTCTCCCTTAATAGGGAAAGAAGAAGCTGGAGAAAAGGAAAAACAAATCCTGCCCCATCTGTGACAAAGCTTTACCAGTAGCCTGGGACAAAAAGCTTTGTAAATCCTGCATCCAGCGTGTGCTATGTGAGGAGACTCCCGACTTTGCATCAGAGCTAAAAAATATTATTAGATCTGAGGTTCAGAATGCTGTATCTTCCTCCAAAAAAGGAAAAGATAAAGTAAAAGAAACAGTACAATCCCACTCTGTCCGATCCTCATCTGAAGACGCAGATTCGGACGATTCTGACTCCTCCCTATCCTCCTCCGAGGAAGATTCAGGCCGACATTGTTTTCCTCTCGAGGAAGTGGATGCCTTAGTGAGAGCTGTTAGGGCTACTATGGGGGTGGAGGAGCCTAAACCTGACAAAACAGCCCAAGACGTTATGTTTGGTGGCTTGGGACAAAAAAAACCGGAAAACCTTCCCTTTAAATCCCAATGTCCAATCCCTAATTAAAAAAGAATGGGAAAAACCTGATAGGAGAAACTCTTCAGTGCCCTCGCTTAAAAGAAAGTATCCCTTCGATGATGACGCATCCACTTCCTGGGATAAGGCACCAAAGTTGGATGTAGCGGTGGCAAAAGCCTCGAAAAAATTTGCGCTCCCGTTCGAGGACATGGGTACCCTCAAAGACCCTTTAGATAAAAAAGCAGACACATTTCTTAAAGGGGCATGGGAATCGGCTGGGGGTAGCTTGAGGCCTACTGTTGCGGCTACATGCACCTCCAGATCTCTGATGGTATGGATCGATCAATTAGAGAGTCAAATTAGAGACGGGCTACCCAGGAATAAATTACTAGATTCTATCCCTGCAATCAGAGCAGCAGCAGCATTCCTGGCGGACTCCTCGGCAGACTCCGTACGGTTAACATCTAAGGCCGCTGCTCTCTCCAATGCAGCCAGAAGAACCTTATGGCTCAAAAGCTGGCCTGGGGATCTCCAGACAAAGCTGAAGCTATGTTCTATTCCGTGTGAAGGAAATTTTCTGTTTGGAGAGACCCTGGATGACATTCTCCAAAAAGCAGGAGACAAAAAGAAAGGGTTTCCAAATTTGGGCCCAGCCCCATTCAGGCAGTCCTTTCGGAATCGGAGATTTTTCCGCCGCAGACCCCCCAGGGAGCAGAATAAATGGGAAGAAGGCAGGAGAAGGGATAGAGGTTACCTCTTTGGCAACACCTCTCGTGACAAAAAACCCGCCAAATGACATTGTGCCTACGGTAGGGGGAAGACTCACATCTTTCCTTCCCGCCTGGGAGAAAATATCCAACAACACCTGGATTCTAAACATCATACAGTACGGTCTAAAAATAGATTTTATTTCTTTTCCTCCCCGGAAGTACATAGAAACAAAAATAAGATCTTCAGTGGCAGAACAAGCAGCTTTAGAGAAATAAATCATTTCCCTACTGCAAAAATCTGTAATTCAAGAAATCCCTCAGGAAGTAGGAGAAGGGTTTTTCTCCCCTCTTTTTTTAGTACCAAAACCCGACTGGTCCTTTCGGACCATTATAAATCTAAAAAACCTGAACAAATACGTAAAAAATTACAAATTCAAAATGGAAACAATAAAGTCCACCATAAAAATCCTGTTTCCAAATTGCTACATGGTCGTGATAGACCTAACCGATGCATATTATCATGTGCCCATCCACAATCAGTCTCAAAAATTCCTGAGATTGGCAGTTCCCATAAAAGGACAATTAAGATTTTTTCAGTACAGAGCTCTTCCGTTCGGAATCTCTATAGCCCCTCGAATATTCACGAAGGTAATAGCGGAAATGATGGCCCACATAAGGGAACAAAATATATTAATAGTCCCTTACCTAGACGACTTTCTCATCGTAAGCAACTCGGCCCAAAGTTGCAAAGAACAGAGGGACCGGGTAATGACTATCTTGACGGACTTGGGGTGGCTCATAAACTTAAAAAAAATCAAAGTTGGAACCCTGTCAAGTACAGGAGTTCCTAGGTCTGACATTAGACTCCCGAGTACAAGAATGCCGACTTCCAAACCCCAAAAAAGACAACATATTAGCCATGATATCGCGAACTTTTCACCATCCTTCCATGACTCTAAGGAGAGCAATGTCACTACTAGGCTCTCTTTCCTCATGCCTACCAGCGATACCCTTTGCACAGTTCCACACAAGAGAACTTCAGTGGCACGTACTCGAATGGCAGTCAATACTAAAAGACAAATTGGAAAGTCAAATCACCCTGAGTTCCTCAGTTATTCATTCCCTTCGTTGGTGGGCAGAGAGCCAAAACTTATCAAAGGGAGTTCCTTGGGTGACACAAATATCCCGGGTGATAACAACCGATGCGAGTCCCACAGGGTGGGGGGCTCATATGGGGGACAGAGTGGCCCAGGGAACCTGGTCAGTTCAGGAAATATCAGCATCCTCAAACCAAAAAGAACTTTGGGCAGTGCTTCAGGCTCTTCTTTCTTTTCTGGCCTATATTCAGGGACATCATGTCCGAATTTTTTCAGACAACAAAGTGACTGTAGCGTATATAAACCACCAGGGAGGAACAAGGTCTCAGGCACTCATGAGTTCTTCAGCCAAAATTTTCAACCTTGCAGAAGAAAATCTACTATCCCTCTCTGCGCTACACATTCAGGGTTCAAACAACGAGAGAGCAGATTACCTGAGTCGATCGCTGTTAAAACAAGGAGAGTGGTCCCTAAACCATTCCATCTACGATCAGATCACAAAAATGTGGGAGCACCGACAATAGATCTATTCGCCAATTACAAAAACAAAAAGGTGAAAAAATTCTGCTCGTTGAACCCTATAGGGAATCCACAGGCTCTAGATGCCTTTATGATTCCGTGGACTCAAAAATTAACTTATGCCTTTCCTCCAACTATTCTGATCCCGGCAGTCATTCGGAAAGTCAGAGAGGACAAAATGAAAATGATCCTCATAGCCCCGTTCTGGCCAAAAAGGACGTGGTTCTCCTGGCTGAGGATGCTTTCGGTCTCGGACCCATGGGTCCTGCCGAATATACCAGACCTTCTACATCAAGGGCCAATCTTCCACCCACAGGAATCGAACTTACATTTGACAGCCTGGTTTTTGAACGGGGACTATTAAAAGAAAGAGGTTTCTCGGATAATTTAGTTACCACGTTGTTAAAAAGTAGAAAACCCATCACTACTAAAATATATGGGAAAACTTGGGAAAAATTTCTGTCCGTCTCCAAAGTAAAGGTCCAAGATGGGCCCTCAATTCCTAAAATACTGGAGTTCCTACAAATAGGTCTGGAACAGGGGTTGTCGGTTAGTACTCTTAAAGTACAAATAGCAGCTCTAGGAGCACTCTATAACCATAATATTGCAGCCAACCCATGGATAATTAGATTCGTTAAGGCGGTGACAAGATCAAAGCCATTAGTCGCTCAGAAAGTGCCCTCATGGGACTTAAATTTAGTCCTCTCAGCATTAACGAGTCCTCCATTCGAACCCATAGAGACGATTTCCATTAAAACTCTATCACTTAAAACCATTCTCTTGGTAGCGTTAACATCCGCACGCAGAATAAGTGACATTCAAGCCTCATCCTCTAATCCACCCTTCACTAAAATATTAGATGATAGAGTCACTCTTAGACCTGACCCGGCCTATTTGCCAAAAGTGGCATCAAAATTCCATAGGTCACAAGAAGTCTCCCTGCCATCCTTTTGTCCAAACCCAAAAAATGAGAAAGAGCAAAACTTCCATAATCTAGACGTCAGAAGGTGCCTAATCCAATACTTAGATTCCACCAGAGAGTATAGGAAGGAAGGCTCTCTGTTTGTCTGTTTCCAGGGTCCCAGAAAAGGATTTCAGGCATCCAAGGGTACTTTGGCGAGGTGGATAAAGGAGGCGATAGTCTTGGCATATTCATCCTCGGGGAATGAGATCCCAGATGGTATAAGAGCACATTCCACAAGAGCAGTAGCTACCTCATGGGCTGAGAGGTCACAGGTATCAATAGAGCAAATCTGTAAAGCGGCCACCTGGTCATCACCATCAACCTTTTTTAGACACTATAGATTAAATCTAGCCTCTGTGTCTGACTTAACCTTCGGACGAAGGGTTCTCGAGGCGGTGGTCCCTCCCTAAGCTTAGTCTCTGCAATTCTCTCCGTAGTGCTGTCATGGGAGACCGAGAAAGTCGTAGTTACTCACCGATAACGGTGTTTCTCGGAGCCCATGACAGCACTCGCTTATTCCCTCCGATCACGTGTGCGGTGAGCACCTTTAATTACATATAATTTATATACTGTATATAGTTTGAGTATAGGCACGGGGTTCCTCTTTTAAGAAATGTTGTAATATGATTTTTTCTCTGTTGTAAACTAACCTGGAGGTCCTCCGATGCTCTGTAAACCAACTGATGCGAGGGAGAGGTACCGCCCTTTTATCTGTAGGTTTCCTGTCCCTGAAGGGCGGATCCCCTCTCTCCGTAGTGCTGTCATGGGCTCCGAGAAACACCGTTATCGGTGAGTAACTACGACTTTTTCCTCTACTTTCCCATACCTAAACCCAGGGACCCCATCCGACTGCCGAATCTTAGCAGCAAGAGGTTCTACAGCCAACGCGAACAGGAGGGGTGAAAGCGGGCATCCCTGCCTAGTACCCCTAGCCAGCCCTATAGGTCGAGATAGCTCCCCATTTACTCTAATTCTAGCGGATGGTAATGAGTACAACAGCTGTATCCAGGCCACAAACTGCGGACCAAACCCCATACATTCCAGCACCTGCCAGAGGTACCCCCATTCGACACTGTCAAACGCCTTATGTGCATCTAGCGATACAATCACTCTTCGACCACAGTTGTCAGACTCTACCTGCAAATTTACATATAACCTCCGCAAATTGATCGCCGTTGATCTATCCGGCATAAAGCCAGATTGGTCCGAATGCACCAGACTCGCAATAACACTAGAGAGGCGGAGAGCCAACACCTTGGCCAGAAGCTTGACATCAATAGTTAGTAAAGAAATTGGGCGGTACGACTCCGGTTTCCCCAAGTCCTTATCCTCCTTTGGAATGACCACTATTATGGCCTCTCTCATAGAGGCTGGCAAGCGCCCACAGGACCTAGCTTCCTCCAATACCATTTTTAATCTAGGAATCAACACTTCTGCCAACCCTTTATAGATCTCAGCGGGTAGCCCATCGACCCCAGGCGCCTTCCCATTAGCCATAGACATCAATGCCCGACTCAATTCCTCCTCAGTGATAGGGGCCTCAAGGCTCTCCCTATCTGTCTCACTCAGTCTCGGCAGATCCAGACCTTCCAAGAAAGTCAGTGTGTCCTCGACCGATTCACCAACCCGAGAGGAATACAAATCTGCATAGAAGTCCGCGAAGGCTCTCAAGATTTCAGGCGTTTCCGTTATTTTACCTCCACTAGCAGAGTCCAAAGAATGTATATATGAAGAACCTCTCTGAGCAGCAGCCACTACCGACAGCATATGTCCCACTGTTTCTCCCTCCTGATAGAACAATACCCTTTGGAAATCCCGCTTCCTCTCGGCTTTGCCTAACAGAATTTTTTCCAAATGATTTTGTGCGTTTTTCATCCTTCTCTCTGCCTCAGGGGTTCCCAGTGTAGCCATCCCGTCTTCTGCTTCCTTCAACTCCTCAACTGCCACTTTTTCTGCCTCTCTCGTCCTCTGCTTACACCTACTAATGTCCCTAAACAGTAGTCCCCTCAGATACGCCTTCATTGCATCCCAAATCGTAAGAGCATCAGTACTTCCATCATTTAAAAGAAAGAATTCCGCTACCTCCCGTCCTATACTTTCCAACTCAATACTCTGTAACCAATTAGGATGAATCTTCCATTCTCTCCCACTTAGCGAGTGAGCCCCCTCCAATCTAACCTCTACTTCAATTGGACTATGGTCCGACAAGGCCCTTGGCAGATATCTCACCTCCCCAACCAATGTGTCCAAAATCCTGTTACCCAGAGCCATATCAATCCTAGAGAGCGTGGCATGCGCCGGTGAATAACATGAGTACCCTCTCTCCCCAATATGTCTAACCCTCCAAAGATCAATCAAACCTATCTCCTGTATATAGGTGCCAAATGTTATGTGTCCCTCCGACCTATTCTGAGTATTTTTATTTTTATCCCAATATTCATCACAGATATTGTTTAGATCCCCGATAATTATTAACGGTGCCGGCCCCCATCTTTCCACTCGCTCCATTACTTCTCTAATTTTCCTGCTAGAGTAGGGAGGCGGAATATACATCGCTGCAACACACAACATCACTCCATACAGTATACACCGTATTAGTACGTACTGCCCATCCACATCCACACATACCTTCACCTCCTCATACTGAACTCCCGCTGGAACCAAGATTGAGACTCCTCTTGCATACGTGGAGAAGGTAGAGTGGTATCCCTTTTGAATCCAACGTCTATTTAGGACATCCACCTTTTCCCTTACCAAATGCGTCTCCAGCAAGCATATCATTGAGGCCCGTTGGTCTCTTGCATATTGCAAACACGCGGCACGTCTAGATTTCTCCCCTAGGCCTCTCACATTCCAGCACAAAATCTTAAAACGGGTCCCCATCACTTGGCTCATCTTCACTATAAGTATCGTCAATTTCGAGCCCAAGCTGTCTAACTATATTTTCCTTTAAGCTTTTTAGCATTAATATCAATCCACTGGGTAGCGTCCTCCGGCTTATGAAAAAAATGAATTTTATCAAACGCCACCACCCTCAGTCTTGCTGGAAACATCATGGAGTACTGTACTCCCAACTCCCTCAGCCGTCTCTTGATACCCGTGAACATCATCCGTTGTCTCTGCACCAGAGTAGAATAGTCCGGGTAGATAGCAATCTTTTGGCCTTCAACTGTCAGATCCGTCATGTCTCTGGCCTTCCTCAGGATAATGTCTCTGTCTCTATAGTTTAGAATTTTGGCGAGCATGGTACGGGGATTCGCTCCAGGGACAGGTGGTTTCGGCGGGACCCTATGCGCTCTTTCTACCGCGAACACTTTTGTTAGCGCCATATCTCCAAATGTTTCTAACAGCCATTTTTCAATATATTCCGTTGGATTCCTCCCTTCAGCTTTTTCAGGGATGCCCACTATGCGAATATTGTTTCTTCTGGACCTGTTCTCAAGGTCCTCATTTTTCGCAGCCAATTCAGCTGTTGCTTGAGTGAACTTTTTCTCTGCTTTTTGCAGCTGCACTATATGGTCTTCTACAGTGCTCACTCTCTCCTCTACCTCCCCCACACGTTTGTCAATCTTCTGCATGGCTGCGTTTATCTGGGCTGTGTCTCCCTTAACCTCCTGTATCTGTAAGGTCAGAGACTGTTTACATGAAGAGACTAGCGCAAAAACGTCTCTTAGGGTAGGCTCAGCTTCTGGCGCCATTTCCTCGGGTCCCCCTTCTGCCACCGCCATTTTACTCTCCTTTCTCCCCTGTTGTACCTCATGTTCTCCTGCTGGGCTCTCCTCCTCCTCCTCCTCTTCGGTATCAGCTCCGGCTCCCTCCTCTGCGGCCTCCGCTCTCGCAAACTGCTGGAGCTTTGCCACTACCTCCATGCGCTTTCTACATGCGGCGTTCTCCTTGTCTGCCTTCTCCCTCGTGTCAGCGCCATCTTGGATTGCGCCTGCATCCCCGGCTCCTGCGTCCTTCTGCCGTCTCCTTGTCATGTTCGCCGGTTCCAGCGCTACCGCTCAGCGCCACCAGGCTCCACAAGTCTCCCCGCAGCCGGTAAGCCCCCTCAGGGACCAAACAGCAGCGGCTCTGCAGGATTTTAAGATATACAGCGGCGGGAGCTCACAGCTGCACGTCCGCTCACATGGACTCTCAGGCCACGCCCCCCGTGCACATACCCTTACTCTAGCAAACATACGCTGCAGTATTATTCTGATCTACTATTTATCCTTGTTTTACAAAATCTAAAATAGAACACAAGTTTAGTTACTTTAAATGTAGACAAATATGAATCTTAAGTTGCAAATATTTACAGAATACCTTGAGAAATTCAATATCCAATATGTCGAAGTCGAGCTTAAAGGGAAGCAGTTGTCAGAAAATTATGAAGTGTTTAAATCAGGTTTTAAGTTATATGTATTATTTTTTTCCGGCAATGTGGTTTTTGTTTTATTCACCCATATTACAATCTGTGTTAAAGATAAAAAATCGAAATCTTGCCATATTCACATTGGCCACAGGTGCTTTTTTTTTTTTAGACTCTTAATTTTTTGTTTCAAGAAACCACATGTATACATCAGCCACAATGAACAGACCTGGGCTCCAGCTTCTGTTTTTTAGCATCTAATGAGCACGTGGAAAGGTCAAAGTGAAGAGGAGCTGAGCTAGCTGTAACATCTCCAATGATTATTATTTTAATGATTTATGGTCCTTATGTTGGTGGCCATTAACTGTAACATTCTCTATTAAGATTGGTGCATTCTGTGCGTTTTTATATAATATATTTATTACTCTTATCGGTCTTTGTATTCCTTCATCCACTGATAAGGAGTCTGCTGAAAACATTTCCTGAAAGTACAAGAAGCATTAGTATAAACAGCCTCAGTGGCTGTTATTCTATATATATATTTTTTCTTTTTTTTTAACCATGATTTGAAGTGAAAAAAAAAACTACAGAAATTACCAAAGAAAGACATTAAAAACTTATTTAAACAAAAGGTCATTTTCTGATTTATAGCTTTCCATTAAGGCATGTGTGTATAGTGTATTCAGTCAGACGGGCAGAAGGATGGACATTGCATGTTTTAATTGGTATTTATTGGAGAAAATGTTTTGTTTTTGGTTTGTTTGTTTTTTGTCATGTTTTCTCCTTCGCCTCCTTGGGGGGCACAGGACCATGGGTGTTATGCTGCTGCCACTGGGAGGACACTGAGAAAACTTGAACAAAATTAGCTCCTCCTCTGCAGTATACACCCTCATGCTGGCTGTAATCGAACCAGTTCTTGCTTAGTGTCCGTAGGAGGCACTTGGGTTTGGGATTCAGACCCCAGCGTTATTGTTTCACTTTTTAAATTTTTAATATTTTTACTCTTTTTTTTTTCCATCACGAAACGAAGGGGGAACGGACCTCTTCAGGGGTCCGATCTCCCCGAATCATCAACAGGCGGGAACGCGGAGTGTCGCCTCCCCATACCCCCTCCTGCACCGTTTCTTTGAAATGCCTGGGCTTGCTTTAGGGGCGACGGTTCCCTTAGGGTCCCGCTCTCCCCACACCACAGATGGGAACACGGAGTGTCTCCTCCATGTACCCCTTTCCGGAGCTAGGCTACAGCCTGACAATAGCCCTGACCTATCCCTAGGGATTGAACCCATGGGATGTACAGAAGCCCCCCCCCCCCCCCCATCGTCCATGCAGCCCCCACTGCATCACCACTGACTGAAAGCGGATGATGGAAGGAGGCAGTCTGTTCCTGGGGGGGGGGGGGGGAGTCCCGATGTCCAGTGGCATTTTCGCCGCTTCCGCGCTCCCCTCTCATCAAGCGCCAGCTGGTTCTCCTTCCTCCACCCACCTGGGCAGCTCCGCCCATGGCTTCTGCCAGGACTAGGCCCGACTCTGCCCCTAATTCCGCCCACAGGGGTGGTCACCTCTGTGCTTCAGGAGCTTCTCATACCAAACGAGAAGCTCCACTGTAATCTCGGTGGCCATCTTGGACACACGTGTGGGGCTGCGTTTTTCCTATGCGGTGTCTGGCACAGCAGAGTGGGCAGAAACAGCAATAAAGAGCGTGGACAAGGGACATCATCCTTGGGGGCACAAGACACAGGACCTGGGTAAGCAACTGAGCTTAACCCATTCTCTGCAGTACACGTCCCTGGGGTATCAAGGGTACACTATGTCACAGCCTAAAGCAAAGAAGGCTAACAAAACAGTGTTTTTTGCTTCATGTACCACTTGCAATTCTTCATTACCTCGGGGTCTTAATACCCCTTTCTGCGCAGCTTATGACCCGGCATGCCTCCAGGAGCCCTCCACTAATGCCGACTCTAGTGGACCTAGTCCCCCTGAGTGGGCTATATCTCTGGCGCAATCTATGTCTTCTCTGGTCAAAGTAATGGAGTCTCTCCGGGACCCCTCCTCATGTCAGGGCGCCCTTTTACCTGGTAAGGAAAGCTCCCCTTCTGTACCGGAACAGTCAGCCAGCAGAGGGTTGTTCCCTAGCAAGATCCGCACAAGAGTCTAGGAAGCGGACCCATACCACGTCCCCCACGCACTCTCGTGCTTCGGGGTCCATCAGTCCCATTTCCCGCTCCCCTCTGAAGGGGTTTGCAGCGAACACGACTAAGAATAATAGTCGGACATCTCCATAGACCCTGACACGCAGGAGTATCAGGAGAGGGTAGATACCCTCATTGAGGCAGTCAACAAGACTCTGAGGGTGGAGGAAGACTCTTCCGCTATACCAAATCAAGCGGTGTCCTTCAAAAGGGCTAAACGTCCCCATAGGGTGTTTGTCAATCACCCCGAGTTTACGGACATTGTTAAGAGACATAGGAATCGGCCGGACAAAGTGGGCAGAAGCCCCTCGAAACAAGATATCCCTTTGCTTCTAATCTAAGGAAGAGCTGCATAGAGTCCCCACCAGTAGATCCTCCCATATCGCGCCTTTTCATCAAAAACTCTCTTATCCCTATCTGACGGCTCATCGATTAAAAATCCCACTGACTGACAGATTGAAAATCTTGCTCAGTCAGTCTTTGAAGCCTCCGGCTCTGCACCTTCTCCATCCTTTGCTGCGACATGGGTGGCTAAAGCTATGGCCGCTTGGGCAGAGGACCTTTCTAAATTCATTCAAGAAAGTAACGTCCCTCCTGAGGCAGCGAGTCTAGCTAATCAGATTTCTCATATAGACCCATTCCCTCATGGAAAAGCAGGCCAAAACAGTCTAGATCCAAGGGATCCAGATCCCACAGATTCTCTACGCAATGACTCCTTCCGGTATCTGACGGACACCAGCAAAGTCGGCCATCTGCTTTTATTCCGTCAGGCCTGGCTGTTGGTCGTTCACGACAGGTGGGTCAGGGACCTGGTGTCTTCCGGATACAGGATAGAGTTCTCTTCTTCCCCGCCCACACGTTTTTTCCAGTCTTGTTTCCCCAAATCAGAATCGCGGGTGACGGCTTTCTACCAAGCCATATACGCACTCTGCAAAAGCGGATTCATCATTCCGGTGCCCCAAGACGAAAGGTTCAAAAGGTTTTACTCGAACCTGTTCGTGACTCCAAAAAAGCCTAGAACAGTGTGCCCCATACTGGATCTAAAACTGTTAAACAAATTCGTCAGAGTTCATCACTTCCGAATGGAGTCCCTCCGCTCGGTCATCACCTCAATGCAGAAGGGGGAGTTTCTCGCATCCATCCACATCCGCGATGCTTATCTCCATATATCGATCTTTTTTTTTCATTTTTTTTTCTATCTCACCAAAGATTCCTACGTTTCGTGATTCACAACGAACACTTCCAGTTCACAGTTTTGCCCTTCTGCCTCACCACCGCCCCCAGGGTGTTCACCAAGTTCATGGCGGCAGTCATGTCCATTTTTCATTTTCGGGGGATGGTTGTGCTACCATACCTAGACGACCTATTAATCAAAGGCCCATCATTTCAGGCCTGTGCAGACTGCGCAAGCATCACGGTGGATACTCTTTCTTTCTCGCCTGGGTTGGATGATCAACTTAGACAAATCGCCGCCGGTACCAGCTCAGCAGATACCCTTCTTAGGCATGATCCTAGACACTTCCCTAGTGTTGGTGATCCTTCCTTCAGAAAAAGTTGTGGCGTTACAGCAAGGAGCCTGGATGCTCTCCCGATCTGTCCCTCATTCCATTCGGTTCGGGATGACAGTGCTAGGCAAGATGGTCGCGGCAATGGAGGCGGTTCCATTTGCCCAGCTACACCTACGCCCAGCTTTTGGATGTGATTGGTTCTCTTTCTCCAATACTTTTATTATTCTGATTTTTTTTTTTTTTTTTATCTTTGTTCTTCCTTTCCACTTCTAATAGCAGAGTTCTCAATAGTATTTGTTTGCGTTATGGCGTTCCCTGGACTTTTGCTTCCATTCCCGCAATTTTCTAGCTTAAAGCTCTCCTGATGAGTGTAGCATGCTGTTAAATGTGTGGATGCGGTTAAATGAATTAATATACTTGGGGTTCCTTTAGAGAGACAAACTGTTGGTGCGGGTATGCAGAGTTTTATGTCTATACAAACACCTGTCTGCATCTATTCCAGGCATTTGGCCCTAAAAGCTGCCACAATTCCAGAGTGATGTACATGACATGCTGCAGCTCTCATTTCATGGCATTAACAGTATGGGGAGAAGAGTGGACAGTGTAGTGAGATGTCTCATACACTTCTCTGGATCTGTGACAGCTGTCTGGTCATTGTTCCACAATAGGAGAACAGAGCTGTGTGACATTACACGTCTTACTATATCACATAGAAACAACCATTTCTTACCTTTTCTGGCGGCATTTTCTAATGACCCTTGGTTATAGTGGAAATGTAGAAGCAAATATCTCTACAAATTAGAAGAGAAGTAAAAAAAAAAAAAAATACCTTGTTGTGTAATAACTTCTTAAGGAGGACCTTTCACCAAATTTTTTTTATGTTGAGCTGGGCATATGTAATAGTGACTGCAGAGCGGAATAAAAACGTTGTTTTTTATTTTTCAATTTGGTCTTTGTTGCTGAAATATTAGCGATCAAAGTTTTTGCACCTGATTAGTTAACTTTTCTCAAGCTAAATGGATCTTGTCTAAGGCTATGTGCACACATTGCGGATTGGGGTGCAGAATTTTCCGCACAAAATCTCCATCTCCTGGCAGAAGTCGCAGATGCGGATTTTGTGCTGTTTTGATGCGGATTTTCTGTGGTTTTTACCCCGGCGGATTTCTATTATGGAAGGAGTCAGAAACGCTGCAGTTCCACACAAAAAGAAGTAGTATGCTACTTCTTTTGTTCCGCAGTGGTTTTCATGCGGGTTTTTCCGCACCATTAGCACAGCCTTTTTTTTTTTTTTTTTTTCAAGTTAATTTTCATTGTACTGTAAATCACAGTGCGGAACTGCAGCGTTTCTACGCGTAAAAATCCGCTGCAGATCCGCAACAATTCCGCATCGTGTGCACACAGCCTAATTGTTTTCACTGGGGGTCTGTCCTTCTCCCAGAATGATGCTGACCAATTATAAGCAAGCAGCAACACATGGGAGAAAGAAGAATGTTCCCCCACTATAGCTAAGCACAGGTTTCTTAGTAAGTGAGATGTATAATATCAGCTTGATCTCCTGGTCTAACCTCCTGCATCATTAGACAGTTCTGGGTATACAGGAAATATCAAAGGTCCCTTTTTTAATGATAATGTTCTGTGTATTCGTTTTCTTTTTTTATCTGAAGTTTGGAAATGTTTTTTTCTTGCAGGCCGTAAGTTCTCTCTGCAATCCTTTGTTGTTTTTTTTGATCTCCTGGTTTTCGGTTTGCTTGGTTTCTGGACTGTAAAACACTTTGATCTACAAATAAACTTAGAAAAGTATCATGTGGAATCTAAAACTGGTGAGTACTCTTCTCGGTGATAGAAAAATATTTAGAATTGAGAGTCCTCAGTGGTTGATACCTTTTAATGGCTAACTGAAAAGATGGTAACAAATTGCAAGATTTCGAGACTACGCAGGTCTCTTCATCAGGCAAGACTACTGCAAAATCTGAAGAATCACATATTTATACACAAGAAGGCAATAGATGAGACAAGTGACGTGAAGCAGAATTATCATGAGAGGGATAGACATAGATATTGGAACAGTTCATAGATAAGGAAGTCTTAATTTGTATGGTTCTCTGAATGGGTCTGGTTCTGTGTTGTGATGACCCCAGAAGGTCTGAAGAGCAAATTCCTTAATTGATCTAAAAAGACATAAATCCATTCATTACCGGACTGTGTCAAAGGTCATCATGAGTTTATACTCGCAGAGTCTTCTGTCTTTCTGAGATTTGAAATTACCTTTTAAAACAAGTAATTTCATGTTCATGATGCTATAACCGGGGATACAAAAATGTTTTACTACCAGTAGGTCCATTCTTTTTTCTCACAATAGATGTGACGCAGCTGAAAGTACCTGGGATCTTCTAGTCCTGATATGAGTTGGGGATCTTTATCTTGTCCGTGGTCATTATAAATGGACAGGTTTTTCATTTTTTCTGGTTGCAAGGAAAGGTACCTGCAGCTTTTGGAGGACAGGGAGCTCTTGACAATGATGCTTCTTAAATTTGGGGGTTGCCTAAAACACAGTAGTGGGGGGTCTGGAAAAATGGATTGTAAGCGGGCATCTTTTTGCAGTAAAGGTTGTAATTTCCGTGCAGCTCCAATTAGCACCTCCAGATTTGGATTGTAGGTAACTACTAGAGGCACCCGATTATTTTCTTCTTTAGCTTTGTAATGTAGCAGGTGATTCCTTGATATTCTGGTGGCTCTCTGGTGATAAGAATTCTAACAAGTGTAGCCCATTGTGCTTGATCACAAGAGCGAATAACCAAGCCAAATGCTATCTGATGTTTTATCGGATAGCACTTGGACCAGTGTTAAGGCCCCTTCACATTTAGCGACGCTGCAGCGATACCGACAACGATCCGAATCGCTGCAGCGTCGCTGTTTGGTCGCTGGAGAGCTGTCACACAGACCGCTCTCCAGCGACCAACGATGCCGGTAACCAGGGTAAACATCGGGTAACTAAGCGCAGGGCCGCGCTTAGTAACCCGATGTTTACCCTGGTTACCATGCTAAAAGTAAAAAAAAACAAACAGTACATACTTACCTACAGCCGTCTGTCCTCCAGCGCTGCGCTCTGCTTCTCTGCTCTCCTCCTGTACTGTCTGGGAGCCGGAAAGCAGAGCGGTGACGTCACCGCTCTGCTTTCCGGCTCACAGCCAGTACAGGAGGAGTGCAGAGCACAGCGCTGGAGGACAGACAGCTGTAGGTAAGTATGTAGCGTTTGTTTTTTTTAACTTTTAGCATGGTAACCAGGGTAAACATCGGGTTACTAAGCGCGGCCCTGCGCTTAGTTACCCGATGTTTACCCTGGTTACCAGTGAAGACATCGCTGGATCGGTGTCACACACGCCGATCCAGCGATGTCAGCAGGGAGTCCAGCGACGAAATAAAGTTCTGGACTTTATTCAGCGACCAACGATCTCCCAGCAGGGGCCTGATCGTTGGTCGCTGTCACACATAACGATTTCATTAACGATATCGTTGCTACGTCACAAATAGCAACGATATCGTTATGTGTGAAGGTACCTTTATTGTACGGGGCACTGCAGAGATTTTTTTTCTCACTCCAATTCGGCATGAGAAAGAAAACAAATTTGCAGCATGCTGTGAGTGTAACCACAAATCAGATGAAGGCCATTCAAGTCGATGGGTGCATGTAAATCATCGGAGTACACTGAGTTGTCATCTCAGGTGCCTGGCAGATATCTATGTCTCTCTTCATTATCATAGCACCCCCTACCATGCACGTCGCACTGCCATGTGATGCACAATTGTGGCACCGTAATCCTACGTCTGCACCCTACACTCGCGCCATTATCCGTACCTTAGCCTCCTTTCTATGGGCAGTGTCTTCATCCTTTTGCGCAGGCACTGGCGAGTCACTTCGCAGTAGTCTTCGCCTGCGCAGAAGAAGAATGAAGACACTGCCCATAGAAGGGCGGATAAGGTACAGATAATGGCCACAGTAAAAATAAAACCCCAAAAACAATGGTGGAATTTTTTGTTTGTTTAATTTATTATTTAAACACACTTTCAATTTCTCTACCATTTTCTCATAGACTCCTATGGTAAAATGAACAATGTCTTTCAAAACTACAACTTGTCCCGCCAAGAAGCAAGCCCTCAAATGTGTTTGAAAAATAAAAAAAAAAGATAAGGGTCTTTGAAAAAAGGGGAGTTAAAAATTAAAATTGTCCCCATCCTTAAGCGGTTAAGGCACTTTCATAAGTGTTGTCTTTGTTAATCCCTCTCTGCTACAAAGACACTGCTTACCAGTACTACCTGAAATGTATAACGATTGTGTGCTCTGTAGGCTGTTGTGATATTAAACAATTTTTAGTTTTATTGAAAACCTTGATCATGGCACCAATATAACTCCTATGCAGGAAAAAAAAACCTCTATACATTGTGTGTGTTGTGATCTATGATTTCTGTTTTTTTTGCAGCTTTTACATACCACGATTTCCTGCAGTGGCTCCGCACGCTCACATTTCCCTCTATTTGGCTAGCGGGTGCATCCCTTGGCTGGGAGATTCTCAAAGGCATGTACAGGTAAGTGTGGCTTATGTTCTGACTACTACTGATCTGACACATTACAAAGCATACTTTAATGATTTCATTAGTTAAACCAGCCCCTGTCTGTCTGTAGATCGGAGATTGGGGCTGGGTTATTGAAATGAGCAATATGACAGCCACATTTTTACAAATATCAAACCAAAAGGGGCTGGCCTAATGCATCTACTGTATATCACTAAGTTTTATAACTTACCGTATATACTCGAGTATAAGCCGACCCGAGTATAAGCCGACCCCCCCCCCCCTAATTTTGCAACAAAAAACTGGGAAAACTTATTGACTCGAGTATAAGCCTAGGGTGGAAATGCAGCAGCTACCGGTGAATTTCAATAATAAAAATAGATCATTATTTCCCCATAGCTGTGCCATATAGTGCTCTGCGCCGTTCATTATTGCCCTATAGCTCTGCCCCATATAGTGCTCTGCACCGTTCATTATTGCCCTATAGCTGTGCCCCATGTAGTGCTCTGCATCGTTCATTATTGCCCTATAGCTGTGCCCCATATAGTGCTCTGCGCCGTTCATTATTGCCCTATAGCTGTGCCCCATATAGTGCTCTGCACCGTTCATTATAGCCCTATAGCTGTGCCCCATATAGTGCTCTGCACCGTTCATTATTGCCCTATAGCTGTGCCCCATATAGTGCTCTGCGCCGTTCATTATTGCCCTATAGCTGTGCCCCATATAGTGCTCTGCACCGTTCATTATAGCCCTATAGCTGTGCCCCATATAGTGCTCTGCACCGTTCATTATTGCCCTATAGCTGTGCCCCATATAGTGCTCTGCACCGTTCATTATTGCCCTATAGCTGTGCCCCATATAGTGCTCTGCGCCGTTCATTATTGCCCTATAGCTGTGCCCCATATAGTGCTCTGCGCCGTTCATTATTGCCCTATAGCTGTGCCCCATATAGTGCTCTGCACCGTTCATTATAGCCCTATAGCTGTGCCCCATATAGTGCTCTGCACCGTTCATTATTGCCCTATAGCTGTGCCCAATATAGTGCTCTGCACCGTTCATTATTGCCCTATAGCTGTGCCCCGTATAGTGCTCTGCGCCGTTCATTATAGCCCTATAGCTGTGCCCCATATAGTGCTCTGCACCGTTCATTATAGCCCTATAGCTGTGCCCCATATAGTGCTCTGCACCGTTCATTATTGCCCTATAGCTGTGCCCAATATAGTGCTCTGCACCGTTCATTATTGCCCTATAGCTGTGCCCCGTATAGTGCTCTGCGCCGTTCATTATAGCCCTATAGCTGTGCCCCATATAGTGCTCTGCACCGTTCATTATAGCCCTATAGCTGTGCCCCATATAGTGCTCTGCACCGTTCATTATTGCCCTATAGCTGTGCCCCATATAGTGCTCTTGCACCGTTCATATTGCCCCATAGAAAGCTCTGCCCCATATAGTGCTCTTGCACCGTTCATATTGCCCCATAGAAAGCTCTGCCATTGTTGCTGCTGCTGCTGCAGTAAAAAAAAAAAAAACACATACTCACCTCTCTTGCTTGCAGCTCCCGGCGTCTCGTCCCAGCGTCTCCGCTCTGACTGATCAGGCAGAGGGCGCCGCGCACACTATATGCGTCATCGCGCCCTCTGACCTGAACAGTCAGAGCGGAGACGCCGGGAAGATGGAGCGACGCCGGGAAGATAGAGTGGCGCCCGGCGGCTGGAACGCGGACAGGTGAATATTACATACTTACCTGGTCCTGGCGTCCGGCTCCTTCCCCCGGACAGCTGTCTTCGGTGCCGCAGCTTCTTCCTCTATCAACGGTCACCGTTACCGCTGATTAGAGAAATGAATAGGCGCCTCCACCCCTATGGGAGGTGGAGCCGCCTATTCATTTCTCTAATGAGCGGTCCCATGTGACCGCTGATAGAGGAAGAACTGCAGCACCGAAGACCGTGGGACGGCAGGGGGAGCGCCAGGATCGCTGGGACTAGGTAAGTATGCCTCAGCGCCCTCACCCGCCGACCCCACCGCCAACCGTGACTCGAGTATAAGCCGAGAGGGGCACTTTCAGCCCAAAAATTTGGGCTGAAAATCTCGGCTTATACTCGAGTATATACGGTACTATCTACAGCTAATATATGATTTTATTTTTTCTGGGAAAAAAAACTTTTACCCTTTTTAAGAGGTTGTCTGCTTTTAAATTTATGCTCCATAGCTTTGTCCAATTAAAAGAAAGGATTTCTTTTACTCATCGACTGCCGCGCAAACCTGGCGCCACTTTCCCATGTTTTACAGGATGCAGTAATTAGTTGCACCGATCATGTACTGTATATGACGTCATGCCAACTAAACCAGGGGAGCAGTGAATTACATATTCCTGGGTGGCAGGCATAATGATATAGGTTTTTGTCCAATATTTGATATTTTTTTGTGCTGGTATTACTATCTGCCTACACCTTGTATTACGAAATATCTTCCGTTCTTCCATAGTGAAAGGTCAGACCGCTGTGAATACTACATATTTTGTAGTCAAAACTATTTGAAGAAATTCCTGGTGTCCCAAGGTCTTGGTACTCCAAGCACACAGCAATGAAATTACAATCAGGATTTATAGCATAAGTAGTATGGCTAGAATAAGGCTTGCTCCTGTGACTACCAAAAGGCGGCGGACTGTCCACCCATCTACTTGGTGCAAAACACAAAGTGTCAGGAAATGTATGTATTCATTGAGATGTGTTATAAATTAAATATCTTACTGTCTTCTCAGGAGCGCATCTGTGCGCGGATTTTTCTGGAAGCTTCTGTCTACAATACAGTGGGCTGTTTTCTCGGTTGCTACAGTAGGAATGTTTGCAATCAGCCTGGTGAGTTTTGCTTTTCAATCCTACCCATTTCTTTGTGTTTTATATTTATATATAATTATGTTTTTTTTATTGTGTTTCCTATTATTAGTGTCTCCGTGTAAATAAAAAAAAAAGAAAATACCCACAAACCTTGGTAAAATGTCATGTCTGTCACAATTCCGCTCTTCTCATAAACACTTTTAAAGACGTGTAAAAACTAGAGATGAAGAAATCGATTCAATGTGAAATGAATTTTTAGGATTTCAAACCTGACAAATTTGAACAATTTGTAATTTCAATTTGCACAAGTAGTCTAAAATGGCCACCAACATTTTACACTTTCCAGAAGTTTGCAAAGGTCAGAAAAGGCTCACGACACCTTGGGCTTCCCCAAAGTTCGTTGCAGCTGAAACATCACATGGTATAGCAAAGCCCTTCAGGAGGGACTGGCATGCCTGTATAAAAGCCGAGGATGGAAATGCAGCAGCTGTTTTGTGTTAAGTGAGCTTGAAATGAGTAGGATACAGTCTTAGGAGAACATGCCTTTTTCAGGGCAATTGAAAGACTTCCGATTTGCCACAAATCAAATGTTTTGGAGAAATTTAGCAAAGCTGGCAATTTCAAAAGATTTGCTCATCTGTAATCAGATTTGCTCATCTGGCCATTAGAAGTCACAGCATAAGTAATATGATTTTAAGGCCTTTTTTAAACCATTTCAAGCCTCAGTTTCATCAACACCGGCTTTTTTTTACGCTGTTCTTGATGAGATTTGCTGGAGTGAGACGCTCCCGGATTCATTATGAGAGACGCATTATTTAATGAACCTGGCGTGTCTGAAAAGTGTCATGCGCCTCGTCAGTAGCCACAGTTAGGGACTGGAGTAAGATGTGTGGCGTAAAGAACACCACAGCTCATCATATATTAGACAAGCAGGGGTTGCCATGCCGCAGCATCGCCAACTTTATTAGAGCTGGGCGAAAATGGCATGAGTCCCCCCAAAATGTCAGCACAGCTTCGCTTTGCTCCAAAATTTTGCAATTTGTCAAAGCTTTTTACACCAGAATTCTAGTGTAAAAGCTTTGATGAATTGCAGCCTAAGAGTTTAGAAGTCTATGTACCCGCTCTAGATCACAAATAATAAAACGCTTCAAAACTGCATGTGAAAAATAAATCTGCCTCTGCCAGTTTACACATTTTGAGAGGAAAAATCTATTGGAACCAGTGAAATGCAGACTTTGAATTTCTTACATTTTTTCATTTTTTTTAAATCCTCCTGAGACATAAGGGCAACTTGTTGGGTAGTCGTTTTTCTTTCAAGTTGCAATTTCTTTTTTTTAATAATTTTTACAGTTTTACTAATTCACAATTATTATTTTTTTGTATGTGTGTGTAGGTACCTTATACATACATTGAAGTTGAATCGAATGGTCAACTATGGCCATCATTGCATCGGATGTTTAAAGCAGTGGATGAATACCAGCTTGTGAATTCCTATGGCTTGTTCAGACGAATGACCGGGGTGGGAGGCCGCCCAGAGGTGGTGGTCGAAGGAAGTTATGATAAACTTACTTGGACGGTAAATATTATTATTTGTTTCTTTTTTGAGGGGGAAATTGGTGGGGTTTTAACCAGGGCTGTGGAGTCGCTAAGCCAAACCTCCGACTCCTCAGTTTCCATGACATCCAGTCTGACTCCACCAAAATGGGCTCCCTAGCAGGGCTGTGGAGTCAGTAAGCCAAACCTCTGACTCCAACTCCTCAATTTCCATGACACCGACTCCATCAAAGTGGGCTCCGACTCCACGACTCGGACTCCAAAGCCCTGGTTTTAACTTTTTTAACTTGCCATATTTTTCAGATTATAAGACACTCAGGATTATAAGATGCACCCCAAATTTTGAGAAGAAAAATAGGATTTTTAATTTTTTTTTTAAATAAAATGATAGTGCTTCTTGTAATCCATGAGTCTTATTGCTTACCGGGGGTGGTGGCTGTGGTGAAGCGGGGTCCCAGGGTCACTGCTGGAGGGGGCAGGAGTGGGGTGATGCTGCAGGCTGGGATGAGGGGGTGTTCCGATGTGCGGCGCGCCGCTGCGTGTGTCCTGTGCTTCTGCAGGGGTGTTCAGAGCTGCTGCGGGAGGTGTCAGGTGCTGCTGCGGGGCGGTGTCAGGTGCTGCTGCGAGGGGGTGTCAGGCGCTGCTGCGGGTGGTGTCAGGCGCTGCTGCGGGAGGTGCCAGGTGGTGCTGCGGAGGTGTCCGGCACTGCTGTGGGATGTCCGGTGGTGATTCGGGGGTCTTCGGCACTGCGGCGGGGTGCCCGGTGGTGCTGCAGGGGTGTCTGGCGCTGCAGCGGGTGTCTCCGATTCTGCAGGGGGATCTGCAGACATTTTGTGAAAAGCCCCCCACAGCACCGCTTGGCACCCCCTCATCCAATTCTGCGGCCTGCAGCAACGGTATCGGTAAGGTATATCTGCATTATAAGATGCACCCCCATTTTCCCCCAAAAATTTTTTGGGGAAAAGTGAGTCTTAGGCTGCCGTCACACTATATCAGTATTTGGTAGATAGAAAAACCACTGAAATCTACACAGATACATCCAAAAGGCAAATAGCCACATGAATAGACTACCGATAAGATATCTCAGGACACTCCAAATTACTATAAATCCTAACCACGACCAAAAACAGGAGTAAATGTCCTACCACAATTTAATCAAATATAAATATATATAGGTATATCTGCATTATAAGATGCACCCCCATTTTCCCCCCAAATTTGGGGGGGAAAAAGTGAGTCTTAGGCTGCCGTCACACTATCAGTATTTGGTCAGTATTTTACCTCAGTATCTGTAAGCCAAAACCAGGAGTGGGTGATAAATACAGAAGTGGTGATGTGTTTCTATTATACTTTCCCTCTAATTGTTCCACTCCTGGTTTTGGCTTACAAATACTGATGTAAAATACTGACCAAATACTGCTAGTGTGACGGCAGCCTTATAATCCAAAAAATACGGTACTTTTTTTTTGTACTTTTTTATTTACTTACAGTAGCCATTATTTTTGTGGATTGCTGCAATGGAAGAGCAGTGACTAATTGTGACAGAATATTTAGAAATTCATACATATAAATTAGTATATATTTTCTTCTGGAATGCTTCTGGTTTGATCAGCTTTGCATCTGCTGGTCATTGCTTTTTCATACATATTTTTCTGTGTTCTCATTAGGAAATCGAGTTTATGTACAAGCCTGGAAATATTAGTGCGCCTCCTCCAATAATCACACCTCATCAACCTCGGCTTGACTGGCAGATGTGGTTTGCTGCTCTTGGCCATCACACACAGAGTCCGTGGTTCACCAGCTTTGTTTATCGTCTTCTCCAGGGAAACAAAGATGGTGAGATATAGAAAAGGCTGTGTTATATTGGTTGGCATGGAGTAGAATTTGGTATAACAGTAGTTGGTAACAATTGACTTTTTTGGCTGGGTTGGAATGATAATTCCAGAATATAATCTGACACGTTTCTGATGCTAAAAGTTACATATCTTGGATTTATTGTGACCCTGATTCCATGAGGTTTACCACCTTCATAATTTATCTATTGCTCTCTTTTCACTTTTTGCCTGTTTTTCCAATCTAAAAAAAATTATTCTGATGAATTTAATACAATTTTTTTATAATTCGCTCTATTCATTTTTGCTTAAGAAAAAATAAAATCTCAAAAGGAAACGACCCCAACCCCTCCTCGCACCCTTATAGTCCCCATGTCTCTCACAAGATACGTAGTGTGTAACAATCGGTGCATTTTAATACCCAAACAGCAGAGTCATTAAGGTAAAAGGAATTTGTTTATGAATCGAATATTTTTTTTATTTGCCACAACTCCATTACTCATACCAGACAATTCTACCGGTCTTTACTAAGTACCCTATAGCAGGTATAGATACAGAGACAGGTCAAAGAAATTCCCAATAAACCCAGGCGAATCCTCATCCGCTCTCTTCGGGCCATACCCGACCCATCAATCCAGGGGGCTCATAAATTGCTGAAACTTGGATTCCACATTTCTCTTTGGGTACACTCCCTCTCTATGAACAATGGCCAGTTTATTTATTTTTTTTATAAATTCTGGGAATGTTGGTACACAGTCTGACAGCTAGTGCTGTGCAATTAGTTTCCTTGCCATATGAAGTGTGTGAGCCGTAGCAGTTTTCCCATATTCATCTGTCCATAAATCCTTCACATATCCCAGTACACATGAGGGAAGAGGTTAACTCAACTGGGTAAACGCTTAATATATATACGATCTCCTCTTCCAAAAGGTCTCTAAATTCAAGCATGATAACGGCATATGTAGGAGGTCTGCTGGTGTACCTTACACCTGGGTGCAGCCCTCTATAGAATTAAAACCCAGTGTGATAACCTGTGTAGCCATTCAAGGCCAATTGAAGCAGTTTATCTAAAATGTCCTGTTAGTGGCCCTTCTCTATAGGTCCAATATTTCCTTCCCACTTTTCTTTATAGACAAAATATGTATTTATTATTATTATTTATTATTATAGCGCCATTTATTCCATGGCACTTTACATGTGAGGAGCGGTATACATAATAAAAACAAGTACAATAATCTTGAACAATACAAGTCATAACTGGTACAGGAGGAGAGAGGACCCTGCCCGCGAGGGCTCACAATCTACAAGGGATGGGTGAGGATACAGTAGGCGAGCTGGTCATGCAGTGGTTTGGTCGATCGGTGGTTACTGCAGGTTGTAGGCTTGTCGGAAGAGGTAGGCCTTCAGGTTCTTTTTGAAGGTTTTGATGGTAGGCGAGAGTCTGATATGTTGCGGTAGGGGTGATGCGCGAGAGAAATCTTGTATACGATTGTGCGAAGAGGAGATAAGAGGGGAGTAGAGAAGGAGATCTTGTGAGGATCGGAGGTTGCGTGTAGGTAGGTACCGGGAGACGAGGTCACAGATGAATGGAGGAGACAGGTTGTGGATGGCTTTGTATGTCATGGTTAGGGTTTTGTACTGGAGTCTCTGGGTAATCGGGAGCCAGTGAAGGGATTGACAGAGGGGAGAAGCCGGGGAATAGCGGGGGGACAGGTGGATTAGTCGGGCAGCTGAGTTTAGAATAGATTGGAGGGGTGCAAGAGTGTTCGAGGGGAGACCACAGAGCAGGAGGTTACAGTAGTCGAGGCGGGAGATGATGAGGGCATGGACAAGGGTTTTTTGCAGATTCTTGGTTTAGGTATTTGAAGGTATTTGTGCTCCATTTGGCTTCAAAGCCTCAACTTTTTTTTAGTTATACATTGATCTTATTTTAATCACACAGCTCTTCTGAGTATTTAGTTTTTCTGAAATCATATGATACAAATGTGATTAGCCTTTTTGTTTAGAGCTATTTTTTTGAATGGTCTTTGCAAATGGGTGTGGCTTATATGGTAATTATGCAGAGCAGCCTAAAGACACGCCCCAGAGGATCCTGTGAGCCACCCACCATTGTAGGAACCAAAAAATGGGCACTAAATAAAGAGGCCCATATCTCTGGAACCATAAGATGGATTTATAAACAACAATTACTGAAATAACCAGTTTAACATTGGGAATAAAATAAGTGGAAAAATGGCTACTTTTGACTTCTTGCTAGTTTCTTTTTAACTGCTTACTGGAAACTGGATTGGTGAGATCTATGTGAATTTTTAATTTTTCATGGCGACAGCTGTTTGCGCCACATTTATCATTTCATGTGCACTTGTCATTTTAGTTCTTTGCATAAATTGATAATGGCTGTGAGAGTTAATATTAAAGACGTATCGGGTAAATTTGCCAAATATCTCTCCTATACGGTGCGCCACATATGAGTACACCAGTTGTATAACACATAAGCAAGCACTCAAAGACTGTCCCTAACATAACCCATAAAGCTCACCCCTAGAAGTGTTGGGTAGTCACTACAGTAAGGGTTGCCCAAAACTGTCTAATAAACACCACCCTAATTGGGCAAGAGAAAAGCTTTGTCTATTATTGGTCAGTTCTCTGCTATAAGATGTCTGATCTCCGCACCCTGCCTTCTAGCGGTGCTGCCTACATAACCCCTTTAACTGCCTGCAGGCTGGCAAATGTCATTAACTGTTAATAGAGCTGTCATTTTTTTAAAAAAAAAAGGATTGAATTATGCAACATGCAACCTTATTTTTGTAATCAAAAAGCAGAAACGTGACCCAGAAGAACTTTGAAGTGTGATGTGAGTATAACTCATCATGTTTTATTTTACCAGTGATCCGTCTGGTGCAGAATGATGAATCATTATACCCTTTCAACTCGCATCCTCCTCTTTATATACGAGCACAATTATACAAGTACTGGTACACAGAGGTTGATCAGACCGGGTGAGTATTACTTATGGCGTAGCAGTTTATTATGTTTTAAAGTTGGACATCAGTATAATCCCTACTAGTTTCCATTGGTTCGTTTAAGTACCTGAATTTCAGGGTAACCTTAAAATTTTAGTCACCTCACATCTACATATGCAACACCCAAGATGTTGAGTGCCTCCTAATATGTCAGTCTGCTGGATTTGGTTTGCCATGCCTTCACTGCATGTACAGAGAGAAGAAGAATAGGTTTTTTGCTGTTACTCAAAATCATTTTATTAACCAAAGTACCGTAATATTATTTAAAGTGGATGTCACCAGATTTAACAATATAAGTGGCATCCCTTATTAAATAGATCTTCGAACTGATGACACTAGTGTACTTATTTTGAAAATATATGTCATAGTGGCTGTATATCCTGCAATAGCTGTACTCCTAAAATGCTAATTTTAAGAAAACTCCCAAAAAGGACTTTAAAGCCATTCTGACGTGGAATTTTGGGGTAAATATACCAGCCTCATCTGGTCTACTATATCTATACAGTTTGCATTGTGATGTCTAGTGATATATTGTTTAATGTCAGTATTGATATTTGTGTCCTCTCTGCAACTCCTGACTTTCCACTGCCTACAGTCTCATGAAGGGCTTGTGACTGAACGGTTATTCGATTCCTTTGGCAATCATTGTGTATTTCGGCAGAGGATGTTGCACTAAGAGTACAATTTGCATGGAGCTCTTCTCACTGTTGAGTAGTGCAAATAGAAAAAGGAATTGTCATTAGTGATCCAAGGGACAGTGCACAGACATCTCCAGGCTGATTCCTTACTAAGCAGCTGTAGAAAGGTGGGAAGGGGCCAGCATCTGCAGGCAGGATGAATTTAAAACTCACATTTTGTTCCGAATTAGTTTTAAAAGAAGATTGATTGAAAGACACCTGATCTATGTGTTTTGAGTCCAGCAGTGATTCTTAATCAGGATTACGATTGAGTCCCTGCAGGACTTGAAATGCGTAGATCCTTTGTCCCTGTGGTGACTTTTAATCAATTTTTTTTAAACTAATTCTTAATAAACTGTGAGTTTATAATTCATTGTGCCTGCAGATGCTGGCCCCTTCCCACCTTTCTACCACTGTTGAGTAGTGTAGATTGAACATTTAGTATTCTTCTCTTTTGGATTTTTAGTGTTTCCTTTTGTAACAGTTTCTGGAGTCTGCACTTTGTTACTCAGATTGGCAATTTGTTATTCTGTCCTTTTGCCAGGCACACTCCTAGTAACTGGTGGCGCCGACGTGCCGCAGAAGAATTCTACCCAATGGTGTTCCTAGGAGACCATACACTAGAATCTCTTCTAAACCAATATGGCTTAAAGGTAAGTCATTATACAGTGAAACCTCTCTGAAAGTCGGCCTTTCTCCTTCGCCTCATTGGGGGACACAGGACCATGGGTTATGCTGCTGTCACTAGGAGGCTGACACTAAGCTGAGACAAAAAAGGGTTAGCTCCTCCCCTGCAGTATACACCCTCATGCTGGCATCCAGAGACCCAGTTTAAGCTTAGTGTCCGTAGGAGGCACACTGATTTTTAACCCCTATGGGTTTTTTCTCTTTTTTCTTTTTTCTTTTATCTATTCCGGACGAAGGGGGCGACGGATTCTTCTAAGGTCCGATCTCCCCCGAACCAACAACAGGCGAGCACGGGAGTTTCACCTCACCGTATCCTCTCCTGCGTCGTGGGAGGCACTGCCTGAGCTGTCCTTTTTTGGGCGACGGTTTCTCCCCTAATGGGCCCCGATCTCCCCTTTTGTTATACAGACGAGCACTGGTGTTTTTACCTCCAGTATCCTCCTCTGCAGCCAGGCCTTTTTATTGCCGGACATCTGCCCTGTCCACCAGGTCCTACCCTCGGCTGTACAGTGGCTTTATCCCCGTGGCGTCCGTGCACACCACACTGCATCACCAATGTGACTGTGACTCAGGTGGTGGACGGTTCCTCTCCACCCCCCACGTGGGGTCGGTGGATAGAAGGCTTCCCAACCCCTGCACCGTTCCTAATGCTTGGCACCCTCTCACCTCCATATCAGGGTAAGTGCCCGGTGGGGGGTCTGGGGGGGGGGGTCGCCAGCGGTCAGGAGGGCTCCTCATCCCTGGGTCACCATCTGCAGGCGGTTTTTCCTTCATTGGGCGGTGTCCCTGTCTTTTTCCGGCGCTTGCGACCGCGCGCCGGGCCGAGGCCGCAAATTTAGCCCCCGGCTTCGGCCTAGCCGCTGGTCGCCGCCGTTAAGCTCCGCCCACTCCAGACGTGTCACAGCGGCGCCGCCCCCCGCTCCTGGCGCTTCTCGCAGCCGCCGAGATCTCTCCTCCTGATCTCGGCGGCCATCTTGGTCCCTCTCCTCAGCGCCGCAGCTCCTGCCTGTCGCATCTCTGGTGCGTCAGTGGCCCACGTGCAGCCGGCTTCCTCTTCTCAGAGAGAATCTCTCAGCAGTTCGTCTCTCCTGGATAGCGGGACACAGGACCGGGGTAAGGAGACATCGTTAGCTCCCCTCTGCAGCGCCGCCCTCTCATATAGACCCTGTAATTTTTTCTGCATTAGCATCATGTCGCAGTCAAGGTCTAAAAAATCCTCTAAGGTGCATACAACCTTTTTTTCTGCGTGTACCACCTGCCAGGCCCCACTTCCCAGGCCTCAAAGCTCTCCCCTCTGCTCTGCCTGCGATGCCCCATGTGCCCAGGAGCCCTCCACCGCCGCCGACCCTGGCGTACCTAAACCCCCCCCCCCCCCCCCCCCCCGTGGGTCGCCTCGCTTTCTCAGTCCGTGGATTTTTTAGCTAACGCCATCAAGTCCATTCAAAATCCTCCCGGGGAACGAGGCAATCCGCTACAGGTGCTAAGAGATCCCTCCATAGCAGGGGAATCGTCGGCCAGCAGGGGCCGCTCTCCTCTTAAGGAGGCACGGTTGTCCAGAAAACGGACCCGTACTACCTCTCCTGAGCGTTCACCCCGCCATTCAGACTCTGGCAGCTCCACCTCTCGTTCTCCCTCTTTGGGGGCTCGCAGCGTTCAAGGCTCTGAACATGTGTCCGAAATTTCTTTGGATCCGGAGTTCAGAGCCACGGTTGACTCCCTCATCGTAGCAGTCAATCACGCACTGAAGGTGGATGACGATTCTAATTGCGCTCCGGAACACGCGGTCTCCTTTTCCAGAACCAAGCGTTCTCACAAATCTTTTGCCTCTCATCCAGCCTTCCTGGATATAGTCAGGCGTCACAGGGAGCGCCCAGACAAGCGCTTCACGGGTAAGAAGGACTTGGTTTCCAAGTATCCCTTCTCAGCTGATCTCGTGAAAGACTGGACGGATCCCCCTACTGTAGATCCGCCGGTCTCGCGCCTGGCTTCTAAGACTCTTCTCTCAGTCCCGGAGGGCGCTTCAATTAAGAGCCCCACCGAACGCCAGATAGACTCTCTAGCTCGCTCTGTGTACGAAGCCTCTGGCTCGTCCCTGTCTCCCTCCTTCGCCGCGGCTTGGGTGTCCAAGGCTATAGTTTCCTGGGCGGACGCCCTAGCGAAATCCATTAATGAGCAGGATCTCCCCTCTGAAATGGCGGACCTGGCTAAGCAGCTAGCCATGGCCAGTGATTATGTTATGTTCGCATCTCTCGACGCGGCGAATTGCGCAGCTTCGGCGGCTTCCAACGCCATCGCTATTAGAAGGGCCCTTTGGCTCAGAGATTGGCGCGCAGATTCTTCCTCTAAAAAATCCCTGATTTCTCTCCCTTTTCAAAGCGGGCGTCTTTTCGGCGAAAAGCTTGACCAGCTTATTTCCGATGCCACAGGGGGAAAGAGCAAGTTTCTTCCCCAACAGAGGCCCAAGGCGGCTTTCCAGCGCCAGCCTTATTTTCGTTTTCGGCCTTTTCGTACCGGCTCTACCTGGTCCAATCCCTCTGGCCTTCCCAGATCGGACCGTTCCGCCCGCGCAGACAGAGATGCTCGTCCATCCTTCAGACCTAATCCTTCCTGGCGCGGGAAACCGAGGCAGCCCCGAACCAGAGGTTCGAGACCCCCCAGATTCCCGTCTCAATGACTCGGGAACGGCGCCAGTCGATACCAGCAGAGTAGGCGGTCGTCTACTCCTTTTTCAGCAAGCCTGGCTCTCCGTTGTTCATGACGAATGGGTCAGAGATCTGGTATCGTCTGGCTACAAGATAGAGTTCTCCTCCCCCCCTCCAACTCGGTTCTTCCCCTCTCGTCTTCCCAGTTCGGGAGCTCAGTCTCGTGCCCTTCTTTGCGCCATCCACTCCCTCCGCCAGAGCGGGGTCATCGTGCCGGTCCCGGAACACGAGAGGTTCAGAGGCTTCTACTCAAACCTCTTTGTCGTGCCAAAGAAGGACGGGACAGTGCATCCCATTTTGGATCTGAAGCTCCTGAACAAGTGCGTGAGAGTCCGGCACTTCAGGATGGAATCGCTCAGATCGGTCATCTCCTCCATGGAAAGAGGGGAATTTTTGGCCTCGATAGACATCAAGGATGCCTATCTTCACATTCCGATTTTCCCGCCTCATCAGAGGTTCCTCCGCTTTGCCATTCGGGAGGACCACTTCCAGTTCACGGCCTTACCCTTCGGTCTCGCCACGGCGCCCAGGGTGTTCACCAAGGTCATGGCGGCTGTCATGGCCATTCTTCACTCTCGAGGAGTCGTCGTATTACCTTACTTAGACGATCTCCTCATAAAGGGCCCGTCGTTTCAGGCCTGCGAGTCAAGCGTCCACATTACCCTGGATTCTCTTTCGCGCCTGGGCTGGCTGATCAACTTGGACAAGTCATCTCCCGTTCCTTCCCGTCGGATCTCCTTTCTGGGAATGATCCTGGACACTTCAAGGGGGCTGGTTTCGCTTCCTCGGTCCAAGGTCCAAGAGCTCCAACAGGGAGTCCATACACTCTGCCATTCTCGCCCGCAAACCATTCGGTTCGCCATGAAGATCCTGGGAAAGATGGTTGCGGCAATCGAAGCTGTTCCCTTCGCTCAACTCCATCTCCGCCCCTTGCAACAGGCTCTGCTGGACAACTGGGACAGGAGTCTCTTTTCTCTCGACCTCCCTTGTCCTCTGTCCCCAAGGGTCAGACATTCGCTCATTTGGTGGACCCTGGGACCATCTCTTCGCCAGGGGAAGTCCTTCCTCCCGATCCGCTGGTTAGTGGTGACCACCGACGCCAGTCTTCTTGGCTGGGGGGCGGTGTTTCTTCCCCACTCGGCCCAGGGCCGTTGGACTGTTCGGGAATCCAGTCTCCCCATCAACATTCTGGAGATTCGTGCTATCAGACTTGCTCTGATTCACTTCCACGCTCTGCTCGCGGGTCACCCAATAAGAGTCCAATCGGACAATGTCACGGCGGTGGCCTACATCAACCACCAGGGGGGTACCCGCAGCAGGGCGGCGATGAGGGAGGTCTCCCTCATCCTTCGTTGGGCCGAGACCAACCACTCCATCATCTCGGCGGTGCACATTCCGGGAGTCGAGAACTGGGCGGCGGACTTCCTGAGCCGCCAGGGCCTCGCCTCGGGGGAGTGGGAACTTCACCCAGAAGTTTTTCACCAGATCTGTCTTCGCTGGGGGACCCCGGACGTGGATCTGATGGCGTCCAGATGGAACGCCAAAGTCCACAACTTCATTGCTCGATCTCGGGATCCCCAGGCCATAGGAGTGGACGCGCTGATTTCTCCGTGGCATCATTTTCAACTCCCATATGTGTTTCCTCCCCTTCCCTTACTGCCGAAGGTCATCCGAAAGATCAGGACGGAGGGAGTTCTGGTCATTCTGGTCGCCCCAGACTGGCCTCGTCGCGCGTGGTATGCGGAACTCGTCCAGCTCGTAGCCGACGTCCCCTTGCGGTTGCCAGACCGCCCAGACCTACTTCGTCAAGGACCGATCTACCATCAGAGCTCAGGGGCCCTACGTTTAACGGCGTGGCTGTTGAAACCTGGATTCTAGCTCGTGCTGGTTTCTCTCAGCAGGTCATTCCCACCATGCTAAGTGCTCGCAAGGCGTCTTCTGCCTCTATCTACCACCACGTCTGGAAGTCCTTCTTCTCTTGGTGCAGGCTCCGAGGGCACCCTCCGCTCAGGTTCTCCATCCCTTGTATCCTGAATTTCCTTCAGTCCGGTCTGGATTCCGGTTTGGCCCTGAGCTCTCTTAAAGGTCAGATCTCAGCCTTATCCGTGCTGTTCCAGCGTAGGATCGCCACCAACCTTCAGGTCAAGACTTTCATTCAGGGAGTCTCCCACGTTGTTCCTCCCTACAGGATGCCGTTGGAGACCTGGGATCTCAACTTGGTCCTGGGGGTTCTCCAGGAACCGCCTTTCGAACCCCTTCAGGACGTTCCGCTCTCTGTTCTCTCTTGGAAGGTTGCCTTCCTGGTAGCGGTGACGTCCATCAGAAGGGTTTCAGAGCTCGCCGCTCTATCCTGCCGGGCACCTTTCCTTGCCTTTCATCAGGACTAGGTAGTCCTACGTCCTTCTCCGGCGTTTCTTCCAAAGGTGGTCTCATCTTTCCACCTTAACGAGGACATCATTCTTCCCTCCTTTTGTCCGCAGCCCAAACATAGGGTCGAGAAGGCTCTCCATACTCTGGACGTGGTACGGGCCCTCAGTAAGTACATTTCCAGAACGGCGCACTTCAGAAAATCGGACGCCCTTTTCGTGCTCCCGGAGGGTCACAGAAAGGGTTTGGCTGCGTCTAAATCCACGATAGCCAGATGGATCCGATCTGCTATCCAGGAATCCTATCGGGTCAGGGGCAGTCCTATCCCGGCGGGGATTAGAGCTCACTCCACTCGGTCGATGGGTGCTTCCTGGGCCATCCGGCACCAGGCATCAGCGGAGCAGGTTTGCAAGGCCGCAACGTGGTCCAGCCTACACACGTTCACGAAGCATTACAATGTTCACATCCAATCCTCTGCGGACGCGGCCCTTGGCAGGCGCATCCTGCAAGCGGCCGTTGCGCACCTGTAGTCAGATGGTACACGGAGTTATTTGGTTGTATTGTTTCCCTCCCAGGGACTGCTTTGGGACGTCCCATGGTCCTGTGTCCCCCAATGAGGCGAAGGAGAAATAGGGATTTTTGTGTGTACTCACCGTAAAATCCTTTTCTCTGAGCCACTCATTGGGGGACACAGCACCCACCCTGGTAGCCTTACGGCTAGTTATCTTTTTTTTTAGTCTTTGACTGTTGTTTGACATGTTATGTTCCAATGTTTTTTGATATATTGTTCTCGTTATCCTACTGCTTTTGCACTTAACTGGGTGTCTGGATGCCAGCATGAGGGTGTATACTGCAGGGGAGGAGCTAACCCTTTTTTGTCTCAGCTTAGTGTCAGCCTCCTAGTGACAGCAGCATAACCCATGGTCCTGTGTCCCCCAATGAGTGGCTCGGAGAAAAGGATTTTACGGTGAGTACACACAAAAATCCCTATTTTCAGAAGACCACCACTTATACAAACCATATTACCTGTGACATATTTGCAGTTGCTCCTTCTAATATGCATACTAGGCCTCTGCTTTGAGAGGACCTCTTTTTCGATGCACTTTTGGGTTATCATCTGAAACATGTTTGAGTGTATTTACAGCATAGAGTTGTCCATAAGCTTATTATTCCTTAAACCGAATTATTCCATAAACCTAATTTTTTAATCTAAGTGAGGATTAGAGTACATGCTCACTTAGGTTATGCTGTGCATATATGTGCCAAGAAAGCTTAGGGCTATATGCAACAAATACCCATAAGCTGCCATTTACCCAACAGAAGCCGGAAGTCTCATTTTGGCCTCAGTGGTGCCGGAGTATAAAAGTATACAGCGTATAAAATAGAGGCTTTCAGTAAAAACATTAAAGGTACCTTTACACTGAACGATATCGCTAGCGATCCGTGACGTTGCAGCGTCCTGGATAGTGATATCGTTCAGTTTGACAGGCAGCAGTGATCAGGATCCTGCTGTGTCATCGTTGGTCGGCGCAGAAAGTCCAGAACTTTATTTCGTCGCTGGATCTCCCGCAGACATCGCTGAATCGGCGTGTGTGACGCCGATTCAGCGATGTCTTCACTGGTAACCAGGATAAACATCGGGTTACTAAGCGCAGGGCTGCGCTTAGTAACCCGGTGTTTACCCTGGTTACCAGTGTAAATGTAAAAAAAAAACAAACACTACATACTTACATTCCGGCGTCTGTCCTTTCCGGCACTCTGCTTCTCTGCACTGTGTAAGCACAGCGGCCGGAAAGCACAGCGGTGACGTCAGCTGTGCTCTGCTTTCCGGCGGCGCTTACACAGTGCAGAGAAGCAGAGCGCCGGAGAGGACAGACGCCGGAATGTAAGTATGTAGTGTTTGTTTTTTTTACGTTTACGCTGGTAACCAGGGTAAACATCGGGTTACTAAGCGCGGCCCTGCACTTAGTAACCCGGTGTTTACCCTGGTTACCAGGGGACTTCGGCATCGTTGGTCGCTGGAGAGCTGTCTGTGTGACAGCTCTCCAGCGACGCTGCAGCGATCGGGATCGTTGTCTAGATCGCTGCAGCGTCGCTTAATGTGACGGTACCTTTTAGTTTCCATTTATACATAATAAAACCTAGTGCGCCAACCAGATCTGAAACCAGATTCAATAGTGTGCTCGGATTCTGCTCGCGTTTGTATGCTAATGTCAAGACTCCAGTTTCTTGCCACACTGACTCCGCAGCATTTGGGTTTGCTTTGAAAGGTTCCTATTTATGGTCTATTGGTAATATGCTGTAATCTCTAAAAATAACCATATGTTATGAGTGATTATATACACATGTGAGAATTAAAGGGGTTTTCCAGTCAATATGTATTGATGGCCTCTCCTAAGGTTGTCCGACTCCTGCCTCCCACCCATGATGAGCTGTTACAAGACACTATTCTGCGATACCCAATGGCATTGCTGATTAACAAAGATTAGAATAAGTCATGAAGATGGGCAAAATAGAAGTGCCAGGTTTATTCCGAATAAAACGGGCTGCGCGTTTCGGCACTGGTCCAGAGACTCTCTCATGTCATAATGCAGTAAGAAACCGCAGGGATTTATGTACATAAGACAGGAAAAGGAAATTATATCATAAGGCACCACAAAAAAAAAAAATGCATCAGTATTTCTAAAAAAACATTAGTTCAATTTGAAGCCATGATTTTACCTTGGGAAAGTAGTGCTGCTACTGCCTGCGCCTTTACACCAGATCTTGAAGCATGATTGTATTTGTTAAAATAAATATATATAAGGGCTCAATTGTTAATGAAAATTATAACATAAAGGATATCCAAGAAGTATCGTTTCTCCTTGTGGAGAGTGACATGATAAGCATGTGGAGATGAGGAGACTTAAAGCCGCAATGCTCCTCTGGGAAATATGCAAATTGTCTCTTCAGAGAGGAAGAGAACTAGAACTCTAGTGCTACCTATGGGAAATAACAATCCTAACGGTCAATGTCGACCCTTTACCGAGCCTTGTCACATGACTTAGGATAAAAGCCAAACCAGAATCTCAAATCTCTCAGGTTTGGCTTTTATCCTAAGTCATGTGACAAGGCTCGTTAAAGGGTCAACATTGACTGTTAGGATTGCTACTTCCAATAGGTGGCACTAGAGTTTTAGTCCTCTTCCTCTCTGAAGAGACAATTTGCAACATAAAGGATAAAAACATACAATTAAAAGAATACACATACTGTACGTCCACACAGATATAGATAGATGGATGTTTATCTGTGTCAAAATATTGTGCATGGTAGAAGTAGATCTCATGAGGCGTGCATACGATCCTCTGCCTCTCTTGGATTTGCCACTATCACTAATTTCATGCACATGTATCCACACTATGGAGCACCTTGTATTTTATTTTTATAAGTTATCAATCTACAGTACTCGTTGACATTAACTACCGTACATATTGAATGATGTTTGATCAGATTCTCTCGGATAAGAAGATGGAGAAAAAAAAAAGTCTTCATCTTCGTCATATTGTCAGTGCATGGAAATCTGACTCCACTCAGATGACATCCAAGTGCTGTCCGATGCATTCAATACACTCATTGACTCGCATGGCCAATTGCGATCTGAATATCTGACCAAACTCTGGCAATGCTGCAAGTTTTCATTTATCTCTTCCCCCCTTCCACGGCCCCACAGAGTAACATTAATCTGAGTGTGATCTGAGGTTTGCCTGCACCTGTCCTAAGGAGAGGCCATCGATACATTCTGACTGGACGACCCATTGTCATAGAATCCAATGTAACTTTTGCCATACCTTTGTATCTAATTTTTTTTTCCCCGTTCTCATCTTCAGGATAAGCCCACTCCTCGCCGGTCTTTGGATGCTCCTCTTCCCTCAGCCCTTCGGATTATACGAGACCTTTTACGGCCATACCCTGCACCTTTACTGTTGTACTCCATTCTTATTACATTAGTCGTCATCTATTCCTTGCAAGCTTTATTTGGCAGAGGTAACCGGCCAGGAGTCTCGAAGCAACGGAGTCACTCCAAACCGCCGAGTGATAAGAAGAAGCCGAAAGAGTCCAGCAAACAAGGAGAGTCTGGGAAAGATTCTGCTCATAATAACAAGAGGCGCGAAAAGAGCTAATGATTGCATGAGGGGCCTGAGACTGTCACTCCACCTGGCACAACCGTCCGTAAATGGAGTGTATGGCTGTGAACATGTCACCACTTCATTACACTGGTGGAGCTTCGCCCTATTCACCATGCTCTGTGGTAATCATTGCAGCAATTGATGCTAATTACAGTTAGGCTTCCTCGAAGAGATGGTGGATCCATGACCAGTGCTCAATGAGTTTAATGTGCCACCTCTCTTCGGTTTTTAAACCTGTTTTTTTAATTACATTTTTATGCAAATTATCCAAATGCTAAACTAGTTCTAATCCCCCCATTGGTTATATGCTAGTCTTGAATTAAAATGGCCAAAGTCAATGCAAAATTTTAAATCTCGTGATACTTGTTACATCTATCAACTGCCCTTATTGGAGTAGATATTAATCATGCTTCAAAAATTTTAACGGTTGAGATAAATGCTAACATCATGTTTCGTTTACTACAATTCAGACTAAATAAGTGAAAATATGACACCTCACCATTAAATGTTGGCCGGAAATGCGACCATATATTGGGCAGTACAAATGCGCAATGTTTCCAGAATTACAATTAATAATTGGACAATTTTTTTTTTTATATATATATATTTTTTTCTTAGAAGGAATCTGTCAGTAGGATCAACCCTCATAAGGTCTTCTTGAGAATCTGCCTTCAGAGTTTACTTTAAATAAAAGGGGGCATTACCAATGTGAAGTGCAATGGCTGCTCTCTGATTCCACTGCAGAGCTGTGTGTGATTATAACTGACTCGTCTGCAGGTTCCTCTCCGCTTCAGCTTCTATCTCTCACAGCCAGACAAGGCTGCCATATTGGTACAATACAGAAGAGCTGCAGCTGCTAACATGTTTATTATGAGACAAAGTTCAGTTCTACTGTTCTGTATTAGTTACATGTCTCACCCTGGTAACTCCCCCTTTTTATTTATAATAATCTCTGTAGGCGGAGTCTCATGCAGATCAGTGTCCTGCCCATAGTCTGGAAAGGTAATTTACATATAAGTAAAAAACATGGATATCTCTGGATTAAGACATCAGATCGCAGATATCAAGGTATCATTTAATTCAGCTTCCTATGACCTACATACTTATATAGATGGCTTAGGAGGGTTTATCCTACTGACAAATTCCCTTTAAAGTCATATATTTTGGACTGAAAATCATTTTTGAAATTCGGTTCTGTTAAAAAGGTTGCACTGTCTATTGCTGGCTACAAAATAAGTTAACTGAAAATCCGTAGGCCATTCAGCCCACTACGATGGTCTGCCAAAGATTTTGTAACAGTTTTTTCTGTCTCCTCTCAGCTTATTTATGACTGTAGACCACATTAAGGTCGATCGTGCAGGTAAACAAAGAGCCTGTAAAAGCCAAGAGGCGCTGCTAAATTTTTAATGAAACCTAGTTGTAAAAAATCATTTTTGTCCCCAAATACATACATGCATGCATTTAAATAAATAAATCTGCACGCTCATCTTATTGTCAGGACATCCTTACTGTATGTGTAAGCTTGCCTATCCGAGAAGCCAGGCTCCTTATTTAAAGTGCCTTAATGATTACAAGTCTGAATCTGTCAATCTGAAGTGCCTTGGTTACATATGGCTTTGTCACAAATTGCCGGGTAAAATATAATCGAAAAATCAGCGTTTTACATTATATAGGTGTGCCATGCTACTGTTCACAATATGTATACCTTGTGCTTTTGGCTCTCATAAATAATTTTGCTAAAAGAAAATAGTCAACACAGAATTGTCTGTTACTACATAAGAGTTTAAAAATAAGCAAACCCTAATCGCTGCCAAGGTGTGGGCCGATCTGGTACTCTCAGGTGATATCGGGATATAGTGTGTGCTTCCAAGATTTACGCAGATGAGATATCTGTAAGGTGCTGTAGTCTACATATCTGTACTGGTGATTGGTTCCCATTAAGTTTGGATAAAAAATGAATGAACGGATGGCTTCACGCAACCCCTGTTCATGGTCCATCTCCGTAGTCTCTGCCAAAGGACTTTGGCTTCACAAATTACCTTCAGGCATCCCGCGATTATCTGGGTCAGATGTCACCAAGGGTTAGTAAGTTTGTACACCTATTGTCCACGGCCAGAAACTACTGACCTGGACCATGGCCCTGAGTCGCATGAAGAGATCCATTCATCCTCTAATAAAAATAGTACTTTGAAACATCTATTAATCAGAAGTATCTATTTTTTATCATTAGGTTCTTTTAATGAAGGCAGTAATTACAGTCAATCACGACTTTTCGGTATATCGGGAGGAATTTCTTGCTAAAATCTTATTTTGAAATTAGTGATTTTTTTTTTTCAACCTGTTTTTTTGTCATCTAGTATTACACCACGGCACATGGCAATTGTAACCTTTCTTTGTAAAGATGGCAACATTTTAATGGCATCTGCAGTTTTTACTTGCCAATTCTTCACTACTTAAAGGGATTTTTTCAACAGTAAAGTACATTTTAATTAATAACTCTTGGAATAATAATTTCCACAACTGGACGTTTTTGTAAATGTTGCTGTGCTGAGATAATCTTATAAATGTGCCCCTGCTGTGTACTGTGTAATGGCCGTGTCTGACCGTGCAGGGACATGGTCTGATCATACCACAACTCCTGGGCAGGGGAGGAAGCAAAAGAGTATACAGATGTAAAACATTTCCTACCTTTTTTAAAAACCTATTTTACCTCACAGAAAGTATCAGCTGTGATCCTCTACTGTCCTGTCAGTATCCTCTCTTTTGCTCCCGGGCACAGTCACTACACATTTTATAGCAGGGGCACATTTTATAAGATTATCTCAGCACAGGAACTTTTTTTTTCTCCTTCACCACATTGGGGATCTCAGCCTAGGAACGTTTTTTTTTTTTTAACACGTCAAATTGTGGAAGTTATTATTATTCCAAGATCTATTGACTAAAAATGTACTTTGTTTGTGGGAAAACCCTTTTAAAGTGAATGTCAGCTGAATACAGTGCAAAATGTAAAGGCTGCGAAATACAGCTACCAGTCCAAAACAGCACAAAAAAGTGTCATTTGGCATGTAAGAGCATTCATCCCTTTGAGGGGTGGACAAACAGACAAGGGCACGTGTGCTAGAACACTATGTGAACCATTTTCAGTCCAACAGTTGATGTTAATGCACCCCTTTGTGTCTGACAGAAGCTGCTTTGGAGATGTAAATGGGCCCTTTTACCTCTTCTATCCTCCAACTCCACCAACCTGAATGGTGCGTTGGGCAATAGAGCCACTTTCCTCATTAATACACCAAATTCATAACTAGAAGTCCAAGTGCCTATTATTAAGATCACAGCATGTCTGGCGCTGCCGCAGAAAAGTCTGTGCTTGACTACACCATGTCCTTGTACGATCAGACACGGCCATTACACAGTACACAGCAGGGGCACATGTATAAGATTATCTCAGCACAGGGACATTTTATTTAACACATCCAGTTGTGGAAATTTATTATTATTCCAAGATCTATTGATTAAAATGAGCTTTGTGGGGGGAAAACCCCCTTTAGCATACAATTTCAACTATGGATTTCTCTAAAACGGCAAAATGGATTTCTACAAGCAAGGTAAGGATCCAATCGGCATTAAAGCACGTTCACATACATGCCAGGAGTTTGGGGTATAACATCCTGATGACGGGGTCTCTTTAAGTGCGCTTATGAGCCAAACTTACTGATAATTTTTTATGCTGTTTTGGCAGGTAGTAAATTGGCAGAAAATTCAGCTGACGTATCTGCTTTGAACGGTGAAATATTCAGGATATACATTTTCTTGCTGACTTGGAATTTAGAAGTAGAACCTTATGTTTAGATGTTTAGAAGTTGACCCTTATGTGGAACAATATCTGTAAATCAATGTCCAGGTTGTTAAAAAAAAAATAAATCTGCTTTTGTACTGCGTAGTCACTCTCTTTGTTCAGGAAGAAGCTCTTGTCTTATTGGATCTTATGCACAAGTTCATGATGATTTTTGTATTTTGTTATAAATCTGTATTTGCATATCTGTTCCATTCCTTTAAAAACTGCTGTAGGTAATTACATTGTATTAAAAAGGCTACAGAAAGAACCAGTTAGTCCATATATCAATGTCATAAGATAATTGTGCTAAAAAGAATAAGCGTAAAAAGGTGTGATTTCAGGTGCCCATACATGTTGAGTATTTGTCACTGAAATGCTCGTTTTACCTGCAGCTTTTTGTGTGCAAGCTCCTCATTTACAAATGGAGTAAGCTTCTGCCACACCCCACCTCTCCTATGAGACCAAGGGTCAGGCAAGTTGAAATTCAACATGATTGATCCCTCTTTATTCCCTCAGACATCAGCTACTGTGGGAAGGAGGGCACGATGAGCCCCCTATAAATATAAGTTTGTGTATATTTAGGTACATACCAGTGGTCTTGCTGATTGTAGAAATTCATTTTTCCTTTTCTCTTCCATTCGGCCTAGACTGCCATTTCCACTTCTTCCATCTATAACTTGACCCTTCAAAATGTAACAGAGACATCTATGGTTTAAAGCTTTTCAGCAACCCTCCTCATATATCCCCCACCTCTACATAAATCATACAGTGCTATAACCAGAGCCCAAGACCGTAATAATGCCTCCTCTGCTTCCTTCTAATTTTAATAATGTTACCCTTGTGACTCCTTTAATAATAAAATGACGCCGTACATCCTTATAATCTAAATCCCCATCCCCCAGGATTTCTTATAATAATAATGCTGCTGCTTGTTCTTCATATCTAATAATGAACGCCCAGTGCTTCTTTATTGTATTAATGCCCCTGAGCAGTGGCATACATAGAAATTATGGGGCCCCGTAGCAAAGTCCCACTCAAAAAGGAGTCAGAGTATACTTCTAAACTTTTATACACTTGAAACAGGACATGTATTCTGCACATGGTTATTCTGCCCCTACTGACTCCCCTTAGTGTTTTCACC